>NC_090934.1:467763647-468427208 GCF_040938575.1 Ambystoma mexicanum
AGGGAGACACGGGGCATGAGCGGGGGGTGGGGGGGAACAGGGGAGACACAGGGCATGAGCGGGGGGTGGGGGGAACAGGGGAGACACAGGGCATGAGCTGGGGTGGGGGAGTAACACGAGGGAGACACGGGGCATGAGCGGGGGGTGGGGCATTTGAGGAGGGAGACATGGGCCATGAGCAGCGGTGGGGGGGAAAGGAGGGAGTCACGGGGCATAAGCGGGGGGAAGGAAGGAGACACGGGGCATGAGCGGGGGGTGGGGGAACAGGGGAGACACGGGGCATGAGCGGGGGTGGGGGGTAACAGGAGACACAGGGCATGAGCGGGGGGTAACACAAGAGAGACACGGGCATGAGCGGAGGGTGGGGGGTAACACAAGGGAGACACGGGGCATGAGCGGGGAGTGGGGGGTAACACAAGGGAGACACGGGCATTAGCGGGGGTGGGGGGTGACACAAGGGAGACACGGGACATGAGCAGGGGGTGGGGGTAACAGGGGAGACACAGGGCATGAGCAGGGGGTGGGGTAACACAAGGGAGACACGGGGCATGAGTAGGGGGTGGGGGGTAACACACGGGAGACATTGGGCATGAGCGGGGGGTAACACAAGGGAGACACGGGGCATGAGCGGGGGGTGGGGGGTAACACAAGGGAGACACAGGGCATGAGCGGATGGTGGGGGTAACAGGGGAGACAGGGCATGAGCGGGGGATGGGGGAACAGGGCACACACGGGGCATGAGCGGGGGGTGGGGGGAAAGGAGGGAGACACGGGGCATGAGCGGGGGTGGGGGAACAGGGGAGACACGGCACATGAGCGGGGGGGAAGGAGGGGGACACGGGGCTTGAGCGGGGGGTGGGGGGAAGGAGGGGACACGGGGCATGAGCAGAGCGGGGTGTGGGGGGAAGGAGGGAGACACGGGCATGAGCGGGTGGTGAGGGGGTAACACGGGGCATGAGCAGGGGGTGGGGGGAACACGAGGGAGACACGGGACATGAGTGGGGGGGTGGAATAGGGGAGACACGGGGCATGAGCGAGGGGGTGGAGTAACACAAGGGAGACACCGGGCATGAGCGGGGTGTTGGGGGTTTTAACACAAGGGAGACACGGGGCATGAGCGGGGGTGGGGGGTACACGAGGGAGACACGGTGCATGAGTGGGGGGGTGGAATAGGGGAGACACGGGGCATGAGCGAGGGTTGTGGAGTAACACAAGGGAGACACCGGGGATGAGCGGGGTGTTGGGGGTTTTAACACAAGGGAGACACGGGGCATGAGCGGGGGTGGGGGGTAACACAAGGGAGACACGGGGCATGAGCGGGGGGTGGGGGGAACAGGGGAGACACAGGGCATGAGCGGGGGGTGGGGGAACAGGGGAGACACAGGGCATGAGCTGGGGTGGGGGAGTAACACGAGGGAGACACGGGGCATGAGTGGGGGTGGGGGGTAACACAAAGGAGACATGGGGCATGAGTGGGGGTGGGGGTAACACAAGGGAGACACGGGGCATGAGCGGGGGTTGGGGGTAACACAAGGGAGACACGGGGCATGAGCGGGGGGGTGTGTGGTAACACAAGGGAGACATGGGGCATGATCGGGGGTGGGGGGTAACAAGGGAGACACGGGGCATGAGCGGGGGGTGGGGGGTAACACAAGGGAGACACGGGGCATGAGCGGGCGTTGGGTGGGTGGAGGGAGACACGGGGCATGAATGGGGGTGGGGGGAACAGGGGAGACATGTGGCATGAGCGGGGGGTGGGGGGAACAGGGCAGACACGGGGCATGAGTGTGGGGTGGGGGGGAAAGGAGGGGGACACGGGGCATGAGCGGGGGGTGGGGGAGGAGGGAGACACAGGGCATGAGCGGGGGTGGGGGGAACAGGGGAGACATGTGGCATGAGAGAGGGGCAGGGGGAACAGGGCAGACACGGGGCATGAGCAGGGGGGTGGGCGGAACACGAGGGAGACACGGGCCATGAGCAGGGGAGGGGGGGACAGGGGAGACAAGGGGCATGAGTAGAGGGTGGGGGAGAACAGGGAGAGACACGGGGCATGAGCCGGGGGTGGGGGGGAAAGGAGGGAGACACGGGGCATGAGCGGGGGGTTGGGGGGAAGGAGGGAGACACGGGGCATGCGCGGAGGTGGGAGAACAGGGGAGACACGGGGCATGAGCGGGGGTGGGGGGGACAGGGGAGACAAGGGGCACAAGGGGCATGAGCAGAGGGTGGTGGAGAACAGGGGAGAGACACGGGGCATGAGCCGGGGGTGGGGGGAAAGGAGGGAGACACGGGGCATGAGCGGGGGGTGTGGGGGAAGGAGGGAGACACGGGGCATGAGTGGGGGTGGGAGAACAGGGGAGACACGGGGCATGAGCGGGGGGTGGGGGAACAGGGGAGACACGGGGCATGAGCGGGGGTGGGGGGTAACACAAGGGAGACACAGGACATGAGCGGGGGTGGGGTAACACAAGGGAGACACGGGACATGAGCGGGGGTGGGGGTAACACAAGGGAGACACGGGCATGAGCGAGGGTGGGGGGCAACAGGGGAGACACAGGGCATGAGCAGGGGTGGGGGGTAACACAAGGGAGACACGGGGCAGTAGCGTGGGGGGGTAAAACAAGGGAGACACGGGGCATGAGCACGGGGGGTGAGGGGGAACAGGGCACACACGGGGCATAAGCGGGAGGTGGGGGGTAACAGGGGAGACACAGGGCATGAGCGGGTGGTGGGGGGGAAGAGGGCACACACAGGGCATGAGCGGGGGGTGGGGCAACAGGGGAGACACGGGGCATGAGCAGGGGTGGGGGGGAAAGGAGGGGGACATGGGCATGAGCGGGGGGTGGTGGGGAGGAGGCAGACATGGGGCATGAGCAGGGGGGTGGGGGGAACAGGGGAGACATGAGGCTTGAGCGGGGGGTGGGGGGAACAGGGCAGACACGTGGCATGAGTGGAGGGGGTGGGGGGAACATGAGGGAGACACGGGCCATGAGCAGGGGTGGGGGGGACAGGGGAGACAAGAGGCATAAGCAGAGGGTGGGGGAGAACAGGGGAGACACGGGGCATGAGCAGGGGGTGGGGGAAGGGGAGAGACACACGGGGCATGAGCGGGGGGTGGGGCGGAAAGGAGGGAGACACGGGGCATGAGCGGGGGTGGGGGGAAGGAGGGAGACACAGGGCATGAGCAGGGGTGGGGGTAACACAAAGGAGACACGGGGCATGATCGGAGGGTGGGGGGTAACAGGGGAAACACAGGGCATGAGCAGGGGATGGGGGTAACACAAGGGAGACACGGGGCATGAGCGGGAGGTGGGGGTAACACAAGGGAGACATGAGGCAGGAGCGCGGGGGGTGGCGGGTAACACAAGGGAGACACGGGGCATGAGCGCGGGGAGTGGGGGAACAGGGCAAACATGGGGCATGAGCGGGGGCTGGGGGGTAACAGGGGAGACACAGGGTATGAGCGGGGGGTGGGGGGGAACACGGCACACACGGGGCATGAGCGGGGGTGGGGGGAAAGGAGGGAAACACGGGGCATGAGCGGGGGAGGGGGAACAGGGGAGACACGGGCATGAGCGGGGAGTGGGGGGAAAGGAGGGGGTCATGGGGCATGAGCAGGGGATGGGAGGGAGGAGGGAGACACGGGGCATGAGCTGGGGGTGGGGGGACAGGGGAGACATGTGGCATGAGCGGGGGGTGGGGGGAACAGGGTAGACACGGGGCATGAGCGGGGGTTGGGGGGACAGGTGAGACAAGGGGCATGAGCAGAGGGTGGGGGAGAACAGGGGAGACATGGGGCATGAGCGTGGGGTGGGGGGAAGGGGGAGAGAGACACAGGGCATGAGCGGGGGGTAGGGGGAAGTAGAGTGACACACGGGGCAAGAGCGGGGGGTGGGGGGTAACACAAGGGAGACATGGGGCATGATCAGGGGTGGGGGGTAACAAGGGAGACACGGGGCAGGGGGGGGTAACACAAGGGTGACACGGGACATGAGCGGGGGTTGGGTGGGTGGAGGGAGACATGGGGCATGAATGGGGGGGTGGGGGGAACAGGGGAGACATGTGGCATGAGCGGGGGTGGGGGGAACAGGGCAGACACGGGGCATGAGCGGGGGTGGGGGGGAAAGGAGGGGGACACGGGGCATGAGCGGGGGTGGGGGGAGGAGGGAGACACGGGGCCTGAGCGGGGGGTGGGGGGAACAGGGGAGACATGTGGCATGAGAGAGGGGTGGGGGAACAGGGCAGACACGGGGCATGAGCCGGGGGGGTGGGGGGAACACGAGGGAGACACGGGCCATGAGCGGGGGGTGGGGGGACAGGGGAGACAAGGGGCATGAGCAGAGGGTGGGGGAGAACAGGGGAGAGACACGGGGCATGAGCCGGGGGTGGGGGGTAACACAAGGGAGAAGTGGCATGAGCAGGGGGTGGGGGTAACACAAGGGAGACACGGGGCATGAGCAGGGGGTGGGGGGTAACACAAGGGAGACACGGGCATGAGCAGGGGGTGGGGGGTAACACAAGGGAGACAGGGCATGAGCGGGGGTGGGGGGTAACACAAGGGAGACACCGGCATGAGCGGGAGGTAACACAAGGGAGAAACGGGGCGTGAGCGGGGGGTGGGGGGTAACACAAGGGAGACACGGGGCATGAGCGGAGGGTGGGGGAACAGGGGAGACACGGGGCATGAGCGGGGGGTGGGGGGGGAACAGGTGAGACACAGGGCATGAGCCGGGCGGGGGGTAACACAAGGCAGACACGGGGCATGAGCAGGGTGGGGGGTAACACAAGGGAGACACAGGCATGAGTGGGGGTGGGGGGTAACACAAGGGAGACACGGGGCATGAGCGGGGGTTGGGGGGTAGCAGGGGAGACACAGGGCATGAGCGGGGGGTGGGGGAACAGGGCACACACGGGGCATGAGCGGGGGTGGGGGGAACAGGGCAGACACGGGGCATGAGTGGAGGGGGTGGGGGGAACACGAGGGAGACACAGGCCATGAGCGGGGGTGGGGAAGGGGAGAGACACACGGAGCATGAGTGGGAGGTGGGGGGAAGGGGAGAGACACACGTGGCGTGAGTGGGGAGTGGGGGAAGGGGGAAGGGGAGAGACACACGGGGCATGAGTGGGGGTGGGGGGAAGGGGAGAGAGACATGGGGCATGAGCGGGGGGTGGGGGGAAAGGAGGGAGACACGGGGCATGAGCGGGGGGTGGGGGGGAAAGGAGGGAGACACGGGGCATGAGCTGGGGTGGGGGGAAGGAGGGAGAAACAGGGCATGAGCAGGCGTGGGGGAAACAGGGGAGACACAGCGCATGAGCGGGGGATGGGGGGGAAAGGAGGGAGACACAGGGCATGAAGGGGGGTAGTGGGGAGGGAGACACGGGGATGAGCGGGGGTGGGGGAACAGGGGAGACACGGGCATGAGCGGGGGGTGGGGGAACAGGGGAGACACGGGCATGAGCGGGGGTGGGGGAACAGGGGAGACAGAGGGCATGAGCGGGGGGTGGGGGGTAACACAAGGTAGACACGGGCATGATCAGGGGTGGGGGGTAACAGAAAGGAGACACAGGGCATGAGCCGAGGGTGGGGGTAACAGTGGAGACACAGGACATGAGCAGGGGCTGGGGGGTAACACAAGGGAGACACGGGGCATGAGCGGGAGGTGGGGGGGTAACACAAGGGAGACACAGGGCAGGAGCTCAGGGGGGTAACACAAGGTAGACACAGCACGGGGGGTGGGGGGCACAGGGCACACACGGGGTATGAGCGGGGGTGGGGGAACAGGACACACACGGGGCATGAGCGGGGCGTGGGGGTAACATTGGAGACACAGGGCATGAGCGGGGGTGGGGGGAACAGGGCACACACAGGGCATGAGCGGGGGTGGGGGAACAGGGGAGACACGGGCATGAGCTGGGAGTGGGGGGAAAGGAGGGGGGCACGGGGCATGAGCGGGGGTGGGGGGAGGAGGGAGACACGGGCATGAGCGGGTGGGTGGGGGGAACAGGGGAGACATGTGGCATGAGCAGGGGTGTGGGGGGAACAAGGCAGACACGGGGCATGAGCGGGGGGTGGGGGGAACACGAGGGATACACGGGCCACGAGCGGGGGTGGGGGGCACAGGGGAGACAAGGGGCATGGGCAGAGGGTGGGGGAGAACAGGGGAGACACTGGGCATGAGCGTGGGGTGGGGGGAAGGGGAGAGAGACACAGGGCATGAGCGGGGGTCGGAGGAAGGGGAGTGACACACGGGGCATGAGCGGGGGGTGGGGCATTTGAGGAGGGAGACATGGGCCATGAGCAGCAGGTGGGGGGGAAAGGAGGGAGTCACGGGGCATGAGCGGGGGGGGAAGGAAGGAGACACGGGGCATGAGCGGGGGGTGGGGGAACAGGGGAGACATGGGGCATGAGCGGGGGTGGGGGGTAACAGGAGACACAGGGCATGAGCGGAGGGTGGGGGGTAACACAAGAGAGACACGGGGCATGAGCGGGGAGTGGGGGGTAACACAAGGGAGACACGGGCATTAGCGGGGGTGGGGGGTGACACAAGGGAGACACGGGACATGAGCAGGGGGTGGGGGTAACAGGGGAGACACAGGGCATGAGCAGGGGGTGGGGTAACACAAGGGAGACACGGGGCATGAGCGGGGAGTGGGGGGTAACACAAGGGAGACACGGGGCATGAGCGGGGAGTGGGGGGTAACACAAGGGAGACACGGGCATTAGCGGGGGTGGGGGGTGACACAAGGGAGACACGGGACATGAGCAGGGGGTGGGGGTAACAGGGGAGACACAGGGCATGAGCAGGGGGTGGGGTAACACAAGGGAGACACGGGGCATGAGTAGGGGGTGGGGGGTAACACACGGGAGACATTGGGCATGAGCGGGGGTAACACAAGGGAGACACGGGGCATGAGCGGGGGGTGGGGGGTAACACAAGGGAGACACAGGGCATGAGCGGATGGTGGGGGATAACAGGGGAGACAGGGCATGAGCGGGGGATGGGGGGAACAGGGCACACACAGGGCATGAGCGGGGGGTGGGGGGAAAGGAGGGAGACACGGGGTATGAGCGGGGGTGGGGGAACAGGGGAGACACGGCACATGAGCAGGGGGGAAAGGAGGGGGACACGGGGCTTGAAGGGGGGTGGGGGGAAGGAGGGGGACACGGGGCATGAGCAGAGCGGGGTGTGGGGGGAAGGAGGGAGACACGGGCATGAGCGGGGGGTGGGTGGGTAACACGGGGCATGAGCAGGGGGTGGGGGAACACGAGGGAGACACGGGACATGAGTGGAGGGTGGGGGCAACAGGAGACACACGGGGCATGAGCGGGGGGTGGGGGGTACACGAGGGAGACACGGTGCATGAGTGGGGGGGTGGAATAGGGGAGACACGGGGCATGAGCGAGGGGGTGGAGTAACACAAGGGAGACACCGGGCATGAGCGGGGTGTTGGGGGTTTTAACACAAGGGAGACACGGGGCATGAGCGGGGGGTGGGGGGTAACACAAGGGAGACACGGGGCATGAGCGGGGGGTGGGGGGAACAGGGGAGACACAGGGCATGAGCGGGGGGTGGGGGGAACAGGGGAGACACAGGGCATGAGCTGGGGTGGGGGAGTAACACGAGGGAGACACGGGGCATGAGTGGGGGTGGGGGCTAACACAAAGGAGACATGGGGCATGAGTGGGGGTGGGGGTAACACAAGGGAGACACGGGGCATGAGCGGGGGATGGGGTAACACAAGGGAGACATGGGGCATGAGCGGGGGGGTGTGTGGTAACACAAGGGAGACATGGGGCATGATCGGGGGTGGGGGGTAACAAGGGAGACACGCGGCATGAGCAGGGGGTGGGGGGTAACAGAAGGGAGACACGGGGCATGAGCGGGCGTTGGGTGGGTGGAGGGAGACACAGGGCATGAATGGGGGTGGGTGGAACAGGGGAGACATGTGGCATGAGCGGGGGGTGGGGGGAACATGGCAGACACGGGGCATGAGTGTGGGGAAGGGGGGGAAAGGAGGGGGACACGGGGCATGAGCGGGGGGTTGGGGGGAGGAGGGAGACACGGGGCATGAGCGGGGGGTGGGGGGAACAGGGGAGACATGTGGCATGAGAGAGGGGCGGGGGGAACAGGGCAGACACGGGGCATGAGCAGGGGGGTGGGGGGAACACGAGGGAGACACGGGCCATGAGCAGGGGAGGGGGGGACAGGGGAGACAAGGGGCATGAGCAGAGGGTGGGGGAGAACAGGGGAGAGACACGCGGCATGAGCCGGGGGTGGGGGGGAAAGGAGGGAGACACGGGGCATGAGCGGGGGGTTGGGGGGAAGGAGGTAGACACGGGGCATGAGCGGGGGTGGGAGAACAGGGGAGACACGGGGCATCATGAGCGGGGGTGGGGGGGACAGGGGAGACAAGGGGCACAAGGGGCATGAACAGAGGGTGGTGGAGAACAGGGGAGAGACACGGGGCATGAGCCGGGGGTGGGGGGGAAAGGAGGGAGACACGGGGCATGAGCGGGGGGTGTGGGGGAAGGAGGGAGACACGGGGCATGAGCGGGGGGTGGGAGAACAGGGGAGACACGGGGCATGAGCGGGGGGTGGGGGAACAGGGGAGACACGGGGCATGAGCGGGGGTGGGGGGTAACACAAGGGAGACACGGGACATGAGCGGGGGTGGGGGTAACACAAGGGAGACACGGGACATGAGCGGGGGTGGGGGTAACACAAGGGAGACACGGGCATGAGCGAGGGTGGGGGGCAACAGGGGAGACACAGGGCATGAGCAGGGGTGGGGGGTAACACAAGGGAGACACGGGGCAGTAGCGTGGGGGGTAAAACAAGGGAGACACGGGGCATGAGCACGGGGGGTGAGGGGGAACAGGGCACACACGGGGCATAAGCGGGAGGAGGGGGGTAACAGGGGAGACACAGGGCATGAGCGGGGGTTCGGGGGGAAGAGGGCACACACAGGGCATGAGCGGGGGGTGGGAGGAAGGAGGGAGATACGGGGCATGAGCGGGGGGTGGGGCAACAGGGGAGACACGGGGCATGAGCAGGGGTGGGGGGAAAGGAGGGGGACATGGGCATGAGCGGGGGGTGGTGGGGAGGAGGCAGACATGGGGCATGAGCAGGGGGGTCGGGGGAACAGGGGAGACATGAGGCATGAGCGGGGGGTGGGGGGAACAGGGCAGACACGTGGCATGAGTGGAGGGGGTGGGGGGAACATGAGGGAGACACGGGCCATGAGCAGGGGTGGGGGGGACAGGGGAGACAAGAGGCATAAGCAGAGGGTGGGGGAGAACAGGGGAGACACGGGGCATGAGCGGGAGGTGGGGGAAGGGGAGAGACACACGGGGCATGAGCGGGGGGTGGGGGGGAAAGGAGGGAGACACGGGGCATGAGCGGGGGTGGGGGGAAGGAGGGAGACACAGGGCATGAGCGGGGGTGGGGGTAACACAAAGGAGACACGGGGCATGATCGGAGGGTGGGGGGTAACAGGGGAAACACAGGGCATGAGCAGGGGGTGGGGGGTAACACAAGGGAGACACGGGCATGAGCGGGAGGTGGGGGTAACACAAGGGAGACATGGGGCAGGAGCGCAGGGGGTGGCGGGTAACACAAGGGAGACACGGGGCATGAGCGCGGGGGGTGGGGGAACAGGGCAAACATGGGGCATGAGCAGGGGCTGGGGGGTAACAGGGGAGACACAGGTTATGAGCGGGAGGTGGGGGGGAACACGGCACACACGGGGCATGAGCGGGGGTGGGGGGAAAGGAGGGAAACACGGGCATGAGCGGGGAGTGGGGGGAAAGGAGGGGGTCATGGGGCATGAGCGGGGGATGGGAGGGAGGAGGGAGACACGGGGCATGAGCTGGGGGTGGGGGGAACAGGGGAGACATGTGGCATGAGCGGGGGGTGGGGGGAACAGGGCAGACACGGGGCATGAGCGGGGGGTGGGGGGGGACAGGTGAGACAAGGGGCATGAGCAGAGGGTGGGGGAGAACAGGGGAGACATGGGGCATGAGCGTGGGGTGGGGGGAAGGGGAGAGAGACACAGGGCATGGGCGGGGGGTAGGGGGAAGTAGAGTGACACACGGGGCAAGAGCGGGGGGTGGGGGGTAACACAAGGGAGACATGGGGCATGATCAGGGGTGGGGGGTAACAAGGGAGACACGGGGCAGGGGGTGGGGGGTAACACAAGGGTGACACGGGACATGAGCGGGGGTTGGGTGGGTGGAGGGAGACATGGGGCATGAATGGGGGGTGGAGGGAACAGGGGAGACATGTGGCATGAGCGGGGGGTGGGGGGAACAGGGCAGACACGGGGCATGAGCGGGGGGTGGGGGGAAAGGAGGGGGACACGGGGCATGAGCGGGGGTGGGGGGAGGAGGGAGACACGGGGCCTGAGCGGGGGTGGGGGGAACAGGGGAGACATGTGGCATGAGAGAGGGGTGGGGGAACAGGGCAGACACGGGGCATGAGCGGGGGGGTGGGGGGAACACGAGGGAGACACGGGCCATGAGCGGGGGGTGGGGGGACAGGGGAGACAAGGGGCATGAGCAGAGGGTGGGGGAGAACAGGGGAGAGACACGGGGCATGAGCCGGGGGTGGGGGGGAAAGGAGGGAGACACGGGGCATGAGCGGGGGGTTGGGGGGAAGGAGGGAGACACGGGGCATGAGCGGGGGTGGGAGAACAGGGGAGACACGGGGCATGAGCGGGGGGTGGGGAACAGGGGAGACACGGGGCATGAGCGGGGGTGGGGGGGACAGGGGAGACAAGGGGCACAAGGGGCATGAGCAGAGGGTGGTGGAGAACAGGGGAGAGACACGGGGCATGAGCGGGGGGTGGGGGGGAAAGGAGGGAGACACGGGGCATGAGCAGGGGGTGGGGGGAAGGAGGGAGTCACGGGGCATGAGCGGGGGTGGGAGAACAGGGGAGACACGGGGCATGAGCGGGGGGTGGGGGAACAGGGGAGACACAGGGCATGAGCGGGGGTGGGGGGTAACAGGGGAGACACGGGGCATGAGCAGGGGTGGGGGGGAAAGGAGGGGGACATGGGCATGAGCGGGGGGTGGTGGGGAGGAGGCAGACATGGGGCATGAGCAGGGGGGTCGGGGGAACAGGGGAGACATGAGGCATGAGCGGGGGGTGGGGGGAACAGGGCAGACACGTGGCATGAGTGGAGGGGGTGGGGGGAACATGAGGGAGACACGGGCCATGAGCAGGGGTGGGGGGGACAGGGGAGACAAGAGGCATAAGCAGAGGGTGGGGGAGAACAGGGGAGACACGGGGCATGAGCGGGAGGTGGGGGAAGGGGAGAGACACACGGGGCATGAGCGGGGGGTGGGGGGGAAAGGAGGGAGACACGGGGCATGAGCGGGGGTGGGGGGAAGGAGGGAGACACAGGGCATGAGCGGGGGTGGGGGTAACACAAAGGAGACACGGGGCATGATCGGAGGGTGGGGGGTAACAGGGGAAACACAGGGCATGAGCAGGGGGTGGGGGGTAACACAAGGGAGACACGGGCATGAGCGGGAGGTGGGGGTAACACAAGGGAGACATGGGGCAGGAGCGCGGGGGGTGGCGGGTAACACAAGGGAGACACGGGGCATGAGCGCGGGGGGTGGGGGAACAGGGCAAACATGGGGCATGAGCGGGGGCTGGGGGGTAACAGGGGAGACACAGGTTATGAGCGGGAGGTGGGGGGGAACACGGCACACACGGGGCATGAGCGGGGGTGGGGGGAAAGGAGGGAAACACGGGCATGAGCGGGGAGTGGGGGGAAAGGAGGGGGTCATGGGGCATGAGCGGGGGATGGGAGGGAGGAGGGAGACACGGGGCATGAGCTGGGGGTGGGGGGAACAGGGGAGACATGTGGCATGAGCGGGGGGTGGGGGGAACAGGGCAGACACGGGGCATGAGCGGGGGGTGGGGGGGACAGGTGAGACAAGGGGCATGAGCAGAGGGTGGGGGAGAACAGGGGAGACATGGGGCATGAGCGTGGGGTGGGGGGAAGGGGAGAGAGACACAGGGCATGAGCGGGGGGTAGGGGGAAGTAGAGTGACACACGGGGCAAGAGCGGGGGGTGGGGGGTAACACAAGGGAGACATGGGGCATGATCAGGGGTGGGGGGTAACAAGGGAGAAACGGGGCAGGGGGTGGGGGGTAACACAAGGGTGACACGGGACATGAGCGGGGGTTGGGTGGGTGGAGGGAGACATGGGGCATGAATGGGGGGTGGGGGGAACAGGGGAGACATGTGGCATGAGCGGGGGGTGGGGGGAACAGGGCAGACACGGGGCATGAGCGGGGGTGGGGGGGAAAGGAGGGGGACACGGGGCATGAGCGGGGGGTGGGGGGAGGAGGGAGACACGGGGCCTGAGCGACATGTGGCATGAGAGAGGGGTGGGGGAACAGGGCAGACACGGGGCATGAGCGGGGGGGTGGGGGGAACACGAGGGAGACACGGGCCATGAGCGGGGGGTGGGGGGACAGGGGAGACAAGGGGCATGAGCAGAGGGTGGGGGAGAACAGGGGAGAGACACGGGGCATGAGCCGGGGGTGGGGGGGAAAGGAGGGAGACACGGGGCATGAGCGGGGGGTTGGGGGGAAGGAGGGAGACACGGGGCATGAGCGGGGGTGGGAGAGCAGGGGAGACACGGGGCATGAGCGGGGGGTGGGGAACAGGGGAGACACGGGGCATGAGCGGGGGTGGGGGGGACAGGGGAGACAAGGGGCACAAGGGGCATGAGCAGAGGGTGGTGGAGAACAGGGGAGAGACACGGGGCATGAGCCGGGGGTGGGGGGGAAAGGAGGGAGACACGGGGCATGAGCGGGGGGTGGGGGGGAAGGAGGGAGACACGGGGCATGAGCGGGGGTGGGAGAACAGGGGAGACACGGGGCATGAGCGGGGGGTGGGGGAACAGGGGAGACACAGGGCATGAGCGGGGGTGGGGGGTAACACAAGGGAGACACGGGTCATGAGCGGGGGTGGGGGTAACAAAAGGGAGACACAGGCATGAGCGAGGGTGGGGGGCAACAGGGGAGACACAGGGCATGAGCGGGTGTGGGGGGTAACACAAGGGAGACACGGTGCAGGAGCGTGGGGGGTAAAACAAGGGAGACACAGGGCATGAGCACGGGGGCGAGGGGGAACAGAGCACACACGGGGCATGAGCGGGAGGTGGGGGGTAACAGGGGAGACACAGGGCGTGAGCGGGGGTGGGGGGGAACAGGGCACACACAGGGCATGAGCGGGGGGTGGGGGGAAGTAGGGAGATACGGGGCATGAGCAGGGGGTGGGGCAACAGGGGAGACACGGGGCATGAGCAGGGGTGGGGGGAAAGGAGGGGGACATGGGCATGAGCGGGGGGTAGGTGGGGAGGAGGCAGACACGGGGCATGAGCAGGGGGGTGGGGGGAAAAGGGGAGACATGAGGCATGAGCGGGGGGTGGGGGGAACAGGGCAGACACGTGGCATGAGTGGAGGGGTGGGGGGAACATGAGGGAGACACGGGCCATGAGCAGGGGGTGGGGGGGGCAGGGGAGACAAGAGGCATAAGCAGAGGGTGGGGGAGAACAGGGGAGACACGGGGCATGAGCGGGGGGTGGGGGGAAGGGGAGAGACACACGGGGCATGAACGGGGGGTGGGGGGAAGGGGAGAGACACACGGGGCATGAGCGGGGGGTGGGGGAAGGGGAGAGACAGACGGGGCATGAGCAGGGGGTGGGGGGAAGGGGAGAGAGACACGGGGCATGAGTGCGGGTGGGGGGGAAAGGAGGGAGACATGGGGCATGAGCGGGGGTGGGGGGGAAGGAGGGAGACACAGGGCATGAGCGGGGGTGGGGGTAACACAAGGGAGACACGGGGCATGAGCGGAGGTTGGGGGGTAACAGGGGAGACACAGGGCATGAGCAGGGGGTGGGGGGTAACACAAGGGAGACACGGGGCATGAGCGGGAGGTGGGGGTAACACAAGGGAGACACGGGGCAGGAGCACGGGGATGGGGGGTAACACAAGGGAGACACGGGGCATCAGCGCGGGGGGTGGGGGAACAGGGCACACATGGGGCATGAGCGGGGGGTGGGGGGTAACAGGGGAGACACAGGGTATGAGCGGGGGGTGGGGGGAACAGGGCACACACGGGGCAATAGCAGGGGTGGGGTAAAGGAGGGAGACACGGGGCATGAGCAGGGGTGGGGGAACAGGGGAGACAAGGGCATGAGCGGGGAGTGGGGGGAAAGGAGGGGGTCATGGGGCATGAGCGGGGGATGGGAGGGAGGAGGGAAACACGGGGCATGAGCTGGGGGTGGGGGGAACAGGGGAGACATGTGGCATGAGCGGGGGGTGGGGGGAACAGGGCAGACACGGGGCATGAGCAGGGGGGTGGGGGGGACAGGGGAGACAAGGGGCATGAACAGAGGGTGGGGGCAAACAGGGGAGACATGGGGCATGAGCGTGGGGTGGGGGGAAGGGGAGTGACACACGGTGCAAGAGCGGGGGGTGGGGGGTAACACAAGGGAGACATGGGACAGTAGCGCGGGGGTGGGGGTAACACAAGGGAGACACGGGGCATGAGCACGGGGGTGGGGGGAACAGGGCACACAGGGGGCATGAGTGGGGGGTTGGGGGGAACAGGGCACACACGGGCCATGAGCGGGGGGTGGGGGGTAACAGGGGAGACACAGGGCATGAGCGGGAGGTGGGGGGGAACAGGGCACACATGGGGCATGAGCAGGGGTGGGGGAATCGAGGGAGACACGGGCATGAGTGGGGGGTGGGGGAACAGGGGAGACACAGGCATGGGCGGGGAAAGGAGGGGAACACGGGGCATGAGCGGGGGGTGGAGGGGAGGAAGGAGACACGGGGCATGAGCGGGTGGGTGGGTGGAACAGGGGAGACATGTGGCATGAGCGGGGGGAGGGAACAGGGCAGACACTGGGCATGAGCGGGGGGTGGGGGAAACACGAGGGAGACACGGGCCATGAGCAGGGGGTGGGGGGAACAGGGGAGACAAGGGGCATGAGCAGAGGGTGGGGGAGAACAGTGGAGACATGGGGCATGAGTGTGGGGTGGGAGGAAGGGGAGAGAGACACAGGGCATGAGCGGGGGGTCGGGGGAAGGGGAGTGACACACGGGGCATGAGCGGGGGGTGGGGGGAAGGGAAGAGAGACACAGGGCATGAGCGGGGGGTCGGGGGAAGGGGAGTGACACACGGGGCATGAGCGGGGGGTGGGGGGAAGGGAAGAGAGACACGGGGCATGAGCAGGGGGTGGGGGGAAAGGAAGGAGACACGAGGCATGAGCAGGGGGTGGGGGGAAAGGAGGGAAACACGGGGCATGAGTGGGGGGTGGGGAAACAGGGGAGACACGGGGCATGAGTGGGGGGTGGGGGGTAACAGGAGATACGGGGCATGAGCGGGGAGTGGGGGGTAACACGGGGCATGAGCGGGGGTGGGGGGGTAACACAAGGGAGACACATGAGCAGGGTGTGGGGGGTAACACAAGGGAGACACGGGCATGAGCGGGGGTGGGGGGTAACACAAGAGAGACACGGGGCATGAGTGGGGGTGGGGGTAACAGGGGAGACACAGGGCATGAGCAGGGAGTGGGGGGGTAACACAAGGGAGACACGGGGCATGAGCGGTGGTAACACAAGGGAGACACGGGGCATGAGCGAGGGGTAACACAAGGGAGACACAGGGCATAATCGGGGGTGGGGGGTAACACAAGGGAAACACGGGGCATGAGCAGTGGGTGGGGGGTAACAGGGCACATACGGGGCATGAGCGGGGGGTGGGGGGAACAGGAGAAGGACACGGGGCATGAGCGGGGGGTGGGGGGGAAAGGAGGGAGACACAGGGCATGAGGAGGGGGTGGGGGAACAGGGTAGACACGGCGCATGAGCGGGGGGTTTGGGTGGAAAGGCGGGGGACACGGGGCATGAGCGGGGCGTGGGGGGGAAGGAGGGGGACATGGGGCATGAGCAGAGCGGGGGGTGGGGGGGAAGTTGGGAGACACGGGGCATGAGCAGGGGCTGGGGGGGTAACATGGGGCATTAGCAGGGGGGTAACACAAGGGAAACACGGGGCATGAGCAGGGGGTGGGGGGAACACGAGGGAGACATGGACATGAGCGGAGGGTGGGGACAACAGGAGACACACGGGGCATGAGCGGGGTTTGGGGGTACACGAGGGAGACACGGGGTGAGCGGGGGGTGGAATGGAACAGGGGAGACACGGGGCATGAGCGAGGGGGTGGGGTAACACAAGGGAGACAAGGGGCATGAGCGGGGGGTGGGGGGCAACACAAGGGAGACACGGGGCATGAGCGGGGGGTGGGGGGAACAGGGGAGACACAGGGCATGAGCGGAGGGTGGGGGAGTAACATGAGGGAGACATGGGGCATGAGTGGGGGTGGGGGGTAACACAAGGGAGACACGGGGCATGATCGGGTTTGTGGGGGGTAACACAAGGGAGACACGGGTCATGAGCGGGGGGTGGGAGGTAACAGGGGACATAGGGCATGAGCGGGGGTGGGGGGGAACAGGGCACATACGGGGCATGAGCGGGGGTGGGGGGAACAGGAGAAGGACACGGGGCATGAGCGGGGGTGGGGGAAAAGGAGGGAGACACGGGGCATGAGCGGGGGGTGGAGGGGAAGGAGGGGGACACGGGGCATGAGCGGGGTGTGGGGGAAGGAAGTGGGACACGGGGCATGAGCAGAGCGGGGGGTGGGGGAAGGTGGGAGACACGGGGCATGAGCGGGGGGCGGGGGGGTAACATGGGGCATTAGCGGGGGGTGGGGGGTAACACGAGGGAAACACGGGGCATGAGCAGGGGGTGGGGGGAACACGAGGGAGACACAGGACATGAGCGGAGGGTGGGGGCAACAGGAGACACACAGGGCATGAGCGGGGGTTGGGGGTACACGAGGGAGACATGGGGCATTAGCGGGTGGGTGGGTTGGAACAGGGGAGACACGGGGCATGAGCGAGGGGGTGGGGTAACACAAGGGAGACACGGGGCATGAGCGGGGGGTGGGAGGTAACACGAGGGAAACACGGGGCATGAGCAGGGGGTGGGGGGAACACGAGGGAGACACTGGACATGAGCGGAGGGTGGGGGCAACAGGAGACACACAGGGCATGAGAGGGGGTTGGGGGTACACGAGGGAGACATGGGGCATGAGCGGGTGGGTGGGGTGGAACAGGGGAGACACGGGGCATGAGCGAGGGGGTTGGGTAACACAAGGGAGACACGGGGCATGAGCAGGGGGGTGGGGGGTAACACAAGGGAGGCACGAAGCATGAGCGGGGGTGGGGGGTAACACAAGGGAGACACGGGGCATGAGCGGGGGGTGGCGCGAACAGGGGAGACACAGGGCATGAGCGGAGGGTGGGGGAGTAACACGAGGGAGACACGGGGCATGAGTGGGGGTGGGGGTAACACAAGGGACACATGGGGCATGATCAGGGGGGTGGTTGGGTAACACAAGGGAGACACGGGGCATGAGCGGGGGTGGGGGTAACAGGGGAGACAAGGCATGAGCGGGGGTGGGGGGAACAGGGCACATACGGGGCATGAGCGGGGGGTGGGGGGAACAGGAGAAGGACACGGGGCATGAGCGGGGGTGGGGGGGAAAGGAGGGCGACACGGGGCATGAGCGGGGGATGGGGGTAACAGGGGTGACACGGTGCATGAGCGGGGTGTCGGGGGAAAGGAGGGGGACACGGGGAATGAGCGGGGGGTGGGGGAAGGAGGGGGACACGGGTCATGAGCAGAGCGGGGGTTGGGGGGGAAGGTGGGAGACACAGGGCATGAGTGGGGGTGGGGGGGTAACACGGGGCATTAGCGGGGGGTGGGGGGTAACACGAGGGAAACACGGGCATGAGCAGTGGGTGGAGGAACACGAGGTTGACGGAGGGTGGGGGCAACAGGAGACGCACGGGGCATGAGTGGGGTTTGGGGGTACACGAGGGAGACATGGGGCATGAGCGGGGGGGTTGGGGTGGAACAGGGGAGACACGGGGCATGAACGAGGGGGTGGGGTAACACAAGGGAGACACGGGGCATGAGCGGAGAGGGTGGGGGGTAACACAAGGGAGACACGGGGCATGAGTGGGGGGTGGGGGGTAACACAAGGGAGACACGGGGCATGAGCGGGGGGTGGCGCGAACAGGGGAGACACAGGGCATGAGCGGAGGGTGGGGGAGTAACACGAGGGAGACACGGGGCATGAGTGGGGGTGGGGGTAACACAAGGGACACATGGGGCATGATCAGGGGGGTGGTTGGGTAACACAAGGGAGACACGGGGCATGAGCGGGGGTGGGGGTAACAGGGGAGACAAGGCATGAGCGGGGGTGGGGGGAACAGGGCACATACGGGGCATGAGCGGGGGGTGGGGGGAACAGGAGAAGGACACGGGGCATGAGCGGGGGGTGGGGGGGAAAGGAGGGCGACACGGGGCATGAGCGGGGGGTGGGGGTAACAGGGGTGACACGGTGCATGAGCGGGGTGTGGGGGGAAAGGAGGGGGACACAGGGCATGAGCGGGGGGTGGGGGGAAGGAGGGGGACACGGGTCATGAGCAGAGCGGGGGTTGGGGGGAAGGTGGGAGACACAGGGCATGAGTGGGGGTGGGGGGGTAACACGGGGCATTAGCGGGGGGTGGAGGGTAACACGAGGGAAACACGGGCATGAGCAGTGGGTGGAGGAACACGAGGTTGACGGAGGGTGGGGGCAACAGGAGACGCACGGGGCATGAGTGGGGTTTGGGGGTACACGAGGGAGACATGGGGCATGAGCGGGGGGGTTGGGGTGGAACAGGGGAGACACGGGGCATGAGCGAGGGGGTGGGGTAACACAAGGGAGACACGGGGCATGAGCGGAGAGGGTGGGGGGGTAACACAAGGGAGACACGGGGCATGAGTGGGGGGTGGGGGGTAACACAAGGGAGACACGGGGCAAGAGCGGGGGGTGGGGGAACAGGGGAGACACAGGGCATGAGCGGGGGGTGGGGGAGTAACACGAGGGAGACACGTGGCATGAGTGGGGGTGTTGGGTAACACAAGGGAGACACAGGGCATGAGTGGGGGTGGGGGGTAACACAAGGGAGACACGGGGCATGATCAGGGGGTGGGGGTAACAAGGGAGACACGGGGCATGAGTGGGGGGTGGGGGGTAACGCAAGGGAGACACGGGGCATGAGCAGGGGTGGGGGCTCAACAGGGGAGACACAGGGCATGAGCGGGGGGTGGGGGGGAACAGAGCACACACGGGGCATGAGCGGGGGTGTGGGGGTAAAGGAGGGAGACACGGGGCATGAGCGGGGGGTGAGTGGAACAGGGGAGACACGGGGCATGAGAGGGGGGTGGGGTGGAAAGGAGGGGGACATGGGGCATGACCGGGGGGTGGGGGGAAGGAGGGGGACACGGTGCATGAACGGGGATGGGGGGAACACGAGGGAGACATGGGGCATGAGCGGGGGGGTGGGGGGGACAGGGGAGACATGTGGCATGAGCGGGGGGTGAGGGGAACACAAGGGAGACACGGGCCATGCGCGGGGGCTGGGGGGACAGGGGAGACACGGAGCATGAGCGGGGGGTGCAGGGAAGGGGAGAGAGTCACGGGGCATGAGTGGGGGGTGGGGGGAAAGGGGGGAGGCACGGGCCATGAGCGGGGGTGGGGGGGAACAGGAGAGAGAGACCCGGGGCATGAACGGGGGGGTGGGGGGAAGGAGGGAGACACAGGACATGAGCGGGGGAACGGGAAGGAGAAATGGAGCATGAGCGGGGGTGGGGGAAACGGAGGGAGACACAGGGCATGAGCGGGGGGGTCGGGGGAATGGGAGGAACACACGGAGCATCAGCGGGGGGAGGGAGGGAACAGGGGAGACACAGGACATGAGCGGGGGGTGGGGGGAAGGGGAGAGAGACACGAGGGCCTGCGCCTCACCGCCTTGAAAGAAACATTACTGCCTACAGGTATACACGTGGCCGATGCAGAGCCGAGCAGCCCACGTCTACACTGTGCAGGCAGCAGAGCCCTCTCCTATTGACAAAGCCTCTCATGCTATAAACAAAGATGCCAGGCGTCTCTGAAAATAGACGCACTGCACGCTTCACGGCAGCCAATAGGAAAGCACGTCAGATGTCCACGGACATCACGCAAGCCGCTTGCCCAATCCCCGTCCTGTCTGCGGAGCGAACAGGGAAGTGTGTCCACGAAGCAAAAAAAGATATCACTAGTTTTTTCTGACCTACTTTTTGGTCATTTAAAAAAATCTTGCTTCAGCTGTCGTTTCCGCAGTTGGTGGAGGAGCACTCCTTGGTCCCAAAAGAATTTACAGAATCAGGAAACCAAAATGAAAAATTGTTCCACTTTATTTAAGTATCAAAAAAGGAAAAATCCATAAAATCATTGCACATCCTCGTGGCAAGAAAAAGAGGATTAAGTTCAAAACCCTCTGCATTGTCCACAAGGCTTTCTGGGGCCTATGGCCAAAATACCTTCAACTCTCTCTTCCTAAATATCTTCCTTCTCGAGCTCTTCGCTCATCCACCTCCAACTACTTCAGGCTCAGCCGCTTCTCCAAGCAACGAGCTGGGGGTAGATCCCTCTCCGCAGCAGGGGCCTCCCTCTGGAACAGCCTTCCTGCCTCTCTGAAACTTGAGGAGAACCATCTCCGGTTCCGGAAGCACCTCAAAACCTTCCTCTTTGCCTCCGCTTTCTCTCCCTCTCTCCCCTGCTAAAATCACTGAACCTGCACTGAATCTGCAACTGGCCACTCACCGATCTCGGTCCTTGGCCCTGCCACTCTTCCCTGCACTGCCTACCTGCACTACGGGACTGTCTCTCTATCCTACAGCCCCTTCTCCCGGCACTTACCTTGCACTTGCCACCAGCTGGCCTTATTATTTATCTTGTATTCTACTAACCATGTACTGCACTCTCCTTGCACTTGCCACCAGCTGGCCCTATTACTTATCTTGTATTCTACTAACCATGTACAGCACTTCCCCTCTCCCCTTCCCCTTGCACTTTTCCCAGTCCCCCTACCCTTGCAATTGCACGATCTGAATGACACCTGGCCTAGTAGGATCGTTGTCTGTTCTCCCCTTGTCCCCCCCCTGCCTCGTCGCGCCTTGAAACACTTGTGTATAGGCGCGTTACAAATGCCATATCATATCATATCATCATATCATATCATATCATATATTTGTTTTGCCCTTCCCTAGGGGCAGATGGGCACATGTGTGTGACCATCTGCCCCGAGGGGGGTGTCAAAATGTACTGCCCCAGGGTTGGGGGCGGGGAGGCTCTGCCAATATTTGCAGTGGCCTCTCCCCTCACCCTAAATGGATGGGGGCATCTCATGTACCCCTACCTAGGGGCAGAAATATGTCGCCAGGGAGGGCTACATAAGGTACCCCCATCCACTTAGGGTGGGGGGAGAGGGCCACCCCCCCTTTCAAACACAAAAAATCCTGGTGGTCTAGTTGCCCCCTGAGCCCCACCCAAAACAACTTATAATATATATATATATAAATATTTTGTCCTTCCCTAGGGGCAGATGGGCACATGTGTGTGGACATCTGCCCCAAGGGGGGCCAAATTTTCCTGCCCAGGCTTGGGAGGGGGTGGCTCTGCCAATATTTGCAGTGGCCTCTCCCCTCCACCCCAAATGGATGGAGGGCATCTCATGTACCCCTTCTTAGGGGCAGAAATATAGCCCACTGAACAGCGTCACACCGCAACCTTCCATAACCTCCCTGTCCATTCCAAGCCACTTCCTTGAGAGTAGACCAATGTATTACTGTAGTACTTGGTATACAGAAAGTACTAGGGTGAAGAAGAGCACATAAAACATGAATATTACTGACTGTGCTAGTACTGGTACAAGGTAGCCCAGAGGAGGTATGAAGAATGAAGATCTAAGTGTTAAAAGAAACAAAGGACTTTGAAATCCACCAGGGAGGAACTGGCAACAATGTATAAGAAGAGAAGATGGACTAAAGAACTTGTTAAGCCCAACCTGGAGAGGCAACGGGTGTGGAAATCATCCAGAGAGGGAGTTTCTAACCCTGTCAGAAGAGTGTAGGACTACAAGAAAACACCAGGAGGTTGAGGGAGAGATGGGAGTCACAAGCAGACCCTCACGTTAAGGGTGGAACCCTTGGCAACAACAAAAGAGCTTATGACTCAAAAACGACTGCTTTCTTGGAGAGTCAGGAAGTGTTATCACATGTCCTCAATAGACATCAAATTCATCAAAGATGAGGGACAACATTGTCGAAAGAGCTAACACAATTGCATATTTTAATTAGTATTTGATACAGGTGCATTAAACATATTAAATACAAAAATGGTGTAATTATCCTCTCATGGACATCAAAATATTATTGATCCAAAATGAGGAAATGAGCACAGAACATCAAAGTACACGACTGATGCAACGTAATTCCACATATAAGTCCCGATAATGGGAGCCTAGATGGTTAAGTGGATTATACACTGTGATAATATATGATAAAATTAATTTACTTACTATCCCACTCATCATCATACGTCCCATACACACTCATTCATGAATCGATCGTTATTCATTCATACACAAACAGTAAATTTGGAAAACAAAGAGTGGAGGACGCCTGCGAGTCACTGAGGGAGTTCTATGTGGGTCCAGCTGGAGCAGGTCCGTGCACTAAGTGGTACAACAGAGCGCGGCTCTGCCACAGTGCTGCAGCAGCAGAGGAGAGAATCCTGAAGAGCCGGAGTGATGGACATCAGTCCCAGGAAGCCCCAGTGGTGTACCAAAGTCCCATGGAAGGTAACGGAAGGTACGAGAGACCTAGCAGGGATACAGGTGTGGAAGAGAGTCAGGCTTGAGCGGTTCTTCCCTGACCCAGTAGTAATACCCACCTATTGGGAAGAGTGAAGTGAGCATCCAAGAAGAAATTCCTCATCGCAGTGGCAGCAATAAGCCCACTGACCACCAGAGACTGGTTGGGGACCATAACACAATTAAATCAAGCATCTAAAGAGAACTTCCCCACAGCAGTGGCAGCAATAAGCCCACTGACCACCAGAGAAGGTTTGGGGACCCTAGCAATATACCCAAGCGCCCAAGAACGTTCTCATTTGCAGTGGCACCAATAAACCCAATGACCACCAGAGAAGGGTCTGGGATCCCATCATCAGTTACCTTAGCATCTGAGGAAAGCATCCTCACCGCAGTGGCAGGGAAAATTCCACCGACAACCAGATAAGGGTATGAGACCCCAACATCAGTGAACTGTGCATCAAAGGAAAGCATCCTCATCGCAGTAGCAGGCATAAGTCCACTGACAACCAGAGAATAGTCTGGGACCCCAATCCCAGTGAAGCAAACATCTGAGGAAAACTTCCCCGTCACAGTCGCATAGATAGGTCCACTGAAACCCAGAGAAGAATTTGGGACTTTGCTAATACAGTGAAAGTAGCAAAAACAACATCAAGTTAAAATTTATGGAAAAGAAATTTCCAAAACCAGGACAAGGGAGTCATTCTCCTGGTGAAGAAATTGAAACCCTTTGAATATATTCAAGATACACCAGGGGAAGGGAGCCATTTCCCCAGGCTTTGTTGTGAACTATATTGGAGTGTGCGGACCAATACCAGGAGAAGGGAGTCATTCCCCTGGTCCCGAGAATTGAGTTACAGAAAGGTTTTGTAGGAACCACAACTCAAAAGACACCGGGGGACGGAAGTCATTCCCCCTTTATTTTGTTGTGAACTATATTGGGGTGTGCAAACCAATACCAGGAGAAGGGAGTCATTTTCTCGTCCCAAAAGTTGAGTTGTACAGAGGTTTTGTTGGGACCAGAAGCCAGGGGTCATTCCGTCAGGCATCCGTTTGCAAAAGAACATTTCGGGACACCACCGAATACCAGGGGAAGGGAATCATTCTCCTGGAAAAGGAACTTTATGATAGATTATTCTTAAATTGTAGTGTAAGGAATAGAATCAGGTTATGACACAGGACGTGGAGTTTGATATTGACGGACATTCTGGCAGATACTTAGTATTAGTTTGAGGCAGGGAAACCCCTCTTAGAAGATAGGGATAGTGAGGGGTTCTTTTTACAATAAATACAGGTTTATAGCAACAAAATGCCTCCTTCATGTCAGAGGTTTCCTTCTTTCACACCCTTACAGACCTCACTGGTCCTTCCTGGGTATAGTCAATTAGTATGTACATTGTAAGAGCAGAAAGTGGAACGCTTTCGAGAGGAAGCGGTAAGCGGGGGAATTGGAAACCTTATTACACAGAACTTCTTTCAGATCTTCGAACCACTTTACAGGTTTGCTAAACCTGCAGTGTCCATTGCATCCCAGCTTGTAGCTAAAGCACAGATACTCAAAATGAAAAAGAGCACACCATTGAGTATCACATCATTCTGCCACAATATCCAAATGGGTTTCTTATTATTTATCTTCAACGCTGGGATCTTCTACATTGAAGTATCTTTGGAAAGCAAATAGTTTGACTATACAACTGTATTGCTTTTTTTCCAACATTCCAAAAATTGCTGATTTTTTGATGATGCTAGTCCTGGGGTGCAGGTGAAATTCCACTGAAAATAAATGTGCTTATTGTGTACCATCTTTTTCCATGCCCTGTTAGGTCTGGGGTCTCTATTGTTACTGATCCAATAGGGAGGAGAATTCCGCATGAATATGCAAGTGGTATCTGCATATTTTGAAGAAAGACAAACACCCATTTTCCACAAGGGATTAAACTATCCACATTGGTATCCTCGCTTTCTATTCCTCTTCCCGCAGTAAATCATTAAAGGTATTATACATTTTTTTTAACATCAGAAGCAGAGAGGTCAAGCTGAAGCATATTAATAATTGTAACCGTTTTGGAAGTAACCCCAATCGTTCCCCACAAAGAATGATTAAGTTTGCACTATCTGGCACTCTCAGAATGTATTTCAACCTGTTTGTTGCACACTTTTTTGAGAACTCATTTTGAAATCTTAAGAGAATACTTACTTGGCCTAGTCAAACTGCAGCTCTGCAAACAACCCCTTGTTACAGGATTTCAATATG
This sequence comes from Ambystoma mexicanum, assembly GCF_040938575.1. Lineage (NCBI taxonomy): Eukaryota > Metazoa > Chordata > Amphibia > Caudata > Ambystomatidae > Ambystoma > Ambystoma mexicanum. Next base: position 467,788,741 of record NC_090934.1, read on the forward strand.
GAAAGAGCTCAGTTCTGGTCTTGTTCACTTTATAGTTAGAAAATGTACTATAAGTATCTAGGACCTGTGGTGAGTCGGAAGAAGGAGTTTTCCCAATGATCACTTCTCCCCATCTGGGTATCACATACACGTTCTTCAGAGTCTTTCTGTTTATGCTTTTGCCAAGTATATTTGCTTTTATTTCCTTTTAGGCTTTCTTTCTCAATTGCACTCTCTGGGATTTAGGGTTCTTCCATCCTTTTCGGTTGTGAGCCTTATCTTTCCCTTCTCGTTATATGTTTTAGGCTTTTCCTTCTCAAATGCTTCACCTTCGCACATATAGGGCTCTTGCCCTTCTTCCCACAGTTTCTGTTCCCAGTCTCTCTTAATTCCCCACCTGGGGTATTTAATATGTATCTTATCACTTGTTGTTCACTTATCTCTTATCTGGGATCTTCCACAATATTTTTATCTCGGTACTGGGACGGCTTTCTCTTTTCATATACCCCTGGTTTCTCTTTATCGGATTATATGTTATGTGTTCCCTTTGATTTTAACAGTTACAACCATTCATTTTTCTGGTTATGGTTTTGTTCTTACCTAAAGAGGGGGACACGCTGCTTCACGTAAATAATGATTGCCTGGTGGCCTCCCACTCTTCCCTGTTGCCCCAGTACCTCTTGTGACATGGGGAAGGGTTGCAGGGCTCGGCCCTCGCTCAGGTACTTCTTCTTGCTCTCTTCCTTCTTCTTCGGTCACTTAATCTCGGCTCAGAATTGGACGTCTATGGTCTGCATATGCTGGTGCTCGGAATGCATTCAGACTTCCTGTTGCAGTAATATAAGCACTGCTCTTTCAGCGTCCTTCCCATCACTCTGCATGGGAGGTCGCACCACAACCAAGTACCTTCTCCTTCTCTTCTGGTTTGTACCACTTTCTTTGTGGTCATGTACTTTGGGATGCCAGTGTCTCACAAGCTGCTGCTCTGCTTCTCCGAAACTTGCTGGTTACACGATCTACGTTCACTCTGCCTCCACATGTTGTGATGAGGTCAGGGTGCTTCCCTGGCGTATCAGGAGCTCCTCTGTCTGCTCTGACCCGTCGCAGTTAAATACACATCTCGAGTTAACAGAATATTTTCCTTATTTTCTTCAGACGGATATCTTTCTGAATTGGATTCAGTCAAACATGAAGCCTCCATAGCATTCTCAATTGAAGATAATCCCATACACGCGGCTATGGTAGTTCCTTCAGGGAGTTCCTCACAGGAACAGCAGTCCCTGTCTCCAAAGGGGGAGTCTCTCCTGGTGAGGGCTCACTTGCCTCGAGGCTCTTGTAAAGAGGACTCACCTCCCCAGCCTCGCAGGGGTAGTATCCCCCTAGGGAAGAAGGGGTGAATACCTGTGATTCGTCATAGACCTCAATGAGACAGGGATCTGAGGTCTTTGGGTCAGATATAAGGACAAGTGAGTCGTCTGCACAAAGGAAGACTTTAGAGTGGATTTCCTTCACTAATATACAATTTACCCCTTCAGACCTCCCTAAAATGCTTGCCAGGTGTTGACTAAAAATATCAAAAAGGAGGTGGAATAACTGACAACCTTATGTCGTTCCACAACAAATGTCAAAAGGGTTAGACTGTATTTCATGAACCGGAACCTAGGCCTTGCTCCACTACACTAAGCTTTAAATGGCCCCATAAAGACTGGTCCAAATTACATCTTCCTTAATGTAGCCTCTAAATATAACCAAATAACCTGTTGAAATGCATTGTCAGCACTAATATGTATTGTGACCAATAGGATTGGATCCTTTTGCTGTAAATGCATTGCATTAAGGAGCTTGCATACATTGTCAGAACTAGTAATGCCCACAATAAACCCTGTCTGAGTAATAAGTATTAGCGTAGCATTTTTCCTGTTGATGGCCCAAAACCTTAGCTGCAATTTTACACCTGCCTTCAGAAGTGAAATGAGTCAGCCGTTTTCACAACAGGCGTGGTCCTTGCTTGGTACTGGGATCATACTCTGTTTGTCTTTCAGCTCTGTGTGTTGACAAGTTGACTAGCTTCCTTCTTGCCCTTTCTAACTTACTTTCTGATCATATGAAGAAAGGGCTACATTTTCTGCTTCAGCCAATTCCTTTTCCAAATGTTCCATTTGTTGTCACTTCTCTCTGCTCAAATTGAAGGAAAATATGTTGTGTTGCTCCTTAATGATGCCTTCATAATGTCCCAAAAGATGAAGCAAAGTAATCACCAACAGGCACTACATTTTCATTAGCAAAACATTCAAATGATTTCCTAAGAATGTCTGGGAAGAGTGGGCCAGAGAATTGAGTTACTAAGCCGCAAGCTCTTTTTCCAGAGTTCAATGGCCCTGTCAGGATGGCTACCAGAGATAACAGCAGGACATGAAAAATATATTTCAGAGGTTTTATTTAGACGACAAAAAGATAGTTCGAGAGCAAAACAACAGAAAGGATAATACAGTTGGCCTCCAGGTAGTATTCTCTGTGAAGCACTCTGAGATGGAGGCTCTCCACCCAAGTATTTGCCACACTAAAGGTTTACCTGGATGTGGACTTTCTTGGGGAGGCCCTGAAACTCCTGATTCAATTATTCCCTTACGTGTTCAGATCGATAGGCATATTACCAGGTACCAGAGTAGGACCCAGGTAGAAGGTCCATGTCTCTTTTAGTGCTTAGGGTCAGAATGATACCTTCAGAATCCTCGTTGACAATGCTGTACTTTTTGGGGGGGATGTTTCTGGTACAGCAGAGAGGAGGGAGTGGTCTACAGGGCCGGCCGAAGCAACAAGATCAAACCTACTCTCCTCGTCACCATACCTCATTGTCATACCTCCTCACACCTTGGGTTATGCCCCTTCAGATTGGGGCCCCTCCCTTACCCACACCCTGGATGCTTGTGGACCCACCTCTCGGGCACTTCTGATCTCCTCTGTGTCATTCTTCTTACCTACAAACTTCCAAACTTCTCCTATCCCTCTCTGGTCCTTTCCACCCTCGTGTTGCTCACCATTTTTATGATCTTCTCTGACCTTCTCCTCGCTCTGCTTCTTACTCCTTTGTTCCTCACCCTGTTGTTCAGTTTACTATCTTAAATACCTTACAGCTTCCTTCCTCTCTACCTCCAATAATCTTTCAACCCCCTCGCCTCCAAACTCATGTTTCCCAGGCTCTTCTCCAAATACCTCTAACACCTTCTGATTCCTCATCTCCTCTTCATTCGCCGCAGCAATCACCTCCAGCAACATCCTCTCAAACAGCTTCCTATGTCCAACTACCGCCTTGAACGTCCTGTGAACCTTCTTCTTATCTCGGCTTCCTTTCTTATGTTCGCCCATTTCTTCCCCCGCTGTTTCAGTTCTTCCTTAAAGTCATCTCTGCTCTTAACTTATCTCTGTTCCAGCTCCTGATTATCTACCACCACTTCATCTCCAGATACTTATTAACCCCTTTTACAGTTACTTTATCCTCATTCCACTTTTAGCTGTTTCCCCACCACCTTAACTTCACCTCCTGCCCAGTCCCGTCCTATCTCCCCTCTCAACAACTTCTCAGCCTCCTTCTTGAGCTTCCTCTCCTCCGCCAAGAGCTCGTCCTCATTGCACTTCCTACCTACGCCAACAATCTCCTACCTTTCTCCTAGATGCTTCCAACCTCCTCCAGTAACTCCTGCCCCTCTTGCCTGGATCTGTGCAAATCCTCCATCAATCCTCCTACCAGATCCTCTGATGAAGCCCCATTTTCCACCTTCAAGTTTCCAGCCCCCTCCTTCTACAACACTCTTCCAACCACTTCTAGCAATATGATGTCCTGCTAGCAGACAAGGCAAGGTGTATAGTGCCCTGCTCACTTTTCAGGTGCTCACTAAGCCTCTTCTCCCCCTCTTCCCAGGGACGTCATTTAGGGGTGGCCAGAGGTCACAACTGCGACCTCTGAAGTCTCCCTTGCAACCTCTGGGGTCTCCCTTGCGACTTCTAAAAAAAAAATGGATTATTTTTTTATTTTTGTAATACAAGCTCCTGGGCTGTGGCCAGCACCATGTGGCGCTTTACTTCTGGAGTAGCTGGCTTTCTTGTTCAGGCCCCATAAAAAAAGAAGAGAAATAAGAGCAGGACCCTAAATAAGAAAGAATAGGAATACCAAATAATGTGTCTTTCTGGAATTCTATACAATAATTTCTAGACTGATTAAAGGTTTATTTCAGGCACACTTCAGGGTAGAGTCACTGATTTAGTCTGTTCTTAAACGCCTCAACTCAGCCTTTCATCATTCTGAGGTCAATAAATGAGTACCAACACAGGTTGGGTGATATTGGGTGTATATTTTTTCTATATAAAGCGCTTAAGCGCAAGTGCTATATAATGACACATCATTATCATTTGGTCATGGACGTCTGCTTGCATTCACAGTAATTTGGTAATATGGGCCTATACACACTGATCTTAACGATACATATGGCAATCCATTCTTGTATGAAATGTACATCACATTATAGTGATATCGTAACCATATTTTTCTTAGTGTACAATGCAATGTGATGCCACTTCGTGTTTTGTCAACGGGTGAAAGGTCATGTTCCGTCGCTTCCTGCAATATCACTTCGGGGTGGGGTCAAATGACATCACTTCCTGTGATGTCATCAGAGGGTCAAGGGTCGTGTGATGTCACTTCCGCTATCCCTGACATTTTGGTGAAATTACGTCCCTGCCTCTTCCTCCTTCCACTTACACTGCTTCCACTTCTCCTGCAGTTTCCCGCTTTGGGATCCACTCCAGGTTCTCTGCTCAGCAGCTCTTTATCCAAACCAACCTCCTGCTGTTCTAAATGCTATGAGACTGACTGAGTTCAAGCTTCTCTTTTTAAAAAGCCGTATCTCCTCCCTTGTGCTGGATCCCAGATTAGCAGCCTGCAAATGTAACTGCAGGGGTGGGCCCCATTCTAATTGGCTGATTATCCTCCCTCCCTGTACTTTTGTGGGGCTGGGTCTGACTGGGACATAGTCTATAGGAGGTGGGGTAGCTGTGAGGAATTCGAACATCCGCACAGGGAGTGTGTGCATGCCTGGGCTTTTTGAAGTTTTGTCATTAAAATGAATGATAGAAGATAAACCTCGGAAAATGTGTGGGGCTAATTCCACACACATTTTCCTATGCTTACCGCACAACAAACGCATAGTCATGTGTACTCTGGGGGGACACAGCCTACAGGCGCAGTCCTCCCTGTCACATTTATTTTGAAAGTGACAGCCACAGGTACATCAAAGTATCTCATGAAAGGGGAAGGCAACACCTTCCTCCGGCCAAGGCCAGCCTAATTAAAATATCAAAAGCTCCATGGAATCGCCCTCTCTATTGTCTAAATTCTGCTGGCGGTAGTACATACTGATTAGAGTTAAATGAAACAGGCCTGCGATAGGACTGATCGCAGAACTGACAAAAGGGGACAGGAAATCCTGACACCTGTTTGATATGTAATTTGTCAACATGAAGCTCTGGGGCCCACATGGCTTTAAAAGAGAGTTGAGCCCCTCTTTTGGCATATCATCCGATGACTTCAAAAGGAGTAAGAAGAACAACTCATTTGGACCATGGCTGAAGGTACAGTGTGCCTAACAGCTTCCGCCAGTGAAAGAAGGCCAGGATTTCCAAAAGGGTAGCAAAGATCCCTCTCCTAAACATCTACCAGGAAATGGAGATACCAGACGCAGAGGACCCGTCCAGTAGCTCCAGAACCGGTACCCAGCCAGCACACAGCATGCCCTGCTAGGTTCTGCCAGCAAGCATCTCAGGTGGGAAGTGCGCTCTGAACAAAGGACAATGCCATTGCCTGCAAACACTCTCCTCAACTTTGGGCTGTCCGCCTTCAAGGATGACATAAGCCATGCAAAGAAGCTAGGAGGAATGCCACAACAAGCATCAAACAACGTCCATCTTTTAAGGACATTTTGAAGACAGTTGAGCACTCAAACCGCGACCAGCTGCACCACTGACTGTTGTCAAGCTGCAGTCACTAAAGCCATCCGAGATGCCTCACCAGTGTTCCAGATCCCTCAACCAGCACAGAGACAACGATTCATGACCCTGAGCCGCTGTGTAGGCCAGCCTGCAGCCATCCATCCAGCCAGGCTTGCCGAACTGCCTGCCGCCTGACACCCGCAGCTGTCTCCTGTCTTGAATTCTGTCCCAGGATCTGCAAAGCATCCTGGAACTGACTCGACGTTGTCGAGCATCAAGATCAACTCAAGCACCAGGTACATTGGGGTTCTGTCCCCCTGGTCATTTTCTGAAGGCCCCTAGTGACATTTACGACCCCTTGCTTCCTTGGTGCTGAAACCAAATAACCTTGAACAGTTAAGATTGATTGCTTTACCGACTACCCTCCTGTCAGTATCCGGAGTGCATCTCTTTTCGTCGTGAAACTGTCTGTCCTCTCTGTTCCATTACAGGGTGGGTTGTATTTTGCAGTGTGCTAGAACTGTCTGTTGTAATAATAGTAACATAGATATTTTTATACAAACTTGACTGGACAGTCCCTTTTATCATTGGGTAATAGGATAATAATTGTATTTTCGCTGTGTTTCAACTAACCAACTACCCACAACCTTGTAGATATAAGACTGTTGCTCCATCCACGTTACCAAAATTTCACAAGGAGGTTTATAGTTTACTTCTGTTTCCAATCTGTTCGTATCCCTTCCGGTGTACTAGAGCTGTGGGGCTGATTGATGGTTTAGAAACCGATATTCAACCATGGACCACTGGTGCCCCAGAAGTTGATTCGTCACAGTAGCCATCTTTCCCCTTCCCCTTTCTTCCCCCTGTCTGCCTGCTGCTGCTTCCTCCCCTCTGCTATTCACACAGCATATGTGTTCTGGCTTCTTGCTTGACTTTTTGGGCTACCTTGGCCACAAATGCTACCCCTTGGCCTTGGTGGGCTCTTGGCTGTGTTAATTATGGGCTTCACAGGGATTTGGTATGTTTCTGCTCTCTTCATGAACGTTTAGATATTACAGTCTGTTGGAGAGAGAGGCAGCAGTTTCATCCCCCACCCACCAATTATGGGAAAAGGTCATGGTTCTCCTTTGCTATTTTCCCTTGGTCTTAGATAGCACCTCTGTGGGTCCACCCATTCTGTCCCACAGTCCCCCTTCTCTGTGACTATGGTTTTTTATTTGATGATCCAGTCTTGGATTTGCTTTAGGAAATCTAGAGGTTTGTGGGAGTTGTAGTCTTTGCCTTTCTGACCTATGCAAACACTCTGTGTGCCTTTGGTTTGGGTGGTTGTTGTAACGGTAGTCATGTGACTTTCCCTTGCTTTGATAAGGAGGTGTTGTGCAGGTGACCTGGAGGGTTTTAGGGTCACCCCAATAGGCACCCTTGAATCTCAGCAGGGCACCTTGTCACATACCCCAAAATGGTCTAATACAAGTGCATGTATTGTGTATATGGTTTGTCTATGTTGTGCCCAGTATAACCCTTACTTTTATATTTACTCCCTCCTCTACCTGCATTTTTATCTGCCTATCAACTACTGTCATCACTTTCAAAGTACCCTTCTTGTGGAATGATCCGCGTTCTGTTTTATTGTGCATAGTGTTGCTATTCGAAGTGCTCACATCTTCAATATATACAAAATTAAAGAAGTAAAAATATTCCCACTTTGTAAAATTCCGATATATGTCCGGTATATATCCCAGTTTGACATCAAACTATGTGTCCAGTTTACAAAATAGCTATATATGTGCTATATCACAATGTACTCCCAGTATGGCAAAACCAATATGCTTACAAATTACACAATTGTAGAGTATTTATACAGTAACATTCCCAGTAAATTCCCAGATCCCCAATCCTGATAGAATTCCTGATTTTACCTCCCTGGAATAGTCTTTTATATAATACCAGCATACACTCAGTTTAGATTGTTCCTGTATTTTCTAAATGAACTGCTTTGGTATTTTTCACGTTTTCCATTTTTTTGTATGTTCTCACTTTTATAATTCCGTCACTTTCCAATTTGTGCACACTAATCCAGAACACACAATTCCTATACTTTCAATACTAACAATACTAGTGTATTCCACGTTTTCACAAATCCAGTAAAAGTCTAGTCTACCTAATGCCAATATGCAGTCACATTCCCAAACACAAACCTCTCAGGAATTACTGATCTGGTTTCTATCCTTGGTGCAGTTGGTGGAAGATAACATGCTCATTGTTAATATATTGGGGACCTTGTGGTTTTTATATGGTTTTGGTCTGGTGATATATGTGGGTTTTAATACAGCTAAACATGAGGTTCTGATTAACATCGCATCCACTCACATGGGTTGTATTGATCTGTCCTTGATTGGGTCACTTCCCTCTAAAAAGAATAAACATACAATATGTGCAATTGAGTTCATCCAGGTTTGACACCCTCCCCAATGCTGTGTGGTGTCTCTTAGGACTGAAAAATTCCATTTTGTCTTTTAAGGTTTCACATGGAGAACAGGTTGCTTCTCCAAGAATCTCACTAAAGCAATATGTCAATGACAAACAAACTAATATTAAAGTGTCACCCATGGTTGATATTCATCACCCGAGGGACTGATTTGTTGCCATTGATTTCTAGATATCTTTACTCTCTTTAAAACTTAACCCCACTAAAAAGAAATTCTTTTCATTTTCTCTTCCTGCTCCGGTTCTCCTATCATGACTGCTTATCTATTGGATCTTCTTCTTGGTGCCTACCTCGTGTCCTCTGCTAAATACATACATTCCAGCTCTAATCTTAATTTTAAATGTCATATTGCCCATTTTTTAAGATTTAATTTCAGTGACTTCTTTTGTAAAGATGTTTTTTTTTCTTCTGCTTTAGACTTACATACTGCTGTATACATCTTATATCTCAGCGTGATGGAGGCAACACCCTTGTAAGAGAGCTTCCTGCTATCTCCTTGTCCACTTTACAAACTGTTCTCCATTCTGCAGTCATCCTTTACAGGTTTACAGAAATATGAACATATTGGCCTTAATATCTCATCACTGGTTACCCATTCAAATGCAGGTCTGCATCACCTTGTGTTGATTCAACCATCCTTTCGCAGAATCACAGACTTAATTTTGTAGTGCATCACTAACATTGAGCAGCACACCAATGTCCTTAAAGGCTGTCAAAATAATGGATGTTGGTCCGGTGAATGCATTTATTTTTGTTTGCAGGATACATGTTCCTGATGATATTCAGGCTCCCATGACACAGCTCTTCAGGTGCACAACACACTGTTGCAGTGATGATGTGTCGCAATGTCAGGGTACGGACTGCAGGGGGTTGTCCCTTCTAGAGGGGGCTGCCTGCAGGGGGTTTCACAGTTGATGAGCGCTGGTGCACGGTGTCCCTTCTGGAGGGCACTGCCTGCAAGGGGTGTCACAGGGTATCTATTTATTTTTTATTTTTAAAACAGTTTTTATTGGCATTTGTAAAAAACACACAAATTAAGATTTCAGCATCTTTTATGTATCCATTCCCACACGGGTATTCTCCATGCCTTTTACAAATTAAATGATAAACCTTAACAACCAACAGGGTTTGTCCTCACAACATGGGTCATACATCCCTTTCAATCTTATTCTTAGTGTTGTAGTTGTTCCAGGATGCCCCCACGTTCCATAGCATATCCAGCATGTCCAGAACCACACACATCCATACTGCCTTTCATTTACCTGACAACCCCATAACACAGTGCACCTGCAGGCTTTCATGGGGGTTTGTTGTCCGGGGGATGGAACATGTCCCAGACAAGTGTTTTCCATGCTTTGTAGGGTGCTTCGTAGGGGGCACTGGCATCTATTTCCGACTTGTCCCCCATAGTACCCGATACCCTTGTTTCCACCTCCACCCAGCGTTCAAATTCCTTATGCCAAGGCACATTTTGTGGGCCCTTAGCAGATATCCACGCCATCGTAATACAACGCTTGGCTAGTAGGCATGCCAAGTTCATGCATGCATTTTGTGACATGCGTGAACCATCCCTAGAATAGGCACCCAGCAAAGATTTGTTTGGGCTCCAAGCATACCATGCAATCCCTGCACTTCTACAGGCTATTTCTATCCTCTCCCACAGTCCCCCGCACATGCACGCATCCCCAAAACATATGCATTAGCTCTGCCCCGTCTGTGCCACACCAGGGACATTTTGGTTGCCTATCTCTGTTGAATTTAGCCACCCTGTGCAGCATCATGTAGGTGCGGTAAAGTACATTCATCTGGATCAGTCGAAAGCGGGAGTTTCTGGACACTTTCTGAGGGTCCCCTTCGTTCTCACCTATATCCACCCCTAGATCCGCCTCCCACCTTTCCTTCAGCTCTGCACCCTGGGGGTTGGGCCTGTCGATTAGGTGTGCATATATCCTCGAAACTGGCTTCCAGCCATCTCCCAGGCTATGCATCAGAGTCAGTAGGGGGTTTGTCACCGGTTCCTCCGGCCATTCCACTCTTTTCCTTTTGGCAATTCCCCTCACCCTCTGATACTACAGGAATTTCCACGGGGCAGCCCCTTCTGTTCCACCAGGGACTCAAACTCCCTGAATAGACCTTCCCCAAACAAGTCCTGCATGTGTATATGCCCCTGTCCTCCCATTGTTTCATCACCACCAACTCCTCTCTGTTTCTACAAGGGTCCACTGCTATTGGGGTCTCGGGTGAGTAGGGGTGCTTCATTTTTAGCAGCAACAGCGCCCTCTGCCACACCCTTCATCCCAGTGTTACTAACATAGGCGTGTCTCCCAGGCAACTCACGGGTAACCACAATATTTCTTTTAGGCATGCAGGGGCGACCAGGTTGCCCAGCAGAACCGATTTAGATGTAGCTTCATCTGAGAGCCACTTAGTTACATGGCTGAGTTGGGCTGCTAAGTAGTACCTCTCCAAGTCAGGTCATTGTGTCCCTCCCTCCTTGTGGGGGAGGTAAAGAGTCGCCAGCTCAAACTTATGACAGGCAGTGCCCCACAGGAATCCCTGTAGCAGTGCGTCCAGCAAACGGAAAAAGTAGGCCTTAATATAATAATGAACATTACTGAAAAAGTACAAAAATTGTGGCAGAACTATCATTTTAGTTATAGCTATCCTGCCCATCAGCGTCAATGGTAGTTTGGATCAGAATGACATGGATTTCTGCAGACCTTTCAAAACGGCCGCTCTGTTGCTCTCGTGCATCTCCTCCGGTTTGTGTCTTATGTGTACCCCCAAGTATCAGAAGGATCCCAGCTGCCAAGATAGCCCCACCTCAGGTAACTACCCTCTTTCCTCTCCCCTAAGGGCAGCCAATGGGAATATACAGGATTTCTTTCTGCTAAAACAAATCCTGACACCATTGCATATCTAACCAGCACCTCCATTATCAATGGCACATTTTGACGTGAGTAATGTAAGCACAATAAGACATCGTCCGCATACAGCTAAGCCGCCTCACCAAAATGTTGGTCAAGATTTCCTTCCTAAAAGCATGAGGACAAGAGCAGGCAGCGCTAGCTTCCCAGTTCTTGCAGCTACCAACTGGAACCCGTTACACCCCTCTATCAGAGGCATCAAGTCCCACTTGGTCTTCAGAAAAGCAATAAAAACCATGTTGTTCGTGTAAACCCTACACTGGACCTGGTACCGTATGTATATACTTTTCATATGTCCGTGCTCATCTTGCCAACTCTATAGCAAATGTAAGACAACCATCCATGTACGGCCTAATGTAAGGCACTCATCCATTGTAACCTTGTACAGACTATTGTAACCCTGCACCATCTTCACCCCTGTAACTAAGACACTTCCTTGAAACAGCGCCCCGATGCCCCCAGGCTGCTAGATGCTTTACAAATGCATAAACAAATAAATATAAATAAATAAATAAATAAATAAATAAATAAATAAATAAATAAGATTTTCATGTCATAATTCAACATTGCTAGGGGCCTGTAAGAGTCACATTCTTCTGTGGGTTTACCTGGTTTGAGTATCGGGCACACTAGCGTTTCTCTCATGCTCGCTGGGAGCACCCCTTTCTCATAGGCTTCCTTGTATACCTCACGCTGCAGTGGTGTCACCTACGAGGCGTACGTTTGTAGAGCTCCGGGAGGGAGTCCATCACTGCCCAGAGATTTACAAGTGGCCAGTGCCTTAATCACATCTCTTATGTCCTCAACTGTAATGTCTTGTTCCAGCACCAAGTGTTGTGATGTGCCCAGGTTTGACAGCCCTATTTCCTCCAGAGTGCCTAGTATGTCCTCCTGAGGGACCAAGGTGTTGTGCTTGTATATTTGAGAGTAGAAATTGGCGAATATATCATTAATCTCCTGCTGTGTCTTGTGTGTGGTGCCTAAATCGGGGTCTCTGATACAGTTGAAATCTCCCCCCCCATATGAAGAAACAGTCCCGGTGGAGTGCCATCTTCGCACATATCATGCTGAGGTGCGCTGGGATTCCGTGATTGGGGAAGTAAGATTGACTATGCACACCTCCACGTGTTCTATGTGCCCCCGTTATATTAAGTATCTCCCATCCGCACTTACCCACTTACTCCACGAGCATATTTTGAGTATGCTACCCCATATCCCTTCTCCCCCCAGTGATCCTTCACCTTTGCTATTTCTCCTTCCGTAAGGTGAGTCTCTTGGAGTAGTGCAATGGCCACCTTTTTCCTATTGAGGAATGATTTCACATGATTTATGTATAATTATATGCCCATCCCCCTCACATTCCACGTTAACACCTCAATATTCACCGCCATTGCGCTACACGACACTTCCCCTCCATTCGCCCTGGCTTGTTTTGATGCCCAGCCCCCCCCATTTCACCACTCTAGCATCCATGCTTGCTTCCAGCTCATTCGCCCCTGTAGCTAACCGCTCTGTGACCATTTGTGTGAAAAAGAAAACTTCAACCAAGCAACAAACAAAACACAATATATGCGCCCAGCTGCTGCTTCCAACTTGCAGTGCTCAGGCGCCCCTGCACCGTTGTGGCCCTCCCAGGCCGTGTGTGTGAGATTGCAGTTGCCAGCAACAGGCTAGCACCAATTTTTATATGGGGAAGTCTTTCAAGCCCAAGGCAGGTGGCTGAACGTGCCCCCCCGTCCAGGCCGCAGTCAGTTGCAGTGGTTCCATCTGCCCTCTATCCCAGCTCACCAACCAGCAAGACCAGCCCCCAGTCCCAGGATACCTCACCTCCCCCCACTCCTTTGCTGTAACACTCTGGTTACTTGGCAGATTCCTCTCCTCCGTCCAGGTTGTTATGCTCCATCCACATCGTAGCCGCCGCCGGGGTGTCAAGGAAGATTGCCCTGCCCTTTTGTATCACCTTCAATCTCGACGGTTATATAAGCATATACTTAATGTTGAGTTGTCGCAGTCTATCTTTGATCAGCACAAATTAGTTTCTGGCTCTCTGAACCACCGGCGTGTAGTCCAGATATATGGCAATGGTGGAATTGTCTCTCTGTATGGACCCCCCTTCCCATGAGAATCTCAGTATTACATCCCTATCTTGGAAGTTCAGGATTCTAGCTATCATTGGGCAAGGGTGAGATCCCAGCAGTGTTTTTTTCTGCAGCTACCGGTGTGCCCTTTCCATCACAAATCCTTGTGAGAGTTTGCCAGCCCCGATTTCCTGTAGCAGCAGTGTCTCCACGTAACCAGTGGGGTCCGAGCCCTCCAGTCCCTCTGGAATCCCCAGCAACTGGAAATTGTTCCGCTGACCACGCCCTTCCGCAACCTCCGCGCGGAGGTCCAGCACAGCATTTCTTCTTTCAAGATCCTTCAGTGGCACCGCCATGTCTTTTGTGGCTTCACTAGTCTCCTTCATGGTGGTCTGTGCAGCCATAAATCTCTCTGTCAGGTTGCGTGCATCTTTCAATGAAAGACTGTAGTGTTGCTATTGCTGCCAGCACCTTATCATTCCCATTGCTCAGTCCCGGCAACCCCTCAGTCATCTGTGTTGCAGTCTTGTCATGTGCCGTTTCTCGGGATTTGGCTGCTCCACCAAATGAGTCCATAATTGTATTCTTACTCTTCCCTTTGGTTGGGAACATTGTGCAGTCCACTGGCGTAAGTTCTGGCTGCATTGTCTGCCTGGTGCTTTCAAAGTGGGCCACTGTACAGCGTATACTGGCCTCTTTTCTCTGTGTCTGTGTGTTTTTCTCCTCAAGTGTCTATGCATGGCCCCGGTGTGTCAGGCAACCACACTACGCTGCTTGTAGACTATGTGTCAGCACACACTGTGCTCACAGCCTCTTCCGATCTTTCCTTCGTTCATCCCTGTGAATGTGCATCAGGTACTCCTGTGTGACAGTCTGATTGTGCCCCTCCTCCAAGCCTCAGGGCAAGGAGCGCTCTCCAATGGTGCGTGTCCCATCCAGGTTGTACGGCTCCTGACCCCTGTCCAGATCCAGAACATCAGGTTAGTGCCAGTCAGGCTCCCCCAGGGGCGTACTGCTTCACTTCCGAGTCTTTGCAAGCCTGGCCCCCTCCCTGTAATCCTCGCTAGGTTCTTCAAACCTGTGTTGCCCCAGCACCTGCGAAGTGTACTCCGGCAGCGATTAACAGATCCTAGTGTCCTTGTACATTGTCTCCTTTCTCGTTGTTCCTGCTAGCTCTCAACGTTGTTGCCAGTGCACCTTGTGATGCGCAGTGCGGGCAGTCCCGCATGCCCAGCTTATCCTGGTGTCGTTTGCTTATCTGCCTCCCTATGTCGGCACCTCCAGCACAACTAGACCCCAAACAGAGAGGTAGAGCTCAGTTTGTTGGCAATAGTTTTAAAATGGTGGTTAGTACATAGTGCCATGGTACAGCGCCCTCCGTCATACTATTATGTGGCTTGCTGCAATTGGCCCCCCTTTCTGTGTCCCTTCCAGGTTCCTAGGAGCATAGTTCTTATGCCGTCCCCTAGAAGTGGCTGCGGTCTGTACAATCTCTTTGATGGCGGTGTCTGTGTCCCTGTGCGCCTCCTTTTGTGCCCATTAGCTAGCGTACAGTCACGGTTTTGGGAGTGTGTGCACACCCCTGATTGCGTTCCCACGTCCACGTACCTTTCAGTGCTCTCGTCTTGGTGCCTGGCCCCCTCCTATTTGTTTCGGTGTTTTGTGCAGTCTGCTCTGTGCACTTTGAAGCTGTCCGGCATCACACGTTATCCTCTGCTTTGGTTCTCCAGAGGCTCTTACGCGCCCCGTCGCAGCATTTCTTCTGCACTGCAAATGTCTTTGTTTTTTTCAATTTCATGTGCCTCGCACACTATGGGGGCGTGGGGTTGCCCTCCGCTCTCCTCCGTTGCCCATGGTCTCAGGGCTCCGAAACTGTTCCCATGGTCACTGATTCCAGCCGCTCCCTCTCCTTGCAGTGTCTTGGCCGCTCGGGTCCACACAAGCTTCTGGTGCGCCCAACAGTGCGTTTCACTTCTTACTAGCAGCGTAGTTCACGGCCCCTCCTCCGCCTCAGCTCTGGGTCGAAGTCCCGGCCGCCATCTTTGTCTGCGGTCTCCGCACCTTCATTCGGTCATTTCTCACAAGTACCTCACCGATTTCACCCCGGAGTGTTTCCTTCAGCTGGGGAAGCGTATCCTACTCTCGCAGGTGTCGTTAGATTAGCGCAGGTCACTACCAACCACTGCAATTCAGGATCTGTTTCAGGACCACGTCGGGAGCTAAGGCTCAGCATTGCCTGACTCCATGGGCTCAGGCCACGCCCCCCATGTCCCAGGTGATGGGGCCTGGTGGTGGTGGCTGTTCATGAGTAGGCTGCCTGCAGGGGGTGTTCCAGGTGATGGGTGCTGATAGGGGGTGTCTCTTCTGGAGGGGGCTGCTTGCAGGTGGTGTCTCATCTGGAGGGGGATGCCTGCAGGGGGTGTCACAGGTGAGAGGGAATGGGGGGTGGTGTCCCTTCATTAAAGGGCAGGCTGCAGGGGCGGTCACAGGTGATGGCTGCTGGTGGGAGGATCTCTGAAGAATGGGAGCAGGGGCCCTCTTCTTATCCTAAAAGCCAGGTAAGAGCTGAAACTCCCATTAGCCAATAGCAGGACTAGCCCACACACACACACACACCCCAGCAGTGGTCGAATCAGGACCACTGGTGGGAACACTCATGCATAACACTCAGACACACTGAAACCAGTTTGTGGATTGGGACCAGGAAGTCCCAGCCCACATCCTGCCAGCAAACACACATAGCCCTCAAGTAGTCCGCCAAAAGCCTCTGCTTTTCCGGTCACTGGAAGTACATATAAAGATTTTCCTGGCCCCATAGTCCAGAAAGAACCCTAAAGAACAAGATTGCCAAAGGATAAGCGAAAAACCATGTAGCACTGCCATGTATGGACACTAGCCTCAGTTACTAGCCAAATGCAGTAAGGCTAAAACGAAAAGAACCAAAAAACTGTAAAAAGTCACTGCTGCCACCAGATTGTCCATTTAGCACACCTAGAGTAACGAAAAATCTTTTGAGCGTTAGTCTAGGGCAAAACAAAAATTGTACTCCATTGTGCTACATTGTAAGATGCTTTGTACAATGATAAAAGTTACCACTAGTGATAACAGGTTACAAAACGTAGTAACAAAGTCGCAAGACTAAGGGAAACAATGTCTCCCAGTACTGACAGCCTGAAGGACATGTCAGTTTCAGTATAACAGATGAGCAAAAGACAGTGTAGCAAAGCTTAAGGGTTCACTGCACTGTAAAAAGTACAGGTGAGGATCAAAAATAAAAGCGCAAAGTTTGAGCCTCCATAAAAATGGAAGGACAGTTGCAGTAAAGAGAAATCTTTCCTAACAGTAGCATAGCATACTATGTTGTTTGGGTCACTACTTGTTCACATTCAAACGCCTCTTAAGAGCATAGCCTTCCCTCGGTCCATGTTACTAGAAAAGGCAAAGGAGGTATGTCTCTGAACTGCCTCTTTTTTACCTTTATGATTGCATTGGGTTTTGGATTCTAGAAGTGTGAGGGCTGAATGGGCCATGTTAACCCTACTCCTCCTTGTACTCCTTTGGAGCAGAATCCAGTTTGGCACACTCACCATATGGATACCCGGAATGGGGCCCCCCTAACTCGAACAGAGACTCTGGACTTTTCAAGCCACCAGTGCAGTTCCCCAGCGGGCCCGCAATAAGGAGGCGAGTGGGGCTTAGCCCATTATTTCCAACTTTACATGACATCTCACTGCTCTGGTTGGGGAAGACATGGACAAATTGGCCGCGGAAATAGGACCAATGCCAGGAGGGAGGTAAGTATGTAAGAAGAGCAACAGGAAGCAGGAAGTGTGGTTTATCCAGGTGAGGTCAGAGTAGGTGGTGAACAACCAAGAGACCAGCAGGAATAGGAAGGAGCAGTACTGTGTGGAGGAAATTTCTAAAGAAAGTGAGGTATTGGCTAGTGAGTGAAAGTAGTAATGCAATGCGAGTGTACGTGTTAGTGTGCAAGTATGGTGAGGAAGATAAGTGTGAGGAGTGATTGTGTAGTGTATGGTACTGACTGAAAGGTGGGCGTTTGAGTAGTAGTGTGGAGGCAGGAGTAGTAGTTGGATGAGGGAGTAGTAGTAGTGTAGATGAAGGAGGAGTTGTGTGGCGGAGGGAGCAGTAGTGTGGAGGAGGGAATAGTAATACCAAGGAGGGAGTAGTTGAAGGGGGAATCATGTCAAAGGGTGGAGGTAAGCTTAAAAGAGTGATATACATTGGAGGGATAGAAGGATGGAGGGAGGAGTGTGGTAAAGTGGGTAGATTGGAGAAAGGGGAATAGAAGAAAGGGTAGAAAAGGGAGAGAGGAGTGGGAGCATGCTAAACAGAGGACTGAGTCCAACGGGGTGTCTATTAGGAACAATTCTCATGTCCCAGTAAAACACGAACACCTGAACATAGTAGGGACAGTTAAGAAGTTCCTGAGGAAGTTTAGGGAGACTAAGCCTTCTGCCTTTAGGTCCTTACAACTATTTTGAGCAGAATGGGACAGTAGGGATTAAACATCATTATCTACTAACCTGTCTGAGATGCCTGGGTTAAGGAGGAGGTGCAATCAAGACGAAAGAGAGGAACAACCCAAGAGCCCAAAAAGACTTCAATAAAAACCCTTGAGCCACTTCTGAGATTTGGAGTGATTCTTGTGACATCAACCAGGAGATTTCTCAATTCAATCCTACTCAGGAGCTACAGTAAATCGAGGGTCACTTTATGACAGCCAGAAACGTAGTCTGTCGCTTCTGAATCTGGACTCTGCTGATTCAGATTCTCCGGACGGACTTACCAAAAGCAAGATATTTCCCACAAATGCAGGACCAAATGATAGCATGCATAGAAGCACTTCAGTTTCAGCCATGGGTGACCCACATCCACAAACACTGATCCCCTCATCACAGTATTTTGAAGTCAGTACAAACTCCGGTGGATACAGGCTTGAGAGAAGCAATGCAGTGGTGGCTCCTGGAGTACAAACTTCTAAGAGGACTCTCCTTAAGCATGTCCTTTTCATTCACCCCTCACCACAGACACCAGTATAGTTGGCTAGGGTGACACAATCCTTTGAACTATCAAGAAAGATGGGAATCGGAGGCCCTCCAAAACTAATCCAACTGGAAGGAATTAGAGATAGCATTCAGAACCCATCAATGGTTCAAAAACTAGCTTTACAGGAGGGCAATGATTGTGTGGTCCAACAATATCCCTGCTATGTCCTGTATCAACACGCAAGGACATTGCAAATCCTAATAGCTTCCAGCTCTGGCCTTCTATCTAGATTCCTGTGCAGAGTAAAGCCATTCCTCACTGGGACGAGTCCACAAAAAAGGTGCAGGCAACACATCTTTCGATTACCTCAGTAGTAAATTCCCCCATCTCAGGATTGGTTGCTGGGTCCGTGGGCATTCTGGGACATGTGCCAGAGATCCTGGGATCCTCCCCTGGACCTGTTGCCTCTCTGGAGAGCTCAGCACTTCTCTTCTACAGGTTTCAGGGTGAGGGAGACTGTGGGTGGATGTGATGACCCTAGCCTTGCTACGCCTTCCCTCATATATCTCTGATCTCCAGGGTTCTGCTCAAGATCAGGGAGTCAGGGGCAACAGTTACCCTGGTAGCTTCCTTTTGATCAAGGGGACCTTGGTTTACCATCTTGCTTGGACAAGAGGTGGGAGAGGTTTGGCTGAACCTCTGCCTAGCAGAGCCTGGTGGTAGTTCCTCACCTGGGCCATCAATTCAGTAGATGAAGTTGGGGTGACTGAAAGATGAGAGGCAGGATCTGTTAAGAAGGCTTCTCTCAGTGCAGGTGGTTGTAATGCGCCTAATTCCATCCTGGTGTGTGTGGCCAAAGTTCCGGTTTAGTGCTAGGTAGCACTTCACATATTGTGTAGCGTACGTTCATGCTGTCTAGTCTCTCGCCCCGAACGTACGCAGCTCTTCATAGCCACGTCCCCTCTGCAGCGTTTCACGTTGCAACCTTCTCGGTCAGCAGATGCTGCCGTTGTTGCAAAACGCTGTGTATTTTCTTTTCTTGCCTCTTTTTCAGCCCCCGCCGTCTCGGTTGGTGCTTACCTCCTTGTTTCTCTGCTGCTTCCTGTTTCTCGCCCGCTTCCGGTCTTTCTTTCATTCCCTCTATTCTTTCCACCTTTCCTCCTCCGGCTTCCCGGCTTGTTTTTCTCTTCCCCCCTTATACTTTGGATGCTCTTCAGTTTACTTGTTGGCTCGCTAGCCCATTGCTCTGCATTCTCTTTGGCGCTTTACACTACTCGCTCCCTTCACATGGAGCCCAGTTTCCAGGAGGATCCCGGTGCCATCAGCAGGGGTTTTTTTCTGCAGCCAACAGCTTTTTTCCCCTCATTGTCCCTCCTGGGAACAGGGTCACAGTGGGGTGCTTACCTCCAGCCTTCACTGTGGATTCCTCTCGTGTGAGACATGTATGCCCCACAAAGAGAAGGACTACAGATCACGGAGGTCCCTCAGCCCAGAGGACAACGACCATTGTAACACGGGTGAGGAGGGGGAAGAAGAAGAGAGTACTTTGGGCACTACAGACATTCTGAATACAGAATCTGACAGTTTGCAACGCCCTTTACCTACAATGGCTACCCCTGAGCAAGTACAGGAATTGGTGGCCGCGGACCAGAATTTGTCCCTGGAGATGCAAACCATTAAGGCTGAGAATGCCCTGTTAAAACAGATGGTAACAGCCCGGGAACCACCATCCACAGACTTACCTCCCATGGCTCTTTCTTTGGGCAAGTTTGAAGGGTCGCCTAAGAAATTAAGGGAATTTCTGGACGCTTGCAAGGTGTACTTCACTTTCAGGTCTCGCACTTTTGCCTCGGATCATGCAAAGGTGGGCTTCATGATTTCGAATATCTCAGGAAATGCTTTGGCCTGGGCTACCCCCCTGGTAACCGGTGCAGACCCAGTGCTCCAGGACTATGGGGCTTTTTTAGATCTTCTCAAAAGTAACTTCGAGAGACCCGAGATTGCCATGGCAGCAGGGAGACCTGCTAGATTTTCGTCAGGGACAGACTGACGTGCTTTCTTACATTTCTTTATTTAAAAGACTGGCCTTCGAAACAGGCTGGTCGGAACAGTTACAGATCATCTTATTCCGGCGTGGCATTAGAGAGGATTTAAAAGACGAATTGGCCCACTCTCCCCGTCCTGAATCTCTAGTTGATTTGATGACAGCTGCTCTTCAAATAGAATTCAGAATGCAAGAAAGAAGACAAGAGAGACGTCGGACTCAGCCTTTATTTCCCCAGCAACCCCTCTCCTCCACCTGCTACGCCTAAACGGACAGAATAACCGATGCCAATAGGCGCAACACGCCGCTCCCTTACTCCAGAAGAGAGGAAGAGAATGAGGGACCAGGGGCTATGTGCTTATTGTGGATCTGATCAACATTCTGTAAGGAATTGCACACAGTTATCCAGTAAGCAGTCGGAAAACGAACACCCTCAATCCTAGAAGAGACGTGATGCAAAGGGGTAGTTAATAGTCCCTATTTTTCAATGTCGATTGGCTCAGCCGATACTTCCGGAGACTCTCGCCTTATGGTTGTTTCCGTACAAGTTACCATTGGGGAAAACCAGATTGAGACATTGGCTCAACTTGACTGTTGAGCCGCAGGAAACCTTGCAGACACCCTATGGGTTAATAAGGTTGGAGTCAAACGCATTGATCGACAGGAAGGTCAGAAAGTTGAGGGTGTGGATGGAAAATCTTTGAGCTCTGGATTAATCACTCAATCCACGGAACCACTACTACTCACCATCCACCAACACTCTGAAAACATAACGTTCGACATTATCCGAGCTGCGCACTTTCCTCTCATCTTGGGAATTACTTGGCTACGTCAACACAATCCATACATTGATTGGACATCCAATCGTCTAGACTTCAGTTCTACTTATTGCCAAAAACACTGTTTCCAGGATGTACAATATCAGACAGTTAAACAACTTCCAGCACGCTAAACACTACGGTAGGTGTTCATTCAATCCCACAGATTCTCGAGGATTTTGATGCAGTATTCGCTGACACTACTCCCTTGGAATTGCCTCCCCATAGGCCAGAGGACTGTTCCATAGACCTGGTTCCGAACGCATTGGTAACCTTTGGCAGAATGTTTGCATTATCCAGTAAAGAGGAGGACGTACTTAGGAAATACCTGGACGACAATCTATGTAATGGTCTCATTAGGCCGTCCAAATCACCTGCAGGAGCTCCACGTTTTTTTGTTCCTAAACAGGATTCCACGGATTCACAACCTTGCATTGACTATAGAGGCCTTAATAAAGTAACTAAAAAAGACCGTTACACCATGCCTTTGATTCCAGATATACTAGCAGCCGTCCAAGGTGCTTCTGTTTTCTCCAAACTGGACTTACGAAACGCTTAACACTTGCTCAGAATCAGAATGGGAGATGAATGGAAGACTGCGTTTAGAACGCTGTTCGGCCTCTTTGAGTATCATGTGATGCCTTTTGGGCTCGTAAATGCTCCAGCAGTGTTCCAAAGATTTATGGACCGCATCTTCTCAGATCTCTTGTTCATCTCAGTCTTCATATACCTCGACGATATCTTAGTGTTTTCCAGTAATATGCTTGACCATGCAAAGCATCTTACTGAAGTGATATCCAGACTCAAAAGTAACCACCTTTTGGCTGAGAGGGAGAAGTGTCTTGTTGGGGTCTCTTCCGTTCCTTATCTGGGATTTATTCTTTCTCCTCAAGGGGTGCTGATGGACAAGAGCAAGGTAGACGCTATACTTCAATGGCTGGCTCCTACCGCCGTAAAGGAGGTACAGCAGTTCTTGGGACTAGCACATTTTTACCTGTGTTTCATTTCTGGGTTTTCCAAAATTGTTCTGCCCATAACCAATCTGCTAAAGAAAGCCTCTATGCCATTTGCCTGGAATGCACAAGCAGAAGATAGTTTTTGTCGTCTTAAAGAGCAGTTCTGTCATGCACCTAAATTACTGTAAACAAAGAGCTTCGGTATGCCCTTGGTGACACGTAGCAGACTCGGGCATAAGAAATACAAAAAACAAAGACAGGTAGAGCTGCAAGAATATCAAGGCATAAAACATCCGGTGGCCTATCTGTCTAAAACGCTTTCTGAAAGCCAGCGCAACTATTCTGTCATAGAAAGAGAACTCCTGGCTATGAAAAAGGCATGTGAAGAATGGAGGCACCTACTTCAGGGTAACAGTCACCCTTTCATCATAAGGACCAATCATACAAACCTACAGGTGTTGCAATCTATGGACTGTATTAACTCAAGACAGGCCCATTGGGCACATTTCTTCTCTCAATATGATTTCCTGATTACCTACATTCCCGGTAGTCAAAATACTTTGGCGGATGCGCTCTCCAGAACAACCTACAGTTCCAGGTTGCCCACCAGTGCTCCAGAAAAGATGTTTCCACGGAACAAGGTCATTAGTTACCTTTCTTCCTTTCTACAACAGTTCAAAGAAGCCACGGTCAATCATCAAGAACCCAATGGTTTATTCAAAACAGATGGGTTGTTGTTTAAGGGGCGACAGCTGTGGGTGCCTTCTAAAGAGTTACAGAAGAAAGTACTATCTTGGTGTCACGATCACGAGACAGCAGGTCATAGAGGACTGGCCGGTACTCTAGAACTAGTTAAAAGGGCATTCTACTGGCCCAATCTCTTTAAAGATGTCAAACAGTACATACAGACGTGTGCCGTGTGTACCCGAAGCAAATATAATACTCACAGACTGGTGGGCTTGTTGCAACAAGATGTCATTCCCACTCATCCATGGAATCACGTCACAACCGACTTTATTGTGGACTTACCAGTCTCGCAAGGCTGTTCTTGTATCCTTGTAACTATTGACTCTTTCACCAAGATGGCTAATTTTTCCCCTCTTCCTGGACTGCCCACCGCAGAAGGTAGAAATGCTTTTGATTGGTGAAGCTGGGAAGGGCATTCATCCAATTGATTCTAATTTACCTGTGGCCCTGTGGCTGTGCAGTTCCTCCACAATGGGTCCTCTAAGAGTCTGCCAGTATCTACCCAAAGAATCTTAGGTTGGTTTATCAGAATAGGAGCCTCTGGTAAACTGCCACTATAAAGCTTCCTTCTCTCCTGACCAGTAGACTCTGCAGGGTTTGACCCTCGTGACCAGCCTCTGGTCCTTATGGCCCTGCAGTTTTGTCCCTTTGAGCGTCTTCGGGAGATTAATCCTACGTTTCTCACCCTTAAAATGTGTTTTCTGGTACCAATCACACTGACCAGAAAGTTGAGTGAGATAGGGGCCCTGTGGTCTTCCACCTTTTTCAAACAGATTTTCCAGAAGCCACAATTGTAAAATGTGACCTCTTCTTTCCTTCCCAGGGTATTAGGTTTTTATAGCCATCAGGCTGTGATACTTCCAGCCTTCAATCCAGAACCCTGTGTAGAAACTAGGGCACCATCTGGATGTTTGTAGGACAGTATTGGCATAGCAGGAAAAAACTTCTTCCTTGAATAGGTCGGATAGTTTTTGGGTGATGTTTGGGTCCCCAGGAGCAGGAAAGAAAAGCCTTTGTCCTGTCTCTCAGTAAGTGGATCTGCTTAGAGATTAACTCTGTAGATGAAAAGTCAGGGGAGATACCATCTACTCTCAGATTCCCTGATCAACAACCAGAGGCGTAGCCAGTAGCCAGGATTGTCCAACAGGTGAGGCCTGAAGCTAATGTAGTTGGGCCCACTGCAGTGACACTAACATCTGTAAATGCCCATGCAGTGCTGCTGAGTGGGCATTTACAGATTTTGGGTGGGCCTGGCCCGCTCAGGCTCTACCCTGTTTACGCCTCTGTCAACAACGGGTCTGTCCACATCCTGTGTTAACGTGTGTGGAAGATCACTGGAAGACATGTGTAAAGCAGTCACTCCAGCAGACCCAAACAGTTTCACAGAGCACTTTAGAGTCATTGTCGAGGGCCATCCATCCTGCACTTGTGAAAAAAAAGTGTTCTGAGCTCAGGCATTCGTTGAAGCTCTTTCACCAGATGTGTGAAATAAAGGTGCTTGGTGCTGTGCAGCCTCCTTGCTGGTCTGTGTTTTCATGATAAGCCCCTCCTGTACGCGAGAAAGGGGACATGGCGGTAGTATAGGATTACTTACCACTACTCATCATAAATCCTAGTCCTACTCTTCTTCGCCACAGTATTTACTTCTCTCCTCTCTCCAATGCGGGCCCATGATCCAAGTGGAGACTACTTAATGAAAGGGATTGTGGGTAGGTAGAGGTCTATACATGCAAGCATTGGGGCGAGAGGGGCACAACTGGGGAGCAAAGTTGCTATTTGCTTCATGTTTTGAGAGTGGTTGCCTCAAAAGTAAGTTCTGCTAAAATAACTAAGTAACTAAGTAAGCCATGCTTGTAACAGCGACCACGATGGCCGAGGGCTGCTGTGTGTGCTTTATAAATGTAAAAAATAAATAAATACATTGTAGGGCTCAGTCATTAAGATTAGCCGGGTAAGTAATCCTCTCTTCTGCTCTGCTCTGAGCCTCTGCTGTTAACAGCACTTGTTACAGCCTCCCAAAATGAGCGTTATTGCGTAATAGCTTCGTTCAGGTGGCAGTCGATCGTTCTGTCCCCTCTCCTGCAGAAACATAACGTTGCAATGCTTAATAATATCACCACGCGACATAAATAAATAACCAGGAAGTTAATGATGGAGTGGGCGAGGCAGTTCCCAGCGACAGGCAAAGAGGCATTAATCCCCAGCA
Source organism: Ambystoma mexicanum (assembly GCF_040938575.1). NCBI lineage: Eukaryota > Metazoa > Chordata > Amphibia > Caudata > Ambystomatidae > Ambystoma > Ambystoma mexicanum. The sequence continues at coordinate 467,813,973 of NC_090934.1, forward strand.
TCTGGAAGCGGTTTAGTGGGGACCAGGAGCCTTGACTTCGCTGCGGTGTAGGATTTCTCGAGGAAGGTGTTAATGTTTCAGCCAGGCGGACTGAAAAGCATAGACAGGTGTGAAAACAAGGCAGCCCCCACCCACAGTGTACAATAGCCCATCACCGGCGGACACAGGAGCAGACAGCTGTGGGGGGGACAGCAGAATTAAGTGGGGGGGAGGGGTTGGGAGGATAGGGGTGACTCCTTAAATAGACGGGTAGAGTAAGCAAATGCAATATTGAACGCGAAAATGGCAGCAGAAACGTAACTAATGGAGCGGAAGGAAAGTGTTTTGGAATAAAGGGAACACACAGAGAGGAAGTGAAGAAGAAAGACATACATATGAATTAAGAGATAAAGACGCGCAGGACAAAACGTGATTAAAAGTGGAAAATACAGGATCAAACGAAAAGATTAAATGATAGAAGAAAAAAGTGAAAAATAATAGGTGAAAGAATGAACAGTAAAGCCATAATGGAAGGAACGAATGAAGGAAGGACAGAAAGAAAAACAAGATACAAAGGCGCAAAATAAATCAAACTAAAGAAAGAATGACCATAACATCAAGACAAGGTGTGGAAGTAGAGGAAGAAAGGAAGATGTGAAGAACTGAAGGTTAGAGGAAAGAAACAATAAAGTAAGAGGAAGGAAGGAAGGAAGGAAGGAAGGAAGGAAGGAAGAAAGGAAGGAAGGAAGGAAGGAAGGAAGGAAGGAAGGAAGGAAGGAAGGAAGGAAGGAAGGAAGGAAGGAAGGAAGGAAGGAAGGAAGGAAGGAAGGAAGGAAGGAAGGAAGGAAGGAAGGAAGGAAGGAAGGAAGGAAGGAAGGAAGGAAATAATGTAGTACAGGAGGGCAGAAAGAACAAGTCTAGCAAAGGAAGGAAGGAACGAATGAACGAATGACAAAAGGGTAGAATGACTGAGGGCAGAAAGTAAGGGAATGGACAGATATGGAAAGTGCCATAGACAAAAGAAAGAAGTAAAGTTATTATCATGGAGAGCACTTTGTATACAGCCCCTAGGCCATAGGCTGTGGTTTCCCTTCTCTACCTTTTCTGTCTCTGCATCCAACTTCTTGTTTCCTCTACCTACCCTGCATTTTACATGTGTTTGTTCTCACCTTTAAACTCTGCATATGATGAATATGACTTATTGAACACATGGTCCTTAATCAGTAACATGTCATGCAAAGGATAGGATGCAGAGTAACTGTTACACCAAATAATCAGACCGACTCAGGAAGTTGGCAAAGACCAATTGGACTGTTTTAATATCAATTGTCTAAAACAGAGTTACAATGGACATCGACGGACATTTGCACAAGCTCTCAATACATTTTACATAAAAACACACTTATGTACTAAAAATTTGTCATAAGTGACGTCATCCTACACAGCAAATAAGTAAAGCCTACAAGGGATAGTGGTTGGCTCAGGGGGAATATCTAAGTATACTTTCTATATGGGGTCGGGTTGTGATAGGACATCTATTGTTAGGTGGACAATTTAAGCCTGCCTCTAGTGCAAGTCATCCTCAACACTTATTAAGTAAACAGAATGATATTGGCTATTAAACTAGAAGGCCCTTCATTATATGGCCCTCTGTAACTGGTTGACACGCTCATGCCATGTCTGGAACATTCAGCTCCTTAGTAGCACGTAAGCTCACACCCAGGTGCCGGGAGGTGGACCTGACTTTGCTTTCCCACCCAGTTAGCCCAACATCTCTCATTGCCCGTGCCTCCTGCCATGAAGATTTACCTTTGAACTTGGTCTTGCAATCTATTCTCGTCTCTGGGAATATAAGGGAGTACGGGCACACACTTATCATAGTTCTGGTCTGCATGCCCAACTCCTGTTTTCATCCTTAGTCCACGTGACAGGAGACCATAACTCGGCCCATTTTTCAGCAATTAATTGTCTTAAATTAATAAACTTGGCACTCATGGTGTTCTTTCTTTGCACTTTAACAAGAGATGATTCAGCAACTCACGGTTTTTGTTCTTCAAGGATAGCTAACCAGCCTTGGCTTGCTCCAGCTTTGAAACCAGCCCAAACGGCTTCACATTTCAAGTCTGGGATCTACAGCTAATTCTTTGTTGGGACACACAGCTCTCGATTCTTCTTTCTCCATAGTTTTGAACTTACTAAAATTTGTGACACCGATGTCCAGACACTATACAATGGCGGCTTCGCCTGCAGTCTATTCACAGCGTATAGCTAACTTCTATGATTACTTAGTCTCCTTACGCTGCTCCATCTGTACATTCACTGAACGGGTTGCATTTTCTGAAGTGCATCACACACACACACATGCAATCTTCCTTTCCGCATAGGATCGTTCACTTGATTCCTTATTTTGTCATTCGTTTCTACAAGGTCCATACATCTCCTTCAACTTATCTTCTTAGTGCATCACTCTCACTTCTTGTGACATCACCAGCTTCTCTTTCTCTTGTTTTCATATTCATTCGGGGGCCTCTTCCAAGAGAGTGTCATCCCTTCGGGCATACATCTGGTATGGCTTTCTTAATGGATACCTTTTCTCGAATACTCATGGCGGTCAAGTCATAACTACTGGTGTCAAGCATGGTGCAGTTTCAGGCTTCCAACATACACGCGGTAGGGGGGTGGGACTTCCTGCTGAGGCTTTCGACTGCTCCTCTACTCTATAATGTTCTGAGGTCTCTGAGAGGTATAGGTTGGAATCAATCCCTTGATTCCAACTCCCCTGCTGTCCTCATCCTCTTTGATCTCCCTTCTGCAATTGACACAGTTAACCACTTCATGCTCATAATAAGTCTCCATGACACCCTTTGTATCCCGAAGTGGGCACTGGACTGGCTTACCTCCTTCCTAACTGACCGCTCTTCCAAAGTCATACTGGGCAACTTCTCCTCCCCTACTTCCCTCTCCACCTGTGGCATCGCCCAGGGCTCCATTATATCGCCTTGGCTCTTTAACATCTTCCTTACGCTGCTGACATGCCTCATTTCCTCCTTCTCCCCCAACTTCCAGTCCTATGCTGATGATACACAACTGTTCTTCAAACTTCCTACAGATGCCCTTGAACCCTCCATCATCCCTGACTGCCTCTCAGCCACCCAGGCCTGGTGTACTTCTAATGATCCCTTCCTCAATGCCAGCAAAACAGAGATCCTCCCTATTGGGACCCCAGCACCCTACTTCTTTCCTTCACTCTGGCCTTCTTCCATGGGCTCTCCCCCTGCTCCCTCTTCGGAAGCCAGAAAGCTCTGAGTCATCTTAGACTCCTCTTTCTTCCTCCTCCCTCATACTCAGGACGTTGCCAAGAAGTCCCACGTATAGCATTTCCTTCTGAAAGGAATTCTTCCATTCCTCACCTTCCCCGGAGACTCAATGTTACCCGGGCTCTGGGTCTCTCTAGGCTTGACTATTGCAATAACCTCCTCCTTAATCGACCTTTGTCCACTCTGAGACCCCTCTAGCTAATCCAGAACAGGGCAGCAAGACTTATCCTTGGCCTCAAGCCCAGGGGTCTCATCTCTCCTGCCCTCCAAAGACTTCACTCACTCCCGATCGCAGCACAGATTAAATTAAAATCCCACTGCATCATCCACAAGGCTGTCTGGGGCTGGGGACCACTCTATCTACAACTGTTTCTGACTAAATATCCCCCATACAGATACCTGCGCTCCTCTGGAACCAACTCCCTGTGTGTAAAGCGGTTTGCTAAACAGAGGGCAGGTGGTTGATCGGTTTCCTCAGCGGGCTCCCATCTATGGAACAGCCTCCCCCTCACTCTTCGTCTTGAGCAGGACCTCCTTAAGCTACAGAAAAGCCTCAAGACCTTAATCTTTACCTCTTCCGTCGCTCCCTCTCTCCCCTGCTAATCGCACAGTAGCTTCATTGGTGTGCAGGGCCCTTATGTATCCTCAGGGCCCTAAATCCCCCATATCTTATCATATCAGCTGCTGTCTATCTTCTGCACTTTCCTCGGCTCACCCTCCACCACTGGAGGCTTGCACTTACCTTTCTTCATAGCATTTCACCTGCTTCTCTCCATGAGCACCACATCACCTATACCATACCCTATCCCCTCTGCACTTGCATGTTCTGAACATTCACAAGGCATTGTAGGTTTGTCTCCCCCCCCCATTGTCTCTTCTTATATTGTTGTATTTAATTATTTAACAGTGTTGTAAGTACTTTGTCTATCATCCCCTGTCTCCTCCCTGTTGCCCTCTGGGTGCTTTGAAACAGAATTTGCTTTCTGTATAAGTACCTAACAATTGAACAATCAATCAATAAATCGATAAATAAATAAATAAATAAATAAATAAATACATACATACATACATACATACATACATACATACATACATACATAAATAATCAAATGAATGTAAGCTGGCACCACATTACATTTATGGGAAATGGAGGCTGGTGAATTATTTTAATTGGAGGGGTGAAAACATGTTGCATAATTGGGAGCAAGCGCCTTGCCAGAGTGAGGGAGCCCCAATCAACCAAGGAGAATTTTGAGGTTTTGTGGGGTAAGGCAGAAAAACGTCCAATAGAGGTCTGATCATGAACAGTGCACAGGAGCACATTCCAACGCAGTTTCATGATGCCTGTTCCCAAAGTATTGGCCAGTGTTGTGCCAATGCAAAACACATTTTCATACTGGCTTCACCAATGTAGGCCGGTACCATGTAAGAATACTCATCATGTTGGCTTTGCCCATAAAGCTAGTAAAATGCTATGTACTGGTTGGAATCATGCCCTTACTGACTCTAACAATGTATGCCTGTTTCCTCACTTCAGCACACTCATCATGTTCATGATGTTTTTGACCATCATACCTGTAAAAATGCTGTTAGTGCATGAAAACATATCCATACATGCTGCACCAATGTAGGCCAATATCCCCACATTAGAACACTCATTATGTTGGCTTTACCCATAATGCCAGTAAATATGTCATGTCATTGTAAGAAAATGGGTCCATACTGGCTGCACCATGTAGTATCCCGACTTGAGAGTGTGCATCATGCCAGTGTAAAACAAAAAATGTCCATGCTGGCTGGGCTCAAAATGCAAGTAAATAGGCTACCCAGCAGTTAAAGAAAATGTCCATGCTGGTGTGTAACAAGACTCTTCCCCTTCCCCCAGTGCCCCTGAACTGTCTCCTCAGATCACATAGCACCTACTCAACCTCCCGAGTCCCAGCACTAGCTCCTCTGATATTGCTCAGTGAACTAAACACCTATTCGCACACATTCACACAGCCGACACTGCTTCCTTTCTTCCCTAGGCTTTTATAACCCTCCCCTTCTTGTGCCTGTCTTCGGGGCTCATCTTATTAGCTAGATCCTCCCCTCCCTTTGAATGTCCAGTCCTGGTCGCACTGAAGCTATTTCAGTTCCTCCTTCTTCTGGGAGGACTAGCGTTGCGTTCTTTCTCCCACTAGGTCAGGTTGGAGAGTATTGTTTTCTACAGCCTCCACCCAAAATTGGAAAGCTCTTCCTCCAACTGCTGATGTGCTCCATGGGACTTTGGTACCACAGGTACTGTCATTTTCCACCAGTTCACCTGCGATTTGCTCTGGGGCTCATGCCGGGGTCGGCGCATGCCCTCCTCTTCAGCAACGCCACCGTCATCATAGTCGGGAGACATATAGCATAGCATGCTGGGTCCTGTAGTCTCACTCATTAGCTTTTGTTTCCGTGTGGGCTTGCCTTACCTGGGTTCGGGCCACTCACCATCTTGGAGACGCTCTGTAAATGAAGGAGAAGTATGGCAAGGCAGATAGAGGGTGCTAGGCACCAGAGTAGAGAAAGTGGTACCAATGTTCAGACACATCTCCACACAGGGGTAGCAGGGACAGGGGCCCTCATCAACTCCCCGACATCATCTATGGTGTAGGTCTGGCTCTGCCATTGCCTTTATATACCATCTAACCACAATGGTGGCATAAGTTGAGAGAGATCCCTTGGCCCCTCTGATACAGACATATACCTGACCTGCCACAGGAACCAACTCAGAACTGCAGACATGTCAAAGACATTAAAGATGCAATTTTTGGCAATTGAAATAACTGAGAATGTGCGAAAAAAGTGAACCAATTAAAAATATGTGAAAAAGTGGATCAAATGAGAATGTGCTGAGAAAGGTAACTATTTGAGATAGTGGGAAAAAGTTAACCATTTATTTATGTGTAAAAAACAAATCACACGCCACTAAAGCAGGGTTAACTAACAATACCTTGGTACATTTGTTACAGTATCAATGCCAAAACAAAGCCACAACATAGGTGTCAGCTCTGGAAAAAAGCTTGATAAGCAACATGACCACAAGTCGAAAGTACACCACAGCCATCTTGCCAGTAAATGAACAATTTCACTGCTTGCCAAATTTCACCTGTGGCAAGAAATTGAAAAGGACTAAAACATGCCATGCTAGAGCATTAATCGGAAACCTTAAATGTGTTGGTGGGGAACATTAACTGGTGTAAGGGTGCAGAAGTAAGTCTCGGACACAATGGTGGCATATTTTGGATAAAGACATTTATTAATAATAAGAGGGTTAGAAAAATGTTTCTCAATCCCCAGAGCTAAGAGGGGTTTTCCTGCCTAAAAGAAAACCAGTGAAATTGTCAGGAAGTCCGAAACTAAAAAATCTGTCACTGTCATGTCCAGAAGCCAACTACTGTCCCTAGCACTAACAATCTAACATAACTGTGTAAGGAGGACTTTTCCTTAAAGTAGAAAGTGTTCTTTGCGCCCTCGGACAACAGAAAAGTCCCCAGCCTCACTGGTAATAAAGTGATGCAAAATAATGTTCCAAAATACAGAATTCTAAAAACTAGGGTTGTGTTCCTTTCCCCTAGACTTATTCTTCTCTGAATAACTCACAAGGAACTGTTGCTTGCCTTCCCAGTTCCTGTATCCTACTAACTTAGCATGGTTTCCTGCCAAGCAAGTGTTTTCACTTGTGATGTCTCTTTTCTCCTATTTGCATCCCAGACCCTCTTCACTTCAAACTTTGCCTTCACATATGGGTACGAGTCCCAGACTCACATGGTTGTGTTGTATCTACTTGGTTAACTCTCCTGCCAAATGCACAACTCTCTATCTTTTGTTTCGGGGTCCTAGACCCTCCCTTTCTCCAGGGTCCCAGACACTCTTGCTTTTTAGCGCTGGTCCCAGACTTGAACGGTTGCGTTGTATTTGTTTGGTTCACTCTCCTGCCAAATATACAACTGTATCTTATTTTCTTCCAGGTCCAGACCCTCTCTTTCTCTTGGGTCCCAGACCCCCTTTCTCTTAGGTGTGGGACCCAGACTTGCACCGTTGCTTCTTTATATACTTGGTTCACTTTCCTTCCAAGTACGCAACCGTCTCTCTTTGGTTACAGGGTGCCAGAACCTCTCTCTCCAGTTAACTCAACCTGGCACTTCCCTACACCTCTCACAGCTCCTGGGCATCCCACGTACCTATTTGCATCGCTCTTTGTGGTACTGGGGGTTCCCGGGCAGCTGTACTCTTCCTGGAGTCTCCAGTAATGTTTGGGTGCCCAGCACCATCTGCAGCATCCGTGCCAACTGAGACTTCCCTCTGGTTGAGTGTTCTGTGTTCCTCACAATTCGCCTTGTGTAAGCCTCTCGCTATTTCGCTTCAGGGGACGGCTTTCCCTGGCTCGCGTTTCTGCAGCGCATTCATTTCAGCTTGAACTTGGCTCTGGCTTCCTTTTTGAACTCATGCGTTGGGCTGATGTATTTGTTTGAGCCAATTGCTGGGTTCAGAAAACTAGACTGCTCACTTGGCTTCACGTGCATAATCCTTGTACTCCTAGCCATCTTCATCGTCACAGTATCAACGTTAAATCTACATGCATAGGTACTTTGGATGGTCTGATCTTTCAGTGTTGTCAGGTAAGCTAGTTTGGCTAATCTGATAGCAATACATATTAGCCCTATTCAGGGAGGGAAGAGGAGGATTTGGGAGGAGAGTTGGATATGACAAAGCAGGGAAATTCTCTGGTGATGATTGTCCCCAATCCCATAGGGAGATTCCCTCCCCATGTGATTCTCCCTCAGTGCACCACCCCCAGGAGGAAAATTGTACTATGGGTGCACGGCTCTAGCTACAGTGGAAAGGTTTCCCCGTAGAGGAGAAGGGATGACATCCTCAGAATTGTCACATACCTTTCCAATTATGTCACTGGTTTCCTCATCTCCAACCGGAAAACTGGACGGAAAGTCTACATTGTCCTGCTCCTTACCGTTCCTGTGTTCGACACGGAAGTAATACGGTTGGAGATCAAGGAATTAGCACATCATTCCGGGGTTTGTATCTTTATATAGACTCATCCAAATGAGGAGTGAGTGTTCAGTTATTAGCCAGAACTTCCTACCGGTATGATAATACTTCAAGTACCCCACAGCCCACTTTATGGCCAGAGCCTCCAGCTCAATTAATGCATAGTTTTTCTCTCTGGGTTATAGCTTCCTGCTAATGTGCTTTATTGGGTGTTCTATTCCTTCATATTCCTGGGACAAAACGTCTCCTGGGCCAACCTTTGAGGAGTTTGTTTGAGGAATAAATTATTTGCCAAAATTGTATACTTTTAACACCGAGGCACTACACAGGACAGATTTCAAGGTGTTGAAACAAGGTTGGCAGTGACGGTCTTATCCCATTTAAGTCTTTGGGGTTCTGCATTTCTTAATTTGTTGGTAAGGCAAGCAGTGATGGAAGAATAATTTGGTATGAACTGTCTGTAATTCCCCACCGAGCAGAGAAATACTCTTAAGTCTCATTTAGTTTTTGGTATTGGTGTCTCCTGCACGGTGTCCAGTCAAAGGATTGAAAACAAAGGATCGAATGCCCTTTTGTTCGAAACTGAAAAAAAAAAATGGAATGCTTTTATATTTATTTATTTATATATTTTTAAGTTTAGTATGCATAAAAAAGTTTTTTTAAAAAGAAAAACAGGGGGTTGGGGGAGAACTCCCCATAAAAATAAAAAAAACGTTTAAAAAAGCATTTGAAACTTTTTTTTCCGGCACTTTTGGTGTCGAAAAAAAGGCATTCGATCCTTTTGTTTTAGATCTTTTTACCTACAACCCTCCTGTATTGCTTTAACTTTCTTGGTTTTGGGTTGCAGGAGTCCATTGCCAACAAACAAACCCACATACTTAAAAGCAGATTGTGCCAAATGGCATTTTATTGGTTTGGCAGTAAGCCAAGCCTTCCTCAAAGTTCAGGTAACCTCATAGAGCTGTCTTATGTGTTCTTCCAAAGTTTTACTATGAATAGCTATGTAATCATACTAGGCCCTGCAAAACCCAGAAAATGGTTGTAGGACTTGATCCATTAATCTCTGAAAGGTAGTGGGTGCCCTGTAGAGACCAAATGACAGAACATTAAACTGGAATATTCCCACAGGAGTGGAGATCGCTGTCTTTCCTCTGTCAGATGGATTGCCTGGTACCTGCCAATGGCCCTTAGTTAGATCAATCATGGAGAGGAAATTTATAGATCCCAGTCGATAAATGAGTTCATCTATCCTAGGCATAGGATAGTTATCGAACTGGGATAATGCTTTTAACTTTCTAAAGTCAATACAGAATCTCCACGACTGATACGGTTTTGCTACTAAGGCTATTGGCGAGCACCAGGCACTTTGTGATGGTTCTGTTATATCAGAAGCCAGCATTTGCTCCACTTTCTGTCGGACTATTTCCCTCCGGGCCTCTCGTATCTGATAGGGTTTTAGATTGACAACTTTACCATGATGAGTACAGATATAATGAAAATAACCTTGAAGTCTTCCTGGTTCATAGTCAAAGACATCTGGAAACTGGTCTAACAGGGATTGTATGTCCTATTTCCTACTAGGTGGTAGATCAGTAGGGATTACATTAATTCTATCTGCTTCAATAGCCAGGAGACTGGCCATAACTACAGAAGTTGTTTCAACTCGGTCCTACCTCCACTCCTTCAACCAATTGATGTGACAAATCTGTGTTTTGGCTCGTCTATCCAGTTATAATACTTTATAGTTGCAGTTGGGAAGGAGTACCAACACTTTTTGGCCAATATAAAAGGAATGAGGAATGGTGTTCCTGTCATAATTGGCTTTTTGCCGTTCTTGGGATCTATTCAAATGAGATTGAACTATAGATCCTACTATGGCCATATGTTCTTTTTGACGCTGGGCAGTCTGGGATAAGGGTAACATGCCCTATTCTCATTCTTCCCATGTTTCTCTAAACATATCGAGAACATCTCTGGGGTCTCGCCCATACAGAAGATTGAATAGGAGAAACCCAGGGAGGCTTGTGGAGTCTTTCGAATAGCAAATAATGCCCAGGGTATCATGGCATCCCAATTTCTACCCTCTGCTTCAACCAACATTTTAAGCACAGTTTTCAAGGTTTTATTAAATTGTTGTACTAGCCCACCAGTTTGCGGGCGATAGACTGAAGTTCTAAGGGTCTTAATCTTTAGAGCTTCTTTTACCTTGGCCATGAACTGGCTCATAAAAGTGGTTGCCTGGTCAGTTAGGATTTCCTTGGGAAAACCTACTCCAGACAAAAAGGGAAGAAGGTGCTGGAGGCTTTGTTGTGTGGTATTTCACCTCATAGGGAAGACCTCTGAGTATCGGGTGGCATAGTCTAATATCACAAAGATATATCTGTTCCCTAATTTGGAAGGTTCCAGAGGGCCAACAATGTCCATGCCTGTTCGTGAAAATGGGAGATCAATAATGGGAAGTGGTTGTAAAGGAACTGGTGCGGTACTATGTGTACTGGTTTTCTGACAGATGGGACAAGTGAGAATAATGTTTGTGACTTCTGCATAAACCCCAGGCCAATAGAAACGATTTACTAGTTGGGCCTGTGTCATTGCAGTCCCTAAATGTCCAGCTGTAAGGTGGGCATGGACAATTTCTAGAACCAACCTCCTATGGCTGCATGGTTCCACTATTTGGAGCGATGGGTCCCATCCGGGCCGACATCACCCCTGTAGAGAAACCTATGTCTAAGGAAAAAAAATTAACCTTCTTTGTGTCTTTGTCCTCCTCAGGAATAACCTTGAGGAGGACCTCCATTAATACTGGGTCATTCCATTGGGCGAATGCTTAATCAGGAATGAGGGGGAAATCTTTTTCACCTCAGGGTTAACTACTGGTTCCATGTTGGCACCCCAAAACTGAGGCTTTTATGCATGTGTCTTATGTTACACCATTCACGAACATGAGCCACATAGTGTATGATCATCCACATGTGGTAAAAACACTTCAAAACCTGTGCCATAAGCATACCAGAAGACTCAACAGCACACATGATCCCACAAACAACTTCATCATCCCCTTCTCACACAAACGCCATCACTACAGTAGGCCTAAAAGACTCCCCTAAAACAGAACATATCACACCACACACTCCCCACACACTGACTGTCACACACCACACACACACACACACACACACACCTTACCACACCAATGCCACATTTCCGAATCAACAAGGAATACATAGGAATATATTATTTAACTAATACCATGGCTGTGACTGAAGTGTGTGGCATTACAATGATAAAAAATATAGCAACACAAACTGTACGATCATTCATAAAGAAAAGACATTATATATATATATATATATATATATATATATATATATATATATATATATATATATATATATATATATATATATATATACATGACCATGGTGAAAATGTAGTATGAAAAAAAAACGAATTGTATGATTATATTCAATGAGGGGAATTCTTCCTCTTCCTAGTTAATTATTCAGTAATTACCAATCATGAAGAAAGAGATCAACATTACCAATATGTACACATTCTATTTTTGTACTGTTCTTGAAAGTAATGCACATTTTTCTGTGGTAATGTCAACTTTACAAGTGTCAGTAAAGTAGAAGTGCCAACATACAATAATGGTGCTGCTCCAAGTCCACTCTAATCTCTGTTATCAAATTTCAGTTATCAAAAGAAGCCCTATAAGCAAGTTTCTACTATCAAAGGTATGAAGTAAATCTATATGGTAACACTACACCTAACATAATCATACACAGTGCAATCTGTCTGCTAACTGCTGAAATCTTTTTAATATTTAAATTTTAAAGTTGTATCAAATCGTCTTGACTCCTCCATCTTCTTCAAGCAGGGTTTAATTTTGGCCGTGGGATAGAGTCAGTGCTTTTAGCAGCTCTGGATGATATCCATCTGCAAAACACAGGACCTAAGTGGGAGAACTGCTTGAGTCGCTAGTAAAGCTCCTTTCTATCCCTTAACACCCTCATGCGCACACAGCTCTATTTGTCGAAAACACTTTATTTGATTATTGATTTTCTTTTATTTCTTGTCACAAATAATGCATTTTTTTCAATCAATAAACATTCTTCAGAATATTACAAAAATGCTAAAACCATAATCCATCCTTGATCAAAACAAATTCTCAATAGAATTTGTGCAGGTGTTAAACGAGTGATATAAAACATCATGCCCTTTTTACATTTCTGAGCTTTCATATTCATCCTTGTATGGGTTTGTATAAAACATGCTTGTTAAACACCCTACAAACTGCCAATTAGTTATTCATCACAATCGATCTTGAATGACAGTCCGATTAATGCAGAACCACAATTACATACCTCCAGAACTATGTTACAGTTGTGAAAATCTCAAACCATTAGTTGAACACCTCAGCTGAATGTACAAGAAAAAATTAAACATGTTGACATATCTGTGTTTTGGCTTGTATATCAAAGAGTCTGACCAAAATATATCTCCCCTTAGTTCTCCATTAGGCCTTTCTCAGGACAGACAGCTCTTGTACCCTTATCCAATGGTATCCACTTAAAACCAATCTTCGTGTTACCGATTCACTAACAAATAAAAATGATATGAAGCAAAAAAAAATGTTTTGCCGTAAACCTGAAACGTAATGCTCATTGGATATTGTGGGGGTTCAATAATGCGAGGCGGACAACTGGTTGTGGTTTTCTGAATGTTAGACATTTTATTGATAACAAAAAGAGCAAAGAAAACATAACTAAACCTACTCTACCAGGGAGTTCCCGAACTAGTCTGTGTTCTGTGGGAAATTCACCGAGCATACACAGAACTGGCCCTCACACTAAACAACAAAATATCCAAAGTAAATTATAAACAACATAAATAAACAATTACCAAATAACCCATGACTTGGATAGCCTTCACCTGTCCTGAGTAAATCCCTTTCCCAGGAATGTCCAAAGTCAATCTCTCCATTGTTCACAAAGAAAAGTAAAGTCCTAAACCAGTTCTTTAGAGTTCCAAAAGAAACAAAAGTTCACCCAAACAAAAATCCAGTGGTAACAGTTCTTTATCCACCTGTTGAAAAGTTCCCCTTCCAATTTCAGCAAAGAAAACAGCACCATTGGTAATCCTGGATAACTTCCTTCCAGGATGGACCTGATACAGTTCAAACATAAAAGTACCACTTTTTTTCTTCAACAACTGTCCACATGTTTGTAACCTCTGCAGCATCTTTATTATAACCTGTCAGGATGCTTCTTCTTAAGTTGTTGCTTTCCTCTTGACAACTCCCTTCTCCTACTATCACTGTGGAGACATGCTCCTCTGCTCCACAGCATGCTACTGCTTCAACCTACTTCAATACAACAGTCTCTGATAATATTATAGTCAACTACAGTTCTGTTAGCTCTTCTTCAACTTGGTACTTTATGATTGTTAAGCAACTTAAAGATAAGACTCTTCAACCTCCAAAGGTAGTCAAGGCACTCTTCTTTCCTATGTTATAAGAAAAGTGCAGCCTCTTGGCCTCTTCTGTCTGTCTTACTGATACCAATATCATCTGCCTTTTCTTGCAGACTGCTTCTCTCTCAGATTCAACAGCCTCAGCTTAACAAATTGTTAACTTAATCTCCTTACAATCACCCGCTCCCTTCCCCAGCTTTATGCACACCTTCTTGGTTCCAGTAGCTACCCCAAAGCTGTATTGCTACTCTTCCAGCTTTGGATGACCTTTTCACCCTTGTATCTGAGTATCTGAGGATACCGGAGATTTAAGAACTTTAACAACTTCAAAATATAAGTGTTTAGTTTTGAATGAGGCTGGTTTCACCGTAGAAAGGGTTCACCTACTGGCTTCGGTTCTACTTGCTTTTCTCCTTACTTCAGCAACTTCTGCAATTACAGACTACTTGTTCTGGATGTTATAAGTTCCAGGTTTCACAAGAGAAACAGATTTAGGTACACACTACCACTCTTTGATGATGATTTTTAACTTCAAAGAACTGTAAGGGCTTGCGTTCCCTTTCATTCATATGGAGTGATACTTTGAATCTGGTCGGGAACAACAATTTTGCAGACGCAACCTTTCTTTGATGTAATAGTTCTTGTAACAATATGTGAAAGTGAGTTTTAAGCTTCTGCGTGATTTAGAACAGTGTTCTCCATCTTATTTGGAGTCAAGCGACCACTCTGGTAAAGTTAGATAGTTCAACAATGGAAAATTGAAAGCTTTTCGTTTACGCAAGCACTCTAACTGCCATTAACTGTTTGCGTGTTACATTTCCTTTGTTGTTAAGACTTTTCACAGCAACAAACAACTTTGACCGACTTCTGCACGAGTTATAATTGAGCTGGTTGCAGTTACCGTCAAGGGTTTCTCAGTGAATCAGAGTACAGAGCTTCACTCACCTGCGCAGGAAACACTGTGGTTGCGGGCTGCTTCCACTTACTAACTTTTCTTCCTGCTATTACTACTTCAGGCACTCTTGGGACACAAACCGCTCTGCAGCATGGGTGTCTCCGGTCCGGCCTCGACCACAGCGAGTCTCCTTCACTCCGACCACAGTGAGTCTCCTTCACTCCTCTGTCCCTCGGCTTGATTCTGCACACAAGCCTTGGGTTGCAGCACAATCTCAGTTCTATAGTCACAGCTACTAGGCTCGCCTGGGAAGACTTTAACTTAAGCATGTCTCTCTCAGTGCAGCTACAGCAATGCAGGGTTTGTGAACACAGGTCCAACTCAGAACCTGCAGATGAAATCAGCTCTTCTCTCGTGCCGGCACCCCCTAAGTAATCACACTTCCTCATGAACTGCCAGCCTCATGATCTTCTCGTTCTACTACTACAGTCAGCCTTCCAGCTGCTCCTGCTCCTTCCTTCAAACCCTTCCTGCTGCAGCCTTTTATGGCTCTCAGCTGGGACAATTGAATTCAGGTGGAGGTCCTTAATGTTAATTGCCTGACACTGGCAAAGCCTATGAGGCCTACGTTCCTGTCCTTTACTTCTACATGCCTTCTTCGTCTCAATCCCTTTGGAAATTAGGTTTTTCCACTCCTTTTACCCTTTAAGGGTGGTTTTAATTCCCTTAAATTTTTAGAAGAGGGATTATGGGGTTTAATCTTATTAGAGACAGATGGTATAAAAAAGGCAACATTTCTGTGACTCCTTTTCGTATACCTTTGGCATTGTGAAAGATGTTTATTTTTATGGCTACAAAAAAGAAAGTGTTCTTTTGATATAACATGTTGTGGGGTTACAACCTTGGAGTTTACAATTTCAGTCTTACTAGGAGTTCGAGATATATACAAGAGAAAATAAGTCAGAACCTCCTCTGTCATGGTGTTAATAGTGTCCATTTTAGAGGAGAAATACTCTGCCTCTTCCCACTGAATCTCATCTCTATCCTGGGCGATGTCACCAACCTGGGCATCAGAGATCAGGCCCTGACGTGGCCTGCGTCCTTTCTCACTGACCATCCTTCCCAGGTGGAACTTGGGTCCTTTCTCTCTGCTATCACTCTCTCTACTTGTGGTGTCCCCAGGGATTTGATCTAACCCCCTGGTTTTTCAATGTCTATATGGCCCCTTTGGCCCACAATATCTCTGCCATCACCTCCAACTTTCAGTGTTATGCGGGTGACACACAACTCTCTTTCAGGCTACCCTCGGCCTCTTCCTCCTCTTCGCTCATTCCTGACTGTCTGTCCACAATTCGGTCCTGGTGTTCTGCAAGCGATCTCTGCCTTAATGCCAGCAAGACAGAGATCGCCCTCATTGGGACCCCTGCTCCCACTTTCCCACTCTCACTCTGGCCGGCCTCCATTGGTCCTGCGCCCGCACCCATCAGTGAGTCAAAAAATCTGGGGATCTTCTTTGACTCTACTCTCTCCTTCTCTTCTCACATCTCGGACATATTAAAAAAAGTCTCACTGCCAGCTGCACCTCCTCAGTTGTACTCTACCTTTTCTCACCTTCCCCCAGAGGCTCACTGTCTCCAGAGCCTGGCTTCTCTCCAGACTGGACTACTGCAACAGTCTCTTTATCAATCTGCCAGCTTCTACTCTCTGACCTCTTCAACTTATCTAGAGCAGAACTGCAAGACCTATCCTTGGCTTCAAGCCCAGGGACCACATCTCTAGCGCTGAAATCACTCCAGTGGCTCCCAGTGGCTGCAAGGATCAAGTTCAAGTCCCTCTGCATGTCTACAAGGCTTTCTGGGACCGGGGACCTTACTATCTACAACGCTCTCTTCCCAAATACTCTCCTTCTAGAGCCCCCCGCCCGGCATCCTCCAACTCTCTGCGGATGAGCCGTAACTCCAAACAGAGATTTGTGGGTAGATGCTTATCCTCTGCTTGTGCCTCCCTCTGGAACAACCTACCTACCTCTCTCTGTCTTGAGCCGGACCTCCTTAAATTCTGGAAACTCTTCAAGACCTACCTCTTTTCTTCCTCTTTCTCTCTCCCTCTCCCCGCTAACATAGTTTATCTTTACTTCTTTCCCACCTTCTTTCTCTTCCGCAACATGCTCAGTTCGCCGACTGGTCACCTGGTGCACCCCCTCATCCCTACAGGTCCCAGGCTACCCCACCAGTCTTGCACTTGCCTCCGTGCCTCTGCACTCTGCCTGGCACTACTGTATTATGCTCCATGAGAGGGGCAACCACTCTCCATTTAACCAAGGCACTTGCTGGACTGGGCACACTTGTCCCTCTCCCTCACACTTCCTGTTCTGAGCACTTGCACGACCTTGAATGTTCTAAGCCTTTCAAGTCTGTCTGCCTTGCAAGTCTGTCTGTCCGGTCCTCCTCCTGTCTCCCCTCACTAACTTGGTCATGCTTGAAATACTCATTCATATGTGCATTGGATGACCAACTACCAAGCAGTCTGCAATGTCACCAGGCCGGTGCTGTAGTTTATTGATCTGTATGTTCCTCCCTCTTACCTCCCCTTTTTCTCCTTTTTTTTCAAGCACTTCACTAGTAGATATGCCTTTGGCCTAGTATGGTAGCTATTGTTGTTAGATCATTCGGAATCTTCAAGGCCTAAGAATGACAACTGTATTCTCTTGTTCCCTTCCCGCCTTGAAGCGCTTTGAAGCACTTCACTTGTGTATAAGCACTTTACAATTACAATTACAGGTGATCCTCCCGCAGTACACCACCACAAGGATTGGGATCCGGAAGCGTCTGCCCTCTCCTGGCCAGCTCGGAGGAGACTTTAAGCAGGGTTTTGCTAAGGGTTCTGTAGGGTTTCCCACAGTATACTGATGACACAAAGGAGATTAACACAATTCACTTGGGACGTCATATTGGCACGGAGATGAACACCAACTACTGGCCTTTTTCGATTGGCTCAATGGTATTAACCCTTTTCTGCAGTTCACGATCCATCATGACAGACACAAAATTGACTTTTTAGATCTTACGATTGCAGTGAACAGTAACAACACGTTACAAGTCAAACCGTTTCGTAAAACTACTGACCGTAACTCTTTATTAAAGTATGATAGTTTCCATCCCAAAACACTTCGTGATAACCTCCCCTTTGGCCAATTTTTGAGGTTGAAGAGGAATAGCACCAATCCTGATATATTCCGGGAAGAAGCTACTATTTTAAGTGAGAATCTCATCCAAAGAGGTTACCCTCATAAAATTGTAAAACGTTCTTTCAAAAGGGCCTCTAATAACCACCGACAAGCCCTGCTAGAGTATAAGAACAAATCTTCTGCATCTGACCCCGATGGTTTAGTGTTTGTGAGCACTTACAGTGCTTTGTCACACAAGATTGTAAGTATAATCAGGAAGAACTGGCATCTCTTATCTAACGGCGACAATCCCATTCCGGTACCTAGATGTGCTTTTAAACGTGGACGTAACCTTAAAGAACTCATAACCAGGAATGACATCAGCAATCACTCCGAATCCCAGGTTACCATCACCGAACAATGGGGTCTGGCTAGACCACGTGGCCATGCCCCGTGTGGCATGTGCAAATGCTGTTCATCTACCAAACGTACCACATCTGTGGATATAGGACTTACAACACCTTGGCAACAGCATGCCTTCACAAATTGTAATACCAATGGAGTGATATATGCCATTTGGTGCTCCTGTCCTAAATTGTATATTGGACAAACCAAACGCAAAGTGAAGACCCGCATTACTGAACATAAGAGCTGCATTAGGAATAAAAACATTGCAGCGCCTATGATCGGTCATTTTTTGACGAACAACCATGACTGTGATGATCTAGAATGGACAGTCTTAAAGAAGATACGCACTGCAACTGGCTGTAATACAAGTAGAAGTACTCTGGTGAAAGAGGAAATGTGGTTAATATTCCTAACTAAAAGCCATTTGATTGGTTTGAATGAACAATTAGACCTTGTTCTGTAAATCTAGTCTCTTGGTTGTTATCATATTACAACAGATACATTTTATGTTTACCTCCCCTTCGTGCTCCATTGCTGATTCCAGACGCTTATAAAAAATGTTTGGTGGTTTATTCCTAAAATTCTTTTGGTTTATTCCAGTATGTTTAAAAAAATGTTTTGGTTTATTCCATTATGTTACCAGGAATCATCTCGTATATTATTTTTGCTTTTCCAGTCCTTCTAGCGTTCAGGTCCACAATACACTTGTGTGTTTGTTTTCACCTTTTTAACATGGCCGCTCGCATTATGCTTCAGCTTGCTTTTCCATCCGACTGATACCATGATGCTTTACGGCTTATATTGAGCCGGCGCATCGACCTTTACCAGTCCCTCTTTTATTTCTGAGAGGTTGCTTTCACTCTCATACTGGACACGAGTTGGGCGCTTGCTTTCGGTAAGTACCTGACTTTTCACAGATTACCGGTAGAGCACACGGTTCAGTGCTGGTCATTGGGCCGGCTCTCGGAGGATCCGAGATCCAGCACCAGATGTGTAGCCGGATCTCGGGATCCGGCCAGAGTCAGCCGCCCAAGCCCATGAACCGCGCAGGAAAAAATAAAGAAAAAAAAAAAAGCGTCCGCGAAGGCAGCATTGCCGTTTACCGTGGCTTTGGCACTGATGTGTAATGCACAATGCTCACTACATGTACAACTGAAAGGAATCAGTTGTACATGTAGCGAGCATTGTGCTTTACACACCAGTGCCAGAGCCGCATAAAAGGCAATGCTGCCCTCGCGGGCTTTTTTTTTTTCTTCTTTTTTTGGCACAACAAAATGAGCCAAGGCTCATCAAGGGGGCCTGGCCTAACTGCAGGCGTCCTGCTGGCCCATTAGGCCACGCCCCCCGGAAGAGCCCGGCTCAATGGGCAACTGGCACCCCTGCCAGGCATCCTTTTGTATTGATCAACACCCTCTCCCATGGGGGAGAGGGTGCTGATCTCTGCATTTACTTTCTATAGGCTTGCCTGGCAAGGAACAGCGCCTCGCCTATTCAGCCTTAATGGTGACGCTTCCCCTCGGCAGCTGGGGAGGGGCAGCGTCACCATTAAGGCTGAAAGGGTGAGGCCGCTGGAAGCTGAGGCTGTTTTCCTGAAGACTGAAACTCACAGAGTTTCAATCTTCAGGAAAACGGCCTCAGCTTCCAGCGGCCTCACGTTTCTCTCCACAATGGTGGCACCGGCCCACGGGCATCTCCTGCTTAAAGGGATGCCTCGCAGGTGCGGCGCCACCATTATGGCTGAAAGGCATTTTTTTCTGGAGCCTGAAGCTTTCGCACACGAGCGAGAGCTTGAGGCTTCAGAAAAAAATCCTTTTCGTGTAGTGGCCGGGTCTGGCAGGGGAGATCAGTGGGCCCCACAGGGCCCTGCCTCAAATTGAATTTCGGAGCCTACCGGGGCTGAGCACCGGCAGGCCCCGTCCCACTTAAAGCCCTGTGGTAAAAGGCAATGTTGCCTTTGTGGGTGCTTTTTTTTTCTTCTTTTTTTTTAAAGTATTTATCTGATCGCCTGGTCACTACTAACCCCGCCCCCTCTAGACCACGCCCCCTCTTCCCCAACTCCTCCCCCACCCGGGTCTTGTGGGATCCCCCACCACATTTTTTCCATTTCCACCACTGGGTATGTTTAACACATTTACGGTGTTATACTTGTTGTGCACCCATCTTTCATTTTTGTATCACGGGAACTTGTGCACACGTTTGTCTTTGACAACTGAGATATACGTTGTATGGCCCATACTCTACACGGGCTGATTACTCTTGCCGCCTTTATGAGGGTGTGGTCGTTTCCCTATAGCATGTGTTCCATCATTGCATGCATCTTTTAAAGACACTCTGTTACGTTATGTGCACACATCCTTGCTGGTGATATGTCGCGCATTATGTTACTGTTTGAATTCTCTGGTCGTCCAATCGAGTGATGGGACTTTTGCCCATGGGTTTATTTATTTATTAGACACTATGAATAGCGGACTTGAAATACGTCTGCAGCGGCCTCCTCATCTCTTGTGAATTTCCCTTTAATTATGGGATTGGACACATCACGGTTCAACTTTAAACTACGCCTCTGTTGATACTGATTTAGCCAGTAAGTGTCTTCGGTCTTCATCATTTTTTCACTTGCCCAGTTTATCGGTGATATTTGAGTGCTACTGTCTTTTGTTCTTAACGTGATGTTTAGTAATAGTTCTTGTATTTTACTTGGACCTCATACATATTCAACACCTGCATTTTTTGTTTGTTTCTGTGCTTTTTTCTGGCAGGGTGAGCCTTTCCAGGAGTTACGCTTGGTTTTGCAGGGTTCGGTTTAACATTATGTGACTGACCCACTGTTTTACACATTTGAATTCGGCTCACGGCAGAGTAAGTGTAATTTGATGGAATTTCCGCTCTACTCTGATTGTAATACATAATCCAGGCACCATTTCAGACTGTTCATGTCTGTTCATTATCAATCTATACCATCTTTTTGAGATTCTTATTTCTCTTAATTAGGCCCACGGGGTTTTGCCACATTAGTAGAACGGTGTTAACCTTCCATGTGTTGCTTGTTCTCAGATTGTATAACTTATAATGCAATTGAAGCAATCCCTTTCCACCCTATGTCGTGTGGTATTATTAGATTCTGACTGATCTTTGGTGGCTGTGAATTTGATTCTATACCGTTATTTTCCAGACCATCCATGGGATATTTTTAATTGTTTTTCGCTCTCTTACAATGTACATTGGGCTGGAACTTCATTGATTCAGTTTCTATGCCCTGCAGGTCAGCCCATTTTTTGCTTTTGACCGCGTGTAGGTGAATTCTCTCGCCATTAGGTCATTTCACCTTGCTTTAACGCCCATTGATATAGCGTTACTCAGGTATTTACTGAACCCATTGAATTGATTGGTATGAGATCAGTAATTTCTGCTCTTTTGTTTAGGTGCCAGGTCAAGACTGGTATATAGAGTGTGCAACTTCCCAGTACCATTTATCACTGAAGACTTCAGACCTCAGTTTACCCTGATGACTTTCCACGCAATTAACTCAATTATGAAGATGGAAAGAAAAAAGTCGGTTCTTTGATTGGTCTATTTCTGTTTTTATCTAACTGTCAGTTAATATGACATATTAAGGTCTCCATTTTCTGGACACTTTATCTTCTAGTAGTACAGTACCCGTTACTGACCAGAATTGATTCATGGTGCTATAACATTTTGTGCAAGTGTTTTGCTGATGTTTATGCACTTTTAGTGTATTTTTGAGATCACTTTTGTATTTGAAGTATGCACTTTAGATTTGTATGAGTTTAGTATGGATGGAGTGACTGGTGATGTTAGTGGGTCTGGTTGTGTTGCACATTAGTTAGAGTGAATGTTATTTGACAATTATGTATTAGTATTCTCTGAATTGTATTTTATCATTCCTCCCAAAGGCCTGTCAACTCCCCTGTCGTAAAACCTGTTCAGCAGCCTCTTAGAGCTGAGACCCTCTTCAAGTACCCAGTGACAGTTGGCCTGCTTTTTATACCCTGTCAATCCACTTGTATCCATCATGGGTGGGGGGCTCTAGCAAGCACACCCTGTAATTATCCTGACTCACCAAGGTAAACTCAGTGCAATAAGCAACTCCCAAATGCCCTGCACCGTACCCTACAATTACCCTTCAACTTGCAACCCCATGACCTGGGATTCACACAGAATACCGGAAAACGTGCTGCCCATCTCCCCTCCCTAACTGGCTTGCAGGGGGTGGAGCGACACAACTTGTCCCTGACAACTAAGCAAACAGACTAGTTGCCTAGTTTCACCTTCCCTGGCAATCACATGTTGTGTTCCTGGATTGGGGGGCTGCCTCTGAGTTTTCCCCATTGTGGGGAGGGGGGTGAGAGCAAGCTACTTGAAACTGGGTACCCACCCTGAACCTCATCTCCCCTGGCAACCACATGTTGTGGGCCTGCAACCTTATATAAGCCTATGGAGAAAGGACTAGGGGCTCTCTTTTTTCCTTGGCTGCTCGCGGTGTGGTGTGTGGATGTGGGTTGGGGCAAAGGCTGCAGAGCCTGCAGAGGCCCTTCTGGGAGGTACCCTTCCCCTGGTCTGCCCTTATCCTTCTCCCTGGTTCCCTTCCTCCACAACCTTGCTCTATTTTTCCACTAGTGGGTCTCCTGGTCTCTTTGTCTCTTCTTTCCCTGCTTCTCTTTCCTGGCCTCTCAATCTATGACCCCCTGCCTGCCTCTCTGTGCCTCCCTGTCCCTCTATGCTTCACTGTCCCCCTTGTGTCTCTGTTTCTGCCCCCCCCTTGTATCTCTGTGTTTGTCTCCCCGTGTCTCTGCACCTGCCCCTCTCTTTTTACACTCACCATCTCTACCGGCCCCCTTCACCAACTCTTCCCTTTCTCCCCTGGTGTCCCCCACCCTAGCTAGTCTAGTGTGTCCAATTTATCGTGCTAGCAAAAAGCTTACTCATCTTCCTGTAATAAATCTGATCCTGGTTTTTACAAAGATGTTGTAACACTTCATTGTGTTACAACTGTTCCATGTGACCTGCCTGTTATTACAAGAGGGGGGACCCAGTCCGTCTGCATACACAACGCACCCCCAACAGGTCTGTTGACTCCCTGGGCCTAAACTGTGGCTCTGACTGGGATCTCCCACATGGGGTTCCCCATTGTGGCCTGCCTCCCAATTCCAGAGTTTTCTCCCTCACAGAATAGGAGCCCTCCCCTCAAGCTACAAGCTGGCAAAGTCAGTGCGCCCGACTAATACTTAAGTTCTTACCTTACTACTTGGTCCGGCAGCCGCGCACAGGTACAGCAGGCAGCTCTGATTGCAGGAAATCCTCTACTCTGGGATTGGTCTGTAGACTGCAAAAGAAGGAAAATGGACTGAAGGAAAATAGACAAATGGTAGGAGTGTGGTTCGCAGAACAGGGGTTTGTTTACTCAGAAAAGGTCCAGAAATTAAGGTGATACTCGGGTGATCAGGGACCTAAACCTGGTTCTGTATCCGAGTCATGGCACCAGTCTGCATGCCTACTTGTGCTAAAATACCCCACAACCCAAACAATGTAATAAAGTTCATAAAGGTGTCTTTGCCCAAAAATGCCAGCAAAACATGTGAATTTTTATATTGAAGGGGCATAAACATTTGCCATAGGGGATTCATGGGTATTCCGCCAAGATACAGGTTTGAATAATGGGTCAAAATGGTGCATTCTACAGCACATTTTCTGTGAAACGTTTGGTAAAAATCCTGAGCGTTTGCAATTTATTTTGTGGGTTAACTCCAATTCAAAAATCCAATAGATGAAAGCCACCAACAGTGAACAGTAGCATTAATGCTTTAATTAATCAGATGATTTGCTTTAAAAAATACAATGCCAAAATAAGAAAATATGTCCAAGCTGGCTGCACAATGTAGGGCAGTCTAAGCACAAAACAACACTTGTCATACTTACTTTATCATAGATGCCCAGAAAAATATACAATGCCCCAGTAGGAAAAGGCTAGACTGGCTGACCCCAAAGGCCAATCTAGCCAGCTAATTACAATTATCATTATTGCTTTATCATAGATGCCCAGCAAAAAAATGTCAAGCCACAGTGAGAAATGGCTATACTGGCTGCACCAGAGTGCTAGTCTGGCCACGTAATAACACTTATGATCCTTACTTCATTATAGATGCCCGGAGAAATATGCCATGCCACAGTAAGAAATGGCTAGACTGGCTGCACCCAAATGCCAGTTAAGACACTAATAACACATATTATGACTGCTTTATCATGAATGCACATTACATTTTAACGCATTCCCCACACACCATATTAACTCACAATGAATGATTATGTTATAAGCCCACACATTATTTCATATTAAACTATGACATTCCCATGCAAACAGCATGCAAGCACACATACACCATTAATACACAAACAAGTCACAAAATACTATTAACTCATTCACACATTAAGATCAATTCCAACACAAAAATGTAATGTTTTTTGTGGGTTTTGTTTAATAATATGTCAAATATGAGCATTGGCTTCCCAACATTTGTAGATTTGAGCTTTATGCAGCTAATAATATTAACTTTGATATATTTTAGGGCAGCAAAAAGGTAATTGTCTCTCTTTTGCAGGCAGTTGATTCTAGTTTACTTTTCATTATGTAGACTTTGTTTTATGTTCAAAAACAGAATATACATTTTCCCAGAGCAAGCGGTCAAATCTGAATTTGGTACTCGGTAGCCTTATTCTCAAGCCCAATATAAAGGATCAGCAGATTGGTTGACCAGGTGCTACAGTGTAACAAAGGAGCTAGTCTCAGTGGAAAATCTCTCAGAAAATTTCTCAGAGGAATCAAATTTTCTTTTAAGGTATATGAGCCATACTTGCACAATCACACAATGACGTTCCATGGATATACGTTTAGCCCACACGTCAAATCCTTCTCCAATGTAGGACCATGTAAGTACACAATATGAAAAATAACAGTAAAATAGTAAACAACTTGGCAAAAGTTCATTTTAATTTAAAACATAGGCAAGAGGGGAGTGTGTGAGGTATGGTATTAAAAGGAACTTCCATGAAAAGGTTTGCAGATAATGTATGTGTCTTTTTAACTGACTTATTGCAGTAGCATGCCGTGCAATATATACAATCTGCTGACAACTTGTTATCATCATTAGATCAAACATGGCCTTTGTATGTCCTACTCCGCTGTCCATAAGAAATACTACACATGATTTACTTTTGGTAA
Source organism: Ambystoma mexicanum (assembly GCF_040938575.1). Classification (NCBI taxonomy): domain Eukaryota; kingdom Metazoa; phylum Chordata; class Amphibia; order Caudata; family Ambystomatidae; genus Ambystoma; species Ambystoma mexicanum. Next base: position 467,839,484 of record NC_090934.1, read on the forward strand.
TACTAGTACATTGTGTTTCTTTACCTAGGGAAGTTGATAATTTTATGTATTTTCCTTATTTTCAAAAGGTATGTATCCTAGTTAAAAAGTCAAGAATAAAACGCGCCAACAATGTAAAGGACTGGTTCATCATTGTCCCCAACGTGCCAATTCCAGCTTCTTTCTTGTAAAAGAGTGCTTCCAGTAAAGCCAGCATACTGCTACACCCCTGGCGAAAGAACTGGGTTGACAAAGGTGGCACAGAAATACAAATACATGAATACATACATGATTGAATTGTATGGATTCATTCAGCTATGGCATACAGGAGATGTGGACTGCCTGGCCTGTGGTTGTCTGGCTTTTAATGGACAGAATACAAGTAAATATGTGATGGGTGGAAGGTTTAGAATACATATTAACAACTTGCACTGCTCCTGGCAACCTTCACCCCTGTGTTTTAGCACATCTGTGGTACTGCAGAAGGGGACAAGCCAATGCACCAATGGGAGAAGTCAAGCCCGAACTGCCAGGTCATGTCCTCTCGACAGAGAAACACAGGTGACACCCTAACATATTTCAGCATTGTTGGGGCTCATCAGTGAGGTGAACCTTGGCTTCCTGTGGCACAGCAAGCAAAGCATCAATGTCTGGGCAAACCCTCTCTCACTTGGGCAGACAGACTATAACCAGGAAATTGTGCTGGGTGGTTTAATGGACAAACACAGGCCTGTTTTTCTGTACTTATTTGCAGTGAGCAGTTAATGCACACCAACATTAAAAATAACTGGAAAAGGATTTATTTTTAAATTGGTTAGTTTCTGGAAATGAGACCCTTAAACCACACACAATTCCCTGAATAACGGAACTTTAGTGACCCCGGACAAGATGAGGTAACAGTATCTGAGATGGATGGGAATGCAGATCTTACTGAAACATCAATAATCAGACCGACTCAAGAAGTTGGCAAAAGTTAAAGCTGTTTTAATAACAAGTCCTTAAAACAGGGAGTACAACAGACATCAACGGACATATCTCAACATAATTCATAAAAAACATTGCCTTTATATTAAATATTCATCCTGAGTGACACCAGGACACATGACAAAATAAGAAATCCTACTAGGGGTTGTGGCTGGTCAACAGGGAACATCTACATATACTTTCTATGGGATACAAGGATGTGATTGCAACTCAATAAAATGAACATTGAAATTTTTCATAATACATCACTGCTCAATCATAATAAAAGTAAAATTCACCCTTGTATTCTTTTCCAGAGAAGTCATCTCTTTGGGCGTCCCGGTTACTTTGTCTTCACCTCCATATTTCGGTCCGGAGGCATTACTTGACCTTCATCCGGTGGACTCCAGGAATCTGTCATCTCTTGTGTCCTCCGGTCCTGCGACCACCGACCTAAAAATATATATTAGTCGTTCTAAATCAAATAGAAAAGAGACAGGCTGTACATAGCGCAATACCAATTTCACCCTTTCTATCATAAAAAAGAAATTGTCCAAAACATTCTGATTTCCTCCGCTGAAACTAAGCACATGTTAGAGAGAAAACAAACATATACATAAAACACCATTATACATCAAAATATTTCAATATTGTACCTGTACCATAATAATTCAACCTGCTTCAGCCTCTTATGTCAATGTTTATCACCCATGGTATTTTCATTTACATGTATCTCTATAATAGGGACCACAACAATATTTAATTCTATGATGTGTGATATTATGAACACAGCCACCGTGTCTTCCCTTCCATGTTTTCAGGGCACTTAAGCTGCTTGTACTTGCGCAAGTCTCCTGATTGCATGTTTGGGATGACAGAGCTTGATTTGATTGACATGAACAAATTGCTCTGTTACCGTTTCACCCTCTGTCTTCAATATTTTGTAGACTACTGGAGACACCTTATCTACAATTTGAAAAAGCCCATGCCAGGCTGCCAAAAATTTTGAATTTTTATGTTTACCTTTTCCAAAATGGAATTTATATACCTGATCCCCTGCACTACACTCTTTCACAGATGTCTTTCTATCATAATATAATATTGCACTGTCGGCAGCCCTTTCTAAATTTCGCTGCACAAACACAAATGCATGTTGTAAATGCTTCCTCAGTTTTTCCACTTCTTCATGAACCGTAGATGCTTACAAGTGTCTGTTCATGTGTCCTGTATAATAAATGTTGTGGCAGTACCATTTCCCTTCCTGTTAACACCTCATGAGGGCTGATACCTGTTGCTTTGGCAGGAATTGATCTGATTGCCATCAAAAGCAAGGGTAATCGTAAATCCTAGATGGAACCTGCCTCTGCCACAAATTTCTTTAATATCTCCACAACAGATCTGTTGCAACATTCAACATTCCCAGAAGAGGCAGGTCGGTATGCAATATGCAGTTTTCTTTTCACCCCAGTATCTGCCATACTTTACTCATTAAATTTGACTTTCTCTATCTGATTCTATTCTTTGTGGTAACCCAAATCTTGAAAATATATGGTTTACCAGTAATGTAGCTGCATTGTGTGCACTACAGTCTGGTGCAGGAATACACTCTATCCATTTTGACATCAAACAAACCACACTTAAAATATAAACGTTCCCCCTATTCAACCTTTTTACAGGCCCTACATAGTCTATTTGCAAATCTGACCATGAAAGGGTTAAGCTTCTTTTCATCAGTGGAGCTCTATGCATTGGTGAAGCGGGTTTAAATTGGGCACATACTAGGCACCCTCTAGTATATAATTCCACATCTTGGGACATATGTGTCCAATAAGCATAATCTTTCTGTAGCTCTAAAGTTTTTTGTGAACCTCTGTATCCTGCAGTTATTGCATCATGTGCATGGTGTAAAATTAGCCCTCTGAATGAAAGGGGTACCAACCATGAGATCTTGATCTTGATTTGGTGTATCCTAACTCCATTGCACTACTGGTTGTTCTACCTCTTTTGGAGCCTCCAATAAATTGTTTAATCATTCTCTAACACTAATTTGTCTATAGCCTGTATCATTTTTCCATGCTTGAGGGGCTTTTTATTATATGTAAGCATGCTTCTTGCTTTCCAGCCAGGCAAATATTCCACAAAGCTATTCCGTACATAATCAGAATCAGTCACCAGCATGATTGCACTGAATTTATTATCAACTGCAGTAGTAATTGCTTTATAATTGCTGCCAATTCCACTACCTGACTACTCCTAACTCCAATTCCATCCCTATACTAGGAATACCTTCACATCTCGACCAGACATTTCCTATACCTGATACCAACTATTTATTACTGTCATTTTCAATGTGAAAAGCACAACCATCAACATATACAGTTGGTAAATTCTGTCACGCTCACCTGGTCTCCACGGGGGCGTAGCCCGTAGCTGCACGAATGATGTCTGCACTGGCGTGGTACTGCTTGAATGATGATGCTTGCTCGCATCTTCTCCCTTGATATCACCCCAGGACGCATTTGTCTGCAATGTCAAAACAAGATATTAGCTACTGAGTGGGGCTGGCTTGATCCCACCTCCTTTCACCTCCTGATGCCCTGCTCCTCTTCTGTCTCACCTTGGAGTTTTGTGGGGTAGGCTCTCCGTCCTGCAATCTCTAGCAGGGGCGCAGTAAGCACAGTCTTTGCCCAGACCTAGCTACTTCACTGATCCAGTTTGGCTGTGGCTGAGTCTGGAATAGCTGGATTAAGCAGGTAAGTCTCTATGCCAATGGATGCTTGGTTTAGGTGCTTAAAGTCCTTGTTGCCCAAGTTTTAAACGTGTTTGGTCTTTTCTTTCAGGCGTGGTCTTGTGCGGATTTCAGATGAAGAATGACTCTTCCTAAGATGCTGAGCAGATTTCCTTCAGGTGAGTATTGTCTGAGTAACTGTTATTTTTCATGTGCGACTAACTTGCTCTTTCTTTTCTTTCTTTGCAGGCGTGGCGCTGCTCCAGGACGGCGATGAGAAGAACCACCCCCATGTATTCCGGAAGAATGCCTACCCCGGGTGAGTATTGGATGCTGGTGCAGATACCTTCTTCTCTGCAATGGCGACGGTTTGGAGATCAGCTGAAGGTGCGACCGATTGGATGAAGTACTGCAGGTAAGGTCTTTGTTGCTGTACTAACTCCTATTCTCTTCTCTTTCTTCTCTCAGGTACCGATGGATTGGAATCTCAGAACAGGCGTGGCTGTAGAAGTTCGAGGACTTAGCAGACACGGTGAGCGTTACACTGCAGGAGTGCAGAATAACGCGAAGCGTGTTCTGTCTGCAAGGTGTGGCTTAAATAGCCTTGCAAGTAGTTCCAGGTAAAGTAGTCCCTTTACCACACCCAGCCCTTCAGGTAAAGTAGTCCCTCAGCCACACGCTGGTTATGCAGAAAGGTTCAGCCTCACTAGGCTGAGTAAGTAGTCCCAAGCAGTTCAACACATATTATGAGCCTGGTGCCAACGGTGCCAGGACTATGTCCAGGAGGTTCTAGGACACTCCTTTGGGGCTAGATAAGCCCTTATGGGTTCCAGTGACTGGGGTGGGCCCATCAGTTCCAGTGGTTTTGAAGCATGCACCATGACAGCACTGCCCCCTAAAGCCCCCCTAACGGTGGGTTCTCCCATTGGTCCCCGTTTGTTCGGGTGATTATGATGAAACCTTTTCAACAACTGTGGAGCATGAATGTGTTCACCAGGTTCCCACAATCTTTCATGTGGTCTATATCCTTTCCAGTCTATTAGATAAAATAGTTTTGATTTGATAATTTTGAGTCCAGGATCTCCTTAACTTCAAATTCAGGTTCTCCGTCGACTGTGATATGTTTTCGGTGGTTTCTGTACTCGGGTCCCAGGTTGCACTGGTTTTTAAAGGGAGACATGAAACACGGGATTGTGATAGGTAATCAGTAGCGGCCGCCCTAACAAGGGATGAATATACGGAACTGAACAGTCTGGAGGGGTATAAGCCAGTCATCACACAGGACAAAATAATGTTAAATATGAGGGAAATGAGCAAACAGAGACACGGACTACATATCCCAGAATGCCTCAACAAAGACCTCATCAGTATAAAAGCCAGAAAAGGGGAAAAGAAATCAGGCAAAGGAGACGAAAAACCGCATTTCCCTATTCAGGTGGACTTCCACAGTCAGGGTTTAACACTAAAACTCACTCCACAAGAATTAAGCAGGGAGGAGAATTAGCATCAGGTGTGATAACACTGGGGATGGGAACACCCAACGTTAATTTCCAAGGAGGAGGGGCATGCAGGTTAAAAGGCTCACAAAACGACTCCAGCTCTCTCTCGGTTTTTAGGAATGGAAGGAGACAGACGGCAGAGGCATGGAGTGGAACAAGGCCAGTCCCCAGTACTGGTGGGCTTACTAGTGAGAAAAGGAACACCCTCCGGTGGGCGCCTTATCTGCCCTGCAGGCCAGCCCGTCTGCGGAAGGAAGGAAAGCGCCAGATGGAAAAGGAGCTGGAAAGGAGGTGAAAAGGGGCTTCAGGGAGTTTTGTTTATTGGGTGATTCGACCCAAGCCGGCAGAGCGGTAAACAATTGTTTGTTTTGACGGGCGTGCAGAGGAAAAACGCCCTAATCCTTATGAACTGCATTTTTCTCAAGAGACAGCTGCAATCTTTGTTTTCACTTTAAAGAATGGCATTTTATTTGCAAAGTACGGCAGCCAACCTTACGAACTGCATTTATTTCAAGGGACAGCTGTACCCATGGTTTTCAACCTATGAACAGCGTTTTGTTTGAAGTGCTGCTGTAATTCTGGGTTCACTCATTGCAGTCTGCCTTTCAGTGAAGGAGGGGCACAGAATCCTTGTTTTTGCCTTTCGAACTGTATTAAAGTGCCTTGAAGTTAACCTACAGAGCCTCGGTGAGCTGTATAATAAACCTCATTTGTTACCCTACCTTATAGTCTCTGGCTCACTATATAACAGGGATGAATCCTCATGTGTGGAGCTAAGTCCAATTTCACAGCTACCGGGTTGAAGATGGCCTTAATGGTGTATGGACCTACATATCTGGGATTGAAGGTGCAGATTCCTTTAATTGGTATGTGCTTTGACGCCAACCACACTTCATCTCCAATTTGATACCTTGGAGCTTCATTTCTATGCATGTCTGCTGATTTCTTTTATCTTTCTTTAGCTTGTCTCAGATGGTCAGTTGCTTGTTTAAAGGCTTGAGTAACAGTATTGTGCAAACTTCTTACTGCTGGCATTTCCAGAGGTTGAGGCGGGTCAAGATTAGAGGTTCGTGGATGCATCCCATAAATGGTATAGAATGCTGGAGTTTAGAAAATTGTTATAGGCATATTCGGTTATCCATAAAACATCTTTCCAACAGCTTTCCATTTGGTGTAACATACATCTGAGGTATTGCTCCAAAGTCTGTTTGGTCCTCTCCGTCTGACCATCAGTTTGGGGATGGTGGCTTGTGGAAAGTCTTACATCGATTTGAGCTAACTTGCAGCACTTTTTCCAAAATCGTGAGATAAATTGGCTGCCATGATCTGAAATCAGGATGGAAGAGAATCCGTGTATTGGGACTATCTGTTCTAAGAATTATTTAGCCAGGATTGAAGCTGAGGGTAAGCCATTCAGTGGGATGAAATGGGCCATTTTTGAAAACAAGTCCACCACCACCAAAATTGTGTTGAACCCATTACAAGGAGGAAGGTCATTTATAAAATCAAGAGACAATGTATGCCAAGGCTGAATATCCAGTGGTTGCAGTTGACCTGGTGATCTCTTCTTTTGGGCCTTGTTTTGTGCACAAACTCCACAGGATAGCACAAACTGCTTGATGTCCTTACGCCATGTTGGCCACCAAAATTGTTGCTTGATCTTGGCTTTGGTCTTAGCGATCCCAGGATGACCTTCTATCAGTGATTCGTGGTCATTTGAGATGGGCTTTTCCTGAAGTTCTTTGCTGGGCAGGTAGAGACATCCCTGAAAATATGGTAATTGGTTTGAGACTGAGTGGTGAGCACTTTGGGTTGGCCAATCCCTCAGAGTGTTGGTATCCATTTGATGTGTGATTTCCTCATGGATGTCATCTAAGGTTAGAGACGTTGTAATTCCTTAGATCTCTTCTACGGGGATGATGGGTCGGGGTTGGTGGATTCCTTGTCTACCCCTACACGAGATAGGGCATCTGCCTTGCTATTTCGACAACCAGGTCGGTAAGTAATTACAAAGTCGAATTCAGCAAAAAATAATGCCCATCGGAGTTGGCGGGATGATTGTGCTTTCGCCACCTTCAGGTACTGTAGATTGCGGTGATCAGTGATCACTGTGATTGTATGCCTTGCTCCTAAAAGATAATGCCGCCAAGCCCTGAAGGCCGCCTTGATGGCAAAAAGTTACTTGTCTGTAATGGCATAATTCAGCTCTGGTTCCGTGAATTTCCGTGACCAAAAGGCCACCAGATGAAGTTGACCTGTTTCAGGATCCTTTTGCGAGAGGACCACTCCCATTGCCAAACTGGAAGCGTCGGTCTCTACCACGTACGGTAGATCGGGACAAGGGTGTTTCAGGATTGGAGCTGAGATGAATTTTTGTTTTAAGTCCTGCAAGGCTTTTTCTGCCTTCTCTGACCATTGAAAACATTTGTTCTTTCGCAGTAGAGAGGTGATGAGATGTACTAGCTGCGAAAAGCCTGGAATGAAGCGACGATAGAAGTTCACAAATCCGAGCATACTCTGGACTCTTTTAATTGAGGTTGGAGAAGGCCAATTGAGGATGGCATCATCCTTCCGCAAATCCATGCGTACACCATGAGGGGTTAGGAAAAATCCAAGGAATTCTACCTCAGTAACATGGAAGAAGCATTTTTCCAGTTTTGCAAATAGTCTGTGTTGACGAAGTTTGTCCAGAAGAGCACGGACATGTTTCACATGTTCTTGTTCAGATGGGGAATATATCAGAATGTCGTCGATGTATACTACGACACACACATCAATCAATTCTCGCAGGACGTCATTCATGAAATACTGGAACGCCGCTGGGGCGTTACAAAGGCCAAAGGGCATCACTTGGTATTCAAATAGCCCGTATTTGGTGCGGAAGGCGGTCTTCCATTCATCTCCTTTCTTAATCCGTACCAGGTGGTATGCTCCTCGGAGATCTAACTTGGTATAAATTCGGGCATCTTTAACTTGATCCAATAGTTCAGGAATCAGCAGCAAGGGGTAACGGTTTTTAACAGTGACTTGGTTCAATGCACGGTAATCGATGCAAGTCCTAAGGTCTCCTTCCTTCTTAGGCACGAAGAATAAGGGTGAGGCTGCCGGGGACTTGGACGGGCGGATAAAACCATTAGCCAGGTACTTGTCTAGATACTTTTTTAAATGCAGATTTTCAGTTTCGGTGAGTGCATAGATTCGACCTCATGGAATCTGTGCGTCAGGTATGAGGTTGATCTGACAGTCGTACGATCTATGGGGAGGAAGAGTGTTAGCTTGATCCTTTGGAAGACATCCTTATAGTCTTGATATACCAGAAGTAGCGGGTTAGTTAGCCTCATGATTGTTGTCACTTCCTTGACCAAAGGTTCTTTTGTTTGATAACAAGTATGAGCACATTCGACTGAGAAGGTCAGCCTCTTAGCACGCCAGTCGATGCAGGGATTGTGTGATTCTAGCCATGGCATTCCCAGAATTATTTGAAATTGTGGAGCCTTGATTATATCAAACACAATGGCTTCCTGATGTCCGTCTTGGCACAAAAGTGTTATGTCTGTCACTGAGTGCGTTACCGGACCCAAAGCAATCTCAGTTCCGTCGACAGTGGTGACTAACAGGGTAATTCATAGAATTTCGCAGAAAAGTGTCGCAAGCGGCTGGCGCAGAGTGTCCGCGTGCGATTGACTGCGCCACGCACGTGCGCTAAAACCGATTTCCGCGCACAGCGTATTCATGGATTTTAGGCTTCCAAACCAGCCGTGGCGCAGAGAATTGCAGCGACCCTGCAGCAGCGCCAGTAACGCCCCCAAGAACGCCCTCGCTCAAGGAAAAGCCATCAAAATCGCAAAATCATCGCAAAGGGCTGCGCTAACCCTGGACCAGTTCACCGGGCTGGCAAACAGCAAACGCCAAGCGGGGAACGTGTATTGCAGGGGTGCGCGGGAAGTTCCGCACGCGACTGGCCCCGTGCAAGCAGGGTACGTGTATTTCAGGGGTGCGCGGGAAGTTCCACACGCGATTTCAGCAGGGTACGTGTATTTCAGGGGTGCGCGGGAAGTTCCACACGCGATTTCTGCAGGGTACGTGCATTTCAGGGGTGCGCGGGAAGTTCCACACGGGAATGGGCCATTGCGAGCAGGGTACGTGTATTACATGGGTGCGCGGGAAGTTCCACACGCGATTCCATCAGGGTACGTGTATTTCAGGGGTGCGCGGGAAGTTACACACGCGAATGGGCCAGTGCGAGAAGGGTACGTGTATTTCAGGGGTGCGCGGGAAGTTCCACACGCGATTTCAGCAGGGTACGTGTATTTCAGGGGTGCGCGGGAAGTTCCACACGCGATTTCTGCAGGGTGCGTGCATTTCAGGGGTGCGCGGGAAGTTCCACACGCGAATGGGCCAGTGCGAGCAGGGTACATGTATTACATGGGTGCGCGGGAAGTTCCACGCGCGATTCCATCAGGGTACGTGTATTTCAGGGGTGCGCGGGAAGTTCCACACGCGAATGGGCCATTGCGAGCAGGGTACGTGTATTTCAGGGGTGCGCGGGAAGTTCCACACGCGAATGGGCCAGTGCGAGCAGGGTACGTGTATTACATGGGTGCGCGGGAAGTTCCACACCCGATTCCATCAGGGTACGTGTATTTCAGGGGTGCGCGGGAAGTTCCACACGCGAATGGGCCAGTGCGAGCAGGGTACATGTATTTCAGGGGTGCGCGGGAAGTTGCACACGCGATTTCAGCAGGGAATGTGTATTTCAGGGGTTCTGGGGAGTACTACACGTGAATTGGCCGTGTGGGTCCTCCCAGGTGTACGCTCCACAACCTCCACGGCCCCTGCAGGCAGCCCACACCACGGGGGACTACCCTGCACCCCTGCTCATGTCCCGCAGGCAGCCCATCCACCATGGGCATGCCCCCCAGCCAACCCACATGTCACCTTGCACTACTGATCAACAATGCATGTCTCCCACCACCCCCACCCCCCAGCACTGTGGGGCACCTGCCAGCAGGCCCCCACCCATGTCTCCCACCATCCCCACCACCCTGCCAGCATGGGCAGCCCCCACCAGGCCCCCACTCATGTCTCCCACCACCCCCACCCCCCTGCCACCATGGGCAGCCTCCACCAGGCCCCCACTCATGTCTCCCTGCACCCCCACCCCCAAGGAGTGCAGGGGCAGCCTCCAGCAGGCCCCCACTCATGTCTCCCACCACCCCCACCCCCCTGCCACCATGGGCAGCCTCCAGCAGGCCCTCACTCATGTCTCCCACCACCCCCCTGCCACCATGGCCACCCTCCACCAGGCCCCCACTCATGTCTCCCACCACCCCCACCCCCCAGCAGTGCAGGGGCAGCCTCCAGCAGGTCCCCACTCATGTCTCCCACCACCCCCACCCCCCTGCCACCATGGGCAGCCCCCACCAGGCCCCCACTCATGTCTCCCACCACCCCCACCCCCCAGCAGTGCAGGGGCATCCTCCACCAGCCCCCCACACATGTCTCCCACCACCCCCACCCCCCTGCCACCATGGGCAGCCTTCACCAGGCCCCCACTCATGTCTCCCACCACCCCCACCCCCCAGCAGTGCAGGGGCAGCCTCCAGCAGGCCCCCACTCATGTCTCCCACCACCCCCCCGCCACCATGGGCAGCCTCCACCAGGCCCCCACTCATGTCTCCCACCACCCCCACCCCCCTGCCACCATGGCCACCCTCCACCAGGCCCCCACTCATGTCTCCCACCACCCCCACCCCCCAGCAGTGCAGGGGCAGCCTCCAGCAGGCCCCCACTCATGTCTCCCACCACCCCTACCACCCTGCCACCATGGGCAGCCTCCACCAGGCCCCCACTCATGTCTCCCACCACCCCCACCCCCCTGCCACCATGGCCACCCTCCAGCAGGCCCCCACTCATGTCTCCCACCACCCCCACCCCCCTGCCACCATGTGCAGCCCCCACCAGGCCCCCACTCATGTCTCCCACCACCCCCACCCCACTGCCACCATGGGCAGCCTCCACCAGGCCCCCACTCATGTCTCCCACCACCCCCACCCCCCTGCCACCATGGCCACCCTCCAGCAGGCCCCCACTCATGTCTCCCACCACCCCCACCCCCCAGCAGTGCAGGGGCAGCCTCCAGCGGGCCCCCACTCATGTCTCCCACCACCCCCACCCCACTGCCACCATGGGCAGCCTCCACCAGGCCCCCACTCATGTCTCCCACCACCCCCACCACCCTGCCACCATTGCCACCCTCCAGCAGGCCCCCACTCATGTCTCCCACCACCCCCACCCCCCAGCAGTGCAGGGGCAGCCTCCAGCGGGCCCCCACTCATGTCTCCCACCACCCCCACCCCACTGCCACCATGGGCAGCCTCCACCAGGCCCCCACTCATGTCTCCCACCACCCCCACCACCCTGCCACCATGGCCACCCTCCAGCAGGCCCCCACTAATGTCTCCCACCACCCCCACCCCCCTGCCACCATGGGCAGCCCCCACCAGGCCCTCACTCATGTCTCCCACCACCCCCACCCCCCAGCAGTGCAGGGGCATCCTCCACCAGCCCCCCACCCATGTCTCCCACCACCCCCACCCCCCTGCCACCATGGGCAGCCTCCACCAGGCCCCCAACCATGTCTCCCACCACCCCCACTCCCCTGCCACCATGGGCAGCCTCCTCCAGGCCCCCACTCATGTCTCCCACCACCCCCACCCCCCAGCAGTGCAGGGGCAGCCTCCAGCAGGCCCCCACTCATGTCTCCCACCACCCCCACCCCCCTGCCACCATGGGCAGCCTCCACCAGGCCCCCACTCATGTCTCCCAACACCCCCACCCCCCTGCCACCATGGCCACCCTCCACCAGGCCCCCACTCATGTCTCCCACCACCCCCACCCCCCAGCAGTGCAGGGGCAGCCTCCAGCACGCCCCCACTCATGTCTCCCACCACCCCCACCACCCTGCCACCATGGGCAGCCTCCACCAGGCCCCCACTCATGTCTCCCACCACCCCCACCCCCCTGCCACCATGGCCACCCTCCAGCAGGCCCCCACTCATGTCTCCCACCACCCCCACCCCCCTGCCACCATGGGCAGTCCCCACCAGGCCCCCACTCATGTCTCCCTGCACCCCCACCCCCGAGGAGTGCAGGGGCAGCCTCCACCAGGCCCCCACTCATGTCTCCCACCAACCCCACCCCCTGCCACCATGGCCACCCTCCAGCAGGCCCCCACTCATGTCTCCCACCACCCCCACCCCCCAGCAGTGCAGGGGCAGCCTCCAGCAGGCCCCCACTCATGTCTCCCACCACCCCCACCCCACTGCCACCATGGGCAGCCTCCACCAGGCCCCCACTCATGTCTCCCACCACCCCCACCCCCCTGCCACCATGGCCACCCTCCAGCAGGCCCCCACTCATGTCTCCCACCACCCCCACCCCACAGCAGTGCAGGGGCAGCCTCCAGCAGGCCCCCACTCATGTCTCCCACCAGCCCCACCCCCCTGCCACCATGGGCAGCCCCCACCAGGCCCCCACTCATGTCTCCCACCACCCCCACCCCCCGGCAGTGCAGGGGCATCCTCCACCAGGCCCCCACCCATGTCTCCCACCACCCCCACCCCCCAGCAGTGCAGGGGCACCCTCCACCAGGTCCTCACAATCCCCAATCATGTGCGTAATGGTCAGTCTCCACAGCCAAAAAGCCCTACCAAGTAACCCATTCACCCACATGGAAATGGAAATTACATGTTACACCCCCAATGTTCATGAAGCTAATGAACCCATGTCCGTCACACACAATGGTTGCAATTGAATGGGAAAACACCCAACATGACATGCATGAAACCAATGAGATGATACCACACAGTGAAGTATGGAAACAAAATTGTATTGGAAAAAATAAACAATGCTAAAGAAAGGAAACAAGCTACAATGTGAATGAGAAAAAATAAGCTTGCTGTCCGTATAAAAACCAAAAAATGCAAATCAGAATCCCAAAAAATGTTGTCCAAAGTCAAATGTAAAAAAATCTCCATGCAACAAAGAACTATGTAAAAAACTACCAAGGGCCCATGAGCCCAACTGAACAAAGGAAACCTACTAAAAAACCTACCTAAAAATCAACTATATACAAAAAGTGGAGCAGTGTCCGTCGACTCCAAATCATAATAAGAAACAAAGGAAACTATATACAAAGGCGGCGGGCAAGTCCAGCGGCTCACTCCGTGGTGTCCCGGGCCAGGGCATCATCGAACTCCTGTTCCATGTCCCGGAGGCGGTCCAGTTCCGTGGCCCCGAGGGTCCGCAGGGACGATGCCGTGTCCTCCTCCAACCCCCTGCGGATTGCCTCGAGGCACTCGGCCCGCCTCAGGGCCCTCCGCATGGAGTTCTCCGCCCTGACCATTGTGAGCCGCGCCTCTTCCGCCCGCCGCCGCTCCGCACCTATGGCGTGGCCCAACCGCTGCCACACGGAAGACACTCTCTGTCCTGGGTCCCCCTGCCCTCCGGCCGATGCCTGCCCCTCCGATGTCGAAAGCCCCGAGCCTTCATGTCTCCCACCATGTTGCTGCTGCTGCTGCTCTGCCTCTGCCCGTGCACTGCCTCCTGCTGCCTGCACATCCTCCGCTGGCTGGGGTGCAGTTGTTGATGTGGCCACCCCTGCTGGACCTCCGACTCCCGACTGTGGCAGGGATGCCTCCTCCACCAGCCTGGCCGCACCGTCAGAGGCAGCTCCACAGGGCACCCAGGTGACTGATGGGTGGGAAGATGGCACAGAGGACGACTGGCGCGTAGGGGGTCCAGTTGAGGAGGGGGTCGGAGCAAGCCCCATCAGACGGAGGAATCCGGCCTGGGTGACCTGTCCCAGCAGGCTGACGTGGTCAACGAGCCATTCGAGATGACTCGCAGTCTCTTCATGAAAAGACTGCAGGTCACCTCGCATGGCCCGTTAACGCAACGCCACACCAGCCAGGACAGGCTCAACCCGGACCTGGATGGCCACGTCCGCAGGCAGAGGAAGGCCAGTTGACGTCAGCTCATCCCCTGCCTGAAAACGGGTCTGGACGTAGGCATCCCTGTTGGTGCAAGATGATGCAGGGACAGGATCGGGGACAGGATTGCACACAGGCACCTCCGCGGCGGCCTGTGCTGCCTCCTGTCCCTGGTCCTGCACTGCACCACTAGCACCAGTGGGATCCCCACTTCCAGACCCCGTCTCTGGTGCTTGCACGGCCTCCTCCTCCACCAAACCCCCCACCAACCTGGATGACTCCGTGCCATCTTCCCCTGTTGGGCCCTGTGGGGTCCCAGCTGCCCCTTCTGCTGCCGAGGAGTCCAACTGCAACCTCCGCCTCTTGGACCTCCCCCCGGCAGCTGCGGCCTGGGACGTGGCACCGGACTCCTCACTCCCCGACGAGATGACAACACGGGAGGGGAGCCGGGCCTTGCCTCTCCGGCTGGCGGTCGGATCCCCGCCGCTGTGCTCCACAGCACCTTCTCCGCCCTCTTCATCAGTTGACGCTGCAGACAGGGAGAAACAAAACACAGGCATCAGGGCACTGTACAATGGACACATACACACATGACAGTTGCACATGAGTGGCATTGGCAAACCTCAGACATGTCATCACAATCCCCAACACACATGTCATTGCAACTCGCACACATGAGCCATACCACAGCCATATCGCAACTGCCACCACCATCCCTACACATACAACAGCATGAGCAGCAAAAGGGGAGCCAGACATCACATGCAACACAGGAAGTGCACCACACATGTACACACACCACCACACTTGCATGCATGTCTACACCTCTGCCAAGTGTCGCACTGTTCAGACGGGCATCCATGTCACATCTGCCAATCAGGCTTCCACATACCGCTGTCACATGCATCCATGTTGCATCACTGTTGCACCCTTGTCAAATACACACACATGCACATGTACACAGTGCTCGTACATGCAGCCGAAAACAACATGCATGCCTGACATGACGGACATGTCTACTTACATACACATTCATCCAAACATGTGTGCACGCACAACTACATTTGCTATGCAAGCCTACACACACAAGCACCATCCATGTCTCACACATCACAGCCCTCGCATGTGTCAGCCCCACGGCCCTGTACACCCCCACCCATACTCGACCCCATACAAACAGATGTGCAACCTGCACAATACCGAATTATCACCACACGCACTGCTCACAATCAGGATGCATGTACACTCACCGCTCGACTCCAGACGGGTCTGCTTCTCCAGGACCTGGACGTGGAGCGCTGGGGATATGCGTTCCAGGACCCCCATCTGTTCTTCCGACAAGTGGCCCCGGCGCCCCTTGGCATCTGCTGCCTTCAAGAGGCGCTGGGCCTTGTTCAGGGTCCTGGACCTGAAGTCCTCCCAGCGCTTCCTGACATGTTGTAAGTCCCGGACTGCCACCCCCTCCGCGTTGATGGCAGTCACGATGTCAGTCCAGATCCGAGTCCGTCCTTCCTTGTCGGCGCGGGAACTTCCGAAGAGGGCATCATACTGCCCCAGGACTTGCTCCACCAGGACACCAACGTCGGTGGCACTGAAGCTGGTGCCCCTCTGCCTCTCTGGCCGGGGGTTGTCAGTGGTCACAGATGGTGTTTGCCCCGACATAACAACCCCAGAGGCAGGAGTGGGTGGGCAACTGGGTCCTGGGGCTGGGCTGTGGAGCGATGGAATTCCAGTCGGGAGTCTTCGGTTCCAGCAGGGGTGGTCACAGCAACAGCCCCACTGGCTGATGTGCAGGCAGCAAATGGCAGTGCACGTGGGCAGCAGGCAGTCAGGCAGCAGCAGATAGCAGGTGGGAGCATGCTCGGGGCTCTGGGGGGCAGTAGTTCGGCCTTCTGGGCAGGAGCGTGGTCTTCCGTGTGCTTACGCGTGGCCAGCTTGGTACAGAGTGATTTGGCACGTGAAAATCCTGCACGTCAGCGTGAAAATCGAGGAAAGGCCCTTAGCGTGTAAGTGCGTCAGCACGCATACGCGATTCTATTGGACCAAAGACCCTCAGCGCGTAAACGCGTCTGTGACACGTGATGACAGAGCACACGTGGAAAGACTGCACGTCAGAGTGTCATCGCGTGTAATTGGACAGCACGTCAGTGTCATCGTGTGTAATTGGACAAAAGTGCGCGTACACGCGATTGGCCTATGTACGTGTATATCAGGGGTGCGCGGACACTTACACACGCAAGTACGTCAGCGCACCTGTATCCCGGGGTGCGCAGGAATTTCCACACGCTATTGGACTGGGTACTGGATTTCAGGGGTGCGCGGGTCACACGTTCGCCTACAACACGCGCAACGCATAAATTTGCGTGCTAACAAAAGAACAAGCTCAGACCCTGGATGAACATACCGTTCCTAGCAGCAGTTGGCGTGGGCTACCAAAGGAGGAGGAGGAGGATAGTCAGGGCCAGAATATTCACACCCAGAACCAGCCTTTCCGGGATGCCTGATGACCAGGTGCATGGGAGGTACAGGTTTCCACCACACATCATACTGGACCTGGTGAGTGAGTGGGAGGATGACCTCACATCACCCACCCTGTGCTCCCAAGCACTCAGCCCCCTGGAGAAGGTCCTCAATGTACTGCACTTCTTAGCCACTGGATCATTTCAGCGGACAAGTGCCATTGTGGGTGGTGTATCACAGGCCACCCAGTCACGCTGCCTACATCAGGTCTTGAACATCATCACTGCACGGCCATCAGTCCGCAGGCACATATACCTGCCCAGAACACCTGCAGAAAGGCATGCTGCCGCCCTGGATTTTTACGGTGTGGCACGATTCCCCAAAGTGCTAGGTGCCATCGACTGCACCCATGTGGCTCTACGTCCCCCCAGGGCATCAGAGCACATCTATAGGAACCGCAAGCACTGGCATTCCATCAACGTGCAGGTAGTATGTAATGCCAAGGGAATCATCACCTCAGTATATGCAAACTATCCCGGGTCAACCCACGACAGCTTCATTTACCGAATATCGACCCTAAGCCGGGACCTAGAAGCTGGGCGGCATGGCGATACATGGCTGCTTGGTGAGTATGAATGCCACTGCACATGCATGCAAGTCAGATACTGAGCAAGGTCACAACCCCACCAATGATACCAATCATCACCTCCACAGGGGACAGTGCCTACCCTCTCAGCCCCCACATGATGACGCCAATTCGGAACCCCACCACGCCACCCGAGGTAAGATATAACACAGCCCACATTACAACCCGGGGCATAGTGGAGCGCACATTCGGAGTGCTAAAGTCACGCTTTCGCTCGCTTGACCGTTCTGGCGGCCAGCTGTTGTACGCTCCCCCAGTAGTGTGCAGGATCATAGTGGCAGCATGTGTCCTGCACAACGTTGCAACATGCCGCGGCCTGGCCGTGGACATGGTGGTGGCCCCACATCCCCAACCACATGCACAGCCGCTGCGCATGGGAGGGGAAAGGGCACGGGCGGAGGCAGCCTGTACACAGCTAGTGGCTAATTACTTCACATAGAAATCACACCCCTGTGGAGTGCACACTGCCCTGGCACATTCCATCTGACAATCAATGATGACTCAACCTGACACTGATCCTGAATGTCTGGAGAATGAACCGTGAATACCATATCAGCCTGAGATTGTTCACCTGGAAGTGTCACAATGTGTGCATCCCTACCCACACAGACACCACCAATGCAGTTTTGTGAAGTTACACATTCAAGCAGCTAAAATGAATACCCACTTACTAAATGCAACAAGAGGACAGTGCCATGTCAGCCAACCCAACCCCAGCACCGCCACACGACACACCGTGCCATGTCATGCTATTTGCAGGTAAACAAAGTAATCCCCACAACATGACACTAGTGTCACCATGTACAGTGTCCCTATTAGAAACTTGCAACACCTGAAATGCTCACAGTAATGCCGGACCAACAACAAACTTGAGCACGTACTACCATTAACATGACATCACAAATGTGAAATATTAGTAGTCTCACCACCTGGAAATGCCTGCACTCCCACCACTACCAACTGTGCAGTGTTGGCGCCATGTAGAGTTGTAGGTGCACTGCTGCCAACATGGACCCCATCTCCAGACTAGAGGTCCTTGTGTAGACATGAGGAAGGGACCTGCAAATTGGGAGGTAGACACAGAAGATGAGTTACACATCAATGTAACATGCAGTGTACAACACAACAGCAATATGCACTAGGAATGTATACACAGTATTGACTACAGACTGCCCACACAGCTCATGGGAGTCCAATGTCACTGTGTAATTCACTGTCACTTGGGCACACCCTTTGCAAGCCCATGGAAACGGGAAGCAGGAGGGGTGTGTGTGACTCAAACCCAAGCATCTGAACCAAATACATTACATGCCTGCATGTGCCCAGCCACAATGCAGCGTATGCCCACAGGAACCACGGAAGCCAACAAATCGTCCCAAAAAATAGGGAATAAAATAAATAAAAATTAAAATAAAAAAAAAAATAAAAATAAAAAAAAAAATAAAAAATGGCCATTGATGGGCCCGGAGGGGTTGGGGAGGCCTCCCAGGAGGTCCAAGGACAGGATGCACACCAGAACCCACCTGCGTGGATCCTGTGAAAATAAAACACCTCCATGGGCTCATGGCCCACACGGCTACCCTATTGTGGGAGTATCACTGCTGTCGCTATTATCACCCTGTGCATCTGCATCCGGAGGTGGTTGCACTATGGGAGGCAGCCCACGCAAGGCCCTAGTCTGCACCTCCATGGCTGCAAGCATGCGGGTGTGGTAGGTCTGGTTCTGGAGGATGAGTGTGCGGAGGTCCCCATGCAACAACTCACGGGATGCCCGGACCTCCGCCCTCGTTGCCTGCATCTCAGCTGAGAGCGTACGGGTGAGACGCTCCAGCTGCTGTTCTGTCCTTTGGTGTGTTGAAGCCTCAAGCTCAACAAGAGTCGTCCTGAGGTGAAGGAGCTCCTGCCTGAGGGCTTCCCTGTGGCCCTGGGACTCAATGGAGATGGCCTCCTGCAGAGTCGCCAGTGCCGCCCGCCTGTCCCTGTTGGACCCCAACATGTCCTCCCTGTGTGACTGGCAGATGGAGTCGGTTGCCTGCTCTAGTCGCTCCATCAGCCTTTCAGGGGGGACAATGGAAGTGGCCACCCTATCCATGGCCTGAGCCATCATCTCGGATGATGCAGCCTGTTGGGTTGCCATACGGTAAATGGATTGCTCCCATGCGGTATTGCCAGGTGGCGTACGGCCACCACGTCGGCGGGCACCACACCTGTCTGGGGCAAGGCGAACTGCGCCTTGCTGTGCCGGCACTGCCTGAGGCTGCAGGACTGCATTCCCCCTCTGATCTGCTGGCCCAGGAACAGGATCAGATGTCGCGGAGTGTGACCCTGCATCCGTAACCACCAAAGGCGTAGCTGCCAACACTGACATCCCCATTGAGGGTTCTGACCCTGGTGCAGGTGGGTGAGACAGAACAGAATCCCTCCCTGGAACACTCACCTGCGACGGCACGTAGGTCTCATCCGAATCAACACCTGAGTACAGCTCGGGGGAGGTGCAGCCAGAGACACCCCTTGAGAGCAGGACCTGCAGCAGTTGTGGGTTCTCACCCACCGCCACACCACGTCCCTCACTGGTGGTTGGTCGGCCCTCGGACCCCTCCTGGGTCTGCACCATCTCCACAACCCCAGCAGTATCAGGTGCGTCTTCCCCTGCAAAGACATAAAAACAAAGAAATGGAAACAGGCATTAGCACCATGGCACACAATGAGGGCTGAGAAGCAAGAGAACCAGTACTTGATTGACACATGTCCCACATGACTAAAACCCTCCCATGCATGCACCCTCACTGCATATGAAGGGCAGGCAAATGGCACACACTGATGACACCAAGATGGAAGATGAACACATTTTCTGCATGCTGCCTGGCAGTGGCATCACACATTGGCCTGTGATTGTCAGGTGAAACACACATGCCATCACACAGATGGCATGTACCATTGCTATTGAGTGAAGATGGAGAGGAGGGCAGCACCTATTCATTCAGTCCAGTTCCCGCATGTAATAGCTTTTCTAATTCTAACAGGTCAGATTTTTCACCTGGAGTTGCCAGTCTGAAATGGTCCAATTGCACAAGGACATGTGTGAACAAATGATATCCAGGTAACAAAGTCACTCCACTTTACCATAGCCATGTCAGACATGTGACTAGTGGACTGCGACATGCCTAGTAAAAGTGGTGGAATGCAAACAATCTGACTGAATGAACAGTGAAAAATAAGCAACAATGTTGTGGCAAGGTGACACTTCAAGGGCAACTGGCGTGCAGTTGGGCTAGATGTCTACTGTTGGCAGAAGGGATACTGCTATGGACAAATGCAGCTGCGCAGGATGTATTGCATGAAGCACATGGCTGACCCATACGACTCAGGCGCACACACTCTCACCTGGCACACAAACAGAAGCCCTCACACACACACCATGCACATGGATGACACACACATGCATGTGCACTCACCGGACAATGCCTCGTAATCAGCCAGATCTCCCACGCCTTGGATCTGTTCCTCCGTGACATAGGTCCCAGCAACTGACTCATGTGGAGTGAGTTCCATGTCTACTACTGGAGACCCACCTCCAGTCACTAGAGTTGCGGCATGACTTGAGGCCAGCTTACTCTTTGCCCTGCGCTTTAGGTCATTCCAGCTCTTATAGCAATCATTGGCTGTGCGCCTCACGATTCCAAGGGCACTTACGATGTCCGCAACAGTCTGCCAGTGTGCCTGGCGTTGTGCAGGTGTGGTCTTGGATCCTGCAACAATGACCATCTCGTTGTCATGTGCGGACACATACTCGACAAGTGCATTCAGTTCGTCATCCGTGAAGCTGGGCTTCCTGGACGGGCCGGACTGTGTAGCCGTGTCTGGGGCATCAGCCTGTGCCGGACGAGCACTCTTCCTCTTCCGTTTGGAAGGTGGTGGGGATCCTGAGTGTCCTGCGCCGCTCTGGACACTAGGGGCAGGAGCCCTGGTGGACTCTGTATGAGGAGTGTGGGATTGCACACTCAGCATGGGAGTTGGTGCAGGCATTGGCTCTAGTGTGATGGTGTCAGGGGGAATGTCAGCAGCATGGACTAGGACCGACACTGTCCTGGCTGGGTGTGTGAGGGCTGGGGTGGATGGAGCTGCAGCTGCCCCTGCAGCCTCTCCGCCCTGCCTACTTGGTGCAGCAGATGACCTTGCTGCCCCAGATGCACGTGGCATGGTGACATTAACGTGCACCAGCGCACGTGTCATAGGCCTGCTGACCTGGAAGTCAGCCATGGAGTCAGCCAGGTCTGGTGCCACAATGGGCTGGTCCAACAAGGGCTGAGCATGGATGGTGTCAGCCACATCAGCCTCAACGGGAGGGGGGGGGATTATGGGTGCCCTTGACTGGTCCTCCACACATGGGGGGACAGGCTCACCCTGCAAGTAACAACCACGTCCCCTACCGGATCCACCACGGCCACCACTTGTGGCTCTTCCACCTTTGCCACCCTTACGGAATCCTCGCCTCCCAGCCATGGCACTGATGTAAATGTGCGTATGGGAGTGGCTGTAAACTATTGTCCTGGGCAATTGGGGGTCAAAGGGGTTGGGTACCAGATGGTAATTGTAGCCTAGTGCTCTTGCAAGGCTGATTGTAACCCCTGGGGAAAGATGACGGGTCACGTTATGCACAGGAGCCCCAAAAAAGGGAGATGACGTGCACGCAACCCCTCCTAGACCACGTGTGCAGAAAGAAAAACCTGCACTACGCTGTGGCACCCAGTAACACAAGAATGAACGTATGCGTGTCACACGCAGCCTAGAATGACCTCTGAAGGGGTAGGCTACACACGGGGCAAGCACAGATGTTAGATACGTGCGTGACTTACCGTCTGCCTGGTAAACGAGCGTGTAAAAGGAGCGCGTTTGGTTGGCAACACCCCCGCCAAAAGAAGATTTGTACGCAGGACAACAGTAGAAGGGAACACTGTTTGAGGGAACAGGCCCAGGTAAACCAGTAAAAGAGAAAAAAGAGAAAAAGCGAAAAAGCTGTCAGAGGTAACAGGGAATACGAACTTGAAACGCCGTGAAGTAAATCGCATGTGAAACGACAAGAAGTACAGAATTCACCCACTCGCTCTCCACGAAAAGCACGTACAAGGAAATGGTGTTGTACACGTACCTTTTATACAGGCCCACACGTCCAGCGTCACTTACGCGGCGTGTACGCGCTAGGGCCATTTCCACAAATTACACGCTTTGTCACTTCTGCGTGTAGGGCCATTTCCACCAATTACACGCTTTGTCACTTCTGCGTGTAGGGCCATTTCCACCAATCACACGCGATGAGACTCTGACGTGCTGTCCAATTACACGCGATGACACTCTGACGTGCAGTCTTTCCACGTGTGCTCTGTCATCACATGCTGTGTGGGAAACACCCGTGCGGGTCACGTCACAGACGCGCTTATGCGCTGAGGGCCTTTGGTCCAATAGAATCGCGTATGCGTGCTGACGCGCTTACGCGCTAAGGGCCTTTCCTCGATTTTCACGCTGACGTGCAGGATTTTCACGTGCCAAATCACTCCGTACCAAGCTGGCCACGCGTAAGCACACGGAAGACCACGCTCCTGCCCAGAAGGCCGAACTACTGCCCCCCAGAGCCCCGAGCACGCTCCCACCTACCATCTGCTGCTGCCTGACTGCCTGCTGCCCACGTGCACTGCCATTTGCTGCCTGCACATCAGCCAGGGGTGCTGTTGCTGTGACCACCCCTGCTGGAACTGAAGACTCCCGACTGGAATTCCATCGCTCCACAGCCCAGCCCCAGGACCCAGTTGCCCACCCACTCCTGCCTCTTGGGTTGTCATGTCGGGGCAAACACCATCTGTGACCACTGAAAACCCCCGGCCAGAGAGGCAGAGGGGCACCAGCTTCAGTGCCACCGAAGTTGGTGTCCTGGTGGAGCAAGTCCTGGGGCAGTATGATGCCCTCTTCGGAAGTTCCCACGCCGACAAGGAAGGACGGACTCGGATCTGGACTGACATCGTGACTGCCATCAACGCGGAGGGGGTGGCAGTCCGGGACTTACAACATGTCAGGAAGCGCTGGGAGGACTTCAGTTCCAGGACCCTGAACAAGGCCCGGCGCCTCTTGAAGGCAGCGGATGCCAAGGGGCGGCGGGGCCACTTGTCGGAAGAACAGATGGGGTTCCTGGAACGCATATCCCCAGCGCTCCACGTCCAGGTCCTGGAGAAGCAGACCCATCTGGAGTCGAGCGGTGAGTGTACATGCATCCTGATTGTGAGCAGTGCGTGTGGTGATAATTCGGTATTGTGCAGGTTGCACATCTGTTTGTATGGGGTCGAGTATGGGTGGGGGTGTACAGGGCCGTGGGGCTGACACATGCGAGGGCTGTGATGTGTGAGACATGGATGGTGCTTGTGTGCGTAGGCTTGCATGGCAAATGCAGTTGTGCGTGCACACATGTTTGGATGAATGTGTATGTAAGTAGACATGTCCGTGATGTCACGCATGTATGTTGTTTTGGGCTGCATGTACGAGCACTGTGTACATGTGCATGTGTGTGTATTTGACAAGGGTGCAACAGTGATGCAACATGGATGCATGTGACTGCGGTATGTGGAAGCCTGATTGGCAGATGTGACATGGATGCCCGTCTGAACAGTGCGACACTTGGCAGAGGTGTACACATGCATGCAAGTGTGGTGGTGTGTGTACATGTGTGGTGCACTTCCTGTGTTGCATGTGATGTCTGGGTCACCTTTGGCTGCTAATGCTGTTCTATGTGTATGGATGGTGGTGGCAGTTGCGATATGGCTGTGGTATGGCTAATGTGTGCGAGTTGCAATGACATGTGTGTTGGGGATTGT
The DNA here is from genome assembly GCF_040938575.1 of Ambystoma mexicanum. NCBI lineage: Eukaryota > Metazoa > Chordata > Amphibia > Caudata > Ambystomatidae > Ambystoma > Ambystoma mexicanum. Next base: position 467,863,612 of record NC_090934.1, read on the forward strand.
GATGACATGTCTGAGGTTTGCCAATGCCACTCATGTGCAACTGTCATGTGTGTATGTGTCCATTGTACAGTGCCCTGATGCCTGTGTTTTGTTTCTCCCTGTCTGCAGCGTCAACTGATGAAGAGAGCGGAGAAGGTGCTGTGGAGCACAGCAGCGGGGATCCGACCGCCAGCCGGAGACGCAAGGCCCGGCTCCCCTCCCGTGTTGTCATCTCGTCGGGGAGTGAGGAGTCCGGTGCCGCGTCCCAGGCCGCAGCTGCCGGGGGGAGGTCCAAGAGGCGGAGGTTGGAGTTGGACGCCTCGGCAGCAGAAGGGGCAGCTGGGAGCCCACAGGGCCCAACAGGGGAAGATGGCACGGAGTCATCCAGGTTGGTGGGGGGTCTGGTGGAGGAGGAGGCCGTGCAAGCACCAGAGACGGGGTCTGGAGGTGGGGATCCCACTGGTGCTGGTGGTGCAGTCCAGGACCAGGGACAGGAGGCAGCACAGGCCGCCGGGGAGGTGCCTGTGTGCAATCCTGTCCCCGATCCTGTCCCTGCATCATCTTGCACCAGCAGGGATGCCTACGTCCAGACCCGTTTTCAGGCAGGGGATGAGCTGACGTCAACTGGCCTTCCTCTGCCTGCGGACGTGGCTATCCAGGTCCGGGTAGAGCCTGTCCTGGCTGGTGTGGCGTTGCGTTAACGGGCCATGCAAGGTGACCTGCAGTCTTTTCATGGAGAGACTGCACGTCATCTCGAATGTCTCGTTGACCACGTCAGCCTGCTGGGACACATCACCCAGACCGGATTCCTCCGTCTGATGGGGCTTGTTCCGACCCCCTCCTCAACTGGACCCCCTATGCGCCAGTCGTCCTGTGTGCCATCTTCCCACCCATCAGTCACCTGGGTGCCCTTTGGAGCTGCCTCTGACGGTGCGGCCAGGCTGGTGGAGGAGGCATCCCTGCCACAGTCGGGAGTCGGACGTCCAGCAGGGGTGGCCACATCAACTACTGCACCCCAGCCGGCGGAGGATGTGCAGGCAGCAGGAGGCAGTGCACGGGCAGAGGCAGAGCAGCAGCAGCAACATGGTGGGAGCCATGAAGGCTCGGGGCCTTCGACATCGGAGTGGCAGGCATCGGCCGGAGGGCAGGAGGACCCAGGACAGAGAGTGTCTTCCGTGTGGCAGCGGTTGGGCCACGCCATAGGTGCGGAGCGGCGGCGGGCGGAAGAGGCGCGGCTCACAATGGTCAGGGCGGAGAACTCCATGCGGAGGGCCCTGAGGCGGGCCGAGTGCCTCGAGGCAATCCACAGGGGGTTGGAGGAGGACACGGCGTCGTCCCTGCGGACCCTCGGGGCCATGGAACTGGACCGCCTCCGGGACATCGAACAGGAGTTCGATGATGCCCTGGCCCGGAACACCACTGAGTGAGCCGCTGGACTTGCCCGCCGCCTTTGTATATAGTTCTTTAGTTTTAGGTTTCCTTTGTTTTTTCTTATGATTTGGAGTCGACGGACACTGCTCCACTTTTTGTATATAGTTGCTTTTTAGTTAGGTGTATTTTTAGGTTTCCTTTGTTCAGTTGGGCTCATGGACCCTTTCGAGTTTTTTACATAGTTCTTGATTTGATGGATAATTTTTTTACATTTGACTTTGGAGGACATTTTTTTGGATTATGATTAGCAGTTCTTTATTTTTATGCGGACATGCAGCTTGTTTTTTTTTACTTCCCATTGTAGTTTGTTTCATTTCTTTAGCATTCTTTCTTTTTTTCAATACAATTTTGTTTTCATGCTTCACTGTGTGGTATCATCTCATTGGTTTCATGCATGTCATGTTGGGTGTTTTCCCATTCAATTGCAAACATTGTGTGTGACAGACATGGGTTCATTAGCTTCATGAACATTGGGGGTGTGACATGTAATTTCCATTTCCATGTGGGTGGATGGGTTACTTGGTAGGGCTTTTTGGCTGTGGAGGCTGACCATAACGCACATGATTGGGGATTGTGAGGACCTGGTCGAGGGTGCCCCTGGTGGCTGGGGGGTGGTGGGAGACATGAGTGGGGGCCTGGTGGGGGCTGCCCCTGGATGCTGGGGGGTGGGGTGGTGGGAGACATGAGTGGGGGCCTGGTGGAGGGTGCCCATGCACTGCTGGGGGCTGGGGGTGGTGGGAGACATGAGTGGGGGCCTGGTGGAGGGTGCCCCTGGTGGCTGGGTGGTGGGGGTGGTGGGAGACATGAGTGGGGGCCTGGTGGAGGGTGCCCCTGCACTGCTGGGGGGTGGTGGGAGACATGAGTGGGGGCCTGGTGGGGGCTGCCCCTGGATGCTGGGGGGTGGGGGTGGTGGGATACATGAGTGGGGGCCTGGTGGAGGGTGCCCCTGCACTGCTGGGGGTGGGGGTGGTGGGAGACATGAGTGGGGGCCTGGTGGAGGGTGCCCCTGGTGGCTGGGTGGTGGGGGTGGTGGGAGACATGAGTGGGGGCCTGGTGGGGGCTGCCCCTGGATGCTGGGGGGTGGGGGTGGTGGGAGACATGAGTGGGGGCCTGGTGGAGGGTGCCCCTGCACTGCTGGGGGGTGGGGGTGGTGGGAGACATGAGTGGGGGCCTGGTGGAGGGTGCCCCTGGTGGCTGGGTGGTGGGGGTGGTGGGAGACATGAGTGGGGGCCTGGTGGAGGCTGCCCCTGCACTCCTCGGGGATGAGGGTGCAGGGAGACATGAGTGCGGGCCTGGTGGAGGCTGCCCATGGTGGCAGGGGGTGGGGGTGGTGGGAGACATGAGTGGGGGCCTGGTGGAGGGTGCCCCTGGTGGCTGGGTGGTGGGGGTGGTGGGAGACATGAGTGGGGGCCTGGTGGAGGCTGCCCCTGCACTCCTCGGGGATGAGGGTGCAGGGAGACATGAGTGGGGGCCTGGTGGAGGGTGCCCATGCACTGCTGGGGGGTGGTGGGAGACATGAGTGGGGGCCTGGTGGGGGCTGCCCCTGGATGCTGGGGGGTGGGGGTGGTGGGATACATGAGTGGGGGCCTGGTGGAGGGTGCCCCTGCACTGCTGGGGGTGGGGGTGGTGGGAGACATGAGTGGGGGCCTGGTGGAGGGTGCCCCTGGTGGCTGGGTGGTGGGGGTGGTGGGAGACATGAGTGGGGGCCTGGTGGGGGCTGCCCCTGGATGCTGGGGGGTGGGGGTGGTGGGAGACATGAGTGGGGGCCTGGTGGAGGGTGCCCCTGCACTGCTGGGGGGTGGGGGTGGTGGGAGACATGAGTGGGGGCCTGGTGGAGGGTGCCCCTGGTGGCTGGGTGGTGGGGGTGGTGGGAGACATGAGTGGGGGCCTGGTGGAGGCTGCCCCTGCACTCCTCGGGGGTGAGGGTGCAGGGAGACATGAGTGCGGGCCTGGTGGAGGCTGCCCATGGTGGCAGGGGGTGGGGGTGGTGGGAGACATGAGTGGGGGCCTGGTGGAGGGTGCCCCTGGTGGCTGGGGGGTGGGGGTGGTGGGAGACATGCATTGTTGATCAGTAGTGCAAGGTGACATGTGGGTTGGCTGGGGGGCATGCCCATGGTGGATGGGCTGCCTGCGGGACATGAGCAGGGGTGCAGGGTAGTCCCCCGTGGTGTGGGCTGCCTGCAGGGGCCGTGGAGGTTGTGGAGCGTACACCTTGGAGGACCCACACGGCCAATTTACGTGTAGTACTCCCCAGAACCCCTGAAATATACATACCCTGCTGAAATCGCGTGTGTAACTTCCCGCGCACCCCTGAAATACACGTACCCTGCTGAAATCGCGTGTGGAACTTCCCGCGCACCCCTGAAATACACGTACCCTGCTCGCACTGGGCCAATCGCGTGTGGAACTTCCCGCGCACCCCTGAAATCCACGTACCCTGCTGAAATTGCGTGTGGTACTTCCCGCGCACCCCTGAAATGCACGTATCCTGCTGAAATCGCGTGTGGGACTTCCCGCGCACCCCTGAAATGCACGTACCCTGCTGTAATCGCGTGTGGAACTTCCCGCGCACCCCTGAAATACACGTACCCTGCTCGCACTGGGCCAATCGCGTGTGGAACTTCCCGCGCACCCCTGAAATCCACGTACCCTGCTGAAATTGCGTGTGGTACTTCCCGCGCACTCCTGAAATGCACGTACCCTGCTGAAATCACGTGTGGGACTTCCCGCGCACCCCTGAAATGCACGTACCCTGCTGTAATCGCGTGTGGAACTTCCCGCGCACCCCTGAAATACACGTACCCTGCTCGCACTGGCCAATCGCGTGTGGAACTTCCCGCGCACCCCTGAAATGCACGTACCCTGCTCGAATCGCGTGTGGTACTTCCCGCGCACCCCTGAAATACACGTACCCTGCTGAAATTGCGTGTGGAACTTCCCGCGCACCCCTGAAATGCACGTACCCTGCTCGAATCGCGTGTGGTACTTCCCGCGCACCCCTGAAATGCACGTACCCTGCTCGAATCGCGTGTGGTACTTCGCGCGCACCCCTGAAATACACGTACCTTGCTGAAATCACATGTGGAACTTCCCGCGCACCCCTGAAATGCACGTACCCTGCTCGAATCGCGTGTGGTACTTCCCGCGCACCCCTGAAATACACGTACCATGCTGAAATTGCGTGTGGTACTTCCCGCGCACCCCTGAAATGCACGTACCCTGCTGAAATCGCATGTGGGACTTCCCGCGCACCCCTGAAATGCACGTACCCTGCTCGAATCGCGTGTGGTACTTCCCGCGCACCGCTGATATACACGTACCCTGCTGAAATCGCGTGTGGAACTTCCCGCGCACCCATGTAATACACGTACCCTGCCGAAATCGCGTGTGAGACTTCCCGCGCACCCCGGTATACACGCACATGTAATTTTTTGTCAGCGGCTTTCCGTGTTTGTGGGTACCCCTTTGCACGTCATTTGTCCTGGAGGGCCACAGTATAAAACATTCTTCATGGCTGTATATAGGTGCTATTTGTTGGCGCACCTTTTGGCGCACATTTGTTCCAGGCGCAGAGACGCTACCGCCTGCTTTCTTGTGGCAGTAGTGTTTGTGCCTGTGCGCTGGTTTGAGCGTGCGGTTTTTTGCCCTATTCTATTCCATGAATTCGTGTTGTAGGCGAGCGTGTGGGCGTTCCGCGCACTTGTACCCTGTACTTCCCCCGTGACGCCCACGTTTTGGCAAGTTGTTCCCCATTCCGAGTGTTACGCCCCGTGTTCCGCCTACTTTTGTTGCGTGCGCCACGCTATGTGTGATTTTCGCTGTGGCCTGTCCGATTTTCGCTGTGACCTGGCGCACGCAGTTAGATGGCCTGTGCGCCAACGTGCGCCACGCACTTTCTTTTCGCACATCCGATGGTTTTCTCGCGCACGGCCATCCATGAATCGATGTGCGCTGCTTTTCGTGCGATTTTCGCACTTGCACTGCGATTATCGCTATTCCACTGCGAATCGCACGTTTTTGCCCACCTGCGCCGCGCTAATTGTTCCATGAATCGGCCTGTCAATCTGTTGTTGCCTTTCCGCAAACAGGAAGATTCATCCTTGTAGCCAATTCTTGATCCATATAATTTCCAATAGCTCAGCTATCTATATATGCTCTGACTGCATGCATTCGAAAAGGCTGTTGGTGACTTATGAGGATCATTGGCAGGGCTAGGTGCGAGGTCTGGGAGTCCTTCTTTTCGCTCGACAAGCGGACCTCTACGCTTGTCGGGCAGAGAAAGTTTCCGACTCTGGCTCTGCTTCAACTTTGCCAGCAACCCCAACTGCTTTCTTGGGTGGTTTTACTGGGCATTCTCAGAGGAAATGGCCAGCTGACCCACAATACAAACACAACTGTTGTTGTCTTCTCCTATCTCTTTCAGCCTTGGATAACGGCCCTCGCACTCCTCCAATCTGCATGGGCTCAGCCAAGTCGCTGGTCTTGGATGCATTTTCCTTTTGGGCGCACAAATACTCGAGTGTCCTTTCTAGCTCGATCTGCCTTACGGCTCTGTAGTCTATGATCAAGCTGAACCACCAAGTCTATGTATTCAGCACAATCTCTGGGAGGGTTGACCACTTGAGCTAAAACATCCTTTAACTCCCCTCTCAAACCACGGTAAAGCAGGGTTGTTCTTTTGTCGTTCGTCCAATTGGTTTCCACTACCAGTCTATTAAAGGTTGCGATGTAAGTTAACAGGTCTTGGTTGCCTTGACGCAAAGACAAGAGTTCATTATCCCGACCTTGAGAGTGGCGGGCAACCAACTTCTCCATGTCCAATTCGAACCTCTGGAAGTCTCTTAAGATGGGATCGTCCTGATTGACTAGTGGTACCGATCAGCCCGCAGCACTGCCACTGAGATACAAAAGCACAAAGGCCACCTTAGATTGGTCATTTGGAAAAGCTCCTGGTCTACATAGGAAATGTAGTTGGCACTGATTTATAAAAACCGCATACCTTTTTGGATCTCCTCCAAAGCGTTCTGGAGGTGCCAAAGGTACGGCTCCTGGAAGGACCACCTGAACTGGATTGCTTGGTGTAGTCGGAACCAGGGGCGTTGCTAGGAGGGTCTGAGGGGGCTATAGCCCCTGATCTTTTGGTTGTAGCCCTGGATAGAATCTCGGGAGCTACAGCCAAAAGACCAGCTAGCCCCCAGTCTCAACAGTTCTGACATCAGCATAGCCCCAGGTCTTTTCCATACCTAGCAACTCCCCTGGTTGGAACCATTGACCCCAATCCTGGTAACGTTGTTTGCCCCGCCTGTGATTGAAACAGTTGTCTAGCGAGCTCATCGGTACGATCCTTGGCCACAACCAGTTCTCTCCTTAAGGCATTGGTTTCCTGTTGAGTTGAATGTACCTCGGCCCTGAGTTCCCCCAAAAGATGGGCTAGCTGGTCTGTCTCAGAGATTTCCATGATGGCCAGGTAGAGAATTTGTAGAAGGCCTTGCATTCTGTCACGCTCACCTGGTCTCCACGGGCAAGTAGCTGCACGAATGATGTCTGCACTGGCGTGGCACTGCTTGAATGATGATTCTTGCTCGCGTCTTCTCCCTTGATATCACACCAGGAGGCATTTGTCTGGAAGGTCGAAACAAGATATTAGCTACTGAGTGGGGCTGGCTTGGTCCCACCTCCTTCCACCTCCTGATGCCCTGCTCCTCTTCTGTCTCACCTTGGAGTTTTGTGGGGTAGGCTCTCCGTCCTGCAATCTCTAGCAGGGGCGCAGTAAGCACAGTCTTTGCCCGGACCTAGTTACTTCACTGATCCAGTGTGGCTGTGGCTGAATCTGGAATAGCTGGATTAAGCAGGTAAGTCTCTCTGCCAATGGATGCTTGGTATAGGTACTTAAAGTCCTTGTTGCCCAAGTTTTGAACGTGTTTTGTCTTTTCTTTCAGGCGTGGTCTTGTGCGGATTTTGGATGAAGAATGACTCTTCTTAAGATGCTGAGCAGATTTCCTTCAGGTGAGTAATAGTGTGAGTGAGGGGCGCTGGATGTCTGAATAACTGTTCTATTTTGTGCGCGACTAACCTGCTGTTTCTTTTCTGAGAAGAACCGCCCCAACGTATTCCGGAAGAATGCCGACCCCGGGTGAGTATTGGATGCTGGTGCAATACCTTCTTCTCCGCAAGGGCGGTGGTTCGGAGATCAGCTGAAGGAGCGACCGATTGGATGAAGTACTCCAGGTAAGGACTTCTTTGCTGTACTAACTCCTATTCTCTTCTCTTTCTTCTCTCAGGTACAGATGGATTGGAATCTCAGAACAGGTGTGGCTGTAGAAGTTTGAGGACTGAGCAGACACGGTGAACGTTACGCTGCAGGAGTGCAGAATAACGCGAAGCGTGTTCTGCCAGCAGGGTGTGGCTTAAATAGCCCTGCAAGTAGTTCCAGGTAAAGTAGCCCCTTTACCACAGCCAGCCATTCAGGTAAAGTAGTCCCTCATCCACACCCTGGTTATGCAGAAAGGCTCAGCCTCACTAGGCTGAGTAAGTAGTTCCAAGCAGTTCAACACATATTATGAGCCTGGTGCCAACGGCGCGAGGACTGAGTCCAGGAGGTTCTAGGACACTCCTTTGGGGCTAGATAAGCCCTTATGGGTGCCAGTAACTGGGGTGGGCCCATCAGTTCCAGGGGTTTTGAAGCATGCACCATGACAAATTCTTGCATGTCTTTTCATCAAAATCTTTGTGTGGTGATTGTTCAACCTCCTGCAAACTAGATTCTACCTCTACTTCATCTGATACACATTCAGCTGCACAGTCATGTAAATCCGCTAATCCTTGAGCAACTGGGCTCTTTTTATTTTGGCCATACCTCACTTCTACAGGAAATCCTTGTAATGCCAATGTCCATGAAGTAATTCTGGAATGTGCTAGGTTGCCTGACTGAATCCTTTTACTCTTTAAAAACTGCAATGGTTGATGATTTGTCTCAATGATTACCTTTCTCCTTGAACAATGGGGGGAAAATGCTGCAACGCCCACACAGTGGTCAAAATGCCTTTTCACATTCACTGAATTTATTTTCAACTTCAGAAAATGCCTTACTTTCATAAGCAATGGTTTTGCGGTTCAAATCTTGTTTTTGAGATAACACTGCTGACATACAATGTTCAGTGAAACCTATTTCTATAAAGAAATCCCTGTTTTTTATGGGATAGCTAAACATGGTGCCTTTATGAGACATTCCTTTAATTTAGCAACTGCCTCAGATGGCTCCTTTTCCCATTTCCAGGGCGTATTCAGCGTCAATAGTTTAGTTAATGGTTGAGTAATTTCAGCTTAATTTTCAATACATTTCCTGTTATATTCCGTCATTCCTAATAAACTTTTTAAACCTTTCACATTCCTAGGATCTTTCAATTTCTGTATGGCCTCCACCTTTTTCTTTTGTGGATTTAGTCCATGTTCATTTACTTCATGGCCCAGAAAATTCACCTTTTTCTTGCACCATTGTGTTTCAGTAAAGATACTTTAGCACCCGCCTTTTGCAAGTACATGTCTAATTTCATCAAAATGGCATTTTAAGTTTTCATTTTTTATCAGGACATCATCCACATAAACTATAGTTTCTCTTTCCGCTGCATCAGACATAGCCTTTCTCAAAAATATGCCAAATTCGCTCCCACTATTGACATAGCCGAATGGTGTTCTAGCCCATGCGTACTGTGTTTTATCAAATGAAAATGAGAATAAATTCTGAATATCTTCTGCCAGTGGCACACACCAATATCCAGATGTGAGATCTAAGGTAGTAAACACCTTTGAGCCAGGCACCTGAACAAGGCCTTAATCAATAAATGGCAGTGGCCATCTGGACACTGGCACTCTTTTATTTAACTCTCTTAAGTCTGCACACAGGCGCCCTTGACCATTTTGCATTAACACACCCAAAATAGGTGTGTTGGAGGTGCTATGAATGGGCCTGATAATTCCCCGAGACTCCAAGTTTTTAATTATTTCTGCCAATGACTCTAAACATGCCAGTGGTAATATATATTGGTGCACAAATACCGGATTTATACCACACCCTTCCGGTAATGTGGCAACATGTAAATTAGTTAGGCTGCAATCATATGCATCTTTGGCAAACACGTCTTTAAATTCCATAAATATTTTCCTCAATTTATTTTTATCCTCTTCGCTATCACATGCATCTGCTAACAAACTCTGCTCCTCTACCATTTTTGAACATTCTGGGAAATCCTCCAGCGGAGGAATCTCTGTGCTTTCTTCCAACTGTGTTGCTGTGTCACTCTGTAAAGCTGGCACTTTTAAATATTTTGGCATATCAGCCTCCACTTCAATGTGCTGATTTTATATTTCATTTTCATTTAAGTCAAAGACTATACCATTCTCTTGGTGACAGCACACTGTCTCATTTGAATCATAAGGATATACAGATTGAATTGTATAGATCCCTTTGGGCTGAGAATCCAGATATTCTGGCAACACACCCTGTGCATCTACATATCTCTCATGGATATTTCCAATTACCATGTTATTGAAATCTGCAGTATAATGAGATTTTTGTATGGCCATTCCTAATGAAAAATTATCTTCTAAATGAATATCCAGACAGCCTTTATTATTCACCATAATTTTGACAGATCCTTCTCCAACATCTATCAATGGGGTGTATTCATAATCCAGGCCTTGCTGTTTTATGGATTCATTCAAGCACACAAAAGCACCAGAATCTTACATTTGCTGTCCATTCTTGCACTTTAGTATTATAGTAGCCTGCTTGGTGAGTGCAGGAATGGTAACACCCTTTTTCACTTGTAATTCAATTGCATATAGTACCAATGGTGCACAATGATAAGCCTTTCTCTTGTCTTCAAATTCAGGTGCAGGCCCTCCTAGCCGGGACCATATTTTTTGATTAAGGAACTCTAACACCATGCACATTCTGTGCATGATATCATTGCCCATGTGAAAATCATTTTGTGTTCCACTCACTATCCACACATTGGCACTCATTACGACCCTTGCGGAAAGCGACTGACCGGAGCGCCACAGCGTAAATAGCGTTTCCGCCATTGCACGAAGGAGCAAAGTGCGGCCCATTCCGACCCATCGGGCACGAGCACCACGCCACGGCGGAAGTGCAAAGTCCGCGATGGCGGAAATGACCCCAAAACGGCCCACACCGCCGCCGTACGGCGCCCTAGGTGCAATACCGCCACCCCTCTTAGCGGTCACCGCAGTGTGCGCCTACCGGAAAGTACGGTGACCGGAAATATACGGAAACGGAAGTTAAAACATGGGCCCGGAACGGGAAACATCCCGGCGTACACCTATAAAACCACTAAAACCACACAACCACTAAAATCACTACCCTGAAACACACCCCAACCAGTCACCCACCCTAGCGAAACCAAGACAAATGGGAAAAGTAGCGAAGAAAGCGTGCGACCGCAAGCGGCAGGTCCACTTCTCCCGCGAGGAACTCACCGTGCTAACAGAGACCCTCCAGGAGAATGCTGCCGTCGTCTTCTCCACGCAAATGACCAGAACGGCACTTGCAAACAAGAAGACCATATGGGCTCTGGTGGCACAGCGGGTAAGTGCGGTGGGGACCGCACCCCGCACCCCACAGCAATGCCGCAAGCGATGGGACGACCTGCGGATACGCGTCCGCAGCATACTCTCTGCCAACCGCAACATTGCCACAGCCACCGGGGGAGGTCCTGAATCACCCATCAAGTTGACCCCCTGGGAAGAAATCTGTGCCTCCACCATCGGAATGGAGAGCATAGAGGGAGTCGGAGGGATGGAGAAAGGAGTGCAGACATCCGAAGATTCAGGTAGGTGTACCAGATAAAACAATGCCAAATCCACACAGTCCATCCATGTGAAGTACCATGCGTCCACATAGTGCAACAGAAACACATGTCCAGGAGAACGGCCACACACATCGGCCTGATAGCGCACGTTAAAACCCACAATAAATACATAAATAATTAAAAACCCCTAATACACGCACTACACGTGCAGCAGGCACACCCTAACTGCAGGCTGCCAAACAACTGCACCCTCACTCCACACACAAATCAAAGCACCTCCAAGGACCCGACCCAAATCACCCTCAGGTACCACCCCAGAGCATGTGATACAATGCCATTCCAATTCCCACAGACCCATCATTAACCCTCGCCCTCCTTTACTCCACCACAGGGTCCGATCCAAACGACGAGCTACAGGACACCCCTACCAGCACACCTGCAAAGAGGGCCAAGACCAACGGCCAGAGACCCTCCACCTCAGCTGCACGCATCAAGACACGGCAGCAGCACAAATCAGGTGGCAGCACAGAGGAGGGAACATCAACAGGCACCCCAGCAGCCAGCATGCCCACAACACCACCACCACAGGTCCCCCCAATGGATGCCACAGAAGGCACTGCCTCTGGTGGCAGCAGCACCATAGGTGACACCCCATTGATGGCAGCATGCTCCGACACAGAAAACGGGGATGTCGAAGTCAGATCCATCCATGACCTGTCCCAATCCCCCTGTCTGTCCCATCCCGTACAACATGAGGATACCACGCAGGGGCACCCACAAGACAACGACTGGCCATCCCCCACAAGCCCTGTGGCAAGGCAACATGAGGACAACAGCCCCTCTGTGACACCCCCGCAAATGGGCATGGCCCAGCAGAGGCAACAGTCCCTCGACAAGTTAATCGTGCAACAGCAGCAAATGGCCACGCTCCTCAAGGACCATGCCGATGAATGTGGGGGCACTAAGGCAGACATAGAAACATCAACTGAGACACTTAGGGCAGAAATGGAGAGAGGCACAGAGACGCTAAGGGCACAAATGGAGAGTAGCACCGAGAGCCTGAGAGTCCAAATGGAGAGAAGCACCGAGAGCCTGAGGGGGGAACTGCATGCGACGTCCAAAGACGTATGTGCCGAACTTGCCGCAGTGCGCCGTGTGCTCACTGAGCTCTCGCAAACCCTTAGGGACATGCATGGACGTGAGCAGGCAGACACATCATCCGTTGCAAGTTCCGTCCAGGGCAGCCCCCAACGTAGATCTGGAAGGAACCTGCGCTCCACAGGCAGGGGTGCCCCTGATACCCGCAGAGGGGGCTTGAAATAGCGACAGCCCACTGACAATGAGCATCTTTGGACACTGGGGTTCGGGGGGGAGGTAGGAGGGTGGAGGGGGTGTGTTGGGCTCACTTGGGTGGCGGGTCGATAGGGTGTTCAACATGACATCACATATGCCATATAAAGTGCACAATCAACCAATGAGATGTGTGGACATTGATTTTTGTGTACTAGGCCATCATAGGCGTACAGTCCATATTGTGCATGTCCCAGACACGCACAGTGCCACGAGTCCCGTGTCCATGTATCAGCCACCAGGCGTGAGTGCTAGAAGCATACATCAATGAGATGCTGACGAATGTCACGGGCCTCCGGTGCCTCGCAGACTCCATGAGGTGCTGCCACATCCCCACCCTCATCATGACCATCATCAGGTGCTTGCAGTTCTGCGTCAGGGGGCATGGGCACATTTCTACGTACGCACATGTTGTGGAGCATGACACATGCCATCACCATATTTGCAACCTTCTCATGGCGGTACAGGAGTGCCCCGCCAGACCTGCTGAGGCAGCGGAAACGAGTCTTCAGTAGGCCGAATGCCTGTTCAATGACTACACGGGTACGTGAGTGGGCATGGTTGTAGTCCTCCTCATGCTGGTCCCGTGGGTTCCGGACTGGTGTGAGGAGCCATCTCTTCAGTGGATATCCAGCATCACCTGTATGTGGACGAGAAACCTATGATGTGGAATGCCATTGCTACGTACGCACACCCCCCCCCCTTCCTGCCAGGTCATTGCCAAATCACATTCCCCACATAATCATGCATGTAATGAGACTCACCGAGTAGCCAGGATCTGTTCCCTGCGTGTCGCTCCATGTAGCGTGGTACTGTAGAGTTCCTCAAGACCATAGAATCATGGGTAGATCCAGGGAATCGGGCACAACAATGTGTAATGATCCTGTTGGAGTCACACACCATTTGTACATTCAGGGAATGAAATTGTTTTCTGTTGCGGTACTGGGCCTCCATTGCATGTGGGACGACCAATTCCACATGGGTGCAGTCGATGGCACCAATGCAACCCGGTATGCCGGCAAGTGCATGGAATCCCACTTTTGTGTTGGTAATTTCCTGCTCCGAGCGTGGTAGAGAGATGTAGTCGTCTGCGTGCTGCAGGAGGGCATCGAGCACTTGCAATAGTGTCCGTGAGAACAGTGGCTGAGAAATGCCATGCAACTGTCCGACTGTGTGCTGGTAGGTGCCTGTGGCCAGGAAGTGGAGTACAGACACCACCTTCAGTAGGGGTGGGATGGCGGTTGGGCTATCTATCATGCTGACAAGGTCAGCCTGTGTCATGTCCACAATGGCGGCTATGGTGTCCCGGTCCAGACGGTAGAGGGTGTGGATCTGCTCATCAGTGAGGTTGAACGGATGTGCTCGGAGGCGTGGGATTGCGGGCTGCCTGCGTGGTGGTAGTGGCTGTGCTGGCGGCCCTTGCTGGCCCTGCCTTGCCCTCCTCCTCCTCCTGCGTCTCCTTCGTGCGGCCGGTTGTAGTTGGTGTTCGTCTTCTTCTTGGAGTTGGAGTACTTGCAGTGCTATCAGGTCCCCCAGGGCCAACATCGCGAGTCCTGCCGGTAGCATTTCGGTGTGGTTGTGGGAGGAGACTGGCTGTGCAATTTATGTGTTTTCAGGCTGTATGGCCTCCACCTGTGGTGATTAATTCCACCTGTGCAAGCTGCTCTCCCCTTTGGCCGAGCACGTCCCGCGCACAACGCTGCAAATCTGGGAATGGCATCTTGCTATTGCAATCATGTATTTGTACCCGATGGCCGTGTAACATTGGTTGACATGTTCATTCTGCTGTGGTCCCATTGTTGCACATACTATCTGTGCAGTCGCGAACAGACTTGTGAAGGGTCAGTGGAACGTAGTACTCGAGTAACGGTGGGCCCTCATGCATCACTTTACCGAGTTGCAATGACGGGCGGGGCGTCCCATTTGTGGGTGAAGGCAGTTGCCATTTTCACACACAGCCGCACTCGATGGAATAATTAGTGATTTCAAACGGCCACAGATGCCTTTTCGGCGTGATGTTGCAAATGTGGAATTCCAAGGGCGGCGCTTTCGGTTTCCAGCTAGCGGCGAGGAGATGCCCACAGGTCTGACTGCAAATATAACGTTCTGTTGTTCAATGTCCTTGAGACAGGGCCCATGGCGAGGAAGCAATGATTGATATGAATAGTTTGGGATGCGCAATTGCTACGTGGGCGATGGGGCCGGCCGTTCCCAGATACATGTTACTTCACAACACTGGAATTACGGGCTGGGGCACTGTGGATTTTGCAGGCTGCATAACGCACAGACTCAATGGATGTTTCTAATGTTATGTGAGTAATTATTCAGGCGTTTTGATTCCGGGATGAGGGAATGATGAATGGATGCATGGGCAGGTGATTTGATACAGAGTTTGCCATGTACAGGGCTTCTTGGGATCTATCCGCCTCCCCTACGCTATGTGATGCAGGGCTGCCATGGTGGGACCATCGTCTATCTGGCCTTGTTGAGCCCTCCCTGTCTCGACACGCCCTCAGACACTTGTGTCCATGCACATTAACATTCCCATCTGATGGATTCTGTTTTGACAGACGCATGCACAGGTACACTCGTTTGTGATGGTGTTTGCACCTCGATATAGATGGTTAGGAGTCGCAAGTGGTTTTGGGGTGGTGATGATCCTTTGGAGTGGGCTAGCATGCATATGGCTGTGGATTTCGTGTGATCATTGAAGTGAGTTGTTGGAATGTAGTTCTGATGGCCATTCTGTTCTTTTTCTTTTCTTTTGGTTGACAGGTATCTCCTCCCCTTTTGCCACTGCCATCTGTATGCCACTCCTGCAGATGGGTTTTACTCCCGACACCTGCTGCTTCGTGTTAATCAGTGGAGCAGCATTACGATCTTATGGGACGATCGCCAATGGCCCACATGCCCTTACGCTGTACTGGTGGCTCGGAGCAACATTTCGGCCTTTCGGCTGGACTAGTGCCTCCCCATTGGGACGGCCCTGCGGTTCTGTGCGCTTCCATGTTGCCTTTTCGTACGTGAATGTGGCTCTGTGTACCATGAGGGAACAGGACGACACACAAGTAGTGGCTGGTCATTTCTTGCGGATGCAGCCCACAATGGTGATTGGTGTTTAGGAGTTCATGGCCTGATGGCTGTATGGGCTTGGTGACTTTGATGTGCATTAAATTTCTATTCTGATTTGGCCCGTGTAGCGTTTTTCTTTGCAAGTGATGTGGCATATGCCTATTTGGGGGGCGATGTATTGTGAGGAGATCTGCATTGGGTTCCAGCTTCGGAGTTTAGTTGCGTGGTACTGTACTGGGCGCGTTTGCCTACTAAGCCCGTGAGGTCAGGGATGGGGGCTGCCAATATGACAGTTTGAATGTTGTCATGCTCAGGGGCGGGGGATTGGGTTTTGTGTAACAGATGCCGGTCAGCCAGGTGGACTGGTGGAATGATGTGATTCTCGGAATATGGCTGGTCACAGGTGCCTGTGTTTGCGTGCGTTTCTTGGTGGGGGACTGTGGTCATGTCCATTGGGATGGCTTCTGTGTTCGTGCCATCTGTGCCCTGCAGCTCCCATTGGCCCCTCTTGTGTTTCTTTTGTTCGTTGCCATGCATGGGTGACTTGTACATTTCAATGGTTGCATTGTGGCTTCATTGCACCTACGGGGAGTTGTACTTTGTGGGCAGGGAGCGGTGTACAGGCACTCAGTGGGGCCGTTTACGGTTGATTCGCGATGCCGTACTTCTCACCATGGCGGAATGGTACATTACGCCATGCCTGATGGCGTTAGGTACATGTCCGCTAGGGTCGGAATTGGCGTACCGTTGCGCCATGGTGGTGTTTGCGGTTTCGCATGGCGCGCGCGCGCGTGCTTGGTGCAGTTAGCGTTGGCGTTCACTACGGTGTCGCTAATGGCTTCGTACTTTGCGGTGATGGGTCATAGTCGCACCGAGCGCTATTCGATGGCGGTATTGCATTTCCGCCATTGTTTTCCGATTTCCGCAAGGGTCGTAATGAGGGCCATTGTGATAAATGTTTTTTTTGTCCAATATTAATATTTAGCATGCAACTTCCTGCAATTCGGTTTTCAAAGTCTGGATTGTCCAAACCAGAGACATATTTATTTTTAATTCTACATTTTGGGATCTCCTCCCTCTCCATTATTTTCTGCAGTAATTTCTCATTAATAAAGCTCCCTTCCTGTTCAAGCGCCAAAGTAGCTTTTATCACTCTAGAATGGTCATTTATACCAATGTGAATCCGTGGTGCTTGTCTTCCATGTGTATTTCAGCAAGGCTGGTAATGTGTTTTCTGTGTCTGTTTTAGCAATAGTATTCTGTTTGCATTTCCTC
Source organism: Ambystoma mexicanum (assembly GCF_040938575.1). Classification (NCBI taxonomy): domain Eukaryota; kingdom Metazoa; phylum Chordata; class Amphibia; order Caudata; family Ambystomatidae; genus Ambystoma; species Ambystoma mexicanum. The sequence goes on from NC_090934.1 coordinate 467,880,549, forward strand.
TCTTTTAAATAGAAGCTCAATGTGTGTTCATCTATTTCAGTTTGCCATTTCTTCCTGGGATCCAAATAAATCTGCACAGATCTTTTTTCTTTTTCATTTTGCATTTTATCTTGACACATCAAAATGACAGTGACACTAGGCACACAGCTATTCTGTAGGTATACCTCCACTGCATCATTCGTTTTGGCAACAGTGTGGCATTCATTTATACTGCTGTTTTGTGATTTTATTTTCTTAGGTCTTAATATTTTTTTTTGTTAAGGACCACAGTACTCCATTTACCCCATCTATGAGAGGAGACAATCTTTTCAGACAATCTGTTCCCATTAGGAATGGAATTTCACAAATAGATGTGATCAACACTTCCTGTTTCATTCTGTGTTTTCCTATCTTTCTGTCAACCTTAGTGACACCCACAATAGGCACCTCCTCACCGTTAAAGTTATGCACTGGGCCTTCACACTGCCTCACTGTGACTTGATTCTGTGGAGATCTCCCTTCGTTGATACTTTTTACCAAATCTTTGGACATAATTGCAAATGTATTGCATTTCTCTTCCACTGTAATGGGAGCATAATATCTGTCTTCCTCTAACACACACAAAAAGTATGAATTCTTACTGATCTCAGGACTCGCTTTTCTCAGCCCCTTCTCACTTTTGGCTAAACACATTGGTAAATGAAAGGACATTTTTCCCTCCCTTATGTCCATTTTTTGTTTGAGAAACCTTACTCATCTCCCCATATTCAGGGATCCTTTGAAGTGTGGCCACTGTTCACCCTTCCATCCGGGAGTCATCAGAGATCACACTACATTTCTCCAACTGAATATGCGTAAAAACATTACTTGACAATTTTTCATTTTCTGATTCTGTGCATGTGTGGTTATTTGGCATGGTACCAATCTTTTTAACTTCCTCAAAAATCTTTGGCTCAAAAAACTCTTCAGGTGACTAATATGTACCCTCCTTTTGAGTACTTATTCTTTCTGCCTGTATTTTGTTATTGTTTTGATTGTCTAGGGAGAGTGTTCTAACATCCCCACTTACTCCCTCTTAAATTGTATTCCCCATGCATGAGTTGTCTTTCTTAAACCTGTCCCTTTGTTCTTTTGGCATTTCATGTTTTCCTTTTTCAGTTGTGCAAATCTCCAATGTTTGATTTAATTCTAGATTAAATCAAACTTCTTTTTTAGATATATTTGCAATTTCTGTCACATGTTGATCTGCAGATATTTTTGTTTTTAAACCATTAAGCATCTCAGAGTCATTATGCAAAATCAAACCAGGGCAATCTGTCTTTTTAGCATCTCAGGTATCAGTAATATTTAGTCACTTATCAGAAGTCACCCGATCATTACTATGGCCTTCTGCCCCCTTCTTTGATGACTGTTTTTGTGCCGTACAGAGCTTTCCTATTTGTTCAGCCAACATTTTCACTTGGGCCTTGAGACACTGGAATCTTTCCATCTCTCTAGAATCTTCTCTTTGTGGCCTAGTTCGATATTGGTTGCTTTCCCCCTCATTGAATCTATTATGATATCTCTCAGGAGAATGATTTCTATTGGGGTTGTTTCTGAACTCTTGATTCATATGTGGAGGTTAGCAGGGTGCACTTATCCTTAGGTTGTAGTCCCCTGGTGATGGTGATTCATTGTATTGACGTGGGGCATAATTCATACTCATGTCCTGTCTCTCATTTTGTGAGTATTGTCCTCTATGCTGATTCCCATTTTCAATAAATCGATCCACATATCGGGGCCTATCCTGATTACCATATATCATGGTGTCCCCAATGTCTGGTAGGGACCATTATTTCTTTGATCCTGACTTTGTCTCTGATTATTGTTCATACCTGACATATCAGGCTGATATCCTGCTCTGGGTTTGTCTCCTAAGTACCTAGGGCTAATGTAGCTCTCCCCATTACTAGGATCATGTGATTGAAGCATTGGTGCAGAGAATGACAACCTCTGTTGATTACCCCTTTGTTCAGGTGTCACATTATTTTTACCTGGACTTTGAGCGGACTCAAGGGACATTTTGGCTGACCTGATCTCCATCACTGTTGCTGAGAATTCTTTAGATTTTGGTTTAGTGTCTTTCATTTTATCACTCTCTCTACCCTGACAATATAGCACCTCATATAGTTTTGTACTTTGGTGCACAATCCATTCAAGGGACTTGTCACGTCAAATTCATGGACTAACTGTGATATGATATCTTTCTGTAGCCCATAGAAGTAGGCAGTTTTAAACTCATTGGAATTGGGGTCAAAAGATACATCAAAGCGAGAAAAAGCTCTTTTTAAATCTTGCAAAAATTGGCGAGGTGACGTATTAGGCCCCGCCGTAATTGTGTAAGAAACTTTCTTCACTTCCTGTAATGATTGGAATGGAAAAAAATGATGTCTAATCTCTTTTTCAAACTCTGTCCACGCCTTGTTCTGCTGTTCTTTGAATCCCCTAATGATGCTGGCTGTGGGAGCGTCCAGAGTTAAGTGAAAAAATTGCCTGTATTGCTCTTTAGGTATCTGGAGGGCTTTAAATATATTGTGCACCACTTCTGAGTGGTCCTCTATACAGCACTCCCCTCCTTTTTTAAATGGTTTGATCAGAGCCTTGATTGTTTTCATTATTTTAATAGGGTTACTCGTTGCTATGCATGGAATTGCACTACTTTGTGATTCAACCCTTGTTTCAGGCTTATGGAATTGGTGGCGGCCCCCAATGGGTGTGTCAAATCCCCCAAGGGTGCTGCAACCAATTTCAGTCCCCGGCCCCGCCACTGGGGCACTAGTTCTCTGTGTAGAAATAGAATTCACCTCAACTCCATTGAATGTGGTGCCCTGCCGTTTGTCCTGGGACCTGGAAATGCATATTTGTTGTTCCAAATCCTTGCACTTTTTAAGGAGCCTATCTGCCTCCTTACGCAAATAATTGTTTTCATCACTCATCTTATTAATCACACTTTGCACATTGCTAATTTGCATTTGGCATTCATTGAATTCTTTGTCTCTCTTGTCTATTTCTCGAAACATTTTAACCATTTCCTGTTCCGCATTTTAAAGATCACTTTCTTTCTCAAAGTGTTCTTTTTGTAAAATCTGCATTTCCAAAACAACTTCATCATTATCTTGTCTAATATGATCTACCAATGCTTTCAAGTGTTTTAATTCTTGTTCATTATCCTCTGTTTCTTTCTTTGAGACAATTGAATGTTGATATCTTTAAATTTGACTGCATGTCCTTTTGACATACCTCTAGTTCTGCTCTTGATTGTTCCTCTTGTTCACTAGCTCCATCCAGCTAAATGTTTAATCTGCTAATCAGCTTGGCATCATTTTCTTGCATTCGTAGAGACCTATTTAAAATGACCCATGTCTTAGCGCATAGCCGTATCAGGCAATCTTTCTCTCCATGTTCATCAGCAGCATTTAATAATCTCAAAAGGCAGACCTGGATTATGCTACCTTCTGCAAAGATGCTGTCCAATGATGCTTTCTACACTTCACAATATATGCGGTCACGCCATTCTGTGGCTTTATTTGATTACCATGTCCCATGTGCATATAGCTCTGCCTCCAGATATTGCACTAACTCTGGGAATGTGGCCTCCATTTGAGACATCCTGAAATTCACTTCTAGTGTCACACTGCTCTCATGAAATCGGTTCCCTTTAATGCATGTATGGTAGTGTGAGACACACTTGGCACGCCCAGTAGGCGCTCTACAGCCACTTTCCCAGCCAACGCACCATTATCTGTAGGATATTTTGTCTTATTGGGGTAAATTTGGAGTTTGGCAGTATTTTCTTACCGTCAAAATATGAGCAGTATTTTGGTGGTAAATTAGCCTTGCATTTAGATTGAGTTTGGCCTCATATTATTTTAGTGACCATACCTTTTCATCTTATATTGGGGTGGTATTTAGTGAAGAGCATGGTTTTCTTCCTTATATTATAACCCCATCATAAAACAAAACCTTCCTTTCTATTAGAGTACCTTCCAGTGGTCTATAGAGAGCCTTGAACCTATGCACATGATAGAAACACAACAATTTTATTTATAGTGCCACCTATAGGTTGTGGCCGGTATCACTGGCATATTTACATACAGTGATCTATGTCATAAAATATTACTGGTTCATGGACGTCCAGTAATCTATATATCATCTCAGATTACCTCCCATCATCATGCAATGAAGACACACACACACACACGCACTAAACTGCTTTATCACTGAATATTATTAGCTTCTTTTGGATTGTTGTTTCATCTGCAGTGGTAAATTGACAAATGCACTACTGAACAAAATGAATCTCCCCTGTATATTTATACACACATTCACAGATGCAAAAATTACACTAAACCGTTTGTTTTCTTGAATACTTATTATTTGGAGTCTTATTCACATATTAACAAATCTTACCATGGATACATTGCATCATCATCATCTGAAATACAAAAAAGAAAGAGAAAACAGAACAAACAAGCCTTTTAAAGCATGGTTAATTGTTCCCCATTCTGAATATGGCAAACAAATACATTCAGTGACTTCCCTGCTTTTCTACGCTGTTCTAAAGCTCAGCCATTCATGCAGCATTTAACAGTATCCTCACTTGTACTTATCTTACCCAAAATGTTTCTTTAATGTCCCCCATGCGACCTTGTTCCACTCGTAAAGACAGGCCCAGCCAGCACGGAATGCTTCTGTAAATCTTGTGTGTCTGGGAAGCACGGTGAGAAACTCTCTAGACAGCGCTCTGTGACACCTTGGAGTTCTGTCTTCACAGTCCAGTCTCCACAAACTAACCCCTCACCGCAGGTTTTGCCATTAGCAAAACTCAAAGCTTTCCTTCTTTATTTACGTGGCATGTCTGCAGACACCTTCTTCCAATTAGGTCAAAAGCATGTTTTCTGTGCCACCCTTCATTTCCAGAACAAAGAAATCCTTGCTCTATGAGCAACTGTTTCAATTTATTTCCTGTTGCGAATACTTTCTCTCTGCTTTCCACAAGCTAACACAGAACGAGAGAAAGAAAAAAAATGCCATTGTGCATTTAAAATGCATTTCAGCAGTGCCAGTGCCAGTAAACAGTATGCCTTTACCTTTACATTTTGGTAAAACGCTATATATTTTCTTACAGCACCCTCAATGGTTTTCATTATACCTCAAACAGGAGCTGAGCTGGCTTCTCACATTTTAGTATCTTCTCGAGTACATGACAAGGCTATCAGCGGCCCCAACTCTTGACTCTGGGCCAGGCGAGCCTTTCTCGAATCTTCCTTCACCGTCAGCTATTATTCTGCTGCCCCACACTTCCAATTCTTCCATTCACGGCGTCCAAGTTTGCTATAGTGCATTTGTGGAACATCCAGATTCTACATATTCCTATTTATATACATTGGTTCATCGCCGCAATCTATTCACTATGTAGCCAGCCTCATTATTATTTTGTCTACTTGCGTTACTGCGTATCTACAATTGTAAAATGGTTTTGCATTTCTTTTGGTGCTTCCCGCACATGCAATCTTCATTTCAGGAATGAAATGTTATATTATTCCTTACTTCACCATCAGGTTCTATAAGGTTTATGTTCTTACTTCATTTATATCTCTTCTGATTGTGTCACCTCAACTTCATGCGACACTACCAGTTCCTTCTTCATTCATTTTCACACTTCTTCCAGAACTTCCTTCAGAAGATCATCATTTCTTCGCGGATACATATATGGTTTTCTCAATGGATGCCCTGTTTCAAGGACTTTGCATGGTATTGGCATTCTCACTAGTATTGCACATGTCGTAATTTCCGGTTGTCAACATATAGGCAGAATAGGGCTCCTCCTCTTCACTACAAACAAAATTAGCTTCTTTTAATTCCTGAAAATAGAAACTATGATGACAATGAAAGGGCTCATAATTTAGATGAGATTTAATATCAGACTCACCACCAACAAACCTATACTAGAGTTGCCCTGTACCAACAAGCATACCACTGAAAACTACAGACCAGATTGAAAATAACTCTTACTGTACTATCCATGTAATCCTAAAGCTGGTGAATAATGGACTAAACCAAAGTACTACCAGTTTGCATAGCACGCATGTTCAAACCACTAACAACACTACCAGTGAACCTTGAGCACTTCCATACCTGCCCAAATCAATGCATTTACACCTCATAGATAAGTAACCGTGTCCCGCCCCCAAACCTCATGTAACTGTAGCCAACTCCTTTTAGAAAAAGGGTACAACCTCTCTGCTTCCAAACACACCCAAAACATGTATCAACTTATCAACAAACACACTCAAGATGTCTCCTATCACTCAAAATTCAAGCTTATACAGTTTAAGATCCTGCATAGATACCATCACACACCCAAGAGACTGCACCACATGTACCCAGATTCCCCCTCCAGTTGCCCCAGATGCGGCACGGAGCAGGCAACCTACATCCATATGCTTTGGCACTGCCCACGCCTATCTCAATTCTGGATCGAGGTTTGCTCCACGCTATCAGACATACTGGAACACCCCATTACCCCTACACCACTACATTGTCTCTTTCATGAATTCCCCCAGCTGGGCCGGAAGTCTAGGAGGCTGGCGGGTCTCTGTATGCTGCTGGCGGTCCGCTGCATTCTGCTATGCTGGCTCCGTCCCAGACCGCCTGTATATTCACAATGGCTTAGATCAGTTACGTGGGCTCATGACACTTAGGAAACCTGGAGTGCAATGCAACATCCACACTGTCGGCCAATTGATGTCTGGCAAAGCTTCCGGGATTACATGGCCTCCCTGCCTTCTCCTTCATGCTCAGCAGATGTCTCCCCTTAAAATGTATAATGAAGTGTCTAACAAGTTCATCTGTTACGTCTGATTGTTTCAAATGCTGATATCCAATTGGATCTATGAGTACTCGCTCCACTGTCCCACAATCGAACAGTCGTGTGTTGCTGCTGATGTATATGTATGAATATATGCTTTTGTTGTTTTAGCAGCCATGTGGCTGCCCCTTGCTCTGTCTTCCCAAGTGTGTTGTCAAGTCAAACAATAAAAACAAGTTTAAATCAACAAACACATAGTCACAGCTTTTGCCTCACATAGACCAGGTTAAACTCTCAATATTTCTGCCAAATGAGTCAACAAGGTGCTCTCTCCAGGCCACACAGTAATATGTAAAAAGAGGCCTGAAAGGGAGACGGAGTAGGTGCAACCTATAATGATGGTGTGAGAAGCCCTGTGGTTAAAAGGATGAAACACATCTTGTGCAACTACATCCTCCATCCAGGCAGGGCTACACCACTGTATGAAACAATAGTCCATGAAGAAACCCTAAACCTGACCATACATCTACAAATGTCTAAATGTGGGAGACAAGACCACATAGCTTCACAAGAAGGAAAATGCACAGACTGCAAATACAGTGGGATTCAAGAGACGTTAGAAATCACTGAATCACACATCTGGGCACATAATAGATCTAGGTGTTTCACACAATTTCAAAACAGTACATGTAGAAGCATAGTTCCAGAAATCAAAAGATCACTAACTGATCTACTCCTACTCTCTGACACTAAATGAATTCCTTTTTCCTGGCATGCGGGCCCATCCAGATCCAATTACTTACAGGTTTATCAAAGATGTAAACCAAGCTGATTTTCATAACACAGATAACAATTTATCCAGCCTCACAGGATATACAAACAAAACCCAAGAGTTCCAGTTTCATTCGCTTCACTCAAACACCATGAGTACACTTGACTTGTAAGCTCCTCACCCACAGACGAAATAAAGCAGAAAACAGAGGTAAAGACACCTATGAAATACATGCAAATAAAACAGAAATCCTCTTTTTAGGGCAGGTAAGTAAGGCCATGCTCAGGTCATTCATTGAACACTATACCCCTTTCTTTAAATACCTCATCCATGTGAAAAAACGATTAAGAATCTGAGCCTTCTCTGATGAATGTTTCTCTCTGGGACCTCTGTTGAATGCAGGGGTCAATGATGGTTTATTTCAGCTTAAATTCCTGAGGAAAATGATGATGGTTTAGAAAAGAAACCCAGTGCTTGATGGTTGGGGCAGATATCATTACCAGGCTGGGTTATGCTAATGTTTTATAGGTAATCTGGCCAACTCCTTTTTAAGCAAACATCTAAGGACACAGAACATGGCAATACGAGTGATATAAGATCTGAAAAAATGACCTACCTCAGAGTCTAGATGCTCCTTTCATTGTCCACAGGTCAGGGACCGGCACCTCAGTAAGATAGCTTGTTTATTTAAAATATGTCTTCTAGTTTGGCCTTTTAAAGATCTGAATGAAACGAGTGACTTATCGGCAGGTAGGGATTTGCATAGTGGCAACCTCTGCCTCTTGGGTTCCCCTTCCTTTAAATATTCCTCCAAAGGTGGAGGAGGTTTCACCATCCAGGCAGCTTCCACCAGGCATACTCTACCAACTGTCCATATGCTCTCACCAGACACGAAAAACAACCTTTTGCTAAAGGTTTTCTAATCATGTATTTCAGCAGTAAATGAAACACATCAAAGGAAAGTCTTCAACTCTTGACTGGCCAGCCACCAGAATGCCATTTCTTTTTTTTTTTGCTAAACTTTATTTATCATTTTTCACAGATATTCAACAGAATTCAGTAACAGGTAAGGTTGTATCCAATAACCTAATATCAAAATTAACATGTACAGTGATTTGGTCATTTAAATAGTTTAACAGAGTTCAAGACGGGAGACAGCTGAGGGTATAAAGTGGCAGGCAGTTCGGCAAGCGAGGCTGGATGGACAGTTGCAGGCTAGCCTACATGGTGGCTCATGTTCAAGAATCGCATCTGTGCTGGTTGGTAGATCAGGAGTGCTGGTCAAGGTGTCTTGGATGGCTTTAGTGACTACAGCGTGAAAACAGTCAGAGGGGCAGCCAATCGCAGTGCAAGGGCTCGACTGCCTTGAAAATGTCCTTAAAAGATGGACGCTGGTTAATGCTTGTTTTGCCACTGATCCTAGCTTCTTCGCAGGGCTTGTGTCATCCTTTAAGGCGGACAGCCCAAAGCTGAGGAGAGTGTTTGCAGGCAACGGCCTTGTCCCACCCATATTCCTGTCTGTTGTAGATCAAAGTGTCTCTCTGGTTTACTGAGCCCTCTGTGGATCTTGATCAAAGCGCAGGTCTCCCTTGAAGTTTGTGGTGAGAAAAGACTTCTGCCTCCCCCAAATCAAATACTTCTTCTCTCTGAAAGGGGTCTGCTCTGCAGGGGTTGCCTACGGTAAATAGTGGACCCAGACATGCCATTCACTGTCCATCATACAGAGAGTTAGGAACTAGCTTTAAGTTGACACATTACATATCCAAGAGGTGTTAGTCCAGCATTCCTCTTGTCCATTCTGCGAGTAAGCCTGTCGCAGGCCTGTTCCAAATAATTCCTATTTACATGCACTGCTACCAGTAGTTTAGACAATAGGAAGGCAGATCCATGGAGCCTTTGATATTTTAATTAGGCTGCCCATGGCAGGAGGAAGGTGAGATGCTTTGATGTACCCGTGGATCTCACATTCCAGCTGAACATGCTGGGAGGATGGCACCTTTAGGCTTTGTCCTCCCAGAGTGCACTAGATTATGCTTTTGGTGTCCGGTGAGCAGGGGAAAAATGTGTGCGGAATGGCCTGACACATTTCCGGACGCTGATCTCCCATTATTCATTTTCATTTAAAAAATCAAAAAAAGCCCAGGCACGCGCACACTCCCCGTGCAGATTGTCGAATTCCCAACACTAATGTTGCTTAGTTTCATTTACAGAAAGTTTAAAACATATGAATTATGTCTTTTTTTATAAATGTAGTATTGGCCTACTTTTTAAGACTGTCCAAGCAGAACAAATTCCTCATTTCATGCTCTAACATAAATATTGGAATGGGTCCTCAAGGGAACGAACCTTTCATGGAAAATGCTCCAGAAAAATGTACGTCAACACCATACTGACTAATAACTGAGGGAAGCTTAGTAGATCATCACAAATGGCGTGGGTAAGACAATATTGTCCACCAAGGCCCTTGCAAAGAACTCAATCAAAAACTGAAATCGGTATAGCACCAAGGCGCAAGATATGACTTAACTTGATGAAACAAGAAAACATTGAAAAATATCACCCCCTGTGCAGTTATCACAGACAAACGTTTTGGGGCCAGGGCACAGTCAGTGTATAGAAACTGCCAACCACTGCATCCACTTCAACATTTTCACCATATTTTTATTTCATAGCTTAGAATCTTCAGTCCAACATCAGACACGCTGAGCAGAACAGGTGCCATCCCCAAGAGGGCCAGAACTCTCCAGAGTGCCAGCCCTCCCCGCCTCCGAGTCCTCACTCTGAACCTCCCGTGTCCGTCCCTGGAAGCATAAGACAGATCTCTGCAATTTACGAAAAAACTGAAATCAACATTATTCACACAGGCCTCCCCTGACAGTAAGATAAAGAAGCAGGAGCTATGCCACGAATTCACCAGGCTCATGCCGTCACAAACCTTATGCACGTGCGTGTGACAAATGTTTCTTACCTAACCCACCTAACTGACTCTGCTTACCCATTTGTCACAAAGCATTGTGAAGCGGCAGTGAAGCAACATGTTTCGGTGCATCCAAAACAAATTAAGAACAGAAATACATGCATAAAAGAATATGTATCAATGGGCATTAGTGATATATCTTGTGAAGCAGCATCCCCAAGGCTCAATCCTGGTACTTCGGGCAAGTTCCACATATTGTGGAGGCACTGGGTGAGTACCTCAAAGTAGTTAAATTAAAGCAATACAGTACAAAGTCACAAGGGAACTTCTGCCAACTTCAGCCACCACCAGCTGACCTCCTCCGAACCTGTTGCAACGTTCCACCCCATGGGATTTCAGAGACAAGGAGGTATGCACATAGACTGCAGCAAGCTTGAAGAAGGAAAAGGAGGCCAGGGCAGCAGGAAAGGGATCGGGAGAACAGCAGGGAAGAGGAGAGGGAACAGTGGTGGACAAGGAACCACAAGAGGCCCTGGAAATAATGTTCATAGTGGCCCCATATGGCATACTTTCAGCAAGCCCAACCCTTTTCCTCTGTGGAAAAGTGGATATAAAATAGGTTACCACACAAAAGAGGCCCAGGGTGCAGAGGCCCACCATGACATCTCCAGAGTTCCCCATGTGCCAGTCCATGCCTGACAGGGAATCACCGCCACAGCCAGACATAGAAACGACTGTAAAAAACAGCAGGGGACAGATTAGAACCCAACACAATACATTGTGGAGACGTCATCACACAGAGTGAACGTTTTACTCCAGAGAAAAAAGTGTGAACTGTACATCAAAATGTCATGTCAAGGAACTGACCGACACAACCCCTCCCAAACTTTACAGATGCCCCATAGTCCATACCTCAACACAGGCACGAGCACACACACACACACACACACAAACTGTATGGAGACATACGCAGATGCAGTCAACTGTGAAACCACACACTTGTAAACACACACACAGAACTCTCTATAGATTTCCATATTTAGACACATACTGTCACACAAATACAAACTCCACAGAGACACTCATGGACACTTTACACATAGAGAGTGTGACAAAGTCACAGGGCAACTGCATTCAGTCCCCAGTCAGCCTGGGATCAGGACTGATAGGACCAGCCCTGAATTATTGTCAAATCCTCTGAATGAGCAACTAATTAGAAAGTGCCAGACCCCAAGGAAACAGGGAATTCGAAACTGAATAGACCAAGATGCATCAGGTTTAGAAATTCAAAACACAAAGCGGATTCCAAAGTGTCATCCAGGGAGTGAGCCGAAGATGTGCTATGGGGTAATCAATCAGCCCCACACCTCTAGTACACCAGAAGGGATCCAAACAGATTGGAAACACAAGCAAATTATAAACCTCCTTGTCCAATTTTGGTAACATGTATGGAACGGCAGGCTTATCTCCGAAAGGTTGTGGATCATTGGTTAGTTGCAACACAGTGAAAATACAATTGTTATCCAATGATAAAAGGGATTGTCCAGTCAAGGTTGTACACAAATGTCTACTTTTTTTATTATCACAATAGACATTTCTAGCACACTACAACATACAACCCACCCTGTAAAGGAATGCAGAGGACAGACAGTTTTGAAGAAGTAAAAGGGATACACTCTGGTTATTGATAAGAGGGTAATTGGTATAGTAATTAATCACAATAGTTCAAGGATACTTGCTTTCAACAAAAAGGGAGCAATGGCTCGTACAATGGCACTAGAGGCCTTCGGAGGAGGACCAGGGGGACAGAACCACAATGTACCTTGTGCTGTAGGAGTTACTGGTGCTCGACAGGGTCGAGTCAGTTTCAGGGCGCTTTGCAGCTTCTGCGCCAGAGTTCAAGACGGGATACTACTGCGGGTATCAGGCGGAAGGCAGATCGGCGAGCAAAGCTGAGCAGACCTCTGCAGGCTGGCCTACACAGTATCTCACGGTCAGGAATCACTGTCTCAGTGCTGGTCGGCGGTTCTGAGGCACTAGTCGAGGTGTCAAGATGGCTTTAGCGACTGGGGCATAACAACATTAGGTGATGCAATCATTGCAGCTTGAGTGGCTCATCTGGCTCAAAAAGGTCCTTAAAGGCAGACGTCGGTATATGCTTGTCGATGCACTCCTCCTAGCTTCTTCAATGGGCTTTTGATGTCCTTTAAGGCGGAAAGCCCAAACTAGAGGAGAGTGTTGCAGGCAGCAGCCTGTTCCTTGTCTTGGTTCAGAGACTCTCTGGCACTTCCCACCAAGGAAGCTTGCTGCAAAGCCTAGAAGGGCACGCTGTGTGCTGGCTGGGTACCGGTTCTGGAGCTGCTGGAGGGTCCTCTGGATTTGGTATCTCCCTCTGTTCCCTGGGAGATGTTTAGGGGAGGAATCTTGCTTCCCTCTTGGAGGTCCTGGCCTTCCTCCACTGGCAGAAGATGTAAGGCAGACTGCACCTTCAGCCAGGGTCCAAGGATGAGTTATTCCTTCTGCTTCTGGTGAAGCCTTCAAATGGTCTGCCAAAAGAGGGTCTTGGCCCTCTTTTGAAGCCAATTGGACAACAGGTATTAGTGTAGGCTAAGCCTACCTTAATAAACCAATCCTGGGTCCCCACCTGTATGCGTGAGGTCATAACTAGAGTGCTTTGCAACAAAAAAGGTAAAGGGGTGAAAAGATGTAATACAAAGTCCCACCCATCTTCCTGTCTGTTGTGGATCAAAGGGGCCGTCTGATTAATGGAGCTCTATCTGGATGCAGATTAAAGCGTCAGGTCTCCCTTGAAGCTGCAGCGAGACCAGACTTTCTGGCTCCGTCAAACCACATACGTGTACCTTCTGAATGGGGTCCCCCTGCGGGGATGACTACTGTAAACATGTAGTCCCAGACATGACATTTCACTGTCAATCGATACTGAGGGCGGGAGCTGGCTTCAGGTTGACACAGTGCATATGAAAGGGTGTTGGGGTTTGCTGCCTACTTTGTTAGCCTCTTTTGCCAGGCTCCATGTGGCCCTGTTTAATTATACTCGCATTAGTATGTGAATGGTGCAACCAGCTACAGGGCTCAACAAAAGGACAGGGCGGATCCATGGAGCCTTTGTTAGTTAACTAGGCTGGCCATGGGAAGGGGAAGGTGTGGCCCTCCCCCTTCGTGAGATGCATTGTGTACTCCACCTGTCAGATCCCAAATACACATGACTGAGGGGACGGCGCCTGTAGGTTGTGTCCACCCAGACTACACACGTCTATGCATATGTCATGCAGTGAGCATAAGAAATTGTGTGCAGATGAGCCCCAAACATTATCCGGAGGTTGATTTAACATAATTTAATTTCATTTAAAATTTCAAAAAAAGCCCAGGAGAGCTCATATCCACCGTGCAGGTGGTCAAATTCTTCACACTTGATCAACAGGTGCATATCAGAGAAGGGAAAAACCTAACTTATGCCAAACCCTCCAGCAGCAGTGCTTGTGAAAGAGAATTGTTTCCTATCTCACCAGCAGCATTTAAAAAGAGAAATATTTCCTTCAACCTGCCTAAAGTTAAAAGTAAAAATGATTTTTGCAAAGGTGGGAACTCACTAGAGGTTTGCATGTGTGATGGACATGTTTGATTGATTTGATTGTTTATTTATTATGCGCTTATACACAAATGTTTCAAAGCGCAACCATGCATGGGAGGAGAACACATAAGGAAGACAAGACAAACGATCTTACTAGGCATGGTACATTCAGACCATGCAGGTGAACAGAACAGGAAGTGCGTTGGGGGGGGGGGGGAATAGGGACCAAGTGCACCCAGTCCCATCAGAAAATGGGTAAAGTGCAGAGAGATACCACCCTCATGGGTAGTAACCTAAGTGCAGTAGTGCTGCAGCAAGTGCAAGGCTCGGGAGCAAGTGCAGCAGACTGGTGAGGAAAGCGTGGGACCTTTGGGACTCTGAAGGTACGCCAGGCAGCCAGACAGCGAAACTGAGCAGAATTAGAGGAGAGAGAGGGAGAGAGCAAAAAGAGGTGTTTAGCAGGGGAGTGGGAGAGCGAAGGAGGAGGCAAAGAAGAAAGTCTTGAGTAATTTCCGGAATTTAAGGAGATCCATCTCAAGACGGAGAGAGGCAGGGAGGCTGTTACAGAGGGAGGCACCTGCGTGGATAAAAATCTCCCCCCAAGTCTCTGCTAGGAGAAGCGGCTCACCCGTAGAGAGTTGGAGGAGGATGAGCGGATGACTCGGGAAGGAGAGTATTTAGGAAGAGAGCGTTGCAGATAGAGTGGGCCCAGGCCCCAGAAAGCCTTGTGGACAATGCAAAGGGTCTTGAACGTAATCCTTGCAGCCATGGGGAGCCAGTGAAGGGATTTCAGTGCCAGAGAGATGTGGTCCCTGGGTATGAGGCCAAGGATAAGTCTTGCAGTTTTGTTCTGGATGAGTTGAAGAGGACAGAGGTTAGAAGAGGGAAGGTTGAAAAAGAGGCTGTTGCAGTAGTCCAGCCTAGAGAGGACCAGGGCTCTGGAGACGGTGAGCCTCCATGGGAAAGTGAGAAAAGGTAGAATAACTCTGAGAAGGTGCAGTTGGTAGCGGGACTTTTTAGAGATGTCTGCAATGTGAGAAGAGAAGGAGAGAGTGGAGTCGAAGATGACACCCAGATAATTAGCCTTGTTGGTAGGTGGAGGCGCAGGGCCAAGGGACACAGGCCAGAGAGAAAGAGAGAAGGCGGGAGCAGGGGTCCAGATGAGGACAATCTCTGTCTTACTGGAATTGAGGCAGAGGTCATTTTCAGCACACCATGAATGAATTGCTGACAGACAGTCAGGTATGAGTGAGGAAGAGGAAGAGGCAGAGGGTAGCCTGAAGGAGAGCTGCGTGTCATTCGCATAACACTGAAAGTTGGAGGTGAAGGTGGCTATCATATGGGCCACCTTCACATGTTAAAATCAGAAACCCACAAAAGGAAGGTCTGTACGGGGGATGGGGGGCCACCAGGACAAGACAGAGCAGCAGACAAACACCAGCTCTTGGACTGAAAGAAATTCAAGATGGTAGGACGACTTCTTTCCACTGGCTTGGAATAGGAAAGTAATTAGCCAATTACTTCAAATGTTTGCCTCAACCAAATGAAAAACGCTGAAGGTTTTATAACTGAGAGGAGTTTGCTGAGGAACCGGGAGAGCACCAGAGCAGATGAGCCCCTTGAACCCAGAAGAGGGGCGTGTTCCAGTGAAGGAGAGAAGTACCCCCTAAACTCCATATGAAGGGTATACTATTGTGAGATAGAGAAGAGCCCTGCGAACTGCAAACGTGGGGTCTACTTCAGTGAGGGGGCAAAGAGCCCCCTTGAACCTTAGAAGAGTGATATTCACCAGTGAGGGGAGAATAACCCCCCCTGACACCCAATAAAGGGGCCTGCTCCAGTGAGAGGGGATAGGTTCCCCATTAACCAGAGAAGATGGGTGTATTCCAGTGAGGGTAATAGGAGCAACCTGAACCCTAGAAGAGGGGCGTGCTCCAGTAAGGGGGAGAGAGTTCCACTGTACCCCAAAGGAGGGATCCTGTCCAGTGAGTAGGAAACAACCCCCATGTTCCGCAGAAAAGGGGTGTTCTCCAGATAAGGGGCTAAGAGCCCCCTGAACCCTGGAAGAATGGTGTACTCCTGTGAAGAAGAGGTGAGCCCTTGGAGCACTACAAGAGCGGTGGGCTCCAGTGAGAAGAGGGGAGCCCCTTGGCCAAACGAAAGAGACCCCAGACCCAAGCAAAGGGGAGAGAGAAATAATAGGAGAGAGTGGCTTTGGCCCTAGATGAGGGGATGTGTAACAGAAGAGGCGTGCCCCTCGAATCCAGAAGAGGGGTGTTCTACAGTGAAGAGGGAGAGAGCACGAGCATGACACTATCGTTCTTGGACAGTGAATAGGGAGCCACACACCTTGGTGTGGATTAGTGTACAGTGCACTATGTCTCTTGGTGTGGTAGGGTGAGCTCAGAAGTGCACCATATCTCTGAGTAAAAAACAGAGGGGGAAAGCCACCTGGCCTGGGAAGAGTGAAATGCGTAAAGGAGGACACTTGGCAAAAGGAGGCAGCCCTAAATCCTGAGAGAGGCAGAGAGGCCTTGACGTCCCTAGAAGAGGTGATAAAGACGGCATGCTACAGTGACATAAACAGTATACCTTCCTGTCTGGATCTTTCTGAATGCCCTTTTCTTGCCTGTCCTCCATTTATACTCCTGGGTTCAAGGACTACACCTTTTACAGCCTTCCTGAATCAATTCCCATGCAATAGTTGTATGTTTTACTTTTGTTAAATTAAATGCTTTAACCTTATTCTGGTGTCCATAGTTGTGTGTTCCCTCAGCCATGCGTCACAGATATGTAAAATGTATGGACATGCAGGGAGATCAGGAATGAAGGTGGAGTCAGTGTCTGAGGTGGGGGAGGAGCGGGGGAGATTGTAGAGGGTTTGGGTGGTGAAGTTTAGAACTTTGTTAAAGGGTGAAAATGAGTAGAATGGGGGACCCAGGCGGAGGCGGACACACTTGTCTAGGCAAGAAAGGACTGAGGTCAGTGTCATTATTTCCACAGAGTTGTAAGTGAGCAGTCGGGTGGACTTTTCCAATATGAAGGAGATTCCTTCTGGCCGCATGAGAGGTTGTGTTAACAAAGTGATGAAGGTTAAGGTCATTGTCAAAACTAACCACAAAATTGCATACTTTTAGGGACAGTTGGAGCAAGTCAGGTGGAAAAGAGGTGTGTGATGGACGGAGACGGCAAGAGTGAATTCAGATCAAAACCCTGGAAAGCATTTTTTGAAGTAGCCCATATTGCATTGAGTGAGAGTGCAATCAAACCTGTAGCACCTTGGCGCTCCCACAACATAGTGATGTGACAGCTTAGGACTTCCAATACACCCTAATAAATGTAGGAAATAATGTTCACCCATACGCCCCCATCAGATAGTTGGGTGTCAATACATTCTCATTTATATTAAACTGGATTACTATATAGTAGAACTGTTAGACGTTTAGGATTGGCCCCGCCCCACATTGTTATTTATTGTTGAGAGTGGATTGCGTGTTTGGCCCTGCATAGTTCGTTATGTTGCTTGACCCTCATTATTACTTGATGCATGGATCAGCACTGCATGTTCATGTTTGTGCTGGTTTTCTTTGGTTCTTTTTCTCTCGATTCTATATCCGTTATTAGTACCCAGCGGGAGGAGGGGTGGCCGCCTCTTAGTCAATGAGGAGGGTCGGAACAGGGGCATTACCAGCAGTAATCCCTCCACTCCGAGCAGCCGCCGGGGAATGAGATAAGTGGTGTCCCACCTCCCCTCTCCCCTCCCATCCCCTCACCTACTGAATTCCCTTCCTGCCCCCCATCCCGGTTTACCTTCATTGAAGTCCATTTCGGGATGTCAACGCGCTGGGAACACTTTTGTCCCCAGCCCGTCCGCTCCCGATCTGCAAAAGGATGTCATAGAAAGGAAAGAAGGGACTACTCGTAGTCCCTTCTTTCCTTTCCATGGCGCCCATTTTGTGTTTACTTTTTTAATGGGAGCCATGGAAAGAGAGTAGGGACTACATGTAGTCCCTTCTCCTGATTCGATGGTGGCCATTTTTTGTTAACTGCTTTTCATTTTTTTTCAATGGCGGCCATGGAAAGGGAAAATGGACTTTGCTTACCCTTCCGTGGCAGCCATTATTTTTACTTTTTTTTTTCTGTTCTGAAATGCCAAAGCGTTTCAGAGCAGAAAAAAAATACTTCAGTACCCCGGTTTTATGGGGCGGGGTACTAATAGCAATAGGCCCCTCGCAGGGGGCCATTACCACTCCAGGTAATGCCCCGGGTCCTTTGTTAAAGCCCTTGTTTCACTTTGTCCTGTAACTATGGGTCCCGGGGCATTACATGAAGTGGTAATGCACACCTTGCTCGGGCCTATTGCTTCATTTTTTCGCCATCATATCATCATTTGCTGCAATTCATTAACGTTTGCAAAGTGTCTTGGCATACGGCGCTACAGATAGAAGAAATAATGCAGTGCAATGTCAAAGTATATTCGGTAAAGTTCCCATCATGCTGCACGTTCTATAATGGTTTGGACACAACGTTTCTTAAATAATTGAAACAAAAATGTTTATTCATGGCTTCACCAGGTATCCCCTATGCACCCTAGAGAAATAGAGTATTTGAGAAGTGCATTCGGTAATAGCCTCCTCAGTCATTATATTCAACAGAGGCCCGTTCATGCAGAAGATTCACAAATGACCCCACACAATATGTTTATTGTCTCCAGCCAGAGCATTCAATGGTGGCATCAAGCAGCATTTTCAAAGGCCATTTCAGGAAATGCATTTAAGGATGCCAGTACAGTGGTATTAACCTGTCAGGCAGTGCATTTAATATGGCAATATCAAGCAGTGTAGGCAATTACATCCCAGGTTGCATTATGTGTGTCGCGGAAATCATTTTCTTGTGTGCCCTTTTAGGAGGCAGAGACGTGCCATGCAGGTTGCTTTTAGAGAAACCACCTGTTAACAATATTGGCAATAATGTATGTAACAGCGATTATGTGCTGTCCATGTCCTTTTCATGCAAAAACACAGGTCGCCAGGTAGAGGCAGATTTAACATTAAGCAAGATGGGCATAGCACATGACATTGCCAGGCACAGCTTTTCACTTAGTGTAAGCAGCTCATCGGCTAATTGTGCATGCGCCGTCAGGGCAGGTTTCCTTGTCTCTCTTTACTAGTGCTTACCAGACAATCGAAAGAAAATCTTGCTGCCAGCTGGTGGCAGCACCAATGCAAATAGGTTGCCTGGCCCCTGCATCATCTTTTAAGTATGCTGTGTGCTTGGTACTACCTGCCAGCATGTCCCTTTTAACTGTGTCCGTACCAGACAACTTTGAATAAAACGATTAACTGTCTCCTGCCCCAGAGAAGGATACTAAAACTTTAGGAATTTACCACGACTCTACACTATCATTGTGCAGATAAACCAACGCTATCAGCTCAGCGTCTGCCTATACATGCAAACTTATCTCTGCCTGTAGACCATTCTTGACTACTCCCAATTGCATCACCCTGGCTAGAGCACTCGTCATGTCCAAGATAGACTACTGAAGCACACTTTATCTGGGGACTAGTCAACCTAACATTAACAAATTTCAAGTCATTTAGAACAATGCCACTGGAGCAGCATTAAACATACCTAGACATCACCATATCTCTAACCTGAGGCGCAATCTACATTGGCTTCCTGTTAAGCATAGAATTTCCTTGAAAATACTTGCCCTGACTCACAAGTGCCTGACCAACCAGGTCCCCATTTACTTAGCCAACTGACTCACACCCCACACTTCCACTCATCCCATGAGAGCGGCCAAAGCCCACAGTTTATACCTCCCTAGAACTGAGCCTTCCTTCCAATCCTTTAAGAGCAAAACTAAAGTGTGGCTCTCAGCACAAAACATATGAGATATATGACGTCATACTACAGCTACTGCCACTTAGTCACTCACCTTAGCATTCTGCTGTATAGTCCACGTGTATATAACGTGTGTTTCTTCTTTGCATATATATCGTGTACGTAGATAACTTATCCTCCTGTGCCTATATTTTCGTGTGAACCTCCTATATTCTTATGCTTTCATTGTTAGAGCAACTGTTTGTTTATCCCTCCTGCCTGTACATGCTTCATTCTATTTTATATTGTATATATTTTTGTCACACCGGAGTCCTACCTGCATGTTTACTGTAAGCTGGTAGAGTCTTCTATTTTTCCATGTATGTAATCGCAACTTTGCCTCGTAAGATATGCGCCCAGATGCCCTTGGGCCCGGCACGCTATATGAATAAACAAAATACAAATACAAGGCTCCAAAGCTCATGCAGCTGCCTCTTCTGCAGCATAACCTGCGTGCACAGCGTTGCCAGAGCCTGCAATCACACGCAGTCGACACATAGGAGGCCAGGGGCAGTAGGCCCTCTTCACAGCATCCTTTCAGGGGCAGAGGAACATAGGGAGCAATAGTGGGCATAAAAGAAGGTTGTGATTAGACAGGAAGAATACAAGAGAAGGCGAGTAACTCAGTGTGAGTGGAGAGGTGAACAGAGAGGATGGACTGAGTTGGTGAGAGTGAGCTTGGCATGAAAGAGAGTGTGGGACAGATCTAAGTAAGCATATGTTAATGTTAAAGGTTACTTGTACTGCACACTATCACCACCGGAGTGGTCCCCTGGTGCTCTGGCGGATCTGAAAAAGGACGATGTGAAACAGACTGGCTGTGGGAGCAGTTAGTAGGGTGCAGTAGAAACAGGAAAGTGAGGTATGGTGTTCTGTTGGCAGCTTCAGTTCGGTTTGCACTGTTCGCTGAGCTTAGGTGCGATTTTCGATTATGAGCAATTCCCATGTGCTGTTGTGCATGGTTATGTATTGTTTGTATGTTGTTGCAGTGTGCTGAAGTACGTGCGGTTTCCTGTGCAAAGATGTGGTCATCTGAGTTCTATAGAAGAATTTGCGGAAAAATGTAGTTTTAGTATTGGGTTAGCAGGGGGTTATTTTGTACCTCTTCGCTTTGGTTTCTGTGGTTGGCATCTATGACCATCCTGTGTGCTTTGATATTGTTTGGCATCCTAGTCGGTAGGTACATTGCAATGTGGTAATTATCTTCTGTAGAAGTCTAGAGGTATGTGGACATTGATCGTGGAGGTGTGTTCCTCCCCGCCCCAGTGTTAGAGATGGTTAGGTTAGGAATGTTATCGGTCGCTCCCTTGACTTCTAGTCGAGGGTCCCTGCCTACTGTGGAATTCCTCTGTAAGCTTAGTGGTGTGTGTGTATTAGAGGTCAAACATTTCCTCCCTACGCCATCCAGTTGGGGATGGTAAGGCAATGGATTGTAGGTCCCTCCCTGGGCTTCCTGTTTCTTCCAGAATTTATGATTCCTGCTCGTTCCGTTCTGATTCAGCGGTGAAGAGCCACGTTAGTAGTCGTTTTCTGAATTCCAGATGATCCCTTGTATTCCATGGTTTAGGATCCAGGTGTGAGAAAGATGCTCCTCCAAATGTTCTTTTATTGTATGGTTTTGGCTCTAGACAAATGTCGTAGCTTAAGCAGTGTTGCCTTGCTGGATGGTATATGGATATGTTCTTCTTTAGGAACTCTGCTCCTCGACTGTGGAGGGCTCTCTGCGTTATGCTCATTGTTTTGAACCTTATTTGCTGTTTTATCCATAGCCAGTGTAGTATTTTCAGTGCTGGGCTAATGTGTTCTCTTTGTGGTAGTTTCAGCAGGAGTCTGGCTGTTGCATTTTGGAAGTTTCTTCAGTAGGCTTTCTGGCATTCCTAAGTATAGGCTGTTGGCATAGTCTACTTTGGACATGATGAGTGTGATGATGGTGAGTGTTTTGTGGGTGAAGGAGAGGAACGGTAGGATCCGTTTTACTCTATGCAGGAGGAAGAAGTATTTCTTGATCATAGCATTTACTTACGGCGCAAGTGTTAGTTCATTGTACATCAGGACTCTGAGGTTCTTTCCTGTTGTCGATGGTGTCTATGCTGTTCCTAGTTCTGTTGGCCATGGGATGTAGTGGCTGTTTTTGGATATAACCATTATTTCTGTTTTTCCAGGGTTGAGATTGAGGTTTTTTGTGTTCATCAAGTAGTAGCGTTCTTGTGGGCATTCTTGCAGGTTTGTGTCTTCTTTGCGTGTGTTTTGTACTTTGTAGATGATCTGTGTGTCATAAGTGTAGTTGTAGAATGTGAGACCATGTCTTTTAATGAGCTTGATTAGTGTAGCCAGGTATATGTGGAAGAGCAGCGGAGATAGGGAGTATCCTTGTGGTACTCCACTAGTGGATTCCCTTTGGGTGGATTTGAAGGTTTTGATCCAGACAGTTTCTGTTCTATCTGTTAGGAAAGATTGAATCCAGCATAAGGCTCGGTTGGTGATTCCTATTTCTTCCAATCTCCTGATGAGGATGTCATGGTTGACTGTGTCAAATGCTGCTTAGAGATCCAGAAGTATTAGAGTTGTGCTTGTGTCTGAGTCTGCATTGGCCTTCAGGTCATCCCAGATTGAGAGCAGTGCTGTTTCAGTTTCTCTCATCAGTCTGAAATATACTTGTGCCTGGTCCAGTAGAAGGTGTTCTTCTAATATGTAATGTTAGATTGGTCTATAATGGTCTATATTGGTCTATTGGTAGGTTTTGAGCAGTTTAGCTGGATAGGGGTTGTTTGATATGGGTCTGTAGTTGTCGAGGTCTTCCACGCTGCCTGTTGTGTCTTTGAGGAGCCGCTTGATGTGTGCCGATTTGAATGATCGCAGTACTTTATCTGTTGACAGTGATTGGTAGAAAAGGTTTCTGTAGTCTTCCATGTGTGCTCCTTGCCTGAGGATTGATTTGTGTATGTCTGGGGGGCACGGACCCAGCTTTGTTGCTGTTTCTTACCAGTTTGACGAATGTCTCAGCTGATATATGGGGAAAGTTTTGTAGTTTGTTCTGATGATCCTCGGCTAGCAAGGTTGGTTGCGTGTTGTGGTAGATTGGTCTGTTTTGTATGATTTAGTGGATGGTGCTGATTTTGTTCTTGAAGGGATCTGCAAGGTCACTGCATAGTTGCATAGTTTCAGTGACAGCATGGGTGTGTTGCTGCAGCCAGGGAGGTTTCCCATTTTGTTTATGATGTTACACAGTTCTTTTTGAGTGTTGGCAGTTTTGGAGATTCGTTTGTCACAGAATTCCTTTTTGGCCTTGTGGATTTCCTCTTTGTATTAGCGGATTTGTCGTTGGAATTGTAATTATTTCTTTGCCTGGTCATATTTTTTCCTCCACTCAAGTTCAAGCATTTTGTTTTGTCTTTTCATGTCGCTGAGAAGCGGGTTGAACGATGTTGCGGTTGCTCTTTTGCCTGATGGGGTGAAAGGTTTTTCCTTGGAGATGTCATTGATTGTTTTGGCGATCCACTTGTGCAGTAGTTCTGTTTTTATGCCGAGGTCAGCTTCGTCCATGGCTCTTGTCAGTGGTTTGTTGATTTCCAGTTGTTCCATAAGGTTGATAGCTTTGATGGTCCTCCAGTTTCTTTTCATGATGGTGGTCAGTTTGTTCTGTTGTTTGGCTGTTGTCCTGGGTATCTTGATTACGAAAGGGATAATGAGGTGTTCCCTCCAGAGGATTTGTATTGGTGGTGCCATGGTGATGAGGTTTCTGTTGGCGAAGATTGCGTCTAGTGTATGACCCGCTGTGTGATTTGTTCCTTTGAATAGCTGATGTAGTTTCATTGTCTTCAATTGTTTGGCTAGTGATTTTTGTGAGTTTGCAGTTTCTTCTTCAAACCAGATGTTGAAGTCTCCCAGGATTATCAGGTGTTCCTGCTCGATGGCTTAGTTGATATTGACTTATTTGAAGGCACATGTGTCATAAAGAACGAAGTGGAAAGCTACCCCTCCCTCAGAGCTCCAGTTCCAGTGAAAACTATATTTCTGGTGCATACATATTATTAGAGATGCACTACACCTTGTTTATTTGTGCTTACAAGATAATTGTATTCCTGCTTGTTAAGCACTCTCCATATTAGGTCATAATATTCAAAACATACATATCATGACAAACATTAAAACATTTAACAACAGTTTCTCATACAATATGATCTAGGCTTGATCTCTAGTTGCCTCTCAAATGGGGTTAGTATTCAATAGTGCTTTTGTTGCAATCAAAATATCAATCTTAATATTCAGAATTATTGTACAGTGTGTTCACGGGTGAATGTGGAGCAACCACAAAAATGTCTTGTATCTAGAGGGAACCAATTTCATGTCACTTTTCCCCCTATCTAGATCACAGTCTATTTTATTTAGTTGTGGTTGTGTATTCAGGGTTGAAGCACCTGGTGGCTACACGCAAGTGTACACAGTCGTCATTATTCAGTTTGTTGCTTGGATGTTGTTTTCGGCAAAGTGCGTTGAGACAGAAGTTTCGGCCCTTTCGCTAATGGTGCGTCCATCTGGGCAACCATACCATGTGTTGTTCTAGTGGGCCTTCATCAGGACGGGTGTAATTTGAGGAATGATGTAAATCGGTATTCTAACCCTTTTGTTTTGTATGCGAATCTGGCAGTAGCTCAGGTCATGAGGACGAAATTATTCCATGTAGTGGATGAATCCTTACAACCGTTTTTGTGTGCTCTGACTGAAACTCCTATGAGCCATCTAATATTGCGAACAGCTTGGCAAAGTATTGTAATCAGTGTCATCCGGTGCTGCTGTCCACATGGTCTGTGAAGGCATCCACGAAAGTCACATCATATGTCATTGGTCTGTAAATTAGAACAAATTTGAGTTTTTTTTGTGATTTGCTGTTAGGTGAACGATTAGGGATTCACAGTTTTTGATGCTTAGTGGTTCATCCGTTTTAATTTTCAGGTGTTCCTTGTAAGCTACTGCCAGTCCTTCTCCTCTTTTGTTTTTTTCTGCTTGCTTGTGAGCATTTGGAGTTGTCAGGGAGCCAGTTGTGGAGTGTGATTTTGTATTTTTCGTCTAGCCAAGTTTTGTTTATGAATAAGATGTCAATACCCCCGTTGCATAGGAGGTCAAAAATCTTGGTGGCATGTTTGAACATTGATCTTGCATAGATTAGGTTACAATTTATCTTTTCAACAGAGTTAGTTTTATTTTTATTTTGTTTCTGTTTTGTTTTGCAGTAGTTCTGTTGGGTTGCTTCTGTTTTGCTTACACAAATTGATTGGAGCTCCATGGGCTCTGCTCGTCAGTGAATCGTTCTGTTAGATTGATAGCTGTGCTTGATAAATCTTCAACTTGTTCATCTTCTATGCTTTGATGTAGTTGTTGACGCTGCCCTTGTATTTTTGTGATATATGGAGTGAGGTTGTTGATTTAGTTCCTTTCTCTTCTCGGATCTTCTCTTCTTTTCCCTGTGAGGTTCCAATAGGTTTTCTGTCTGTATGCTGGTGGCATTGGGGTATTGCGGTGTGGAGGGAGTTGCAGGGTACGGTGTTAGATATAGGGTTTTTCCTCTTCTCATGACGTTTGTTTTTTTTTGTTGTGGTGTTGTAGGGGTGTGTTCTGTATTTGTGGCAGTTTCTATTGGAAGAGGGAGCGGCTGCATTGGAATTGTTCCTTGTTCCATGTTTCTTTGGAGGCGTCCTGTTCTGTGTTGGGGCATCTTGGGGCCCTAAGTGGTCGTAGGGCTTGGATTTATTTATTTATTTATTTATTTTCCTTTTTTGGTTTGAGTCACAGGGGCTGTAGCCCACCTGGCAGATTTCTTGTGATTTGGATGGTGTTGAGTCTTGCCCTTTTGCCTTGTGATTGCATGGTGCACTATGTGGCCTCACTTCCTTTGTACATAGTTATATTCCGGGGCTAGTTGTGGGGTAGTTGTGATATAGTGGGCCGCTGTTGGGTGTCTGCGTATGAGTGATATTGAGATATTTGGGGTATTCTGGGCTTCCCGGGTGACTGCCTAAATAGTGGATTTGGGTTTCATATCTCTCTTTCCTGTGGGTAGAGGGTCTAGGTGTAGTGGTGTTGGGATATTAAGTGTTGGAGAGACAGTAGGCAAGTAGGCAGTTGGGTTATCAGTTGGTTGTGGGAGGTGAATGACCTGACCTTGGTTTTTATTTAGTTGGGTAGTGATCAAGCTATGGTTATTTGCTTTCAGTGGGTAGCCATATGTTCCTGGACAGTTGGTGAAGGCCTAGTTTTCACAAAGTTGCAGATATGAACACACCTACGTTTGAGATTCCTAGACAGCGGGGGAAAGGCCTAGGCTTCAAAATATGAAGGGCTTTTAAGTGTACTTGGATTCCCACTGGTCTTCCCAGAAGATGTCACGGGCGTGTGTGATTGGTGCAATTATTGCTAGTTTTCAGCAAATTTTGGTATGGCTATGTTGTGTAGGTAATAAGAGAGGCATGGCTTTTTAGAATACAGTGATTGCTGTACTCCCCACCCAGACCACACTTATCTTGTCAGTCGCTGCTGGTTGATGGCTAGTTACTGGCTTCGCAGGCGCATACAGGCAAACACGGTCTGGAGCTGCTTCTTTGAGACCTGCCCTTTGCCTTGGGGCCCTTATCTGAAGGGGATGCACGGGCAGTGGGCTGCCCTAGGGGGTGTGGTTAAGAGCCTGCCTGCTGGAGGGAAACAGCCAATCACAGACAAGGGGCAGGGGAGAGGTCACACAGGTGCGGCAGAGAAATGAAAAAAAGTCCAGAAGGCAAGTCGAAATGGCTGCCAGGAGCAAGGCAGAGACACACCTGACTATCCTAACCAATTGCAAGGGTGAGGGCGGGGACTGGCTTATGTTTAATGTGCATGCTGCCAACATGTTTGTGGAACATGAAGGCCGCAGTTTTCAGTTAGATAGCGCATGGAGTTAATGGGCCTGCTGCATGGGTCTGTGTGAACTCCCAGGACACAGAGTTAATGTCAAAAGATAGCTCTGGGCGCTGCACAGCTCTCAAAATCTTTTTTTGTTTGTTTGATTTTAAAATTTGTGTTTAGCAATGGTCGTACCCAGAGGGTCTCTGTGTGCCTTACAAGGTTCAGAGGTTAAAAAGGTGGGAGCTGAAACAGAAGTTACGAAATGTTACAATACAATATAATAGAATAAAAATCATGGACCAACCCTGGACTGACCTGGTGCTCACAGTATGTAAGTTAATAAACTATCATCATGTGTGAAAAGATTTGCTTTGTAGCTCAGTTCAGCAAAATAATAGTTTACACAATTCAAATGTGTCACATATATGCGTAAGTTTCACCACACATAGAACCCAGCCAAAAATAATATTCATCATGAATGGAGTATTATGTATATTCAATCCACAGAATAAAAGTTAAAAAACACAGACAATAAATAAAGGCAAAAAAGAAGAAAGGGAGAAAAGCAAAATAAACAATTGTCATTAAAATCTCTTAGGGTTAAACTCATTGCATCAAAATATATGGTTGGTATTTCAATGATTTACCTGCAGTCAATGAATATCATCATGTGATATTACAGTGACGGAAAAATAATGAAAGGTACATGAAAACATACATTAGGCAAAAGCCTACACAACCATATAGGTAATTAGCATTATTGTTGCAGCCATGCTAAAAGAACTTTGTTTACTTGAGTCTTAAAATATCACCATGTTATGGGTTTGGAAACACGCTGTAGGAAGTACCCAAAAAGGATGGCGGTCGGGTGGCGGGTAGAGAAATATTAAAATGGGTGTTAAAGAACAGAGAGAGAAGGTGTTAAATCCATCTAATGCAATTAGTGCATTATATTTACATATTTACCTTGCTCCTTACTAAGTCACTGCCTCTATGTGGGGTCAGTGTTGCAGAATGTAGGGCCATGCAGGAGCATCGTCCATATTTTCTTCCCTGTGTTTTTTTCGCGGGACACATGACATCACTGCGTTTGTTGCGTGACTTCATCGCGTCGGCATCATGCAATGGTGTGACGTCACAGTGTCAGCCCACCAATAGCTGCTGTCTGACAACGCAAAAGTAACTGGGAGATGGAGTGCCAAAAAGGTTTAATGTAGTTTGCACGGTAGACCAAAGAGGTTGCTAGGGGGTATAATATAATTCATGGATGATTTTCCCAAGTATGTATGTACATAAATGATGGACCACAGTGAGGCCAGAGTATGTTTTTGGGTGACAGCACCCAGAAGGCATTTTTAAAATCAACAAATCATTTGAGAACCCATAAGCCTGTAACACTAAATTGGCCCTTTCAGAACCACTCTGTGATTTCACCAACTTCAATTAAACAAATCCAACAGATTCAAGAAAACTTTGGTAAAAACAGAGCATACAGCAACACCCAATCACCAAGCTGAACAAATAACCACCAAAATACCCACACTGACCCTCAGAGCCTTGCATCTGTTTTCCATACAGTAATCAATAGGGATAGTCAGCAAACCAATTCAATTACCTGGAGTTCTGGGTCCCCTAAACATCTAAAAAGCCATTGCTCAGTGACTTGGGTTAACACCTGTTGTCCAATTAATCTACAACTCATCAGGCGTACAAGGTGTTGTCCTGAAAGTCTTCAAACTAAAATGCATCAATCCTCTTCTAAAGGAAACCACAGCTGATCCTGAAGCTCACACACCGACGCAAGCTTACACCCATCCTTGAAACTCCTGTAGAGGAGCAGCTGCATGCCCCTGCAGGAAATCCCGCCCCTCTACCTCCTATTTGTTGGAATCCTGAGATCATGCCATGTTTGCACCAGCAGTTGTGCCAATACCGCAGCGTATATTTGAAAGAAGATACCCACTGAGACAACCCTGTCGAATGTATCCCCGAAGAGATGGCAATCTGAAGGAAGAACTCCCTGAAGAAATATGAAAAATAGCAAACAAAGAAGTATGTGACGTCATAAGAGAGTATGAACAACATCTCAGCATATTGGTTGAAAATGATGTATGGATCCTACAGAAACTAATGACGGAGTGAAGAATGGAGTGAACTCTTAAATATGAAAAAGAAGATTACACGTACACGAAGTGCTGCAGAGAATCAACCGTTCAATAACTGTACAGACACTGAAACGCAAGATAGACAAAGTCATCATAGAAGCTGGCTATACGTAGTGAATAGAATGCAGCCAATGCTGCAATGGTATAGAAGCTGAACATCGGTATCATGAATTTAGTAAGCCAGGACCCATGAAAAAGAAAGGGAGAATTGGGTTGCAGCAAGAATGAGCTGAAATCTTGGAGCTGCATGGGGAGGTTATCTGGCTTAAAGTCAAGACTGAAGCAGTCAAGGTCAGCTAACTATTATAGAAAGGAGCAAATGTACACAGGATAAATCATCCCTTGTTAAGGTGGAAAGAAGGAACGCCAAGAGAGCCATGTTTTATTCATTTAAGACATTTAAAAGCTGCAAAATGGACCAAATCGTGGTCTCCTGTCATGTGAGCAAATGATGAAAATAGGGTCGAACCTGGAATCCTAGAACAACGATAGTGAGGACCTGCACTCCCATGTGGTCCCAGAGACAAGGGTACTATGCAAGGACAAGTTTAAATACAATCTTCATGGCAGAAGGCTTGGGTGATGAGAGATGTTGGGCTAATTGGAGATAGGGTCTGGCTTACATGCTGCTAAGTGAACCAAATGTTCCATACATGGCACACGCATGCCAACCAATTGTAGAGGTCCATGTAACGAAGGACCTTATAGTTTTAAGACCAATCAGAAACTGTGTACTTAATGTTTTTGAAGATGACATGTTTTAGAGGTAGTCATATATTGACCACCTGTCAGTGGGCAGCCAATCACAATCCTAGTTCCTATACAGTATGAACTTAGATGTCCCCCTTAAATCTATCCCGATCCCCAGTAGGTTTTTCATTATCTGCCACGTTGTATGACGTCACCTCTGACATATTTTGAGTATATAATCTTGTTTTTATGAAAAGATTGCTGTGAGAAATCAAGTGTATGTCAGTTGATGTTCGTTGTAACTCCCTGTTTTTAGATAATTGTTAATAAAACAGTACTTTGCCATCTTCCTGAGTTGGTTCGGTTATTTGTTATTCTGTGAACCCATCCATTGCATGCACGTTACTAAACGGCCATAAGCTCACTCCCTTCACTGCAAAAAGTAATTGAGAAATTACAGTAATCACAACACCAATTCAGACTAATGAGGAGAACATAATGAACTCTCTCATCCATCAGGGACACTCTGAAGAATAATTCTGATACAGACATACCAGGTGCACTCATGCCCCTGGACAGCTTTGTGACCTTCCATACCATCATTGGCAAAATCCTCCTAAATGAAATTCTAGACATCAAACGGGACAAAATATTACTGTAGTGGATCACATCCTTCTTTTCAAACAGCAAAGTATTGATTTATGTTTCCCAATTCAAATATCCACTCCTTTGAATTTCCCATGTGGAGTAGGTTAAGATTCCATAATATTCATATCACTTTTCACCATCTACATGGCCGTCCACTTGGAAATCATGAGCAACACAGGTCTTAGCATTTACAACTATGCAAACTTTACTGAAGCTATCTACAAACATACACAACTATCAACCATAAATCAAGCGGGCCTCAGCCTTGCATGTGACCTTCATGTGGACTCATGGATGACAGCAAATTGATTAAAGCTAAACAAAACTAAGATATAGCATATGATCTGTAACTCAAAACATGCCACTACTCTAATATCCCTTGGTCAGAAGAAATAGGTATGGTATGATATGGAATTTATAACGCGCCTGTACACAAGTGTTTCAAGGCACAACAAGGCAAGGGAGAGGAAACAGAGGGAAGACAGAGATTCTACTAGGCCAGGTGACATTGAGATCACAAGGGGGAGGGGGCAGCGCAGTACATAGTATAACAGTAAAATAAATAAAGGCAATAAATATAAATAAATGTCCGGCCAGCTGGTGGCAAGTGCAACGGTAAGTGCAGACATCAGGTGTCAAGTGCTAGTAGGGGCTGTAGGGATACAGAAACAGCCCCCGAGTGCAAGTGTTGCAAGGGGAGCAGTGTAGGTGTGCAACTGGCAGGGAGTGGACCTGGGCCCGAGATCAGAAGGTAGCCAGGTATCCAGTGCAGTTTCAGAATCAGCCAGGAGATCAGCAGGGCAGAGGAGGAGAGAAAGCAGAAGGAAAGTGGAAGGTCTTGAGGTGCTTCCGCAACCGGAGATGGTTCTCCTCAAGTTTCAGAGAGGCAGGGAGGCTGTTCCAGAGTGAGGCCCCATCAGAAGAAAGAGATCTACCTCCATCTCGCTGCTTGGAGAAGAGAATAACCCTGAGGGAGTTGGAGGCTGATGAACGAAGAGCTCAAGAAAGAAGATATTTAGGAAGAGAGAGATGAAGGTGTTGAGGCCCCAGGCTCCAGAAGACCTTGTGGACCATGCAGAGGTTTTTTAACTTAATCCTCGCTGCCACTGAGAGCTAGTGCAGAGATTTCAGTCCTGGTGAGATACGATCCCTGGGCCTGAGGCCAAGGCAAGACTTGCAGTCCTGTTTTGGATGAGTTGCAGAGGGCGGAGAGTAGAGGCAGGCAGATTTAGAAAGAGGCTGTTGCAGTGGTCCAGCCTAGAGAGAACCAGAGCTCTGGAGACAGTTAGCTTGTGGGGGAAGAAGAGAAAAGGAAGAATACCTCTGGGGAGGTGCAGCTGGTAGTGTGACTTCTTAAAGATGTCATAGATGTGAGGAGAGAAGGAAAGTGTGGAGTCGAAGATGACCACAAGGTTTTTAGCCTCACAGGTGGGAGCAGGAAGAGGGCCAGGAGAGGCCGGCCAAAGAATGACAGGAAAGGAGGGAGCAGGTGTGCCGATGAGTAGAATCTCAGTATTTCTGGCATGAAGGTAGAGATCATTGGCAGCACACCACTCCTGGATGGCAGACAGACAGTCAGAGATGAGAGAAGGAGTTGAGGTGGCAGAAGGGAGCCTGAAAATTAGTTGAGTGTCATCAGCATAGCATTGAAAGTTGGGGCAGAGAGAGGCAATGTGGTGGGCAAGAAGTGCCAGGTATTGGTTTAACAGCCAGGGAGAGAGGTTAGACCCTGGGGAACACCACAGGTAGAGATAGAGATAGAGGAAAGGAAGGACCCAAGTTGGACCTGGGATGGCCGATCAGAGAGGAAGGAGGTCATCCAAGCCAGGGCCTGATCTGTGATACCCAGGTTATCATGGAGACGGTTGATCAGGATGGCATGGTTGACTGTGTCAAAGGCAGAAGAGAGATCGAGTAAGATGAGGACACAGGGGCTGTTGGAATCAAGGTTGGTGAGCAGGTCTTCACCGATGTTCAGGAGAGCATTTTCTGTGCTTTTGGCAGCTCTGAAGCCAGAGTGATAGTCATGGAGACAACCAACAGATTCAGAGTGAAGGTTAAGCTGGGAGATATCCAGCTTTTCCCAGAGTTTGCCTAGGAAAGGAGTGATGAGATTGGACGATAGTTAGCTGGGCAGGAAGGGTTGGCAGAGTGTTTCTTAAGAAGAGGGTGCACAAGGGAGTGCTTCTGGGGGGAGGGGAAGACGTCAGTGGCAAACGAGTGGTTGCAGAAATCTGCTAGAGCAGGAGCCAGGGTGTTAATGTGGTCCTTGATGGTTTTGGAGGAACAGGGGTGAACCTGTTTTGATGAGACTTTCATAGATCAGACTTGTCTAGAAACCTCGTCTGAGGAGAGGTGGCTGCAGAAGCGTCAGAGAAAGAGCAGGGAGTAGAGGAGGAGGGGGAGAGGAAGAGAGAGAGGACATGATGTCCTGAGTTTTAGAAATGAAATGAGAAGCCAGGGACGTGCAGAGGTCCTGGGAGGGGACAGAAGAGGGAGAGACTGCAGCGGGATTGGCCAGCTCCTTGCAGATTTTAAAGAGTTTGGCTGAGTTGTTTGATGCCGCCGAGACGAAGGCTTGGATGTGGGCTCACTTCTTGGTGTGTACGGAGAGCCAGTATTGCCTTTGGAGCAGGCGGCAGGCCAGTTTGTCAGAGGATGTACCGGAAGCATGCCATTTCCTCTCAGCCAACCTGCACTTACGTTTAAGGATGACAAGGTCTGAGTCGGACCAAGAATTGTATTTGGCTTTGGGCTTCAAGCGGATCCTCATGACAAGGGCAAGAACATTGAGAGTGTTGGATATAGCAGAGTGGAGAATGGAAAGGGCTCTGTCAGGGTGTGAGTGATCCAAGGGGGGCGGGAGGATGGGAAAGTGGTGGTGAAAGCCTCAACTGACACATGCTTCATGGGTCGGATAACCGAGAAGGTAGGTGGCAGTGCTGAAGTTGGCTTGGCCTGAGGAGTAGAGAGGGTGAGATGGGAGGAAAGGAGAAAGTGATCACTCCAGGCGAGAGGAGTGGTGAGAGGGATAGAAAGGGGAAGGTCTGAAGAGATCAGAACATCCAGAGTGTGCCCTACAGAGTGAGTCGGTCCAGAGGGGAGAATAGAGAGTGAGAGAGAGTTGCAGAGGTCACGAAAGAGTCCATTGGAAGGATAGGAAGCATCCAGGTGGATGTTGAAGTCTTCAAGATGGAGGAGTTGAATGGTTGAGACCAGGAGGGAAGACTAGACGTCCGCCCACTCAGAGAGGAAGGAGAAGATCTGACCAGGTGGCCAATAGATGTTAGCCACAGTAAGGGAATGGCCAGTCGAGAGAGAGCCTACAAACGAGGCATTCAAAAGAAGAGTAGGCCTGCGTAGGAATGACAGAGGCAGGAATCCACTCATGGAAGATCAGGGCTACACCCCCTCCATAACGGTTGGATCTGGGTGCAGAGAGGATCTTGTAGCCATCAGGGAGGAGAGTGTCAAAGCTTGTGACAGAGCTGGCCATGAACCATGTCTCTGTGAGACCGAGAACATCGACGTCAAGTTCCTCCAGGAGGCGGCAGATGTCAAAGGAGTGTTTGACAGATGAGCGAGAGTTTAGTGTGGCAATATGGAGAAGGTTTCCATCCTTGAAAGACTTCTGGGGAGGGGTACAAATCAGGGGTACGCCCTGCGGAGGTGTAGAAGCAGCCTGGGGGGGTGGGGCAGAAGAGGGAAAGTTAGCCAAGGAGGAGACAGCAGAGGCAGGCGAGGAAGCCATGGAGGAGAGAGAGGGGACAGCAGGAGAAGAAAGGAAATTGATGAGGCGTGGGAAGCATCTATCAAAGAGGAGAAGGTTGGCTTGAGGGCCTTGGACCAAGACGGTACCATTCAAGTTAACATTAATGATGACCTTAGAGAAGTGGAAGCCAAGAGGGCCTCCCACCGGGTGCCACCATTAATGGGCGAGGAAGAGAAGGGAGAGAGCACAGAGACCACATGTAGAGTCCACAGCTCTGGCGAGGGAACGACAAAGAGGATGTCGGTGAAAGTTTGCCTGTAGAAGGCACTGGTATAGGTGTCAGCGATAGGGAGGCCTGGGTTGGACACAAGGATGTCCTTTTTAAACTTCTCCCTACCAGATTTAGTGAGCAGAGTAGGATAGTCGATACAGAAGCAGTTAGAAAAGATAGGAGAGACAGAGAGCACCATAGAGTAGGTAGGGAGAGAAGAGGGCGGGAAGAACACTAGGGAAGGACACACTGCAGGGAGCAAGCAGACAAGACAGAGAGAGATGAGACAAGTTGACAATTGGACAAGACTACATGCGCATAGATAGTGGTAGAAAGGTACCTTCTTTAAGTCAACAATAACCTTCAAAAACCTTGGTATCTTTATGGACACCTCCCTCATCCTTAAACCCTAAAATAAAGCTCTAGCGAGAAGCTGTTTCTTTGCACTAAGATCACTGGGTTCATCATTCCATACCTGATATTCATGCACAGAACCATGGCAGTTTGCGGCCTAGTTCTCTGTAGTCTCAATCATGCCAATTGCTTCTACATGGGCTTTCCAGAATATCTGCTAAGCCCTCTACGAAGAGTGCTAAACATAGCATCAACACACTAAGACATTAAGCAGGATGATGGCAGAAAGTACACATGCTGCTTGGTAGGTGGAACATATGCATAGGAGAGCTGCTACTACCCCATACAAATTTGTTAGGGTACAATACCAAGTACCCAACCATTGGGCACCAATCACCTAGTCAATCGATGGGCAGACAAGGAGCGCAAGCGAGGAAGTCTAAGCATGCGCCGTAATACTGGACAGTTCAATTCTGGAAAGGTTTTGTTGAACATGAGAGGGTGGGGAGTTTGTTTAAAGGGACGTGGGAAGACTGAAAGAGAATTAAAAAGTCCTCACATACAAAAAGACAAGTCCCTCAAAATATTATGGACTACACTAGAAGCACCCAAAAGCGCAAGCAAACAAGGAGAAGATGGCTGGGAACATATTATGCATATGCCAGGGAAGTCGTCATTTGGGTAGCCCTGACAATCCCTCTAAAGGTCCTGCACACTAATGCTGATGACGAAGGTATGATATGATAGCTTATTTATAACGCACTTAATACCAAGAGGTTTCTAAGCGCGGATCCAT
Organism: Ambystoma mexicanum; assembly: GCF_040938575.1. Classification (NCBI taxonomy): domain Eukaryota; kingdom Metazoa; phylum Chordata; class Amphibia; order Caudata; family Ambystomatidae; genus Ambystoma; species Ambystoma mexicanum. The sequence continues at coordinate 467,916,057 of NC_090934.1, forward strand.
GGATCGATCCTGTGTTGCTCTGTGTCGTTTTAGAATGATAATAATATAAGGGAGGCTTGAGAACAAAGAAATATGTATAGTGAATACGTATGCACCAAACCATGATGCCATGACATTCGTCAGGTCCTTATATGCTATATTGGGACCGTATATGAACATGGTCATGATATGGGGCAGAGACTTCAATTGTACACTTAATCCCATACTATACAGGTCAGACGAAAGATTCAAAAGACTCGCTTCACCGACTGAGGTTCTGAGAATCCTTCTACACCAATTCCATTTAGTCGACATATGGAGGACCCTTCACGCTGCACGTAGAGACTATACTCACTACTCCGCCCCATACAAAGTACATACGAGACTAGACTACTTGTTCATGGGGGAGGAATACATGAGTTTTGTCGGATCATGTTCCGCTAATACTGAAATGGGTGATAAGAGCCCCTTGACCGCCGAATCCAACCTGGAGACTCAGGAGCAAGGCACTCCTAGACCAGCATTCAAAGAACATGTAAGAGAACACACAATTGAATTCCTCAAGGTTAACGAAGGTAGTGTCAAAAGTGTGGGTCCAATATGGGAAACATATAAAGTAGTGATCAGCGAAGAGACGATGGCCAAAGCAGGGGGAGTGCGCAAGTCCATCTCCTCAGAAATACAGGAAACAGAACAAAAACTTGCAGAGATCGAGAGACAGACAAGTGCGGGAGAAGATCACTTGGAAGGGGAAATTAAATTGAGGCAAGAGTGTCTGACCCAATGGGACAGGCTGAGCAAGTTCAGCTATACACAATACCTAGGAAAAATCCATGCACAAGGAGATAAGCCTAGCAAACTGCTGGCTTTGTTATACAATACCAACAACAGTAAAACACCAATATACTCAATCCAAACTGCAGAGGGACACATAGATAACATGCAGGTGAGAGTGGATAAGGTGTTATATGAATACTATAAAAAGCTATACAAAGGCTCTCATGCTGATAAAAAAGGGAAATTGCAGGAAGCACTAGACCTCATTACCTTACCACACCTGGGGGACCAACAAATTCACACATTAGAAGAGCCCATAATGGCAGAAGAAGTGTTAGCTATAATAAGAATACTGCCCTTGGGCAAGGTGCTTGGTATGGATGGATTACCTGGGGAATATTATAAAGAATATGCGGACAACATAGCACCAATCCTGGCAAGGGTATATAACGAAGCATTCAAAACAGAGTTACTCCCAGATAGCACGAGAGAGGCCGTAATTATCCCTCTACCAGCGCCCAATAAAAATGTGGAGGAATGTGGATGCTACAGACCCCTTTCTCTACTGAATTAAGACAGCAAAATTCTTACAGCAGTGCTGGCGAGAATGCACAGGAAAGTAATAACAGAAATGATATACCCTGACCAAACAGGATATGTACCGGGCAGAAACATTTCCTGGAACCTAAAAGGTTACACCATGATATCAATAGTACGAAGGGCAAGAAAGAGCATTGTGCAGTGGCCTCCTTAGATGCAACTAAAGCATTTGACTCAATGCACTGGGACTGGCTGTATGCCACATTGGCTAGACTGGGATTTGGGCCAAATGATATGAGGCGGGTGAAATTGATATACAGTAAACCTATGGAGAGAGTATGTACAGTAAGCACTTTTTTAGGACTAGATGGGAGTTACAGAAAGGCACCAGACAAGACTGTCCACTGTCCCCAATGGTGTGCATACTTGCAGTGGAGCCAATAGCTGCATTTCTGAGAAAGGAATATGAGGAGCTGGAATAGTGATAGATGGGGTACGACACATTGTATCAATGTACACGGACGACATGCTTCTTATCTGCAGAACCCAGAAGAGAACTTACAACTTGTATTAGAAGTATTGGACAATTTTAGCAAATTATCGGGGATAGTAATAAAGAGGTACACATCCTGCCTATTCCTGCTAGCCAAACTAGCTACAAGCAACAATGCAGCATTGCCGGCCCTGCAACTACCATGGAGTAAGAACTCCTTCCGATACCCTGGATTATACATTTGGTGTGCAGTCAAAATTTCGAAAACTAAAATGTTGAAAGTCATATCGAAAAACAAAAGTCGAAAAAAAAGAAGTCAAATTCCTTTTTTTAATTATATATTTATTTTGGGGTCCGGGAATAAAAAAAAATGAGTAAAAAGAAAAAAAAGGGGGGCTTGGGGGGAACCCCCCCATTTTGAATAAAAAACCTAATAAAAAAAATGTGATTTTTTTTCGACATTTTTTTCTCGATATTTTGACTTTCGACCTTTTTGTTTTCAATTTTATCACTATAAACCATACATTTACCACGACCCAATACTAGAGCACGAACAGAGCACTATTAAAATTAAGGAAGGGTTAATAAGATCAAAGCAATTCTGGGGGAAGCTGCCGCTGTCAGTTATGGGGAGGGTGGCATTATTGAAAATGGTGGCACTACCGAGACTACTGTACTGCTTCCGGAACATACCGTAAAGCATACTGAGGCAATTCTTCACTAGACTGGACAAAGAGTGTAGAGGCTTCCTATGGCATGGGGGTAGACAAAGAATGGCACTCAATACGCTACAAAGACCCTATGAACAAGGGGGGCTGAGGATTCCAAATTTTGAGCTGTACTATCTCGCATACCAGATGCAATACGTAGTAAGCTGGCTGGCAGATGACCCCACTGTTGATACGACCCTTCTACAACCAGAAATAAAACACTTACACCAGTAAGATCTAATATGGGTTGCCTGGACAGAACTCCATGGATACACACACCTAGTGTCACGAGGCATGCAAATATGGAAGAGAACCTGCAAAAAGATAGGAATCAAAGACCCAATATCACTGCAGATACCACTAGCTGTAGTGATGATGGATGGTAGAGGACTAAGAGCTAGCATGCACACACACTGGGAGACTTGTGGGATCATCACGATAGGGGACCTGAGGGGAGACTAGAAACTACTAGAATTTCGAGAACTACAGGAAGTGACAGCCATATGCGGGCGACAATTCCTATTACATAGCTCTATGATAAGCACGCTGAGATGCAGATGGCCAACTAAAGGGCAGGATACAATAGGTAGTGAAGACATAGAAACAATAATATATATTTCAGAGGGTGGGCATGCTGTATCAAGTCTATATGATATGCTGAAAGAGGGCCAATCCATGGAGGAGTTGATGTGCAAGGCGAGATGGGAGGCTGTACTGTGGAAGCCCTTTGCAGACAAAGATTGGTATAAGGTAGCCAAATATCACAAGCAAGTCTCCAGGAATGCAAGATTACAACTAATAAAATTATACGTCGCACAAAGAGCTTATCTGGCACCAGAAGTGATATCCAAATTCAGGGGGGCCGGAAGACAGAGATGTCCAAAATGCAAAAAGGAAAAGGCCAGGATGACACACATGAATTCTAAAGGCAAATTGCAAATAAGGTGGCCCCAGGAGGCACAAACTTAGATATCCAATCCCCAAGGCATGCATGCTGGGCCTCTTCCAGAGAGGCACAAAAGAGAAAGCAAGGAGAAAGATGAAAGATCTAATATATGTGTTGGCTAAACGTAGCATAGCCATGAACTGGAAGGCAGAAAGGGGACCGAGTGTGGAAAAATGGTGGGGAGACTTACGTAAATGGTCAACAGCAGAAATGGGAGTGTGAGAAAAGGCGACAGGGGAGTAGAAGCAAGAACCCAAGCTCAGACATGCCTCAATGGACAGCCCTCACACTAACTGTATTCAGCCAAAGTGGGAGAGACAGCGAGAATTAGGATGTACTGAGGGGCAGCAACGGCGAATAGGAGTGTAGGACCAGCAGAGATAATAAAGGAGATTATATCAAGGCTAACCAAAGGGGAGATGGAAAGGGGGGATGGAAGTTGGGGTAACACATTGAACGAAATTCAAGTGAATGATATTACATGTGTGTATTGTCTATTCTGTGTGTTGATATACAATTAATTACTTTTGTTTTTAAACATAGCAGCAACTCTGCTCTTACAACTGTAAAGTTGTGAACACATCACCCTGGTGCTTTGAAAACACCACTTCTCAAAATCAAACAAAGAATACAATTCAAAGCCCTTGGTATCACTCACTGTGCCTTCTACTTCATGGGCCAAGAATACAACAGGTTCATCAACTACATACCTGCCAAAACTCCTTTGTCCCATCCTAGAAACAATACCACACCATAAACAGAAATGCCAAGGAGAATCTTCTTTCTCATTACAGACAGTCACCATACGGAAAAACAAAGCCCAGGTGACCCTCTGAGAATGCCATAAAATCTGGCTGTTCTCCAAACCACAGAAAACTTACTGACACTGATGAGCTCCTTCCCAAGTCTAGACCCAATCAAGTTTGTATAACGCACAATTGCAGAAACAGAACCACCTGAGCATAAAGTCATGACCAAGAAAGCTTTAGAAGCTAGACACAGATGTGTTAGCCTTGCAAACTTGCTCTCGAAAGCAGACCCAAGACATGCACATAAGCCATTGAACGCTGGACCAAAGTGGAGATAAGACAATCATAACCGGGAGACTGGTGCAATATGTTTGATCTTGGACACCCACCCTCCACATACTTGTATTGAAGCCCTCCCTTCCATTGCATTATCTTTGTGCACCTACTTACTGACCGCTACCTTGATCGGTCACTCTAGCCAAACAATCACGGCAGACACAGGATTCTTTAACACCCAATAATCGCCACCCAACCACTAGCTCAAAAGTGAACCAAACTCAAAAATCTTTGACTGTCCTCATCACTACTAACATTCCAAAACATTCCTCTGCGTATCTACCTGCTGATCAAAACCCTTCTAGGTGGGTCATGCACATCAACCACGAACCAAGTATTCTTCAAGAATCTCACAAATTACCACCACCACCCAGCAATCATCACAAAAACAAACAAATAAAATACAAAGAATCTTGTCATCTGGATTAACACTAAAGGTCCATTTCCTTTCCCCTTTGTAACCCCCAGCTAACCTACTCACCTTTCAATTTCTTTTCACCTTGCACTACGTCTATATAAATCCCTATACAAACTCAAAACTAAAGTCTGCTACCACCCCACCACCACTGTAGTCACTGCAGAGCTATGGAGATTTCTCTTTGCATAACTGACAACACCCCTACCACAGAGATGTCTTGATTGGAGGGCAAAAGGGCAGAATGCTGCAGATCAGCTCACTGGGAGTGCCCCCCCCCATGTAGCTGCCTCATACAAAGAAGTCAGTACACATTTGACATGACATGATGGGTTATTTATAATGCGCTTAATACCCAGAGCTTTCTAAGCGCAAACCCAGAGATTGAACCTGTAGTGCTCCCTGTTATTGTGCTTCCACGACGAGTACGTTGCCCCTGAGCTATCCTCCCAGACTTATATGTAAAACATAAGTAACACATCATGATAATGTATGGTACAATGCTGAGGCTTTCAGCATGCTACCTGCTTGTTGACAACTAAGGTCTGATTTGTTCAATTAATCCCACAATGCCTTCTGTGTAGTGTGCATGTATTACAGTGCATACCGTTTGTGTGTTCACTAACAAAACTTGAAATTCATACTGCTAAACTTCAATCCCATGATAGTTCAGAAGATAGCCCAGTGTTTAAAGCACTTGTTGCAGAGATCTTTCTTCATATGTCAGAACACAGTTCCAAGTAGCAATAAGGCAGACTTAGGCTTTTGCTCTCTAAAGTTGATAAACTTGAGCATATAAACTCTGGTGATAGTAATACCAACAGTTCTCCATAGCAACCTAACTGCACCAAAAGCACCAGTATGATGCAGTTCTGTAGCTTTCTACTTCCATAGCAGGTTTGTAAACACTGATTAGAAACACCACATTAAGATCACAATGCATTAGTCAAGGGGTGATTTTGGAGCTAAAGTTGGGACAATTGAGCTGAAGTGCCATGGTCCATATCCCTGATTTGTATCTGTATGATCGTGGACATAGCTTTTTGACTCACTGTATAATGCTGGGCTGGCCTTTTTGAAAGGTTTTGCCATGTCACATTCTGGTCACATTGTTTAGCCCATTGACTGCTCTTTCTTTTCTTGCAGGCCATTTGAGTTAAGAGGTCCTAGGCCAGAGAGAGAGGACTAAATGTCGCAGGCAATCCAATTTTCAGTTTGCTATTTTCTAAAATTTCAAATGTTCTTATTGACATCATGAATAACAAACTGCACGTATATGTACAAATGACTATAAGCAGGTGAACCTATCACCAAGTGATTAATTGCGTGTATTTTCATCTTTTAAGTACAGAAGAAGACAAAAGATGAGATAATTTGGACTGATATAAATTAGTAGTCCGATACTTGTAGAGTACCATTTATGATGGAGAAAATTAAGCTAACATTGTTCTCCTTTTGCAAAACATGTTACGATACAAATTATGTGAATAAATATTGTCTTTTTGGTTAAAGCTGTGATTCATATCTACAAAACAGTATTATTTTAAGTTCATGAAAGTCAAGCATTCACAAATAACTGGATCATGTTGTACTTCATGAAATAAAAAACAATGTGGTCAAGCGGCAACATTGTAGACTTAGCTCAAATGCCAGCTTAACCCCTCAGCCATGGCGTGTGATCCTGGCCAATGCATTTAATTTCATAGCTACTAACCTGTCAAAACTCTCAGTTCCCAATGTTTTAAACTTTTCACTGACTGAACATAACTTATTTCTCAAGCTCTCAGCGAACATTCTTCAGAAATGTCTCACTTATGGTTTAACAGGTTATAGCTTTGCCTTATACATAATAATAGTGGCCACTGGTATACTGCACACTACAAGTTGTTTCTTGGCTAACTCATGGCAGAAACGTTTTAAATCTAGGACTATCTTCCCCTCTCTTTGCACATGTGCACCTTACTGGTAACTTCTAATCTGTACCCTCTATCTATGCTATGTGTACTCTTGCTTATTCCAAACTGCCGCTGGTGACCATCGTCGAGCACTTGCATAATTTGTGAGGCTACTTATCTGAGTTCTGTGTCTGTGCTGTCATATATATACCATTTTCATATGTTAATGTTAATGCTAATATTAAAGAGAACAATGCTACGTGAGCACAAAAAAGACCACTGTTTTGTTAGGGGCTTGTGGGATGTGGTCTGGAATACATGGACAGTAGAAGGTTCCCAAAACAAGCTACCTATAGATGTCTACATCTAGGTTGGAGATTCAGGATGGTGTGAGGTAGCTATGAGTCAAAATATTGTGTGCAACATATATCACAAGATATGAGCAAGGCTGGTATTACAAAAAATGTATTTATCAAGGAGCACATTTCCTAAGGGGTCCTCCTTGACAAATCAACTATAATATGTATATTTGGAAGTCACCTTTTTGTACTAACACCACCTCAAGTTAATGATGAGCTTGATTCAGTTTTGACGTATGCGAATTGATACTTGTACTTTTGAAAATTGTGTTTCATGTATTTTTGTTTCATGTTGTCTTATATGTAAAAAAAAAAAATTAAAATCAAGAATGGACAATTATATGTCCTTCCTTTTATGATGTACCACAAAATAAAACTCAATATATTTTTTGTAATACCAGCCTTGCTCATATCTTGTGATATATGTTGCACACAAGATTTTGACTCATAGCTACCTCACACCATCCTGAATCTCCAACCTAGATGTAGCCATCTATAGGTAGCTTGTTTTGGGATCCTTCTACTGTCAATGCTAATGTTAAAGGACATTTGTACCGCGCACTATCACCACCGGAGTGGTCCCCTGGCGCTCTGGCGGCTCTGAAAGAGAAGGGGAGGTTAAGTTATTGGGAGGAAGCAGGAAAAGTGCAAGAGAGCAGTGATGTGCTGTTGGCAGCCTCAGCCCGGTGGGTCCGTTGGCTGGGCCTGGGGTGTTTGCGGCCGGTAGTCATCGTGTACTGTTGTGCAAGACTATGTGTGTTTTTTTATTGCAATGTAGTGAGGTTTGTGCAGTTTGCTGTGCTGTAGGTTTTGGTTGTGTTTGGTTTGGAGTTTGAGAGGTGTATGCAGAAAGGGAATTTGTTAGTAGGGTTGGTTAGTATGCGTCTCTATCCTGAATTGAGGCGCTCGGCTTGTGTAGTCTCCCCTGATCGCGGCTCTGTCCTGATCTGGGTACGACTGGTATACAAAGTTCCTTACTCCTCTGGCCCCCACTTCTAACATGCTCGCTCATAGCTCCCCTTATCCTCCCTTCATACTCCTGTGGCCAGTGCACCTGCCAATGTCAACCTTTCAGGTAGTGTGGTGATTGCCAATATCTCGACAATTCCACACTACTGTGGTACCTGGCGGTAACTAAGGGGCGGGCGAAAGTGTTGGTGGGATTGTCTGGGGTAGTTGACTCAGTCTCCGTGCGTGCCGCTTGTGTTCCAGTCTATCCGGTGTCACCCGTCCAGGTGTCATGGGAGTTACCCTCTCGGGTCGGATATGTCCGTGTCCTTTCCTGATGATCTCTGTCCCTTTCCTGATGATCTCTGTCCTGCACCTATGCTTTGGTCAATTTAATGGTTTTTTTATAATGCTCTTAATACCAACGAGTGGTTTCTAAGCACTGTATCAGGATTCAAACCTGTGTTGAGATTGTGTTGAGCCTCGTTGTCTTGCTTCCAAGATAGGACACAAGTACACTCATCGTGTATAGGAAATGTTGCCCTTGTAATGCCACTCGTTTATTATTCTCATTCCAGCATCGATGAAGGGGGTGAGGGGGCTTCATGGGAGTTCCCTTGCTCAGTTTAATCACCAGCATGGCAACATATCAAGCAATGGATTGTGATTCCAACAATTATAGCGGGTTCAACCAGTGATTATTGCAGTCTCTTCATTTTTGTGGCATGAATAGGGGCCTACATTTGTATGTGCTCTGGAACCCCAAACCCCCTTTAAGATGGACCTTATCTACTCCTTATGAAATATCCCACTTGTTTCCTATCATCAGCTCTCCTGGTGTTCCAGCACTGGCAGCTAATCAATTGTGGGCCTTTCATCTGAGGATACACAGACTGTCCACCGCCACACACCAACTACAATCTACCAACACACAGGTCTCTGTACTTGCTGCCTGCATCCATCAGGACAGAAGTGGAGATTGCACCTGCATCCTTTCCCACTAAAGCTTCTGCCCATCTCTTCTAGAACCATGTGCTAAGAGGGTGCCAAAATAGCAAGAGTGGCACTATATAAAACCAATTTACACTACACTACATTACAAATAGACATTAACACATTAGACAAACACATAAACATACAGGATGGCCAACTGTCCCGGTTTAGGGGTTACAGTCCTGTTTTTTACACAATGTCCCCCTACCCCGACAAGCTTCTGCAAAATAGTCAAATGGCCTGCTTGTAAGAATAGGATTTGTAGCTTCTCTGATAATGGGTGAATGCTGGTCAGGCTACAGCTATGGAGAAAGCCTTCTGTGAGAGAGGAGTGATGAAAGTAAACATCTCTTATTGCTGCCAGAAGATCAGATGAATCAGAAATAAAAGGTGAGTAACAGAAGAAGGGAGTGATGAGAAGCGAAGGGGTGGAAAAGTAGTGAGGAAAACTGTTTGACAGAGAGATGAGGGAATACAAAAGTGAATGAAAGGAATGGTTGGTACAAATGAAAAAAAAGAGAAATTATAGAAATTCTATGTAAACCTTTTGCACCAATATAGTTTCAACTTCCAAAGTGTGCCACCCTCGAAAGGTGTCATCATTAGCTTACCCAATTACTCTTCAAAAAGACCCTGTATGGCTCTGAAAATGTCAGCTGAAATGGGCACAACACTCCTAAACTACCTCTTAGTCTAATGATAACGCAAATCTAGCTACAATTAAACATTCTGGACACCCTAGACAGTAACTAGAAAGATATATACTCTACACACACGTGGAGATACATAAACTGTGTAGAGAAACAGATAGCAACTGTTCAAAGCCACCCACATGGAATCCAATAGAAACTTAAGATAGACACCCGTGTAGACACACACACACACATGCACACACACACGACAAATTAACTGCATTAACTCAAGGTGGACAACATGACAGAGGTTGCATATTATATATGCACCATTGCACTTAAACACATACACACATATGGTCATGTGTACTCCATACACACTGCCATATAGAGTACCCTGCTATATAGAGTACAGACACACACCAAAATACAACCTCTACAGAGAATGGTACTTCTAGGTTTAGACATGTGCGCGCAAACACACAAAATGCACATAGATGTATTTAAAAGGTACACAAGTATAAAATACAGGCACATTTAGAAAGAAATGCAAAATGTCCATGACACATAAATAGATGCACAGAAATGCTTATAAAGAGACAACGAACAATAATGTGCTGACCCAAATGAATACATTGCGACCACACATAGAGTAAAAGCCACATTTTAAAGAGCTAGGCTTAAATATTGAAAACAAATATAGGCATACAAAGAAGAGAAACAGACATAATCAGACACAAGCACATAAAATCTAAGCAAATAAACGATCCTTAAGTAGGTTGAGCAGTACACCAAGACTAGCCAGCAGGACACAGGGTGTCAGTTCAGTAGTAACCAAACAATTACTATGTCTTAATAAGTGCTGCACAAAATATACGCCCTTAGCACGTATGAGGTTACTGTTACACAACGTGTGGGTCCCTTTAATTTGTCGTGAAGTTAATCCAAGTTGTATGTGAACAGGCTGCATAGCTATTGAGGTGTGCTGACCACTGGAAAAGGCCATCAGGTCAACACAATTTCTGCTCAGCAAATGTATCCAATTTGAACCCATGGACGGGTGCATCAGCCTGCTCAGATTGTAGACTTTATGTAAAATTTGCACTCAGGGAAGGACGCTCAGCCAATCAGGTGGCTGGACCAGTGTGCGAGAATACACATTCCCTGACCGCTGTCCCAGTCACCCGAGGTGCCATTTTTGTTGTTGTTAATGTGGGGACGCAGTAGTGAGCCTCTCCCTGTTGACTCACTATCCAACCCTCCCCCAAAAATACGATCCCTTTTCCCACCCCCTCTCTCCATCCCCACTTACCTGCAGGACCGGAGCTCTGCACTCCGGTCCGGGGGCGCACCTCCTGTTTTCTAGGCTGCAATAGACATGGAAAAGGGACTTAGTCCATTTTCCATTTGGCAAGTAGCCATCTTTTTTGCTTTTTTTGTTTCTTTTCATAGAGATCGCTGCCAGTGAATCTCCTGAGGAAAAATAATGAAAGCCATTCGCACCCCAAATGAACCTTGGGTGTGAATGTACTTCATATCCACTCAGGAGGGCGGAAATGGCCAGTATCGGCCCACAGCCAGGGCTGGGGCCCTCACTTTGCGCAGGACCTGCCTTATCTCAGTATGGTCAGCCATTACCAGCCATCTCCGCCCTCCTGAGTGGGAATGAACGTCATAATTAATGCCTGTGTTCTGAGCAAGATGTGCACTGCTCACAACATCCTTAGCCTCTAGCCAGGCCACAATTGCTCTCTGTTACCGTACCGTACATGTTCTCACTTCCCCACTGCATTCTGCTGCAGGTTTATCACTCCTCCACACCTGCTCTGTTGGGGTCATGCGTTGGAAATCTGTAATGGAATCCACAGAGCCCTATTGTTTTTTTTCTCTGGCAGCCATATTTAGGCAACTTTTATCAGTTTGTGTGTAAATCTGTGTCACCTGCTCTCTTTGGCCTGTGAGTGGTCAGGAATGTGAGGTGGGCCACTTTGTAAGATTTTCTCAACAAATGCCATTTTATTATTGTAACAAGGTTGGATAAATGCCTCACTATCCCTACCCTAATGACAATTTCACTGCCTAAAATAACTAATGGAAACAGTCTTGTAAAGGATATAGGTCCCTCACACTTACACATAGACCACATGAATAAGGACATGCATGTCAGTTCAAAGCAATATTGATTGTAACCACAGTCTCTTAGAATCTGAGGATATTCCCCATCCCCAGCTTTCTGCTTCACAGTTCAAGAAACGAAAATAGGGAGATCCTTGTCTGAAACAATGTTCTAACACAGTTCTTTGCAAGTTCAATTGTTCAACACAAAGTGAACAAAAAAGGCTCTTCTTCGTCTTTATATAATTTAACTTCTTCAGACAATGAACAACTTTGCAGTTTATCAACAGAAACAATAACTTGGTCAGATTATTTGCTACAACTGATACATTTAAAGAAACACAACTCCTTGGCAGCTTTAAACAGCTCCTAGCTTCAGTAGCACAAGCACATACAATGGGCTTCATTACGAGCATGGCGGTAACCGTGCCTGTATGGCAGGCACGGCTACCACCATGCTCGCTACCGGCACCGCCTCCTGCGATTGGGCAATAACCAGCCAATTTAGAGATGAATGGGCCAGAAATTGCCATTCGCGGGTGGCGGTAATGCTGTGCTCCCGATCCCCATTCTGCACCATAGGGCAGAATGGGGGTGGGGAGCATGGTTGCACCGGCACCGTTGATAATGGTGCTGGTGCAATCACTAGTTCTGCTCGCGGGTGCCGCACAGCCGCCAGGTAAGACCTGGTGGGCTGTCAGGAACCCGCAAGCAGAACTCGTATTGCGGTGACCCGGTATGAACGGTGCCGGTGCCTTACCGGCACCGTTCATACAGTGACTGACACCCTTATAATGAGGCCCAATGTCTCTGTCAAAACCACTTCGTAGCACTTCTTTAACTTCCACATGGTTTACTCCCATGCCAGTCCCACTACCTCCAAAGGTGTGCCATTTGGGTATACTCCCCTGCCCGAACAGTGTTTCACAACAACAAGTGCTTTTGTGGTTACGGTCAACTTACAAGAGGTTCACAAGAGCTTTGCAGTATTCAACAAATTGCATCTTCAAAACTCTTAACAACTCCTTATTGAAAGCAAGGTTCGCATTTGTGCTCTTTAATACTCTTCAATAAATAATGCTCCTCTCTTTCTGAATATCTTTTCCAGAGGGGCAGCCTCTTTTTGTCACTCTTGTTTCCCACTACAACAGCAACCAAACATTGACAGGCATAGGGTCTTTTCTACCCCAACATTTACCCAATGTTGTATAAAATATAGGCACTTTTTGGTAATGTTGATTAGTTTGTATCTGCCTTTATTTTGCACCTTTTGGCTTGGGCAATACTTGTGTGCATGCCTTTCAACAATATTGCCCCATTGGGTGGTTGGGTTTTATAGTAACTTGGCTTAACCTTACATTTTTCGCTGCTGCCCAACGGTTCAGTATTCACAATTGCTTTGGGGAATGCTTGCACTCAACCGCAAGTACTGTGTTTGCCGCTTTCCAATTTTTTCGGTATCCAAGATTAACTTCAGGGTGACCTTCACTCATACCCGAGTGCTGCTCTTCAAGTGAATGCCTGTCTGGGGCACGCAAACAGGTAAGGAGCACTCCGGGGCTACTACCAGCATGTAGAGACACCGGATAAGCCTTGCGTCTCCTGACCCTTCACCGCTCACAGGACGTCCTCCTCTGTGGCTCCTTGTGACCCAGCAAACCTCTTCCTGGAGTCCGCCTTCACCCATACCACCTGAAACGGGGGGCCCCTGTCACTCAGGAGACCCTCTGGTGCATGCCAGCCACCAGAGACAGTCTCTCTCTTGCTACTGAGGCCCTCTGGTGCACGCCAGCCACCAGAAATAGCTGTGAGCCTCTTGGGTGCACGCCAGCCACCTGAGATGGCCTCCTGGGAATGAAAGCTTCCCTTTCATTCGCATCCCGCTGTGCGGCCTCTGCACTTCAGGATTTGAGAGTCCCCGATCTTCTCAGGACTGGCAGCCATGTTCTGCCGCCCAGTAGTCCCAGTGTCTTCTCTCTCTCCCAGCTTCTGCTTAGGCTGCAAGCAAGTACCGCACTGCTTCTGCTGGTTGTATTCTCTGCTCCTCTGCTTTCCTGCTTTCTCTAAAACCTTCACCAGGGGGCCTTTTTAAGGCTCTTGGTTTGCCTCAGGTGTGGGTCATTCAAACTAATGAACCGGCCACTCCTGCAACATTGTACCTTCTCAGGCCTCTGCTTCATCCCATTGCCTAGGGAATTATGGGACTTAAGGTCCCTAATGTCAAAATCAGTTTGAGTTTGCTTTTTTTTTTAAGCCCCAGTCTGTTCTTTACAATATTATTAAAAGGAATATCACAAGGATTTGTTATCAAGACGAATTGAAAAGAGGAGGGCAGTTCCTTTTGGCTGTTGTTCACACATTTCCTTTCACTATTTTTTTTATTTATAAGCATTTGGCTTTATAATTGAAAACCATAAGCTTTTACAAAGTAAAAAGAAAAGAAATTAAATTAATGAGCAACATTTAAAAAAGAAATACAGCAGCATCATCATCAGCCCACTATCAAAATTTGAAAAAGAGTTCACACATAGGTTAAAATTCAATTATGCTGGACCTAAATGTGCATTATACAGTCATGCCATGGCTATTTCTCCATGCAGAAAAAGAAAAGAAAAAAAACAACACTTAAGCTGAGCTTAAATCATTAATCTCCTCCATCATTTCGAGCTCAGAAATAATCCTTTTCACAAAGCCAAGAACAGCAAGCACCAGCACAGTGCTTTCCCCCTGTAGAACAGCAGACCACCAGTGATCAGCTGTTCTTGTTACAGACTTCCCAAGAAATGTTCCCATCCATCTATTTCTCTGGTTCTTCAGACTAGGGCAAATCATAATCAGGTGGTGCAGAGTCTCCTTTTGCTCTCTGCACCATCTGCAAGCGTAATCTCTCAATGCTTTAGGTTTCCTGACTTCCAAGATTTCTTTAGTGGGCACCTTTCACTATAGCATTGGGTTTTATAGAGGTTTTTAGCTTTACAAGTCTCTTGGATTTTAGATGGCTGTTTATTTCTCCCAAGGCCTCGGAGTTGATTGTATTCATCCCTATTTATATGTGTATCACACGGAATTAAATGATGATTATTACAACAAGCCTTTACATACCTTGGCATTAAGGTGACATCCTCCTTAGAGAAAGACACATACTGTGCTCATCCCACGGAGTCCTCCCACTCCCCTGGGCCTTTTCTCCTCCCACGTGATCCTCCCGCAGAACACCACCCACAAGGTTGGGATCAGGAAGCGTCAGTCTTCCCCTGGCCACTTGGGAGGAGACTTTAGGCAGGGGTTTAGTGAGGGATCCATAGTATTTATTACAGGTCCTTTTTTACGTCCCAAATAGTGGCTTTTAGTACCCTGGCCATTTGAAAAGGATGCTAAAAGCCCTATTCCGCCAGCCCCCATTCTGAGTGGCTCTCAAACATATTAACTTGAGGTGTGGGTCATTATCACCCAATGAAGTCTTTTGGAAACCAACATTATTGCTTACATATGTTCACATAAACATCAACCCCAATTTACAAACTGGCAACTAACACATTCACTCAGGCATGCACCCATACACCCACTTAGTTCATTGATCACATGTTCACCCACAAGCTAGCTCATGCATTCACTGACATATTCCCTCACTTACTTACCCATACATTCACTTACATATTGCAGACAGCAAACAGACAGCATGCGAGACACAGATGAACATAGAAAGACAGTATGATGGACTGACAGCTATAAAAGGCTCCATGCAGGACCAAAAAAGGGAAAAAGCGACAAAGGGGACTAGCAAAATAACCTATAAACAGGCAACTGGTAAGGTATACATAACTGCAGAGAAGGCAAAGAGACAGCATAAATAGATATGACTATAGTCCATATACGTACAGCTGTGTGAGTTCCCAATCCCTAAGTTCTCGGAACGCCGCATTGTGCCTTACTGGAAACCTCTAGCGGGTCCCCAAGACGCTGAATGCCCATGACACACAATTTCATGCATTCTCGGTATTCACAGATCTGCGTTGATTGGCAGATCCAGAGGTCAGATTCACAGACTTTTTTGATCCACAAATCCACAGAAAAAGTATTTGAATTTGCTTTAAAGGTCTGCAAACCCGTAAACATATGGGAAAGTCAAAAATTGTTTTCAACTATTTTTCAACCTTAAGGACCAATCTAAAACCCCTCTAAGCTAATCACGGACTAAGAAACAGTAAACAGCACACACAGGCAGACAGCAGACTGTACCATTCTAGAAGCTAGAGTAGAGAGGAAAGTGGCTGCTAGCCCTCTTTCGCCTTCAAACCAGTTTCCTGACACACCATATGATCCTCTGCATATGACCCAATCAAGAAAACAAACAACCGCTGCAAGATAGGTGCAGACAATGTATTTATAAGCAGCCATAGGTTATCACTTCAGAGGAGACCCCATGCAGGAAGACCTTTTCAAAAGAGGGCCAGCAAGGGAGCCTATGAACCAGGTATTGAAGAGTGATACTGGGAGAAAGGTGTGTACATGATTAAAGGATTTAAAAGTTGTACGTAAAGAATAGAGGTTTCGTATCCTATTTGGAAATGGAAAGTTTGAAAAAGGAAGAAACTAGTTTGGTTAATCAGGAAGTTGGGGAATTGGATCAGAAAGTGAATGTGAACTTAAAAATACAGAGAGGAAGTCTTTTAGAGAACAATTTTAAGCGTGAAGGGAAATACGGAACTCTGATGCTTTAAGGAAATATGTGCTGAGGTTTGGGGGGGGGTATTAAGAAGTTAGAAAGACCCTTTAGTTTAAAGGAAAAGTCAGAACTGAGTCAGAAGGGAACTTGAAAGGGAATATAATGGAGAAGATCAAGAGATCAAGTCCTTGGGAGACAGAGTTGGTTGTTAAGGAAAACAAAGAACTGGAGGGCATAGAGGAAAGTCTACTGAAGTGTGGGGAGGGGAAGGTTTTAAGCAGAATGTAATGGGCGTGGCCAGGAAGAAAGCTACTAAATGTACCCACGAGGGGGTTGTGGGTAAAGAATGGAGAGATGCGAGAATGAGGCGATGGGTATCACCTGGAAAGTGGAAGAGCAGACACACATACAGGAAAGACATCCCTCAGTGAGGAAGATATGATACATTATTTATAATTGCACTTAATACCCAGAGGTTTCTAAGCGTGGACTGCGGATCAAACCTGTTGCTCTGTGTCGTCTTGCTTCCAAGTCAAGCACGTTGCCCCTGAGCTATTCTCCCTTAGACAAGGTGGCTAAGCGAGGTGGCTAAACAAAGCGTAGAACTGACTTGTATAAAACATATAGAATTAGATGGTGTCAGACGAAGGAATTTGGAAGACACTGTTTCGATGTGGAAGATGTATGTGCATCCTAAAGGAAGGGATGAAGAGAGTGTTAAAAGGGAGGCAGAACTAAGCATGGTTCTAAGGTTGAAAACACTAGAGAATAATTTGCAGAAAGAAATTGGAAACTATTCAATTACAGAAGATACGAGAAGGGAGAGAAACTGCAGAGCAGCCAGTGGAGACCAAAGGCAAGCATAGCGACTGGTATGTGGAAATACAAGAGGGATAAAGGAGTGTTGAAATCCTAGAGAGGGGGAAGCAGATACCCTATGAGAGATGACAGATAGAGGGTAATATGTGGAGACTGTTAGTAAGAAGATAGCGAAAAGGCAGGTGGAGTAATGAGAAGGCACGACAATGTCTGGAGACCAAAAGTAGAGCACCGGAGTACACAGGGCAGGAGCAGAGCCCAAGGTGGGACTAGAGAGAAGCAGGGCAAGCAAGAAGAAGGTAGGGACATGCTTCTCCACTAGACTACCTAAGGCAAATCTAAACCCTCACAGGCGCCACTGTTTTGCCCAGTCTAACCAGAACAGTTTTCCAAGCTGTAAACCAGGTACACAAAGGAAATAACAGTGAGCTGGAGAAGCCCGAAAGCATTTGGACATCAGAAAGCCAGGGATCTGTGGCAGGAAAGAATCTTCACTCTGAAGTAAAAATGTAAGGATGGGATGAACCCCACAGATCTGACCATCGGAGCAGTAACACATCCCTCCCTGATAACTGAACCTTTCGATTTGACCTTTATAGTTTGTAGAGACTGCATGGAACCTTTGAGCTCTTTGGTTTGCACCCACTGCTTGACTATTTGAACTATTTTGCTGAACTGGATGAGACTGACCACTACTTTGGTGCGCCCTTTTGGACGAGTGGGAAGGACCCTATTTTGTTGAGAAACTGGCCCTTCCCTTTAACATCAAGTCCTGACCCTCAGAGACACAATCCTCCTGACACGTCACTTCTTAATTTTTTTACTGTCCTAACAATCTTTGGTTCGGCATTGTACAAAAAAGGTATTAAATGTCTAGAAATCTTAACTTTGAGATTCCCATTGTGGTAAAATAGATAGTGTGGTCAATCACACTCGTACTACGTTCAGTTTAACAGACAGCACACATTTCTTAATTAGGGCAGCCTTTCAAATTCTCTGCAGACCTTAGAAATCATCTGCTAATTCTGAACATTCTGGAAGTTTCCTGCAGATTTTCTCACAGTGTTATGGTAATGTCCAGCACTGCTGCACTTCAAGGCATAGAGAATGCCAGTAGCACCCTAAAGGAAAGGACTGGAGCACAGGAAGCAGAGCTGAAATGTCAGCTCTAAGCTTAGGCTGCCAACACAGCAGGCAGGGACCCTTGGCATTCAATAAATATAGATAGTGAGTGCACTTTCATGTAGATTGAGGTATAATTACATACATTGCACGTGTCTTCATATTTATAATTTTTCTTTGCAGACTTTACCATTTTCCCCATAGAAATGTGTACCATATGAGTGCATATTTTCTTATATTTTTCCACAGCCTCAAGCTATGACAGAGATACAGGCAGGGGACTTGCAAAAGGGCCAACATGGAGCTATGTACAAAGAAACCCCTATGCAAATATGCAGCTACCTCATCATTCTAATAAAACGCAGCTACATCCCATGACAAACCGGCCTAGCTGCACACATAAGCGTCTCGCACAGACCTAACGCAGCCAGAACCTAGTCTTGGTGTCCATCTTCCAGACTGCACACATTCAACTGATATCAATACCACCACACCTAATGCTAGGATGCAGCTACCATCGTGCAATTGCATCAGCTGCACACATAACTGGTGCAGCCATGCACCCTATGACACCTTACTCTCTCGACTGATCTGGTCTACGGTCCCCGAGGGCGTTCAACCTATGAATGCTTTGAGGTCATACCAATGACATAAAGAGCACTATATAAATGCCAAATAGCATAACATAACAGAGAGAGAGAGAGAGAGAGAGAGAGAGAACTAGACAGACAGGTGTGGTCCAATAGATGCATAAACAGACAGATCAACAGATCTGTAAGATCCCGAGAAGTAGATCTCTTGCGCACAAACTCACACAGAAGGGATACTTGCAGAGCAGTGCCGGAAGGGACCTCCTGTCGTCAGGAATTCAGCCTCTACCTATCACTGTCTGGACCGGCAGCGGAGAGACTATTTGCAGGTTGCACTCTCCTGTTGGTCCAGAGTAGGATGTCTAACCCTTGTAAAGTAGCTAGAAACTTTCGAGAATGCACGATGCTAGCTTTCTTCAAATCACACACCAGATCTGAGAAGAGGTTGAAGCCCAACCTGGGATCTCTTCGAAACAGTGCTCCACAGGCAGCACACCAACAGGGATGGATGCTAAAGCAATGCAAAAAGTACATTCCGCCAGCATAATTGGCTGAATTTCTTAATTTTTCACTTAATTAAATCAACAAAAATAGAACGTTTCTTTCCTGTATGCTTCTGGCGACATTGCAGAAAACAAATCCTGCACAAAACATTGTTCAGCTTTTTTTTTAACAGAAACAAAACAAAAATACTGAAAAGGGTTTTTCACCTAAATAGCTTTAAAAGCCTGCAAAAATAAATGTGCAGGATTTTATCTGCGGAATAAGTGGTGACGTCTGATAAAGATTTTCTGGATTTTTATCAGCAAATTGATTGTAAAACTCAAATGAAGAATGTTCATTTTGTATGCTGAAAATAAATCCACAAGCAATCATTTGTAGCAAACTCTAAACTAAAAGATAAAATTATGCTGCAGATTTTCTTAGCAAAATAGTTTAAAAAGTGTCATTATTTTTATGAGAGAATCATCAGCAACCGTCTCTGTCTAACATGTTGGTGGGTTTTGAATACTGGAAAACACATTTTTGTGGAATTCATTTACTGAAAATATACTGATTCATTTTTGGGAAGTGAAATTTACAAATTTTGTAGATCCAAAATTGTAACTCTCTACCTCTATTTTCTTTGCTCTCCCAGGTTAGCACTCGCAATTGGCAGAGCTTCTGTTCATGCTGTCATGGACCAGTGATTTTTCCTCTGCGCCCAGGACACCACGAAGTGGAGCTCAGATCTATAATGGGTTAAGGCATCAGTCATGGAGTCCGGACTCCGAACAACATATATTACTTACGATTATATGTGATTTTACCGACCACATTTACAGAGCGGTACATTTCATTGCTGGCAAAACACTGATTTTTAAATTGTTTTTAATTTGGAGGGTTTCCCTCCCAAGCCCTCTGATTTTCTGCCCTTATAATGCCACCCCAACCCGATCCAGATCCATTTTAACCTCTTACCCCATTTCCCTTTATATATTTATTTAATCTTTTCATTGTTTTTCGGTGTTATTGTCCGCTCTGCTATGTACCATTATGTAATGTTTGCAAATAAATGACTGGATACCATTGCTTACCTCCATTGACAGAACATATTTAACTCTCTCTCCTTGTGAGCTGCATTGAGATCTTCATATTTGGATTTTTGTGTCATTTTATAATTTCAAACAAAGATTCTGTCCACGGGTTCCAACAAGACAGTACATAAGAGTGTTACGATACACAGGGAACAATATGTGGGCTGACCTCTCCTCCTCCTTCCTGCCCTCGACCACTCAACTCCTCCTCCTTGGAGACCTCAACATCCACATGGATGCTTCCTGTCCTTCCTCTCAACTCTTTAGCAACCTATGCGACTCCCTCTCTCTCTATATTCTTCCCTCTGGCTGACTCACTCTGCAGGGCAGACTCACAATGTTCTTATCTCCCCCGACCTCCCCCTCTCAAACCCTCTCACCACTCCTCTCTCCTGGAGTGATCACATTCTCCTCTCCTCCCATCTCTCCCTCTCTTCCCTGCAGACCAAGCCAGCTCCGGCACTGCCACCTACCTTCTCAGTCACCCAACCTATGAAGCATGTGTCAGCTGCAGCTTTATATGCCCCTTTCTCTCCCCCTCCTCCACCTCCGGGAGACTCTCATCCTGATACTGCCCTCTCCAAGCTCCACTCTGCTATCTCTGACACTCTCAATGTTCTTGCCCCTGTCATGAGGATTCGCCTGAAGCCTAAAGCCAAGTGCAACTCTTTGTATGACTCCTACCTCGTCACCCTGAAACGCAAGTGTTGGGTTGCCAAGAGGAAATGGTGGGCTTCATGTGCATCCTCTGACAAACTGGCCTGCCGCCTGCTCCTAAGACATTACCGGCTCTCTGTCCGCACTAAGAAGAGAGCCCATATCCAAGCCCCGTCTCTGCAGCATTAACAACTCGGCCGAACTCTTTAAAATCTGGAAGGAGCTGGCCAATCCTGCTGAAGTACCCACCTCACCTGTCCCTTCCCAGGCCCACTTAACTGCCCTGGCTTTGCACTTAATCACAAAAAATCAGGACATCCTGTCCACTCGCTCTTCCTTGCCTCCTCTTCTTACTATTCTCTCCGCTACCTCCAACAACCTCACATCTGCCTCTCCCCCTTTCTCTTCCTTTCCTCTGTTCTCCCCTGATGAGATTTCTAGACAAGACTGATCTATGAAACTCTTGTCAAAACAGCTTCTTCCCTGCTCTTCAAAAAACATCAAGAACCATATAGACACCCTCAATCCTGCCCTGGCTGATTTCTGCAACCATTCCTTCGCCACTGGCGCCTTCCCCTCTTCTCTGAAGCACTCTCTCATGCACCCTCTTCTCAAGAAACCCTCAGCCGACCCCTCCCTTCCGGCTAACTACTGTCCAATTTCTATCACCCCTTTCCTGGGCAAACTGCTGGAAAAGCTGGCCATCTCCCAGCTTAACCTCCACACTGACTCTGTTGGCTGCTTTCATGACCATCAGTCTGGTTTCAGAGCTGCCAGGAGCATGCAAGCTGCTCTCTTGAACATCCGTGAAGACCTGCTCTCCAACCTTGATTATAAAATCCCCTCTGTCCTCATCCTACTTGATCTCTCTTCTGCCTTTGACATGATCAACCTTGCATCCTGCTCAACTGCCTTTGTGATAACTTGGGTATCATCGATCAGGCCCTGGCCTATCTGACAGACCCTCCCAGGTCCAACTCAGTTCCTTCCTTTCCTCTATCTCTCTCTCCACCTGCGGTGGTCTCCAGGGGTCTAACCTCTCTCCCTGGCTCTTCAACCAATACCTGGCACCCCTTTCTCACCGCATAGCAGCTCTCTGTTCCAACTTTCACTGCTATGCAGATGACACTGAGCTAGTTTTCAGGCTCCCCTAAACCACCTCCTCTCCCTCCCTCATCCCTGACTGTCTGTCTGCAATCCAGGAGTGGTGTGCCACCAATGACCTCTGCCTTAATGATAGTAAGACAGAGATCCTTCACATTGGCACTCCTGCACCTTCCTTTCCTACCACTTTCTGGCCGGCCTCCCATGGCCCCCTTCCTTTTTTTGAGGCTAAGAACCTTGGGGTCATCTTCGATTCAACACTCTCCTTCTCTCCACACATCTCTGACATCTCTAAGAAATCAAACTACCGACTGCACCTCCTCCGGGGTATTCTTGCTTTCCTCTCATTCCCCCGCAAGCTCACTGTCTCTAGACCACTAGTTCCTTCCAGGCTGGACTATTGCAACAGCCTCTTTCTAAATCTGCCTGGCTCCACTCTCTGCCCTCTGCAACTCATCCAAAACAGGACTGCAAGACTTGTTCATGGCTTTTTGCCCAGGGATCATATCTCTCCTGCCCTGAAATATCTCCATTGGCTCCCATTGGCTGCAAGGATTAGATTCAAGACTCTCTGCATTGTCCACAAAGCCTTCTGGGACTTGGTCCACAATACCTTCAGCTCTCCCTTTGGAAATACCTTCCTAACCGAGCCCTTCGCTCCTCTACCTCCAACTCCCTCAGGGTCAGTCGCTTCTCCATGCAACAAGTGGGTGGCAGGTCTCTTTCTTCGGCTGGGGCCTCATTCTGGAATAGCCACCTTGCCTTTCTGATACTCGAGGAGAACAACCTTCGGTCCCGGAAGCACCTCAAGACCTTCCTCTTTGCTTCTGTCTTCTCTCTTCAACTCCCCTGCTGATCTGTCCTTTTCTGCCCTGGTCTACTCTCTGTATCCAGACCCTGTTCCCTGCCCACCCATCTGTTTACCTGCACTGTCTCTTGGCAATCTATGCACTGGGTCTGTATCTGCAACCCTACAGTCCCCTTACTGGCACTTATCTGACACTCGTGTCTGTGCTTATAGTGCCACTTGCCGAATGCACTTTTTTTTGTTATTTATTATTGTTATTTATCATTTTTAATATCTGCTCTCTGCACTTTCCATTCCTCCCCTCCCCTTGCACTTCCCCTCCTCCCTCTCACCTGCACTTGCGCGTTCTCATTGTCACTGGGCCTAGTAAGGTCGTTTTTGTTTTTATTGTTTTCTACCCTCCCTTGTACCCCCCCTTGCCCTGGCACACCCTGAAACACTTGTGTATGGATGCAAGATAAATAAACTATCATATCATATCTGGAGACGGCAGCAGCGCCAACTTTTGAATTTCCCAGGAGGATGCCAGTGACCAGAATGTAGGGATATTCCATTGAAAGTATATGACCATATAGTGCAGACTGCCTTTGCCGGGTTGCCCAGGCCCCGGAGCACTTGCGTACTCAGCGCCCCTGTCTGGAGGGTATAGGAGACCAGTGAAGAATGGGAGACTAACAGGTCAGTACATTCAGCGCAAGAGTCCACAGTTTGCCTGGCGAGGGCATTGCGAATGGAACAACACTGAGACCTGCTTTTACATGGTTTTCGTGCTATGTTATTCAGTGGTGCTTCTGCATGTAGTTCCCTTAACTCAATCTCATATGTCTATGTGTATCGTTGTAGTGGGCCCTCGTTCATCTCCCTTGATGTTCTTATGGTTTGAGAGGGTCTCCTTTTCCGACGAATAGGGTAACTGGCAAGACAGTTGGCACAGGACCAGAAGACCGACTGAAAAACAAGCAAACACGCATAATGAGCAGTTGAGAATGGTCACCATTGTCACTGAGAAGACACCTCAAATGATAACAATTGAAACAGCATGTACAGCATATTAAAGGTAGCCTGGAATGAACTGCTGTGACTGTTCAGTGAGAGGCCTCATCCTTGCATATCCAGATTTCTTTAGTGTGTATATTTGATGCGAGTACCAATGTGTACATCACCCTATGAATCTTACACTAGTCATTCTTTCCCTCCTAACAGCCTAATAACTCTATCTCAGAATCTACGTTGCCTAATCGCAGGGGAACATCCTCATCATCTTGCTACCGCCCTGTTCATGCCAGCCTTCCCTCAGCAAGAAGCCTGAGATGTGTTGAGCAGCATAATGCAGTTTAACTTTGGCCGCTCCTTGCACTCATGGACTTAAGTCCAGAATGAAACCCCTTTGATGGGCTGAAGCCATAGCTCCACCACACAAACTGGGCAGCTGGCTATGGTAAGAGGGTTTACCCCTTACGAGAAAGTCTTCCAACCGTTGCTACATGACTACACTGCCAGATAGAGTGACTGGGCAAACTCTGGCTTATGCCTATTGTCTTTTGTGATTTCTTTTTATTTGGATGTGTTTTGGTTGCCCATGTTATTTCGGTTACAAGTAACTTATCCAAAATGATATTGTTGGTTTGTCTATCCAATTTTATTTTTTACAAACCCTCAATTAATTCTTCATGTCTAGCTTGACTTTTCAGCCTTGATACCTATTGTCCAACAGTGGTGTTTTTAACTCCTTGTCATACCTTAGATTAAGGGGTGACAGGCAGATTGTCAAGAAACCAAGACACTGTCCAAATTTCCCATTAACTGAAGGTTTGTATTTTCTACTGAAACAAAATCTGATCCTTCAAAACCCAAAAATGCAAGTGCAACCCCAGTCAGCGCCACTGCTATCGAGTTGGATCAAAGTGTTAAATGTGGGCACCACAGACTTAACCAATAATGGTCTGACTGCTCATTGGAAATGTCTGCCAAAGCACACGCACACCTGCAGATTGGTAGGAAACCCAATTCTATCATTTGGACCCAGATCCCACTCCATTCAAATGAAACTTGCACTTAGGATAGCCCTGGTAGTCAGAAGACTAGTCCCAAAGATCTCCAACACTATAAAAGTGTTGCAGCGTGAGAGTCTCTGTTCGGAAACTGTCCTCTGAGTTTGTGGAGATGTACATATGTGTCTATATTGATGCTTTGAGTGTAAAATGTAGCTTGGAAACACCAGAGTGCTCAGTTCTGGAAATGGGAAAAATGAACTGGGGGAACACTCATCCTTGGAGGGCTGGGGCCATGGGAAGGAAGGGGGTGTAGGGAGGAGGCAGCGGGGTCGAGGGATGTCATCCCAGGCCAAGTCTCACATTGCAGTCTTTCTGATTCATGGAATTATTTGCGTGTAAAACAGGGATTTGCATGCCATTCAGCCCGCAAACCCCCATTCCTCAAACAGGGATTTGAGGGCACAAAAGTACGCAAATCCCTATTTTACATGCAAATAATTCCATGAATCAGGGCCAGTATCTCTTCATAGAACCCAATCCTTGGCGATTTGCATAAAAGCAACGAGCATTATGGGAACATAAGTATATCCAGAATTTTAAATTTGAAACTTGTCTTATTGTGATTCAGTAAGAAACCCTTTTGAGCGAATAATGGAAGTTGGGCTCTGCAGTTTTTTTATTGGTCCCACTACTCACCCTAAGAATACATGTCTCTACATTGCAGGACATCTATACCAGTCTGGACCGCTACCGCAATTATGTGAGGCTTTGGCTGTTTCTGTATTCAGTTGCCCACGCTGAGTCTAGTGAAAATGACTGCTTGTTGAACTGTGAGTTGATCGTATCTGTGATAATTCGGCTTCAGGAGAAATCTTGCTGGGAGCATCATGTTCAGAGTTGTCAACCACACAAACAAACTGAACTTTATTGAGCAGGCTGCTTTCAGAAGACGAGGCAACCTATTTGTTGAAACACTAGTGTTGCAGGCAAGCTCCTGGGTCTGGGGACAGAGTGGCAAGAGATCTTTTGCCGGAGCCCTGTTCCGGCCCATTTCCTGCGCTGAGAGTGCTCTACGGGAAAGGGGCATAGGGTACAGTGAATCAATCTAGCAGTGCAAGGCAAAAGAGAGAGAGTAACAGCGGGAAGAAACGGTCTTTGCCAAGTTCATAGCTTTACAATTTAGTACGAAAAGAGAGGGATTTTCTATGGAGGTATTTCAGCTGCACAACTATATCCTGAAATGTTTCCCACCCTCCCATAAAGCATACCAGGGTGCATATTGCGCGCAATCCCTGGGGATCTCTTGCTAATAATGGAAAACACACAAATAACCTGGGATTGTTAATGATCAAACAAAATCGAGCTACTTATGGCAACCACAGACAATGTTTTCATCCTGAAAAAGTCTTTCGAAATGATGTGCATTCCTTAAAATGGAAAATTGTTGTAAATGAGCCATAGACTCTGGCGTTAATAGTATCCGAGGTTGAGGAGGCTGTCCCTTTCATGCAACCACTGCCAGATGTGGGTGAGGCCCAGGGATATCGACCTCATTACTGAGGGCGCAGTGCGCTTGTCGGGACAGTTTAGTTCCGGGCAGTGCTGCTGAATCAATAGGACCAGTCTAAGCCTTGTGCTCACAGGTTGCCGTCCAGTTGTCGTAGGGTGATGCCGATACGGCCGCGTTCAATTGGGGCTCCGCGTCCACAACACGAATAGCCCCGGGCAGTGAGAGCGGCCCTGACCCAAATCGCAAGGCACGCCTGTCCTGCCTCATCAAATCTGTTGAGCCAGAAGTCCATTTGAAGGGTGCTGTGAGATGATGTTCACAACAGGAAGGGCAGTGTAGCTGGACTGTTCGGTAGGTAAATATACACATTTTCCATGACAGGCTGATGGCTTTGAAAAGCTGAGAGGGAAGGGGAACAGCCATCTACATGTCCCATCGCATCACCATGCCATTACCTCCAACTTTGATGAGGTGTAGGCCCTTTACTCGCGCACTCTCTCAATCAAAAAAGCAGCTCCTAGCTAGGAGCCGCAGCTACCCAGTGAGCCTGAGCTACCCCTGGGAAACCGCGAGCTAGCTCAGAGCGTGCCTCATATCTAACTTCCAGACAAAATGCACCTGTTTCTTTTTGTGCAATATGTATGACCCATTTTGCGTCACAGTTCTTCTAGACGTGTCCTGGAGCTCTTTTATACATATTGCCAAGGACAGAGTTAATATCACATAGGTAGGTTTATATGACACCAGATATACTGGGAAGATCAGAGTAGCTCCCTGTAGATGTTGGTGTCAAGCTAACCAGGTTTTTCTAGGCTCAAGCAGGAACTAAATAGCTCCTAGTGGAAAGCAGTTTTAATCCCTGCTGTACGGGTAACTATTTAGTCTGTCTACCAGCCTGAGTCCATCAGTCCTCTCTGCCTGTCTTACCATCGCAAACCATCCAGCAGAACTGTGCACTCTACTACATTTCAGTTCATGACTTGCACAAATGCCACTCCACAAAGGCAATCACATGATTGCACACATTATACATATCATGGTTGATTGAATGAAAGATTTAACTTTTTGTGTATGTTATTTTATGTGAATGATAATGTGTATTAAGTTGTAAAAGTTCTTTGAACTAAAGACAACTATAACAATAAAAATAAAATATAAAAAAACCTACATATTATGTAGGTTTTTTAATTGTTTTACATACATGAGGTGGTTTTACCTTGTGTATACTTTATTATCGTATTTTAAATCACGCAGTGTGAAAAGTTTATTTTAAACTGTAACACAATAAATAAATATTGAAGAATCCGCACTGGCCAGAGTGCGTGCGGAAGATACGCCACTGGCAAGTCCAGACCCAATGGCCTTTCCAAAGCATCGACGTGTGAGGAGAGATCAATCACCCTTGAAAATCGTGGGCCCCATTAAGTGAAGCGGAATGAACCCGAGCTGGTGCTTGTGACGGCGTTATGTTATGGTTTTAAAGAAATAAAATCGTCTATCAGCAGTCTGTTTTCCTCTGGACTTTCACATGAGTAAGATAACAGACATGCAATCTTCGTAGAGGGTTCATCAAACAGAAATTCATGCTGTAACTTAATGGAAAAGTGCTGGCCCAAAAATGTGAAATATGTCCTTGGAATTTTGTCGTCGCTGTTATACCCGTTTATTGTTTTTTTAATAGCTCTCAGGGCATGCTGGGAAGTGGGTCAAGGGGACAATTGCCCCCTAGGCAGGCGGGCTGTTGCTCCATGGGCCAGAGCTGCAAAATGTAAATGAAAACCTTGAAAAAGACGAAATCCTTAAGAATCCAGCCTGCCTCAAAGGATCCAAGTGCTACAAGGTCTGCTAGACTTCTGTGACGATGAAGCGAGGCACTCGCCTTGATTTCAGCAATGTTGTGGTTGTGCCTGCGTGCCCCCTATCCATGGGCCTCCACAGTCAGTGAGCGGGAAAAGGGAGAAGAGTCTGGGCTGCAGGGGCATGCCCATCCCACCCAGAAGCAATGTATACCTTTAGTTTCTGTGACCCTGGATGGTAAGGGCACTTTGAAACAGGGCCTCATTACGAGGTGGGCGCAAAGGGATACTAGGCACCGTTAAGGACACCGGTGCCGGTAATCCCTTTGCGCCCTATTTCGAGGTCCCTCAGCGGGTCCCTTCCTTAATGCCTGGCTTTACCAGCCTTTATGGATGGGGCCTTTTAAGGGACTTTCTAACTAATAACGGTAGCGCAAATTGCGGGCTCAATGGGGGCTCAAATGGGAATGGGGAATGGCTTTTTCAATGGGGACTTGCCGGTCCCGCAAAGGTCGGACTAGACCGGTAAGTCCCCATTGAACGAGGGCGGACTCGGTACAGGTATTGGAGGTAGTCATGGCGCAACCTCCAACCTCGTAATGAGGCCCACAGTATTTTCTTATTGTATACGTGCCTAACAAGCAAACACTAAATAAATAAAAATAAATAAATAACGGCAAAACTGCTAGCAGCTTATCGTAACTGCTACTTCCCAAATTAGTAGTGTTTTATCTTATTGGAGTTTGACATTTGATTTTATATTTCATTCTGTAAGAATGCTTCCCCTATGTTCTGTTGAATTTCTTAATCACACACGTATTCATTACAAAAAGAGTTTAATAGCAGCCGTAGAGGTACTATATGGTGCTATTGGAAATGGCGGCTGGACTCTTTGTTTTACTCACTTTTGGACATAGCTGAAAAACACACACAAATAGATGTAATATTCCGGTATTAGCTACTAGTAGAATACAAACTAAAGGGGGTCATTCAGAGTTGGGTGGACTTTTTAATGAAATACCACTGGAGATTGTTACCACCTCCTCTGGTGGAATTTCTGAAAAAGCAGCCAATTCAAAGTTAATCACCAGTGGAGGTGTTTTGAAACGTTTTGCAGCCATGTTCACCTTCACTGTGAAGGTACAAATAGATAAAGTACAGCAGTGGCTCCTACTACTACTGTAGAAAAATGGTATGCACAAAAGAGCCCTTTCTGACCCGTGTATGCATTACATGGGTGAGGGGGGGGCAATCAGAGAAGCCCACCTTTCACCCCCTTAACATGGCTCTTTGTAAAAACTTGCTTCACTCTATTTAAAGGAAGCACCTGCACTTACCTTCTTTACAAATTGTTATTGTTTTATTGTTTTGACCAACAAAAGATACACATGCAAATCAAGGACATAGCCAGATATATGTATATAAAGTCAAAGGAACATCTGTCCACCTACAGTTCACATAGCCACAAACACACTCAACACACCATCAAAGTCACAGAAACTCGAAGCTAGACACATATACATTCTCACACACACGCCACCTTCCTTGAAAACACAAATAAATATAATGGGCAACTCTTGCTCCCACCCCATCACCAGATCCCATGTAAATGTCCTCTACTTCCATGAATTGAAATGTGCAGCCAACTTTCCAACAAGGTGC
This sequence comes from Ambystoma mexicanum, assembly GCF_040938575.1. Lineage (NCBI taxonomy): Eukaryota > Metazoa > Chordata > Amphibia > Caudata > Ambystomatidae > Ambystoma > Ambystoma mexicanum. The sequence continues at coordinate 467,946,249 of NC_090934.1, forward strand.
AACTTGGGAGCACAATAGAAGCTCTCAGTGTGTTTCGCTCTCCGTGCAGTCCCTACAGCCAAAAGGAACAGCAAGACCCAGCCCATAGCTTTTTCTCGTGTCTGGCAGAAGCTGACTGGCAAACCAAGATGATCTACTGTCTACATGCGGTCCAGGGTAACAAAAGGGGGTGATTGGCAAGGAATTGGTGACCGAGCATTGCGGGCAAGGGAAGAGGTGCATGCACGGTAAGGGCAGGGGATTGAGTTACAGGTTAAAGGCTGAAGCAAAAAGGGAAGCAGAGGCCCGAGAGTTAATTGTAAGGAAAAGGGGGGGGGTGGAGGTGACGGGGCATTGAGAATGTGGTGCGAGGGAAGGACACCGGAGGGTGATGGATAAAGGAAATCGCGTACATGATAGAGAGGTAAACATTTGGAAAGGCGGGCCAGCAGGTTGATTTCTTCTGAGATCGGTTCCTGCCATACATGAATCTGCACCTAATTGTGGTACTGGCTCTGTCCCTCTCTTTTTTTTCTGATGAAATGCTGCATACCTGCTTTATGAATATAAGTTTCAATTAATGCTGAACACAGATCGAATGAGGATGTAATTTGAATATCACAAATATTTTATTCAAACATTATTCGTCTTTATCAAGCCACCATAGCTGACATTATTCACGCAATAAATTACAATTTAAGAACATCACAATATACATACAGAAATAAAAAAAACTCATAAAGTGCAATGTGTGAAAAGGTGCTGGCATCCACCACAAAGATGCTCAAGATGAGGATGTGTAATAAGAAAGGAAAGATGCACAGGCCACTAGTAGACGTCAGTAGACAAGTCTTTTGATCAGGCAGTGCTGATGTGCCGTGCTGATATGTGCAAACTTAACAACCAGCTGGGGGCCATTTTTTCATCACTGAACGTGTAACCCTCTCCTAAGTTCTCTGCTCGGATCGAAACATAAAATGGGACATTTATAGGCAGACATTCCAAACAGGGGTGGAATGCACCGTCTGGAAGATGGAAGAGATTTCCCAAGAGACCTGTTTAGCGCCAGTGCATAGTCACAAGTCAGTCTCACAAATGGCCTGTCTCTGCCCCCCTGGGAGTGTCTTAAAACAGCTGTACCTGTGTAATTTGTACAGTGTTAACAATATGGCAAACATCGCCATGGTGCATAATCCTTTAAGCAAACGTGTTTTGCCCTAGGCTGGCATGTTTCCACTAGTTCTTTTACCTTGCAAAATTGCACTTGCACTCGTGCAAAGTTTCTGTAACCCTGCCCCGGGGTGATAACAATGAGCCTTGCAGCCCGCATGCAGCTTCTTTCGACGTTCTTTATTGTTCTGCTATCATACCTGCTCCAATGTATTTATTTATTAATTCTGTCCTTCACACCGCCATGCCTTTTGTTACGAACATCAACCTCTCACATTCCTTACGCTTGAATTAGTCTGACTTGCATTTACTTGGCTGCCCCAGAACCATTATTTAGGAATTCACATGCAGTACCATAAATAGACACTGCATGTATTGTAAGCCTAGATGCCATTTAGGATTGCCTGTGCACGCTCTCGAGCCCCTCACTCGCCCCATCACTACTGGATCTCTAGCCTAAGCTTATTCTGAAACGTCCTTGGAATCCCAATGCATATATTAGCTCAACAAATTCTCTTCTGTGTCGCCTCTCTCTAGAAAATAGTCCATGTATTATGGATGAACATGCATCCATACTAATACAAGAATGTAGGGCTCGGCAGAAAACATGGAGGATGAAAACTTCTAGTTTTTTAGCTGAATTTCAACACAAATATATGTGGCGGGTGTTAGGGTTATAATTCATGTGGGAGGAGTATAGGGGCCTGCAGGGGGTCTCTTCCCGCATATACTTGTGTTGAAATAACCTAAAAGTAAAGAAAAACTCGAAGTTTTCGTCCTCTATGTTTTTTTCTACCTTGTAATCACACCAATCGGTGTGAATTTAGCCCTGCCTAGCCCTACCAACTTCTTCCCTTCCGTGCCTCCCTTTCACGCCACCCTTGCTTATGCTATTCTTCAGAGCAGGCTAAATTCTGGTGACCCCGGGAGGTGGCACACTGTGCCTCAGACAAGGATTTGGCACTTTGAAACTACTACTGTGGTGACAGCACAGTGATGGAACATATCACGAGTGTGCATGCATCAAAATCAGTGGCTTAAGAAATAAGTGCACAGTGACTTGGCACACATGAGTTAGTATAATAAAGGAACGCTTCTAGGTAAATAATGGCCTACTCTTGGACAAGCCTCTTTCTCTGGATACCCGCCATCACCTGTAGTCAGAATGGGAACACTGACGAACAAGCAGCCATCATTGAATTGCTTAGCACGTATTGTTTCTGAAAAGTGATCAAGTTTGCAAGTTGAGAAATTGCACTCAATTTTGGGATTAATGTGGGGCATTTGGGAAATTAGGGGATACTTTGCAATTAACTGATCAAACTTGATGCCATTGATTTATGACTATTGCAAGTGTGCCTAATTCATTTTTTCAATTATGTGTAAAATGATTAATTATTTTGTGAATAGCTTGGTTTTTAAAGTTTCTACAGAATTTTAAATAGTCTTTATTCGTTCTGTAGGATATTCTTTGAGTTTGATGGTTTGTTTTAACTGAAAATATGTAATAGAAAAACAAAAAAAGGTGATAATGGCAGGGACGTCATTTTGGGGTCGCCACGGGTCGCAACCCCTAAAAAAAAAGATTTATTTAGGTTGTATTTTATTTAGATTTTGTTTTATGTTCGCTCCTGGGCTTTGGCGAGTGCCATATGGCTCTTTGTTTGTGGAGTGGCTGTTTTTTTTGCTCAGGCCTCTTAAAAAACATGGGGTTCCAAAAGTGTAACACTTTGAACAGTGATCCTAAATGAGAAAAATAGGAATAACAAAGAATGTGTCTTTCTGGAATTCTATACAATGATTGCCAGACTCATTAAAGGTTTGTTTCAGGCATAAATCAGGGGGTGAGTCACTGATTTAGTCTGTTCTTAAACACCTCAACTCAGCCTTTCATTCTTCTGAGGTCGCCAAATGAGTACCTACACAGGTTGGGTGATTATGTATGTATATTTGTTCTACATAACACACTTAAGCGTAAGTGCTATTTAATAACACATCACAATCATTTGGCCTTGGAAGTCTGCTTGCATTCACAATAATTTGGTAATATGGGCCTATACACAATGATGTTAACAATACATATGGTGATCCATTCTTGTATGAAATGTATATCACATTATAGTGATATGGTAACCATATTTTTCAAGAACAATGCTATGTGGTGCCACTTCCTGTTTTGTCAAGGGGTGAAAGGTCACGTTGCATCGCTTCCCATGATGTCACTTTGGGGTGGGGTCAAATGACATCACTTCCTGTGATGTCACTAAAAGTCAAGGGTCGTGTGATGTCACTTCCGCTAGCCCTGGCATTTTGGTGAAATGACGTTCCTGGATAACGGATGAAACCAAAAGAACTCTATAGCAAATACTTGTTTCTTTTCTTTTTACCTTTCAGCATTTCTGTTCGATTTTGTTTATTCTAGTTTGTCTCACTCCATTCTTCGTAATCTCGAACACGTGCCCCTTTCTTCTTCTTTTCCTTTGCTTCATTTCTCTTTCTCGCACACCCACTCATGCTTTACTTACTTCTTTTCTGCTACTTTCTTTGCTCTTTCAAACACTTGTCATTCCTTATGACCCTTACTAGGACCTAATTTGCTTTTATGTCTTCACCATCTACATATTTTGTCTTTTTCTCCCCCTTTCTCTCACCTCTCCACCCTGCTTCACAATGTGCATTTCTTCTACTGCACCTGTCCTTTTCCATATCCCCTATTTTCATTTCTCACTCCAATGCGTTTATTTCCTTTCTTCCCTTTGTATTTCCGTCCTTCCTGTCTTGTATGTAGCGTTTTCACTTTGGCTGGCTCATTCCACACCCGTTCTCTAGCCCACTCTCCCCTTCCCCTCCCCGTCTGCGGGGGAAGCAGATTGGCCCACACAAAGCACAATTATGCAAATACATATTTCAGACCTTATTAAACGCTGGCTTGCTTTAAACTTTCGCATGCTGTCGATCTCGGGAGCGTTGCCATGGGCAGCTAGCACTGGCAGCAATGGGGCGAGGGGCGGGAGGTAGCTCTATGTTTGTGCCAACCCCCAGCTGAGTGGGCAGTCTCTGGTGAGGGATAGGGGAGAGGCCTCTCGGGTCCCAGTGCCAGGCCCCTTTTCATCAGATAAGTGTGCGGTATGATCACCTTCAGGTCCTTTGTGTTGGAGGATGGGCAGCCATTTTAGATGTGTGATTCATGCATGGTTATACCCCTCAGTACAGATGCACACCCTTCCCCATACTCCTGTTCCTCTCCCCCTGTCACTCTCCCCCTTATGCTCCAGCTCCCCTTTCTCTTTCCTGCCACTCCTCTATTTTTCCTTCACTTTCTTTATCCACTTTCTCTTTCTCATTCCTTTTTCGCCCCTTTCCAAATCTCCCACCTCCTTTCCCGCATTTGCTTTCAGTGTCCGGCTCAGTGCCTGTCTTTAGACTCCCTTCCTGTTATCCATGAGAGGGGGGTTAGTGGGGCGCTGCAGCTCTCTGGTGTGGGGTGTGAGAAGTCGAATCCAATAGCGGCGAGTCCATCAACATGTTTTCATCTCTCACGAGAGTTTGGCTTCACTCTTAGGAGGTAATACGGAAATAGGTATACTATTTATGTAAGTATTGCAGAAGGAAAGAACTGTGAAATAAGTACTATAGCAAGACATTCACAAACATAAGAGCGCTGATAAAAAAAAGTAAATGCATTTATGAAGGGTAACCCACAGCCTCCTAAACATATTGTGAGAGTCAAATCCTAACTAGATTACTTATAGGTGAACAGGGATGGAGGTTAAGCAATTAAGAAACAGGCTCAAGGGAGGAAAAAGCAGCCACATTCTTAAATAGGTACCATACTTAGATACAGTTGAACTATTAAGTCGGTGTTCAAGACTGAATTGCAGTGATTTCTTTCTTTTAAAATGGATATAAAATCAACGGTTTCCTTGAAAATGAACAGACCCTGCCAGCACCTGTTCGGTCACTCATCAGGAGTTCACAAAGTGTCCATAAATTCTCCTGTAGGGGTCCATGTGACCAAGCCAATGAACCTGCTGCAGTTATGGATAAAAGCTAGCGCAGTACTACTTACTACCTCTAGGGGCAGCAGGAGAGGCAACCAGCAGGACGGAAAGTCTGAAGGTGCCCCATGGAAGAGATCCAACTCAAGGTTTGTGTTCGAGAAGGTAGGGAAGGGCGGGTGCAGAGTGAGCACAGGCTCATGAGTACACACCATGGCCATGGTTGGGGGTAGAGAAACTGCTTTGCACCAGGAGCAGGAGTCCACTGGGGAGGTCTGGGGGGAGGGGGTTTGTGAAACACGGCATCTGGGTCCAAGGACCCAGAGACTAGTACTCATGGTGCTGACAGCTGAAGAATCCGTCCAGTAATGGCAGGCAGGCACACCGGCGAGCGTCAGGGTGGGATTAGGCCTGACTAATGGCAGTTCGGTCTCTGGTCAGTGGGACTGGAACCCACAGTGAAGCAAGTACCTACCTGAGGCGATTCCGATGAGGAAGACATCTGTGGGAATGGCCCACAAAGTAGAGGGCACCAGAGTAACTAGAGCGGCAGGAGGATATGATATGATAGGTTATTTACAACGCGCTTAATGCACAGAGGTTTCTAAGCGCGGATCTGGGGATCAAACCTGTGTTACTCCATATCATCTTGCTACCAAGTCCAGCATGTTGCCCCTGAGCTATCCTCCCGAGTCTCAGGAGGCCCACAAAGGCCCATATGTGGCCCAGGAGAATATGAGGGGTGAAGCCTGACAGGAAGTGTTCCTCGATAAAGACCATGTCTGGAGGAAACCTCAAATATACCATGACGAGCTGAGGTTGAATACCAGGCAGCTAATTGAATTCCAGGACAGCACAGCAGACAGGGAATCCCACAATTAGGAACCAGAGCAAGAAGGCTTTCACAGGAGCAATGGGAAGCTGATGGAGAGGAGGAGAACAGAGCGTACGTCCAGACAATCCAGCCAGGCAGGCTGGGAGTAGCAAATGAAAAGCCCAGGCAGGGGTTCCACTAGCACAGAGAATGTAGAGAAAATGGGACCGTGCACAGCCATTGAAGCCCCACCCGGATCCTCAGCAGCAGCCCATCTTATCAGATGATTCCAGGTGATTTCCAAAACAGATCTGAGGTATGTCCAAGGTCTACCACTGATAAGTAGATTCACAAATGGGCCACATGTCCCCATCCATGTAGGACACAAAGTTTTGGGGGCCAACCAATCAATTCTGGCCAAGAAAAGCACCAAACATGCAGGCACTCAAGATGTATACTGCAATGTCTGAAAGACCCTAAGCCACCTTTCAGTGGATTAAACGCAAACCAAGGGTGCCTTTGTGGGTTTAGGATGAGCTCACATCAGCAAAATGGCAATTTTGACCATGGCTCAAGATCTTTTGAGCAAATAAAGGCAGCAAAACCAAATTACTTGGGTAGGGCTTAGAAACATTCATTAGTACACAAATGACTACTAGGACCATTTAGCTTAAAGGGCCGCTTCCACCAGCCTACTGGCCAGCACACTTTCAGATTGATAGATTCTCCCTGAAACCAAAATGTGATGCTTAACAATCCCTCCAGCGCTGGTAGGCATATGGATTATTACAGAGCCGGACACCAAAATGAATTGCAGTGACAGGCAGTTACTTAGAAGTCCCTCTGACCACAAAAAGAAAGTCAGAAATGCGAAAAACCCATCAAAAGGTTCAGGGGACTCACAAAGTTAGGCAAAAGAAACTAAAACATTGAATTCTACCATACCAAGTCTTCTCCAGCATTTCACTCCCCACCTTCTTCTTCTTCCCTCTGCCTCCCTGCATTTCTTCTCTTTCTATGCTATGTTATGCATTCTTATTTAGTGCACTTCTCCTGTTTGCATGGTCTCTTGGTGTTTTGGCACCTGCATGAATAATACTTGTGTAGTGCACAAATCAATTTTCAAAAAGAAACTGAAATTTGGAGAAGACATCGTCCATGGATTTATTTCTTTTCACTACAAAGGCATTGGATAGAGGAGTTCTGTGGCAAAACCCCCACGTAGCACGAATATACGTACAATATACAATATTCGTATACGAACAATATACAAACAATTTATAAGGGTCCCAGTGGTAGAAAGCTGAACTATCTCCAGTGTTCACTCGCGAGTGGGTAAACTGCCCATGACCCGTTCTCTTTCAACTGATGTCATATCATGAATTGGCCTTGATGAATTCCACCAAAACAGGCGCGTGGTAGCAGACAAATCTTATATGTAGCATTAGGAGTAGGATTGTTTTCCCCTTGTGTTTTCACGTGCCGGTTCCCGTGGGGCTTTGCTCTGGTTCTCTCATAGCTACACACTTTTGGGTTATCGGGTCAGCCACACAGACCTAGTTCTCAGCGTGCCATTTATGGCAGTTGTCATGGCACAAAACAAAAGAGGTGATGGCTGGAAGGTTTGGAATTAATCTTAACCTCTGGCATTGCTCTGGGAAATCTTCCAGGTCATCGTTCTTTGCCTGCCAAGCCATTACAAAAGGGAAAAGACCATATGCAAATCAGGCTTAGTCCCAACCCAAAAGGGACAGTCCAGCCCGAACTGCTTGGTCACATCCCTTCTGCACTAGACCACAAGCAACCCCAAATATTTTTCAGCCTTTTTGGGCTTAGGCATTGAGGAATAGCTTGTGTCTCTAGGCCCAACAGAAACAGAACCCATGTCTGGGCATGCCCGTTCCACTCGGGTTGACTACAGCAAAACAAAAGAGGTGGTTACTGGAATTCATAAAATTAATCTGAACCTCTGCCGTTGCTCTGGGCAACCCTCAAGACCATAGTTCTATGCCTGCCAAGACATTACAAAAGGGGAAAGACCATATGTAAATCAGACTTGGTCCCACCAGAATAGGGGCAGTCCAGCCCAAAACTTGGTCGCATCCCTTCTGAACGAGACCACAAGCATCCCCAAGCATGTTTCAGACTTGTTGGGTCTCATCATTGAGGAGTAGCTATCATCTCTAGGCCCAGCAGTCACAAAACCCACGTCTAGGCATACTCGTCCCACTCGGAGTGACTATAGCAAAAAAAAAGAGGTGATGGCTGGAAGGTTTAGAATTAATCTTTGTGGAGGAGGCGAGCCATTGCAGGACGCACCAGGATTGGGAGGGTGGCGGCGCCTCCCTTTGGTGGTTTCAAGCAATACAGAGGCAGGGGACGGAGGGCCTCACTTGGATGCCCCCAGAGAAGCGTGGGAGGCAGAGCCTCATGTGGAAAGCCATACATAGGCATTGGAGGAGAAAGAGGACAGTTTTCTCATGTGGGAAGGGGTGGCTGAAGCAAGCATTCTGGAATCCGAATTTGCGATGGCACCAGTCTGGGTGGGCAGCATAGCAGAGGAAGTGATCTCCACCCAGGAGTGCAAACTTACTGCTCAAGACAAGGGGGATGCCTGTCATAAGGAGACTCGGGGTGAGGACTAGCCACCAGGGGTGCAGCAGCAGATAGAGAACCAACCTGATGGGGAGGAGGAGGAGTGAGTAGACTAGTAGGTGGTGCCATGGCAAAGGGGGGGCCATGTCCAAAAGGAGCCAAGAAGCGGTGACCTCAATGTACCTACACAGCCCGCAGGGATCTGGATGTAACCCTTTTTTCACCTGCTAACAGGCAAGGACATCAGGGGAGCAGTATGAGGTATTCTGCATGCTGGAGGGCTGGGTGAAGAGGGTCAAGCAAGAGTAGGTGGAAACGGACAAGGGCCAGGCTCTCGTGATGATGGCCATAGGGAGCCATGTGTGCCAGTGGCACAGAAAGATATACCAGATACACATATCCTCATGCTCCACAGAGGCCGTTAGGAACCACACAGCCACAACTGCCCACTCCAGCAGTAGTGAGGAGAAGGGTAAGGGTACACGCACATCCCAGGGCCAGGGTGCAGTACAGTGGTGACACTAGGCATACTATTCTATAAAATCTGCACATTCATAACCTAGCCACTCAATGACAGTAGCACTAGCGAATATGGACAGCAACATATCTCTGTTGCCAGTGCCACCGCAATAAGCAATTTAGCACCATATATCTTTGGGAAGGGCCTCCTAGTGTACATAAGGAATCATGGATGGTCCCTCTGCCTTTATTGTGGGAACTCTATTAGCTGATGGGGGGGCTGGACCATCTGTTGGTGAACAACCTGAGGAGGCACATGGAGTGTCACCCCTTTTATAGGAAAGTGTGCAGGGGGAGGAATGAGGCAGTCATGGGAAGGGGGTGGCCTAACAGTCGCCACCCGCGAAAGTGGCAGTGGTCGGTGGGAGAGCTTCAGAAATGTATGAAACACTCTGTTGGATAGATTGAGAACTTTAATAGGATACACCGCCCTGTTAAAGAGCCTGAGCGCTTTAGTGGGCGGCTGCACCCTATGAAAGAGCCCAAGAAACGTAGTGGGCAGCTAAACCCTCTTAAAGAGTTTGATAACTTAAATTTGTGGCTGAGCCCTATGAAAGAGACTGAGAACTTTAGTGGGTGGATGTGCCCTTTGAAAGAGCTGAAGACCTTTAGTGGGTGGCTGAGCTCTGGGATAGAGGCTGATCAAATCATTGGGTGTCTGCACCCTGTGAAAGAGCGCAGAACTTTAGTGGGCAGCTGTGCCCCATGAAAGAGCCCAAGACCTTTAGTGGGTGGCTGCATCCTATGAAAGAGCCTTAGAACCTTAGTGGGTGGCTGGGCTTTGTGAGTCGGTGAACCTGTGAAAGAGCCAGATAATCTTAGTGGGTGTCTCCACCCTGTTGAAGAGCGAGAACCTTAGTGGACTGGTGTGCCCTATGAAGGACACTGAGAACTTTAGTGGGTGGCTGTGCCCTGTGAAAAGGGTGAAGGATAACCCTTCTTGTGCCCCCTCAGACCCTCCTGTTCCTCAGCTAGTCAAGCGTATTGCCCCTTTAGTGGCCTCTCACCTCGCTGTCCTTTGACTCAGCTTGCTTTCCCTCTATGTTCAAAACAGCCATGGCATCCCTCTCCTCAAAAAGCAAGGGGCTGACCCGAACCTACTTGCTAACCTGTGCCCAGTCTCTGTCCTTCTGCACTACTGTCCTTCTGCTCAAAAGGGTTGTGTTCAACCATCTTAGCAATTGCTTTGACATCCACAACCTTTTGAGACCCCCTACAAGCAGGTTTCCATTCCTGTCACTCCATGGAAACTGCTCTCATGAATGTCTCCAACTTCATGAACTCTGCTGAGCACTCCAACCTAACCTTTATCCTAATTCTCCTTTACCTGTCTGCTGCCTTTGACACTGTTGATCACTCTGGTCTCCTTAATACTCTCTCTTCTTGGGATTCGTGATCAAGCCCTTGCTTGGAATTAATCCTACCTGGCACCTTGCCAAATATCTGTCTCCTGGATCAACAACACCTCCCAACTCACTCCTCTAACTGTTGCATGGCACACAGCTTTGTCTTGGGGCCCTCTGCTCTTTACACACTACACCTCTGCTCTCGGGGCTCTAATCTCCTCCTTTGGGTTCTCGTACTAACTCTTTGAAGAGGACACCCAAATCCTCTTCTCTTTTCCTGACCTCTCGTCAGATCTCTCTATCAAAATATCCAACTGTCTCTCTGCCATTAACTATTGGATAGCTTCACACTCTCTGATGTTAAACTCTACCAAAACAGAAGTGGTCTTCTTTCTTGCCAAATACTCTCTCTCATCTCTTCCCCAGCCTATCCATTTCCCACCTGACACTCACCCCAACCCTTCTTCACCTACACCCCTCAGCATCAACTATGATACTTCTCTCACCTTCTCTACTTTCATCTCTGAAACTGCAACCGTGGCTCATCTCAACCACCTCAATATTAGGAAAATTAGGCACTCCTTCCTTTCAACAACAACAGGCATCTCTTAACCACTCTTGTCTTCTCTAAACTGTACTACTGTGCCAGCAACCTCTTTGGCCTCCCCAACTATGCGTATTGTCCTCTCACCAAGATCATTAACTTCGCTACAAGGACTCTCTTTGAACTCCCTCACTTCACACCTACGTCCATGAACCGTCACTAGGCTGGATGGCTGACGATGCAAAACAGGGCTCGATTTATGATATGATATGAAATGGCATATATAATGCGCCTGAACACAAGTGTTTATTTTCCTTAGTCACAAATCCATGGTAAGGCATCACCCTATCTATCCTCCTCTGTCCAAATGTAGAGGAGGAGCCAAGTACCTCTACCGGAAGTTCCGCCCCCATTCCGCCTATATGTTGGCAACCGGGAATTGCGACATGCGCAAAGCCAATAATGGTGCCCATATCGCGAAAAGTCCTTGAAACAAGGTATCCATTGAGAAAACCCTATTTTTACCCGCAGAAAAATTACGATCTTCTGAAGGAAATTCCAGAAGAAGTGTGAAAACGTATGAAAGAAAAGACTGGTGACATCACGTGAAGTAGAGGTGATGCACCTAGAAAAGATACAAATGAAGTAAGAATATAGATCTGATAGAAGCTGATGACGAAGTAGTGAAGTAAGCGACATTTCGGGAACGAAATGAAGATTGCACAGGCGGAGAAGCACTGAAGAAAATGCAAAACCATTTTACAACTGTACAGATGCTGCAACGCTAGTAGACAAAGTAATCATAAAGCTGGCTACGTAGTGAATAGATTGCGGCAATGTGCCAATATGTATATATGTAGGAATGTGCAGAATCTGGATGTTCCATGATGCACTTTAGCAAACTTGGACCCCATGAATGGAAGTGTGACACAGCAGAATAGGATAGCTGGAAGCGAATGAAGATTTGAGAAAGGCTTGCCTTGCCCAGTGTCGAGAGTTGGGGCTGCCGAGAGCCTTGCCATGAACTCAAGAAGATACAATAACCTGAGATGCAAGCTGAGTTCCTGTTTGAGGTGGAAAGAAAGTCACTGAGGGTGCCAAGATTTCTTAATTTTATAGTATTTAGTACAATGAAGAGCTCAAAAACACGGTCTCCAGTCACATGGTCAGATGAAAATAGACTTTGGGTGAGCTACACCGAGATCAGAAGGTAAGGCCATGCCACACTGCCTTTTATTCTCAGGCAAAATGAGTCTCTGCAAAGCCAAGTTCAAAGGAGTTAATTGAATGGCAGACCGCAGGAGTGATGATGGATGTTGGGCTAATTGGGTGGGGAGGCATGACCAGGTCAAACCCCGGCACCTGGCGTACCAGCTTGTGTGCTGCGAGCAAGTGGAATATTCCAGAAGGGTACAAGCATGACAACCAATCATAGAGGCCCACGTATTAAGGAGCCCTATAGTTTGAGAAGCCAATAGTATGTCGAGTATTAGACTGACATGGAAGATGACTTGCACTTGGGATGGGCTTAATCCTCCACCTGATCTTAGAGACCCAATCACGTCCCTGTATCCCATAGAAAGTATATGTAGATGTTCCCTGTTGACCAACCACAATCTCCCGCAGATTTTGTTATTGCCATGTAGTGTGACATCACATATTATGAATATTTAGTGTAAAGGCACTGTTTTTTATGAAACATGTTGAGATAATTCTGTGCAGCATCCGTTGATGTTCGCTGTACTCCCTGTTTTAAAGACTTGGTATTAAAACAGCTTTGACTTTTGCCAAACTTCCTGAGTCGGTCTGATTATTGATGTATGAGTAAGATCTGCATCCCCATCCATCTCAGATACTGTTACCTCATCTTAAAGGACCCAGTCCACGGGTTCACAGGCTTTCTCGTAATCTCTGGTTTTCCTGCTCAACTACCCTTGTAGCACTTCGCCCTCCCTCTGGTTCCTCACTCTTCTGCTTTTTCTTTCTACTTGCTCCACTTGCATGGAATTCTCTTCCCCCAGACAACCAGGAAACAGTCCACACAGCCACACAGATTTGTTCAAAATCGAATTAAAAGCCTACCTCCTTGCCTCCGAGCTACCCTCTCAACCTACATCTCATCTACCTTCTAGCTAACATTTTTCCCTCGCCTCTAACCTGCCTCTGTCCCTCACTTTTTCTGCCTCTCTAGCACTTCACCATCATGGTCACATCCATAACACAGCTGGCCGTACCACCTACCTGCACTTAAAAATGTCTAATGTTGGTTGTCCTTAATCTATGTATGTCTATTTATGTATAGTCCCCGGTGACTGTTCTATTTACTCTCATCCACAACCTGGACAGAATGTCACCCAAACTCACCCCATTGTAAGAAGTGTACAGCTTCCTGTCAAATCTGATTTCTTATATGCAGTTCACTACTTTGTGATCAAAATAGCTTTGTTCCTCCCTGTATATAAATAATAACAATAGGGTGGGGAACCTTAGTGGGGCGCTGCATCCTGTTATTTGAAAAAGTGCATGAACAGGATGTACAACTTTACTTTTGCTACAATGAACACAACAGCATGTGTAATGTACAGACCAACTGGGCCGTGCCTGTCAGTGACAGTTACTACTGCCGCTATCCTTTTCCCAACTGCACACACCACAAAACAACCCTGCTTCACTTTTCAGTGCTGGTTAACAAATCACTGTCATCTTCATCATCATCCAAGCTTTTGCGTTGGCTACTGGTAAATTTATTCCATACTCTTCTGCAATGAAGTGCCCATTAACATTTTTTTAATGGCAGTTTTTCAACATGAGGCCCTGGGAGGCTCCTCCTGCAGTTATAAACAATAGACCCAATCCCACTTAACACTCTCTTGGCTGCACAATGGCAGGCGGCGCTTAGAGATTCAACAGCATCTCCATGAGTGTCACTGGCAGGATAGACTGGTTGCCATACTAACATGTAACAGGCCATCATCACTTCCCATGTGTGGATTGTCCAGTAGATAGACATCAAACATCCGTGTGGAAGATGTTCCTGTGCCTGTTCCTGTTGATGAGTTATCTGTAATCAAGATACCTGAGTCACTGAGGACGGTGTGCCACAGAGTCTCCTCCCCAGAGTCTGTGACTGAACTGCTCACAAAGCTTCCAACAGCTGTCAGTGGTGTACTGCTATTGATGCAGCCATCACCCATGGGCTTAATATGCCAAGTGCAGATGGGAAATGTGGGCTGCGTGGCATTCCTCTTGCTGCCCACATTCTTTCATCAACTGATGTTGCAAGCACTGCAGCAAACCATCCTTGCAAATTTGGACAGTGTATCCTCCATGTGATGGTAACTATAATTCTGGATGAAAAGTGTACACTTTTACTTTGAAACGTGGGTCCACAGAGGAAGCCTGCAGAGACTCATTACCTTTAAATGAAACTGTTCCTGTATCAACATGCAAGGTTCAAAGCAGGTCCCTCAGCGATGTGCTGGATCCTCATCATCTGCCAATATGCAGTCCCTTGCCAAGTTGGTTAGTTTGAGCTCTTGCACATAATGCATTAGGGGGAGAAGCTCACTCAGGGATGTTTTGTGATGGATAACCCGCTTGGTTGCCTTCTGGAAAGGTTATAGCAAAGAGCAGACATTAGACGGCAAGATGTTTACATGTTTACATCAATTTGTTTGACCGCGTGGCAAGAGTGTCAGCGTAGATACCAGCACTACTTCTTATTTCATCATATGTCTGATATATGAAATAACCGTTAATTGTAGATAACTACACATATCAGTGCTTCTTCTTATTTCATAATATATATGATATATGAAATACCAGTTATTTGTAGAAATCTGTTTAACATAGGCTGCAGATTTAATATGGGGTAACTGCCAACCCCAGGCTTAGAAATGCATATAATTCTTATCAACATACTCTGCACCAAGTACCTTAGTATTTATTCATTTAAAGAAAAACATGGTATTATAAGATTTCTGTATTGAAAAATATTGTTTATCAATTAGTTACATAAATAGCTTCCATCCACCACCCATATCAATATTTTACAGTGAACCTGTTAATCATTACTTTTCCTTGGATATAGTAGGAAAACAGATTTGCTGGCATATAAAACATGTTTCTGCTCACGCCCTGTATAAAGGCTGAGTAACTGTACAATATAAATGTACGAAATATTATAGAAAAAGTGAACATAATGAAAAGAACAAATAAATAAAATTCAGTTACATAAACGTAGATACGGGATGAGAGAACAAAAAGAAAAAATGAATAAACAAAACACAAGGTTAATTTACTTGCCTAAGAAAGTCTTAGAGCCTGATTATGAGTTTTCTTGTGGTAATACCGTCAAACTCATTTACCCATCCCGCATGCAGTAAATACCAGCTACCCAGAAAGTTCCACATGATTCCACATGTGGAAATTACCACATGTGATATTTATCAAACGCAGTACTGCTTTTGCGTGGCTGTAACTACCTCCAAACAAAAGCAGGATTTACACAAGAATTTCGGTAGTGAAACTTAGAGTTTGACCGTGTGGTATGACTGTATATTTTACTACTACGCCCAAACTCATAATCAGACACATTGTCTCCTTCATCAACAGGGAGTACATTGCTCTAGTCACCTACATCACTTGTCCCATCTTCTGTGAAGACTTCTGACTATAGTGATCAGCTGGATATGGAGAGACTGTGGGATACACCCTTCACTCAACAAAAAAATCATCACTGCAAATGGATCTAAATGTATATATGTCAGACCTTAAGAACAAAAAGTAAATTAAGCTTATATATTGTGCTTCATGACAGAGACCAGCCTCTAAGTATAGGATGGGCAATTCAAATCTGAGAAGCTCTGCGTTAACTTGCTTCCAAGACATATATGTTGCCTATGAGCTACAGCCCAGATGGTAAATGTATATCTACTTGATGAGGCTCACACGAGTATGGATGATGATCCCCTACAGAACTGGATCAGTAAGTGTCCAAATGGCAGTACGGATTGTGAGAGTTGTCATAGAAAACCCTTAGGTTGCACCCCTGGCAGCGTACATTCTCTACAAGTGATTTGAGCTGCCAGGGCTACTGTATCTCACCACAGGAGATGCCTGACAGAGTCGCATTTGGAAAAATAAACATTCAATTAAATGAACAAGTTGTGGGATATATTGACGCACTTAACAGTATTTCACCACATCACCAAGCTGCATTTGTGCAAGAAAACAGCAAATGGCTGCGCTGGCTCCTGTGTGCACCAGGACCTAAAAACTGTGTTTTTGCAACAACAAAGGGATGGCTACATTGGGCAGGATGGAACCAGTGGACACACTGAAGGAGCGTGCCAGTGTGTTCTGACACATACAAAAGGAAAACGCAGCATTGTTTTGCTGCAAAATACCAAAATCCCCTTTAAAAATTATGTTTCACCTTTAAAAAAAAAATGCTGCTTTGACGCTAATTCCATCTTTTCTGTCTTAAACTACTGCGATTAAAAAGGCCCTGCCATGTCCAGGATATTTCATTGTGCCTCAGCAAAACCAGGCATGACTCCTGAATGACAGGCCCTGTCAAACCAACTCGGAGAGAAATCAACAAGGAACTCCACTTTTACTCGCACGGGAACACATGTTTATTTCTTTCCAAAAGCTCAGCCATTCGAAGAGACTCTAACTCTCTGAGCCAGGTCAGTTACAATATATCTGTGCTTCAGACAAAACTCCTGCTTGCAAGAAAATGATTTTGGCTGCAAAGACAGTGTGGGAATATGATGAAGATGCAAAAATCCAATTTGAAAGGAAATGCTAGCAATTTTCAACAGGTGTAAAAATGGGCTGAATTTGCAAGCTCTAAAAAAACAGTTATTCCAGTGTCATAGCACTGAAACCTCCCCCTAGGAAGGGAGCCACACCATAAACTCCCAGCAGAGACTAACACCCCACTGATAATTACAGGGTGGGGAAGAATCTACGCTGGGGTGAACCCACTGACAATGGAGCTCCCAGGGCCAGGAAGTTTGAAGTGTAAAGGGGCCATAAAACCTTCAATCAAACTGGGAACCCCCACCCCACACAGGGCTGAAGTGACAGTTGGTTACAGCTGTAAAGAAAAAAATGGTCCAGGGCAAGACAAAGGACTGTCCTTTTCTTCCAAAGACTATTTCAGAAATAAAAGTTAAAGACTTTTATCTCTGCAGGAAGACTTAGCAAAAATGTTGCATTTTCTCAGTGTAAACGTGATTTTGTAGGCTTTCTTTTAAGACTTGGTAGACTTCATTGTCACCTTGGGGATAGAAAGGGCGAAATACGGTGGATTACAAGAGAAGCATCCAAGTTGCAAATGCAGAATTTAGTTATGATAATCCACACCCATGTATAAAGTTATAGAATTTTGAGTAATATAAATCCCATTGAAAAGCATGAAAAACTAGTAGAAGGGTGAAACAAGGTCTCACGGACTGGAGGATTGGACTGCAATGTGCTGCACAAAATATGTAACCTGTGTATATAATTTGTTTAGAGATTGCAATTGTATAAATATATGTTTGTGGCAAAAAATCGGATTTTAGTTAAATTAACTACGGGAGGTTTTTGGACATTGTAAAACTCACCTCATGAATCTGACATCATTTTCCTGAAATCCCCCCAGCTGAGAGCGAGGCAGAGATTATCATCCTTGTCCAATCCCGTTGCTAGAGGCGTGTTTAGTTAAGCCTGCCCCAGTCATATACTTTGATGATGTCACTAGGCATTATAAATAAGAGTCCCTGACAAGACTCTACACACACACTCTTCCTGATTTTTCTGTGCCAGCGTCCTGTTCCTGTTCCATCCATCCAGATTCCAGATCCCAACTACAAGGCCAAAACATTGCTGACCCTACTCCAGGGCCCATTGCAAAAACCAAGCATTGCTGATCCTGCTCAAGCAAGGACTCAAATCTGAAATCATACTAAAATTCCCAAATAACCAAAGGAGAAATCTGTGGTGTTTTCAGGAAGCATCCTGATACCACTAACTGCATGCTTGCTGCAAACCTGCCATCCAGCTGATCCTTAGTATCCAGTGACCGGAATTGCCAGTCCCGAAGTAGCATTCTGTGATCAGAACTGCCCAGCTCTTTGCCAGGCGCCATGCCGTGTAGTGACCAGAACCCTTGACGCTCCAAAATCCTGAATTAAAAGTGCACTGTAAGTATCGCCACCCCATCTAAACCCATAACCTATCTTACATTTGGCCTTATCTCACTCTCTAAGCCATCCTATGCTTATCCTGATAAATTGTAAAACTGCCAAAATCATCCGTGCAACCTTGCCCTTGATTTCTAGTGTTAGCACCACATTTCTCTTCATTTCTGTCTTGCATAGATCCTAAGTCATCAGCGATATTGTGTTTAAATAAATTCATTTTCCTTTAAGAAAAGGGGTACACTGCATGAAGGGTTACAACTGCAGCGTAACTTTTGATATTCACGGGTGGAATTCCTCTTTTCTTAGCCATTAAATCTAGTTTAAGTGAGATTTGCCTTTCAATTTTAAAGTCGATTCCTCTTTTCACTGCTCTATTTTCCTAAGAACAAACCACACTCTACCTTCCATAACTCATCCAATTTACCAGCTAGAGACTTACTTTCACTTTCATATTGTATCTGTGATTGATAGCTATCCCCCAACCAAAGAACCGCACTCCAAATCAGTATTTCACCCTTTTTTTTAAATTAAAAACCATTTGGTTAATTATAGGTGGGAGTGAAAAAAATGCAACTTTCATACATGTCATTTTGCTGTAATCTGTATAAACTTGCCACTCATTTTCGAACTGTATCCTTTTGGTAAACCATTCTTTGTGATTATTAGTGTCTTTGCATTGTGCTTTAGTGAGGAATTATATTTACTTCAAGGATTTCAACACACATTCATTACTTATTTGTCCATTTCCGAGTGTCATTTTATAACATTGAAAGGGGTTTAAAATCCGTTTTTCTCTCTTATTTTTGTCACTAGAAAGTTAAACCCAGTGCATTGCTCACATTCTCATTGTAATTATAAACCCATTGGTGATTGCTGCCCCAGATTAAAAAGTGTGTGATTTCTTTCGAATTTTAAAATAAATAGGTAAATAATTTATTATACCAACCAGCCTGGTTCATGGTCCATTGTGACCCAGGGTATTTGAAAAGGGGGTGTGATATGAGCGGTGTACCATCTCAATATTGAATCTAATATAAAGAGATAAGCATTTCAGTCGTGCACTGCATACTAGGCCGAGACCAAGGCGTCTGTCGCCTGATTGAAATCCTTAACAATTCTGGGGCCATGAGTCCGGGGTTGAGTTGGGTTACCACCCGTGCCAGTCTAACACAGAAGACTAACCTGCAAGGTAGTAATACTTTGTGTGGTGGGAATACTGGGTTACACTGTACAAGCGCCTCCCCAAAACAAATAATCTAAGTACCAGGCCTGTATCTAGAAAACTAAAACTAAAATCAACCCCAAAATAGACAGAAAAGCAACAGAATACAGGTTACCCTTACATAAATAAATAAATTAAGAAAGAAAGAACGTGTCCAAAATGACGGTAGTAGAAATTAATATGGCTAGGGAGCACCATCTGCACAAGCTATTTGTCATAGTTAAGTGGCCAGAACAGGATGAAAAAGTCTGGCTACAAGAAATAATACAACAGGCCACTGCCATGAACCTGGATACGTAGCAGGACGGGGGCCTATTAAACCAAGCTTTGACTGAGCTATATATGACCCCAAAAATTAAAGAGGAGCAAATCAAAATTGCCAGAATCATGGCCTGCATGTATCTCTACACGGGAGAGAAGCGGGAAAGGCATGAGGAAAACAACACTCTAGCGCAGAATCAATCTGAACTATTAAATAAAATCCAGAAAGATCTAGATTTAGCAGAACAAAAATGACAGAAGAGCCAAGAGTTGGAAATAGAATCTGGAAATTATATCATAACATTAAAAGAAGATTTGGCTTGCAAAAACAGCAAAATAATGCAGATCAAGAGGCCCAATTAGACGCAGTAAGACTAGAGTGTCAGGAAAAGGTTGACTCAGAAGCTCACTCAACAATTAACCTACAACAGGGTCTGCGCAGAGAAGATAGTTACCCTACAAGACCAGATAGAGAAATTGAAAGAGGAAAATAATAAGTTCATTTTGAGAGACCTCCACTCTCAAACAAAATTTGATGAAGAGCGCCAGAAATTCAATATCATCAGGAAACAAAGGGATGACCTGGCTGAACAGAGAGGCACCCTAAATCAGGAGAAAGATGCCCTAGGCCAGGAAATAAGCAAATTAAAAACAGTGTTACGTAGAAGTGAGTTAGCCCTCCAAAAACTCAATGAACTCAAAGCAGAGTATGGGAATCTACTGGAGCATGCCAGACGGGTAGAAGGTGCTCTGGAAGAGAACACCCTGACCAAAGATGCACAAACCCAGGAGGTGAGCCTCCTGGAACAGAAATTGTCTCATATTTCCCAAACCATACAAGAAGTGCAGAGAGACAATGAGGCCCTATGTGAAAAGAATGATGGGCTCCACAAACAAGTGGCAGCGCAAGAGTGGGTCATAGAGGCCAGTAAAGCCCTGATAGCTGAGCAAAAGGCTAAGATCTTTACTTACTATCAAGAAGTAGGGGCTGAGAAGGATAAACTATCAAGATTGGAGAAAGAGGGTGCTAGATTTAATCCTAACTGGAGGGGCCCTGAACAGGTAGAGAGGGACAGGGCAACCCCTGATCATAGCATAAGGACCTCTGTACTAAGGGACTCAAACCCATTTAATACTGTGAACACTGCCAACTTCATGTCTACCGGTTCACATGAGCCAGAAACCATTGGGCCGGCAGAATTCAATAGGTTTAGCATGATAGGACTAACAGATCAGCACCCCTCAGAAATTGATGGACATGCGTCCCTGTAAAGATATTCAAACATTAAGGCTGATGTCTCTGACAAGGAAGACTCCTATGAGGGGAGGGTCAGGGAATTAGATCCACAGAAATATTACTTTCCAAGGGACCAGTTGGTCCATTTTGATTAAACAAATAAAAACAATGAAATGAGGCCCAAATAGAGCATCCTGAAGACCTCTACCCAATTAGGGCAGTGGGGGGAATACTCTGCCAACCTTGGGAGTAGGGAGAAGTTGGAAGACTACTCTCCTGAGCACCACAGGGATAGAGAAACTAGGCCCCACCATTCTGCGAGCCCCTCTCAAGCTCACAGGACGATTATGAGCTGAGGATGAGTGGACTCGGGTGACTAAGCCAGAAGGCAAACAAACTCAGGCGAGTTATGACCAAAGACCCCATTAGGCAGATTAAGGCCCTTAGGAGTGTCATAACCCCCTACCATAAAAATGCAAAATATTCTGTTTGGGAACACTTGTAACACTATGAGTAGATGATGGACACTTTCCATATGAAAGACAACCAGAAATGCATAGAGTACGTAAAATGGGCGTTCTCCCCTGAGTACTCCAGTTTCTTTGCTGGACTGGAGGGCCAGAACCATTCAACAAGGTCCACCTACAGGACGGTCATCATGAAACACTTTTCCGCCCACAGAAACACCCAAGAGGCTCGCAAAGCGGCCTACAATCTGCAGTGCGGGGAAGATCAGGCCCCACGAGAATTTGTGCAGGAGCTCAAACGCGCTTTTGCACAAACCACTAGAATTGTGCGCATGGATAGCAGGGAATTTATAACTACCTTCTTTCATGCAGTATATTATGACTCAGCTGGTGAGAGACTTCCACGAGAAAATATCTCTCTTCTGGGTCATAGAACAGGCAAACCGCATTTATGAGGTCCAAAAACCTGCAGAAAATAAATGTCTGAACATAAACCCCAAACCAGCCAGCACCACTGCTGCTGATAAGGTAGCAGGGGTGAAGGTCACCCCCATTTTAGACCTAGAGATGGGGGGGCCTAAAAATATACCTGCACCAAATTAGCAAAATCAAAGACCCAGAAGGCTTTCAGGCCAATCACAAACAGGTGGCAGTCAGTGAGGTAATCCCACTAATGGGACCCCTAACTCTCCTGATTATATCAGCCCATGATACAAGGGAAACAACCAATCCTGGGGTATGTATGGACTCCCCCAGCCCAAGGGGGGGGTCCAATCAGGTAAGTACTGACCCAGAAAACTTCCCTCCTAACTTCCCCCAGCAGGGCAGTAATTCCCCAAATGCTGCGTTAAGTTTCTTCCCCCGATACTCTCAAAACCCCAACCTGCAGGACAACCCTCCTTTTATTCCCCGATTTCAGGAACCCAGACAACCCAATCCGGGAGAGGGGAGGCCAAGGGTGGAGGGTTACTAAAATTCACCATCTCCAGGGTACTACGGCAAAAGGGGTAGTTATCCTTCCCGGGATCCACCTAGAGTTGACCAGACACCGTCGTACCAGCCAGAACGGGTGTCCTAACTGGAGCGCCAGATAAACATGGCGGCTCAGAACCCAACAAACCAAGGGTCTGGCACCCCAGAACAATGACGGTGGGAGAACTCTGACAATTCACCGGTTCCAGAGGAGGAGGCACGGGGGAAGGGAGGTGTAAAGCCCTAGAGGAAGCTTCCTTCCTCACTCGTGAAAAGCCCCTGGACACCCAGGAACCGGAACAAAAATCTCCTGCCCCCTACAATCTGCTACCCAAGGAACAGAGCGTGGGTAGGAGAAATAAAGAACTCAAAACAACGCAATTTGTGGAGGAAGTTAGTGTCCTCCAATTTGAAGGGGAAGAATCCTTAGATGATTTTGGGTAAAAGATCTTCTCCTTCAGGGACGGGGGGACTCCTCCCAAAGAAAAATGAGTCCCAAGGGATTTAAATGAAGACTGGGTGGATGTGGGGAATAAGTCAGAATCGCCCATCCTTGAACCCCAGAATGAGCTTCCAGGAAACCCAATAGTAACAGAGGGATCCCAAACCTCACAAACCAATTCTGTTGACTGCCTCCAAAAAGGGGGGCAGCCCAGAATCAGAAAAAGAGGATTCCCAAACTTCCCAAATCAATTCTGGTGACTGCCTCCCAGAAGGGGGGGGGCAGCCCAGAACCAGCACAAGGGGATTCCCAAACGTCCCAAACCAATTCTGTTGACTGCCTCCAAAAAAGGGGGGGGGCAGCCCTGAATCAGAAAAAGAGAAGCCCGAAACTCCCCAAATAGCAGAATGTATCCATTTTCTTTCAGGTCCCCAAACTCAAACACAGAATTATGCCCAAACTACCCCTCTGTCAGAGTCAGAAATAAGGAACTTGACCACCCAGCTTGGTCAGAATGCGTACTATCTTTGCCCCCTTTAGGAGAAGGAGGGTAGATTTTATGCCCCGGTCCAAGTGCAAGGGCAATATGCATTTCTGGCGCTGGGGGACAGTGGATCCCATGCCACCCTTCTGTCAAAAAGGGCCTTTGATCAGCTAAATTCAGAAAGGGGGGGAGATACCAGATCCCTCTCACCCCTCTTCCTGGACAACTCCAGAACTTCGATGGGAAGGGAATTCCTATCAAAGGGACTGCAGAGCTGGAAATTAAAATTGGGCAATACAAGATGAAGCACCTGGTCATAGTCCTGACTCCAGAGGGAACCCCCTGTCTATTGGGTAATGACATCATTCGTAGGTTGTCTCCCCTAATAGACTGTGTGAACAAGGTACTCTGGACGCAGACTCACAGGCCAATAAAATTAAAACAGAGTGTCAATCATGTAAGTCTAAATGGCACATGCCACATGGTTGAACAAAAACCAGATCAAATTAAGATTCATCTTCAAAATAATCAAATACCCGACGTTACAATAATTGCTGTGGGACAACAAACTGTTGATAGGAACTCCACTCCATTCCTGAAAATCAACCTTCCCTCCAGTCTCAAGTGGCATTCCACACTGGAAGGAAATACTTTGAAATTATATACCAATTCACAATCTAAAAATCCCAATCCCATAGCCAAAATTGATAACAAACCAGCACAAAGTGTAGCTGGCATTCAGAAGAAGGGCGAACAGCCCTTCTTCCCAATTCAGTTAAATGACGGAAAAGAGTCTGTCCTCGCCCGAGTTGACTTGAATAGCGAAGAAAGCTTCATCAGTGAAGTATTATTCAGGAAACTCCAAAAAGACAAGACTCTGCCCACTGTTGAGTCTGTCTATCAATGGGTATGGGGCCTGGAAATTCCCTGTTCCAAACATCTTCTGCTTAGCAGTTGTTTGATAAACATTTCTAGATGTGACAAAAGCATAGAACTCAATTGTTGGGTCGTGCAAGGTGTTCCTTCCACCTTTTACATGGGCAGTCACATCCTCAACCGAATCGAGATTAATTTGGATTCCAGTTTTTGCCAAGCCTGGTCCCAACTGGAGAGTAAATCTCAGGGCCCTGGCAGTCCTAAAGAAAGCCTTCCATTCAGCCCCAGGAAACTGAAGGTCAAAAATGGAGAAGAGATCACCATCCCAGACCTCGCGTACAGAATCCGCATCCCCAAAGGTGAATTGACAGAAGAGAATTGGGTCCATATCAATCAGCTAAACAGCTGTCACCCTAGGCACACGTTGCAACACATTGAGGAGCCCAGACAGAAGGAAATAGAGAAGACATATGAAACATTAGAGTAAGAAAAAGAAGAACCGGAAGGGAACAGATAGGGTTTGGTATAATTATGTAACAGGGAGTATTTTTCTTCATTATCAATTGTCGTCATTAACCCTTTAAGTGCCATGGGTATTTCTCCCCAGTGCCAGAGCCTTTTTTGGTGATTTTGGTATGTGGCCATTCAATGGCTTGTAACTTTTTTGTTACATGAGATATCTCGGCCAAATTTGGCTCCTTTTCTTCCCACATGTAGGCGGTCGTAACGCCACCCAGGAATCCCAGGTTGCTGTAGGGGGGTGAGAGAAAATAAGGAAAATGTGCGAAAATTTTGGGTTTTTTCAAAAAATGCCAATAAAATGATGCACAAAGAAGCCAGTGGTTTTTTCCTTGTAAGAGCTAGGAACAAATGGTTTGCTGTGCTGAGTTCCCCAATGTGTTGGCTTTCAGGAACAGGTTGAGTGGAAATGGAAAAAAAATATTTTGATGGGGATATCAACCATTTTGTGAGAGGTAGGCGATTTTTGCCATTTTTGCCAATTGGACATGCATGGACGGAATGGAAGAAAAGGGCAGGAAAGCCAAATTGGAGGACAGAAAGGCATATATTTCTGAAAAGTAGACAAAATTCCAAGTTTAGGAAGGGGTGATTTGTATAGGTCAGGCAACAACTAGGTAGGGGAAACTGCCATCGAATGGGGGAAAAGCGGGAAAATGACTGAAAAAAAAGGTATGTGTTGGACATGGTTGGCTTGGTACGGCAATGGCTTCTATGAATTTTGAGAAAAGCAATGCTCCGCTACATTCCCCCGACTCTTGCAGTTAGGAGAGCATACCATTTTTGTAGTGTTTGTACAAAACAAGCAATACCACAAGCCAAACACTGAGTCATGGTACACAGGAGTTTTACGCTCACGGTCTGACCAGACGCACTTAGCATGTGTAAATTGGGAAAACCAATGTGGTGAGGAACGGCAGCCATACATTTTTTGAAAGAGCACAGGCAGACCTTTTCAAGGGTAGGTGACTTGTGCAGGTTACAAAAGTGTATGGTGGCTAAAGCAGCGACTAAATGTAGGTCACATTTGGGAAAAGAAAGGGTTGTGAGACAAAGGGCTCCAGCAAATGGGTCAAAACGTTATGAAAACCACACAAACACAACACATGGCCTACCGTCCCGCGTTCCCACAGGTGTCCCGATGAAAACGGTACCTCACATGTGTGGGTGCACCTACCTGGCCGCCAAGGGGAAAGCCCAAAACACAAGTAACCCCAAGTCTGTTTTCACACCGGAAATGTCACACTCTCCCATCATACAGATATGGGCCTCGGGTGTCCAAGCCACCGAGGAAAACAGGGAACCCCATGCATTTCCGAAAAGAGGACACCCGTGGGAATCCGCAGAGGTATGATATGCCCAAATTGCCCCAGAATTTATTACCCAGACACCCCTGCAAAGTCGGAAATGTGGGGAAAAAAACGCTTTTTCCGTACATTTCGCTCGACGCACCCATCGAAACACGCCCCCAACAACACATGGCCTACCGTCCCGCGTTCCCACAGGTGTCCCGATGAAAACGGTACCTCACATGTGTGGGTGCACCTACCTGGCCGCCAAGGGGAAAGCCTAAAACACAAGTAACCCCAAGTCTGTTTTCACACCGGAAATGTCACACTCTCACATCATACAGATATGGGCCTCGGGTGTCCAAGCCACCAAGGAAAACAGGGAACCCCATGCATTTCCGGAAAGAGGACACCCGTGGGAATCCGCAGAGGTATGATATGCCCAAATCGCCCCAGAATTTATTACCCAGACACCCCCGCAAAGTCCGAAATGTGGGAAAAAATACGCATTTTCCTCACATTTCGCTCGACTCACCCATCGAAACACGCCCCCAACAACACATGGCCTACCGTCCCGCGTTCCCACAGGTGTCCCGATGAAAACGGTACCTCACATGTGTGGGTGCACCTACCTGGCCGCCAAGGGGAAAGCCTAAAACACAAGTAACCCCAAGTCTGTTTTCAGAGGGAAAACTCAGACATTCTGCCGACCGGCACAAGGTACAGATATGGGCCTCGGGTGTCCAAGCCACCGAGGAAAACAGGGAACCCCATGCATTTCCGAAAAGAGGACACCCGTGGGAATCCGCAGAGGTATGATATGCCCAAATTGCCCCAGAATTTATTACCCAGACACCCCTGCAAAGTCCGAAATGTGGGGAAAAAAACGCTTTTTCCGCACATTTCGCTCGACTCACCCATCGAAACACGCCCCCCACAACACATGGCCTACCGTCACGCGTTCCCACAGGTGTCCCGATGAAAACGGTACCTCACATGTGTGGGTGCACCTACCTGGCCGCCAAGGGGAAAGCCTAAAACACAAGTAACCCCAAGTCTGTTTTCACACCGGAAATGTCACACTCTCACATCATACAGATATGGGCCTCGGGTGTCCAAGCCACCAAGGAAAACAGGGAACCCCATGCATTTCCGGAAAGAGGACACCCGTGGGAATCCGCAGAGGTATGATATGCCCAAATCGCCCCAGAATTTATTACCCAGACACCCCCGCAAAGTCCGAAATGTGGGAAAAAATACGCATTTTCCTCACATTTCGCTCGACTCACCCATCGAAACACGCCCCCAACAACACATGGCCTACCGTCCCGCGTTCCCACAGGTGTCCCGATGAAAACGGTACCTCACATGTGTGGGTGCACCTACCTGGCCGCCAAGGGGAAAGCCTAAAACACAAGTAACCCCAAGTCTGTTTTCACACCGGAAATGTCACACTCTCACATCATACAGATATGGGCCTCGGGTGTCCAAGCCACCAAGGAAAACAGGGAACCCCATGCATTTCCGGAAAGAGGACACCCGTGGGAATCCGCAGAGGTATGATATGCCCAAATCGCCCCAGAATTTATTACCCAGACACCCCCGCAAAGTCCGAAATGTGGGAAAAAATACGCATTTTCCTCACATTTCGCTCGACTCACCCATCGAAACACGCCCCCAACAACACATGGCCTACCGTCCCGCGTTCCCACAGGTGTCCCGATGAAAACGGTACCTCACATGTGTGGGTGCACCTACCTGGCCGCCAAGGGGAAAGCCTAAAACACAAGTAACCCCAAGTCTGTTTTCAGAGGGAAAACTCAGACATTCTGCCGACCGGCACAAGGTACAGATATGGGCCTCGGGTGTCCAAGCCACCGAGGAAAACAGGGAACCCCATGCATTTCCGAAAAGAGGACACCCGTGGGAATCCGCAGAGGTATGATATGCCCAAATTGCCCCAGAATTTATTACCCAGACACCCCTGCAAAGTCCGAAATGTGGGGAAAAAAACGCTTTTTCCGCACATTTCGCTCGACGCACCCATCGAAACACGCCCCCCACAACACATGGCCTACCGTCACGCGTTCCCACAGGTGTCCCGATGAAAACGGTACCTCACATGTGTGGGTGCACCTACCTGGCCGCCAAGGGGAAAGCCTAAAACACAAGTAACCCCAAGTCTGTTTTCACACCGGAAATGTCACACTCTCACATCATACAGATATGGGCCTCGGGTGTCCAAGCCACCAAGGAAAACAGGGAACCCCATGCATTTCCGGAAAGAGGACACCCGTGGGAATCCGCAGAGGTATGATATGCCCAAATCGCCCCAGAATTTATTACCCAGACACCCCCGCAAAGTCCGAAATGTGGGAAAAAATACGCATTTTCCTCACATTTCGCTCGACTCACCCATCGAAACACGCCCCCAACAACACATGGCCTACCGTCCCGCGTTCCCACAGGTGTCCCGATGAAAACGGTACCTCACATGTGTGGGTGCACCTACCTGGCCGCCAAGGGGAAAGCCTAAAACACAAGTAACCCCAAGTCTGTTTTCAGAGGGAAAACTCAGACATTCTGCCGACCGGCACAATGTACAGATATGGGCCTCGGGTGTCCAAGCCACCGAGGAAAACAGGGAACCCCATGCATTTCCGAAAAGAGGACACCCGTGGGAATCCGCAGAGGTATGATATGCCCAAATTGCCCCAGAATTTATTACCCAGACACCCCTGCAAAGTCCGAAATGTGCGGAAAAAAACGCTTTTTCCGCACATTTCGCTCGACGCACCCATCGAAACACGCCCCCAACAACACATGGCCTACCGTCACGCGTTCCCACAGGTGTCCCGATGAAAACGGTACCTCACATGTGTGGGTGCACCTACCTGGCCGCCAAGGGGAAAGCCTAAAACACAAGTAATCCCAAGTCTGTTTTCACACCGGAAATGTCACACTCTCACATCATACAGATATGGGCCTCGGGTGTCCAAGCCACCAAGGAAAACAGGGAACCCCATGCATTTCCGGAAAGAGGACACCCGTGGGAATCCGCAGAGGTATGATATGCCCAAATCGCCCCAGAATTTATTACCCAGACACCCCCGCAAAGTCCGAAATGTGGGAAAAAATACGCATTTTCCTCACATTTCGCTCGACTCACCCATCGAAACACGCCTCCAACAACACATGGCCTACCGTCCCGCGTTCCCACAGGTGTCCCGATGAAAACGGTACCTCACATGTCTGGGTGCACCTACCTGGCCGCCAAGGGGAAAGCCTAAAACACAAGTAACCCCAAGTCTGTTTTCAGAGGGAAAACTCAGACATTCTGCCGACCGGCACAATGTACAGATATGGGCCTCGGGTGTCCAAGCCACCGAGGAAAACAGGGAACCCCATGCATTTCCGAAAAGAGGACACCCGTGGGAATCCGCAGAGGTATGATATGCCCAAATTGCCCCAGAATTTATTACCCAGACACCCCTGCAAAGTCCGAAATGTGGGGAAAAAAACGCTTTTTCCGCACATTTCGCTCGACGCACCCATCGAAACATGCCCCCAACAACACATGGCCTACCGTCACGCGTTCCCACAGGTGTCCCAATGAAAACGGTACCTCACATGTGTGGGTGCACCTACCTGGCCGCCAAGGGGAAAGCCTAAAACACAAGTAACCCCAAGTCTGTTTTCACACCGGAAATGTCACACTCTCACATCATACAGATATGGGCCTCGGGTGTCCAAGCCACCAAGGAAAACAGGGAACCCCATGCATTTCCGGAAAGAGGACACCCGTGGGAATCCGCAGAGGTATGATATGCCCAAATCGCCCCAGAATTTATTACCCAGACACCCCCGCAAAGTCCGAAATGTGGGAAAAAATACGCATTTTCCTCACATTTCGCTCGACTCACCCATCGAAACACGCCCCCCACAACACATGGCCTACCGTCCCGCGTTCCCACAGGTGTCCCGATGAAAACGGTACCTCACATGTGTGGGTGCACCTACCTGGCCGCCAAGGGGAAAGCCTAAAACACAAGTAACCCCAAGTCTGTTTTCAGAGGGAAAACTCAGACATTCTGCCGACCGGCACAATGTACAGATATGGGCCTCGGGTGTCCAAGCCACCGAGGAAAACAGGGAAACCCATGCATTTCCGAAAAGAGGACACCCGTGGGAATCCGCAGAGGTATGATATGCCCAAATCGCCCCAGAATTTATTACCCAGACACCCCCGCAAAGTCCGAAATGTGGGAAAAAATACGCATTTTCCTCACATTTCGCTCGACTCACCCATCGAAACACGCCCCCAACAACACATGGCCTACCGTCCCGCGTTCCCACAGGTGTCCCGATGAAAACGGTACCTCACATGTGTGGGTGCACCTACCTGGCCGCCAAGGGGAAAGCCTAAAACACAAGTAACCCCAAGTCTGTTTTCAGAGGGAAAACTCAGACATTCTGCCGACCGGCACAATGTACAGATATGGGCCTCGGGTGTCCAAGCCACCGAGGAAAACAGGGAACCCCATGCATTTCCGAAAAGAGGACACCCGTGGGAATCCGCAGAGGTATGATATGCCCAAATTGCCCCAGAATTTATTACCCAGACACCCCTGCAAAGTCTGAAATGTGGGGAAAAAAAACGCTTTTTCCGCACATTTCGCTCGACGCACCCATCGAAACACGCCCCCAACAACACATGGCCTACCGTCACGCGTTCCCACAGGTGTCCCGATGAAAACGGTACCTCACATGTGTGGGTGCACCTACCTGGCCGCCAAGGGGAAAGCCTAAAACACAAGTAACCCCAAGTCTGTTTTCACACCGGAAATGTCACACTCTCACATCATACAGATATGGGCCTCGGGTGTCCAAGCCACCAAGGAAAACAGGGAACCCCATGCATTTCCGGAAAGAGGACACCCGTGGGAATCCGCAGAGGTATAATATGCCCAAATCGCCCCAGAATTTATTACCCAGACACCCCCGCAAAGTCCGAAATGTGGGAAAAAATACGCATTTTCCTCACATTTCGCTCGACTCACCCATCAAAACACGCCCCCAACAACACATGGCCTACCGTCCCGCGTTCCCACAGGTGTCCCGATGAAAACGGTACCTCACATGTGTGGGTGCACCTACCTGGCCGCCAAGGGGAAAGCCTAAAACACAAGTAACCCCAAGTCTGTTTTCAGAGGGAAAACTCAGACATTCTGCCGACCGGCGCAACTTACAGATATGGGCCTCGGGTGTCCAAGCCACCGAGGAAAACAGGGAACCCCATGCATTTTCGAAAAGAGGACACCCGTGGGAATCCGCAGAGGTGTGATTTGCGCCCATCGCCCCAGATTTTTTTACCCAGACAGCCCTGCAAAGTCGGAAATGTGGGGAAAAAAACGCTTTTTCCGCACATTTCGCTCGCCGCACCCATCGAAACGCGCCCCCCACAACACATGGCCTACCGTCCCGCGTTCCCACAGGTGTCCCGATGAAAACGGTACCTCACATGTGTGGGTGCACCTACCTGGCCGCCAAGGGGAAAGCCTAAAACACAAGTAACCCCAAGTCTGTTGTCAGAGGGAAATCTCCGACATTCTGCCGACCGGCGCAACTTACAGATATGGGCCTCGGGTGTCCAAGCCACCGAGGAAAACAGGGAACCCCATGCATTTTCGAAAAGAGGACACCCGTGGGAATCCGCAGAGGTGTGATTTGCGCCCATCGCCCCAGATTTTTTTACCCAGACAGCCCTGCAAAGTCGGAAATGTGGGGAAAAAAACGCTTTTCCCGCACATTTCGCTCGCCGCACCCATCGAAACACGCCCCCCACAACACATGGCCTACCGTCCCGCGTTCCCACAGGTGTCCCGATGAAAACGGTACCTCACATGTGTGGGTGCACCTACCTGGCCGCCAAGGGGAAAGCCTAAAACACAAGTAACCCCAAGTCTGTTGTCCATTCTGCCGACCGGCGCAACTTACAGATATGGGCCTCGGGTGTCCAAGCCACCGAGGAAAACAGGGAACCCCATGCATTTTCGAAAAGAGGACACCCGTGGGAATCCGCAGAGGTGTGATTTGCGCCCATCGCCCCAGATTTTTTTACCCAGACAGCCCTGCAAAGTCGGAAATGTGGGGGAAAAAACGCTTTTTCCGCACATTTCGCTCGCCGCACCCATCGAAACGCGCCCCCCACAACACATGGCCTACCGTCCCGCGTTCCCACAGGTGTCCCGATGAAAACGGTACCTCACATGTGTGGGTGCACCTACCTGGCCGCCAAGGGGAAAGCCTAAAACACAAGTAACCCCAAGTCTGTTGTCAGAGGGAAATCTCCGACATTCTGCCGACCGGCGCAACTTACAGATATGGGCCTCGGGTGTCCAAGCCACCGTGGAAAACAGGGAACCCCATGCATTTTCGAAAAGAGGACACCCGTGGGAATCCGCAGAGGTGTGATTTGCGCCCATCGCCCCAGATTTTTTTACCCAGACAGCCCTGCAAAGTCGGAAATGTGGGGGAAAAAACGCTTTTTCCGCACATTTCGCTCGCCGCACCCATCGAAACGCGCCCCCCACAACACATGGCCTACCGTCCCGCGTTCCCACAGGTGTCCCGATGAAAACGGTACCTCACATGTGTGGGTGCACCTACCTGGCCGCCAAGGGGAAAGCCTAAAACACAAGTAACCCCAAGTCTGTTGTCAGAGGGAAATCTCCGACATTCTGCCGACCGGCGCAACTTACAGATATGGGCCTCGGGTGTCCAAGCCACCGAGGAAAACAGGGAACCCCATGCATTTTTGAAAAGAGGACACCCGTGGGAATCCGCAGAGGTGTGATTTGCGCCCATCGCCCCAGATTTTTTTACCCAGACAGCCCTGCAAAGTCGGAAATGTGGGGAAAAAAACGCTTTTTCCGCACATTTCGCTCGCCGCACCCATCGAAACACGCCCCCCACAACACATGGCCTACCGTCCCGCGTTCCCACAGGTGTCCCGATGAAAACGGTACCTCACATGTGTGGGTGCACCTACCTGGCCGCCAAGGGGAAAGCCTAAAACACAAGTAACCCCAAGTCTGTTGTCAGAGGGAAATCTCAGACATTCTGCCGACCGGCGCAACTTACAGATATGGGCCTCGGGTGTCCAAGCCACCGAGGAAAACAGGGAACCCCATGCATTTTCGAAAAGAGGACACCCGTGGGAATCCGCAGAGGTGTGATTTGCGCCCATCGCCCCAGATTTTTTTACCCAGACAGCCCTGCAAAGTCGGAAATGTGGGGAAAAAAACGCTTTTTCCGCACATTTCGCTCGCCGCACCCATCGAAACACGCCCCCCACAACACATGGCCTACCGTCCCGCGTTCCCACAGGTGTCCCGATGAAAACGGTACCTCACATGTGTGGGTGCACCTACCTGGCCGCCAAGGGGAAAGCCTAAAACACAAGTAACCCCAAGTCTGTTGTCCATTCTGCCGACCGGCGCAACTTACAGATATGGGCCTCGGGTGTCCAAGCCACCGAGGAAAACAGGGAACCCCATGCATTTTCCAAAAGAGGACACCCGTGGGAATCCGCAGAGGTGTGATTTGCGCCCATCGCCCCAGATTTTTTTACCCAGACAGCCCTGCAAAGTCGGAAATGTGGGGAAAAAAACGCTTTTTCCGCACATTTCGCTCGCCGCACCCATCGAAACGCGCCCCCCACAACACATGGCCTACCGTCCCGCGTTCCCACAGGTGTCCCGATGAAAACGGTACCTCACATGTGTGGGTGCACCTACCTGGCCGCCAAGGGGAAAGCCTAAAACACAAGTAACCCCAAGTCTGTTGTCAGAGGGAAAACTCCGACATTCTGCCGACCGGCGCAACTTACAGATATGGGCCTCGGGTGTCCAAGCCACCGAGGAAAACAGGGAACCCCATGCATTTTCGAAAAGAGGACACCCGTGGGAATCCGCAGAGGTGTGATTTGCGCCCATCGCCCCAGATTTTTTTACCCAGACAGCCCTGCAAAGTCGGAAATGTGGGGAAAAAAATGCTTTTTCCGCACATTTCGCTCGCCGCACCCATCGAAACGCGCCCCCCACATCACATGGCCTACCGTCCCGCGTTCCCACAGGTGTCCCGATGAAAACGGTACCTCACATGTGTGGGTGCACCTACCTGGCCGCCAAGGGGAAAGCCTAAAACACAAGTAACCCCAAGTCTGTTGTCAGAGGGAAATCTCCGACATTCTGCCGACCGGCGCAACTTACAGATATGGGCCTCGGGTGTCCAAGCCACCGAGGAAAACAGGGAACCCCATGCATTTTCGAAAAGAGGACACCCGTGGGAATCCGCAGGTGTGATTTGCGCCCATCGCCCCAGATTTTTTTACCCAGACAGCCCTGCAAAGTCGGAAATGTGGGGAAAAAAACGCTTTTTCCGCACATTTCGCTCGCCGCACCCATCGAAACACGCCCCCCACAACACATGGCCTACCGTCCCGCGTTCCCACAGGTGTCCCGATGAAAACGGTACCTCACATGTGTGGGTGCACCTACCTGGCCGCCAAGGGGAAAGCCTAAAACACAAGTAACCCCAAGTCTGTTGTCCATTCTGCCGACCGGCGCAACTTACAGATATGGGCCTCGGGTGTCCAAGCCACCGAGGAAAACAGGGAACCCCATGCATTTTCGAAAAGAGGACACCCGTGGGAATCCGCAGAGGTGTGATTTGCGCCCATCGCCCCAGATTTTTTTACCCAGACAGCCCTGCAAAGTCGGAAATGTGGGGAAAAAAACGCTTTTTCCGCACATTTCGCTCGCCGCACCCATCGAAACGCGCCCCCCACAACACATGGCCTACCGTCCCGCGTTCCCACAGGTGTCCCGATGAAAACGGTACCTCACATGTGTGGGTGCACCTACCTGGCCGCCAAGGGGAAAGCCTAAAACACAAGTAACCCCAAGTCTGTTGTCAGAGGGAAATCTCCGACATTCTGCCGACCGGCGCAACTTACAGATATGGGCCTCGGGTGTCCAAGCCACCGAGGAAAACAGGGAACCCCATGCATTTTCGAAAAGAGGACACCCGTGGGAATCCGCAGAGGTGTGATTTGCGCCCATCGCCCCAGATTTTTTTACCCAGACAGCCCTGCAAAGTCGGAAATGTGGGGAAAAAGACGCTTTTTCCGCACATTTCGCTCGCCGCACCCATCGAAACACGCCCCCCACAACACATGGCCTACCGTCCCGCGTTCCCACAGGTGTCCCGATGAAAACGGTACCTCACATGTGTGGGTGCACCTACCTGGCCGCCAAGGGGAAAGCCTAAAACACAAGTAACCCCAAGTCTGTTGTCAGAGGGAAATCTCCGACATTCTGCCGACCGGCGCAACTTACAGATATGGGCCTCGGGTGTCCAAGCCAGCGAGGAAAACAGGGAACCCCATGCATTTTCGAAAAGAGGACACCCGTGGGAATCCGCAGAGGTGTGATTTGCGCCCATCGCCCCAGATTTTTTTACCCAGACAGCCCTGCAAAGTCGGAAATGTGGGGAAAAAAACGCTTTTTCCGCACATTTCGCTCGCCGCACCCATCGAAACACGCCCCCCACAACACATGGCCTACCGTCCCGCGTTCCCACAGGTGTCCCGATGAAAACGGTACCTCACATGTGTGGGTGCACCTACCTGGCCGCCAAGGGGAAAGCCTAAAACACAAGTAACCCCAAGTCTGTTGTCCATTCTGCCGACCGGCGCAACTTACAGATATGGGCCTCGGGTGTCCAAGCCACCGAGGAAAACAGGGAACCCCATGCATTTTCGAAAAGAGGACACCCGTGGGAATCCGCAGAGGTGTGATTTGCGCCCATCGCCCCAGATTTTTTTACCCAGACAGCCCTGCAAAGTCGGAAATGTGGGGGAAAAAACGCTTTTTCCGCACATTTCGCTCGCCGCACCCATCGAAACGCGCCCCCCACAACACATGGCCTACCGTCCCGCGTTCCCACAGGTGTCCCGATGAAAACGGTACCTCACATGTGTGGGTGCACCTACCTGGCCGCCAAGGGGAAAGCCTAAAACACAAGTAACCCCAAGTCTGTTGTCAGAGGGAAATCTCCGACATTCTGCCGACCGGCGCAACTTACAGATATGGGCCTCGGGTGTCCAAGCCACCGAGGAAAACAGGGAACCCCATGCATTTTCGAAAAGAGGACACCCGTGGGAATCCGCAGAGGTGTGATTTGCGCCCATCGCCCCAGATTTTTTTACCCAGACAGCCCTGCAAAGTCGGAAATGTGGGGGAAAAAACGCTTTTTCCGCACATTTCACTCGCCGCACCCATCGAAACACGCCCCCCACAACACATGGCCTACCGTCCCGCGTTCCCACAGGTGTCCCGATGAAAACGGTACCTCACATGTGTGGGTGCACCTACCTGGCCGCCAAGGGGAAAGCCTAAAACACAAGTAACCCCAAGTCTGTTGTCCATTCTGCCGACCGGCGCAACTTACAGATATGGGCCTCGGGTGTCCAAGCCACCGAGGAAAACAGGGAACCCCATGCATTTTCGAAAAGAGGACACCCGTGGGAATCCGCAGAGGTGTGATTTGCGCCCATCGCCCCAGATTTTTTTACCCAGACAGCCCTGCAAAGTCGGAAATGTGGGGAAAAAAACGCTTTTTCCGCACATTTCGCTCGCCGCACCCATCGAAACGCGCCCCCCACAACACATGGCCTACCGTCCCGCGTTCCCACAGGTGTCCCGATGAAAACGGTACCTCACATGTGTGGGTGCACCTACCTGGCCGCCAAGGGGAAAGCCTAAAACACAAGTAACCCCAAGTCTGTTGTCCATTCTGCCGACCGGCGCAACTTACAGATATGGGCCTCGGGTGTCCAAGCCACCGAGGAAAACAGGGAACCCCATGTATTTTCGAAAAGAGGACACCCGTGGGAATCCGCAGAGGTGTGATTTGCGCCCATCGCCCCAGATTTTTTTACCCAGACAGCCCTGCAAATTCGGAAATGTGGGGAAAAAAACGCTTTTTCCGCACATTTCGCTCGCCGCACCCATCGAAACGCGCCCCCCACAACACATGGCCTACCGTCCCGCGTTCCCACATGTGTCCCGATGAAAACGGTACCTCACATGTGTGGGTGCACCTACCGGGGGCGCAAAAGGAAAAGGGTAACCAACTGGGAACCCCAAGCCATTCGCCACTGCCCATTTTGTTCATGTGGGCAACCTACAGATTTGGGCCTAGGGTGTCGCAGCCAGCAAGGGAAACAGGGAACCCCATGCATTTCCCAAAAGAGGACACCCGTGGGAATCCACAGAGGTCTGACTTACGCAAATCGGCCCAGAATGTAATACCCAGAACCACCAGCAAAGACCCACATGGGAGAAGGGTGCCCAAGGCCAGGGATATTACCGCCGACTTTGCTGGAGCCCTGGCTGCCCTGCGTTACAGCTTCTCCCCACCAAGGAGTCTCGGCAGTGTGCCAATACCTCCCCGAAGGGAAAAGCTGTAATGCAGCCAAGCCGCAACTCCAGGACAGTTGGAGGTGATCTGCCCAGACGGGCCATTCCCACCCACACCACCAACAATCCAGCCCCAGTCTCACCCACCCCACTGACAGTGGGCCCTAACCATAGAATAATAAAAAACAGTACTCACATAACGTTGCAGCTGCTCGGGTAGAAAAAGCTGTAAACAAAACAAAGAACATGTGTTACCTATGGTCACACCAGCAAAATGTAGCCCTCCCCGGGGGCAGATAGGGGGGGGGGGTTGTCCTGCACTCCTCCCTGGGCTGAGGCGTCCGTTCCTAGGAGCAGATATCTGGTCCCAGGAAGGGCTGCATGACTTGGCACCCACTCCATTGCGGGTGGGGGGGGGTCAACGCCCCATCCCATTAGAAAATTCCCTGACCCATTGGGGTGCCCCACCGCCCCCCCTAAAAAGCGTACCACCATTTTCATTTTTTTCCTTTGGTAACCCAACTCCCCTTGGTGCAGAGGGTCACATTGGTGTGCCAATCTGGCGCCGGGGTGCCCAAACCTTACTGCCCCACCCACTGGGGGGGCCTGACCCACCATTTTTGGGGGCCCTCTCCCCCCTCACCCCAAATGGCTGGGGGACACACCTCATGCAGGCCTCCCTGGGCCTCCTCCAAACGGCTGCGTGAGGTACACCCCACCTCCATTTGGGGTGAGGGGGGAGAGGGCCACCCCAAAAGGTGGGGCAGGACCCCCAATAGATGGGGCAGTAGGGTTTGGGCACCCTGGGGGCAGATAGCCACACTAATGTGGCCATCTGCACCAAGCAAAGTTGGGTAAACAAAAACAAAATATACAAAACCACAGGCTGCTTTTTAGGGGGGGCTGAGGGCCACCCTAAATTGGCAGCGCATGATGTACCGCAACGGGGGGTGGCCCTCAACCCCCCCCCCACCCCAAATGGAGGGCCCCACCTCATGCAACCCTCCCTGGGGGCAGATATCTGCTCCTAGGAAGGGGCATCTGACCCCAGGGAGGGATGCATGAGGTGAGGCCCCCCTATCTGCGCCCAGGGAGGGTTGCATGAGGTGGGGCCCTCCATTTGGGGTGGGGGGGGGGTTGAGGGCCACCCCCCGTTGCGGTACATCATGCGCTGCCAATTCAGGGTGGCCCTCAGCCCCCCCTAAAAAGCAGCCTGTGATTTTGTATATTTTTTTTTGTTTACCCAACTTGGCTTGGTGCAGATGGGCCCATTAGTGTGGCTATCTGCCCCCAGGGTGCCCAAACCCTACTGCCCCATCTATTGGGGGTCCTGCCCGACCTTTTGGGGTGCCCCCCCCACCCCACCCCCAATGGCTGGGGGACACACCTCATGCAGGCCTCCCTGGGCCTCCTCCAAACGGCTGCGTGAGGTACACCCCACCTCCATTTGGGGTGAGGGGGGAGAGGGCCACCCCAAAAGGTGGGGCAGGACCCCCAATAGATGGGGCAGTAGGGTTTGGGCACCCTGGGGGCAGATAGCCACACTAATGTGGCCATCTGCACCAAGCAAAGTTGGGTAAACAAAAAAAAATATACAAAACCACAGGCTGCTTTTTAGGGGGGGCTGAGGGCCACCCTAAATTGGCAGCGCATGATGTACCGCAACGGGGGGTGGTCCTCAACCCCCCCCACCCCAAATGGAGGGCCCCACCTCATGCAACCCTCCCTGGGGGCAGATATCTGCTCCTAGGAAGGGGCATCTGACCCCAGGGAGGGATGCATGAGGTGAGGCCCCCCCTATCTGCGCCCAGGGAGGGTTGCATGAGGTGGGGCCCTCCATTTGGGGTGGGGGGGGGTTGAGGGCCACCCCCCGTTGCGGTACATCATGCGCTGCCAATTCAGGGTGGCCCTCAGCCCCCCCTAAAAAGCAGCCTGTGATTTTGTATATTTTTTTTTGTTTACCCAACTTGGCTTGGTGCAGATGGGCCCATTAGTGTGGCTATCTGCCCCCAGGGTGCCCAAACCCTACTGCCCCATCTATTGGGGGTCCTGCCCCACCTTTTGGGGTGCCCCCCCCCACCCCACCCCCAATGGCTGGGGGACACACCTCATGCAGGCCTCCCTGGGCCTCCTCCAAACGGCTGCGTGAGGTACACCCCACCTCCATTTGGAGTGAGGGGGGAGAGGGCCACCCCAAAAGGTGGGGCAGGACCCCCAATAGATGGGGCAGTAGGGTTTGGGCACCCTGGGGGCAGATAGCCACACTAATGTGGCCATCTGCACCAAGCAAAGTTGGGTAAACAAAAAGAAATATACAAAACCACAGGCTGCTTTTTAGGGGGGGCTGAGGGCCACCCTAAATTGGCAGCGCATGATGTACCGCAACGGGGGGTGGCCCTCAACCCCCCCCCACCCCAAATGGAGGGCCCCACCTCATGCAACCCTCCCTGGGGGCAGATATCTGCTCCTAGGAAGGGG
Source organism: Ambystoma mexicanum (assembly GCF_040938575.1). Classification (NCBI taxonomy): domain Eukaryota; kingdom Metazoa; phylum Chordata; class Amphibia; order Caudata; family Ambystomatidae; genus Ambystoma; species Ambystoma mexicanum. The sequence goes on from NC_090934.1 coordinate 467,986,143, forward strand.
CATCTGACCCCAGGGAGGGATGCATGAGGTGAGGCCCCCCCTATCTGCGCCCAGGGAGGGTTGCATGAGGTGGGGCCCTCCATTTGGGGTGGGGGGGGGTTGAGGGCCACCCCCCGTTGCGGTACATCATGCGCTGCCAATTCAGGGTGGCCCTCAGCCCCCCCTAAAAAGCAGCCTGTGATTTTGTATATTTTTTTTTGTTTACCCAACTTGGCTTGGTGCAGATGGGCCCATTAGTGTGGCTATCTGCCCCCAGGGTGCCCAAACCCTACTGCCCCATCTATTGGGGGTCCTGCCCCACCTTTTGGGGTGCCCCCCCCCCACCCCACCCCCAATGGCTGGGGGACACACCTCATGCAGGCCTCCCTGGGCCTCCTCCAAACGGCTGCGTGAGGTACACCCCACCTCCATTTGGGGTGAGGGGGGAGAGGGCCACCCCAAAAGGTGGGGCAGGACCCCCAATAGATGGGGCAGTAGGGTTTGGGCACCCTGGGGGCAGATAGCCACACTAATGTGGCCATCTGCACCAAGCAAAGTTGGGTAAACAAAAAAAAATATACAAAACCACAGGCTGCTTTTTAGGGGGGGCTGAGGGCCACCCTAAATTGGCAGCGCATGATGTACCGCAACGGGGGGTGGCCCTCAACCCCCCCCCCACCCCAAATGGAGGGCCCCACCTCATGCAGCCCTCCCTGGGGGCAGATATCTGCTCCTAGGAAGGGGCATCTGACCCCAGGGAGGGATGCATGAGGTGAGGCCCCCCTATCTGCGCCCAGGGAGGGTTGCATGAGGTGGGGCCCTCCATTTGGGGTGGGGGGGGGTTGAGGGCCACCCCCCGTTGCGGTACATCATGCGCTGCCAATTCAGGGTGGCCCTCAGCCCCCCCTAAAAAGCAGCCTGTGATTTTGTATATTTTTTTTTGTTTACCCAACTTGGCTTGGTGCAGATGGGCCCATTAGTGTGGCTATCTGCCCCCAGGGTGCCCAAACCCTACTGCCCCATCTATTGGGGGTCCTGCCCGACCTTTTGGGGTGCCCCCCCCCACCCCACCCCCAATGGCTGGGGGACACACCTCATGCAGGCCTCCCTGGGCCTCCTCCAAACGGCTGCGTGAGGTACACCCCACCTCCATTTGGGGTGAGGGGGGAGAGGGCCACCCCAAAAGGTGGGGCAGGACCCCCAATAGATGGGGCAGTAGGGTTTGGGCACCCTGGGGGCAGATAGCCACACTAATGTGGCCATCTGCACCAAGCAAAGTTGGGTAAACAAAAAAAAATATACAAAACCACAGGCTGCTTTTTAGGGGGGGCTGAGGGCCACCCTAAATTGGCAGCGCATGATGTACCGCAACGGGGGGTGGCCCTCAACCCCCCCCCACCCCAAATGGAGGGCCCCACCTCATGCAACCCTCCCTGGGGGCAGATATCTGCTCCTAGGAAGGGGCATCTGACCCCAGGGAGGGATGCATGAGGTGAGGCCCCCCCTATCTGCGCCCAGGGAGGGTTGCATGAGGTGGGGCCCTCCATTTAGGGTGGGGGGGGGTTGAGGGCCACCCCCCGTTGCGGTACATCATGCGCTGCCAATTCAGGGTGGCCCTCAGCCCCCCCTAAAAAGCAGCCTGTGATTTTGTATATTATTTTTTGTTTACCCAACTTGGCTTGGTGCAGATGGGCCCATTAGTGTGGCTATCTGCCCCCAGGGTGCCCAAACCCTACTGCCCCATCTATTGGGGGTCCTGCCCCACCTTTTGGGGTGCCCCCCCCCACCCCACCCCCAATGGCTGGGGGACACACCTCATGCAGGCCTCCCTGGGCCTCCTCCAAACGGCTGCGTGAGGTACACCCCACCTCCATTTGGAGTGAGGGGGGAGAGGGCCACCCCAAAAGGTGGGGCAGGACCCCCAATAGATGGGGCAGTAGGGTTTGGGCACCCTGGGGGCAGATAGCCACACTAATGTGGCCATCTGCACCAAGCAAAGTTGGGTAAACAAAAAAAAATATACAAAACCACAGGCTGCTTTTTAGGGGGGGCTGAGGGCCACCCTAAATTGGCAGCGCATGATGTACAGCAACGGGGGGTGGCCCTCAACCCCCCCCCCACCCCAAATGGAGGGCCCCACCTCATGCAACCCTCCCTGGGGGCAGATATCTGCTCCTAGGAAGGGGCATCTGACCCCAGGGAGGGATGCATGAGGTGAGGCCCCCCCTATCTGCGCCCAGGGAGGGTTGCATGAGGTGGGGCCCTCCATTTGGGGTGGGGGGGGGTTGAGGGCCACCCCCCGTTGCGGTACATCATGCGCTGCCAATTCAGGGTGGCCCTCAGCCCCCCCTAAAAAGCAGCCTGTGATTTTGTATATTTTTTTTTGTTTACCCAACTTGGCTTGGTGCAGATGGGCCCATTAGTGTGGCTATCTGCCCCCAGGGTGCCCAAACCCTACTGCCCCATCTATTGGGGGTCCTGCCCCACCTTTTGGGGTGCCCCCCCCCACCCCACCCCCAATGGCTGGGGGACACACCTCATGCAGGCCTCCCTGGGCCTCCTCCAAACGGCTGCGTGAGGTACACCCCACCTCCATTTGGGGTGAGGGGGGAGAGGGCCACCCCAAAAGGTGGGGCAGGACCCCCAATAGATGGGGCAGTAGGGTTTGGGCACCCTGGGGGCAGATAGCCACACTAATGTGGCCATCTGCACCAAGCAAAGTTGGGTAAACAAAAAAAAATATACAAAACCACAGGCTGCTTTTTAGGGGGGGCTGAGGGCCACCCTAAATTGGCAGCGCATGATGTACCGCAACGGGGGGTGGCCCTCAACCCCCCCCCACCCCAAATGGAGGGCCCCACCTCATGCAACCCTCCCTGGGGGCAGATATCTGCTCCTAGGAAGGGGCATCTGACCCCAGGGAGGGATGCATGAGGTGAGGCCCCCCCTATCTGCGCCCAGGGAGGGTTGCATGAGGTGGGGCCCTCCATTTGGGGTGGGGGGGGGTTGAGGGCCACCCCCCGTTGCGGTACATCATGCGCTGCCAATTCAGGGTGGCCTTCAGCCCCCCCTAAAAAGCAGCCTGTGATTTTGTATATTTTTTTTTGTTTACCCAACTTGGCTTGGTGCAGATGGGCCCATTAGTGTGGCTATCTGCCCCCAGGGTGCCCAAACCCTACTGCCCCATCTATTGGGGGTCCTGCCCCACCTTTTGGGGTGCCCCCCCCACCCCACCCCCAATGGCTGGGGGACACACCTCATGCAGGCCTCCCTGGGCCTCCTCCAAACGGCTGCGTGAGGTACACCCCACCTCCATTTGGGGTGAGGGGGGAGAGGGCCACCCCAAAAGGTGGGGCAGGACCCCCAATAGATGGGGCAGTAGGGTTTGGGCACCCTGGGGGCAGATAGCCACACTAATGTGGCCATCTGCACCAAGCAAAGTTGGGTAAACAAAAAAAAATATACAAAACCACAGGCTGCTTTTTAGGGGGGGCTGAGGGCCACCCTAAATTGGCAGCGCATGATGTACCGCAACGGGGGGTGGCCCTCAACCCCCCCCCCACCCCAAATGGAGGGCCCCACCTCATGCAACCCTCCCTGGGGGCAGATATCTGCTCCTAGGAAGGGGCATCTGACCCCAGGGAGGGATGCATGAGGTGAGGCCCCCCCTATCTGCGCCCAGGGAGGGTTGCATGAGGTGGGGCCCTCCATTTGGGGTGGGGGGGGTTGAGGGCCACCCCCCGTTGCGGTACATCATGCGCTGCCAATTCAGGGTGGCCCTCAGCCCCCCCTAAAAAGCAGCCTGTGATTTTGTATATTTTTTTTGTTTACCCAACTTGGCTTGGTGCAGATGGGCCCATTAGTGTGGCTATCTGCCCCCAGGGTGCCCAAACCCTACTGCCCCATCTATTGGGGGTCCTGCCCCACCTTTTGGGGTGCCCCCCCCCCACCCCACCCCCAATGGCTGGGGGACACACCTCATGCAGGCCTCCCTGGGCCTCCTCCAAACGGCTGCGTGAGGTACACCCCACCTCCATTTGGGGTGAGGGGGGAGAGGGCCACCCCAAAAGGTGGGGCTGGACCCCCAATAGATGGGGCAGTAGGGTTTGGGCACCCTGGGGGCAGATAGCCACACTAATGTGGCCATCTGCACCAAGCAAAGTTGGGTAAACAAAAAAAAAATTACAAAACCACAGGCTGCTTTTTAGGGGGGGCTGAGGGCCACCCTAAATTGGCAGCGCATGATGTACCGCAACGGGGGGTGGCCCTCAACCCCCCCCCACCCCAAATGGAGGGCCCCACCTCATGCAACCCTCCCTGGGGGCAGATATCTGCTCCTAGGAAGGGGCATCTGACCCCAGGGAGGGATGCATGAGGTGAGGCCCCCCCTATCTGCGCCCAGGGAGGGTTGCATGAGGTGGGGCCCTCCATTTGGGGTGGGGGGGGGTTGAGGGCCACCCCCCGTTGCGGTACATCATGCGCTGCCAATTTAGGGTGGCCCTCAGCCCCCCCTAAAAAGCAGCCTGTTTTTTTGTATATTTTTTTTTGTTTACCCAACTTGGCTTGGTGCAGATGGGCCCATTAGTGTGGCTATCTGCCCCCAGGGTGCCCAAACCTTACTGCCTCATCTATTGGGGGTCCTGCCCCAGCTTTTGGGGTGCCCCCCCCCACCCCACCCCCAATGGCTGGGGGACACACCTCATGCAGGCCTCCCTGGGCCTCCTCCAAACGGCTGCGTGAGGTACACCCCACCTCCATTTGGGGTGAGGGGGGAGAGGGCCACCCCAAAAGGTGGGGCTGGACCCCCAATAGATGGGGCAGTAGGGTTTGGGCACCCTGGGGGCAGATAGCCACACTAATGTGGCCATCTGCACCAAGCAAAGTTGGGTAAACAAAAAAAAAATTACAAAACCACAGGCTGCTTTTTAGGGGGGGCTGAGGGCCACCCTAAATTGGCAGCGCATGATGTACCGCAACGGGGGGTGGCCCTCAACCCCCCCCCACCCCAAATGGAGGGCCCCACCTCATGCAACCCTCCCTGGGGGCAGATAGGGGGGGCCCCACCTCATGCATCCCTCCCTGGGGTCAGATGGCCCTCCCTAGGAACAGATATCTGCCCCCAGGGAGGGTTACAAGGGGTGCCCCCTTTCTACTTTGGTTGGGGGGGCACCCGCCCCTATGGGGGGACACCCCCTCCCTTTCATTCAGTAAATAATCCATGGTGGCTAGTGGCCCCCACCCCTTCCCCCAACCCTGTTTCCCATCATTTCATTTTTGTTTTTTATTTTACATTCCCTTGGGGCAGATGGTCAGCCATCTGCCCCAGGGTTCACATACACGTGCCCCCATGCTTTGGGGTCGGGAGGGGGGAGAGGGCTGCTTACTTGAAGCAGCCCCCTTCCCACCCCCCACCTCACAAAGAGATCCATGGTGGTCTAGTGGGTTGCTGGTCACGGATCGAGCGCTCTGCGCCGATCCGTGACCAGCAATGCCTCATATGTGGTGTCCTTGGAAAGGGGAGAAAGTCCCCTTTCCAGGGACACCACTTTCTGTTCAATCCCTGGTGGCCTAGTGGGCCCCAGGACCCCAAACCCCCTCCCACCTCCCCCCATCCCTCAGATTATTATTATTTTTTTTATATATATTTCCCTGGGGGCAGATGGCCAGCCATCTGCCCCCAGGGTACATTTTCATGTGTCCCCATGCTTTGGGGGCCGGGGGGGGGGGAGAGGGCTGCTTACCTGAAGCAGCCCCCCTCCCCCCCAACTCGCAAACAGATCCATGGTGGTTCAGTGGGTTGCTGGTCACGGATCAGCGCTCTGCGCTGATCCGTGACCAGCAATGCGGCATATGAGTGGTGTCCCTGGAAAGGGGAGAAAGTCCCCTTTCCAGGGACACCACTTTTAGGTCAATCGCTGGTGGCCCAGTGGGCCCCAGGGCCCAAAACCCCCTCCCACCTCCCTCCTTCCCTCGATTTTTTTTTTTTTTTTTTTTTTTTCCCCCACCCCCGGGGGCAGTGATCATCTGCCCCCAGGGGTCCCTGGCGCTGTGGCCCCATGCTTTGGGGCCACGGGGGAAGGGGGCCGCTTACCTAGTAAGCAGCCCCCCCTCCCCCACGCGTCACAAAAGGATCTTCGTTTGATCCGTGACGTTGCTGCCCGCGGATCGAGGCGCCCTGCGCCCGATCCGCGGGCAGCAAAGTCACACAATGGGTACCGTTGGAAAGGGGAGAATCTCCCCTTTCCAACGATACCCGCCTCGATCTCCGGCTTGAAATACAGCCGGAGATCGAGGCGGAACAAGAAGGGCACTCACCTTCTCTCTCCAACGCAGCAGCCGAAAATGGCTGCTGCGGTGGAATTGCTTTCCGTTTCACGCCGACGTGCGTCACGCACGTCGGCGTGAAACTGAAGGAAATCCAACCCCCGGGCAGTGAGGGGGGACCTCCCCCTCACATAGCCCGGGGGTTGGATTACAGTTTTGAGCGATCCCTGCTTTGCAGGGATCGCTCAAAACAAGGTGCCGAAAAGGACGAGCTATCTCGTCCTTGGCACTGCGTGTGCACTTCCAAGGACGAGATACCTCGTCCTTGGCACTTAAAGGGTTAAATGCCTGCGTATCCTACTGCTGTCAACCTGATTGTAGGGCAGTTAGTGGGAAATGGCAGTAACCAGTTTGTGTTCTCTTTCATAGATCTGTGCTGGTTGCACCATCACTACCAAGGAGGATCTCCTCGGGGACCTGGAAAGGAGAAACCCAAGGAAATCCGGGGTTGTCGCTCAACACCATAAAGGAATTTCCAAGAGAAATCTGGGGGTGTCGTTCCACGTTCCAACCAGAGGCAGCGAGATGAGCGTGATGCACCGCTCTCTGATGGAAGAAGGACTCATACCTGACGGATCCTGCTTTGTGCCATGAAGAAATCCCACTTGCCTGATTCTCCCTCGACTTGAAATCTCAGAAGAGTCGGTGGGGTGTGGGATATATTGACCCACTCAACAGTATTTCACCACATCACCAAGCTGCATTTGCACAAGAAAACAGCAAATGGCTGCGCTGGCTCCTGTGTGCACCAGGCCCTCAAAACTGAATTTTTGCAGCAACAAAAAGATGGCTGCACTGTCCTGCCAAGCACACATTGGGCAGGATGGAACCAGGGTACACACTGAAGGAGCGTGCAAGTGTGTTGTTCTGACACATACATAAGGAAGAAAGTGAAAAAGCAGCATTGTTTTGCTGCAAAACCCCAAAATCCCCTTTAAAAATGATGTTTCACCTTTAAGAAAAATGCTGCTTTGATGCTATTTCCATCTGTTCTGTCTGAAACTACTGTGATTAAAAAGGCCCTGCCATGCCCAGGATATTTCATTGTGCCTCAGCAAAACCAGGCATGACTCAGAATGACAGGCCCTGTCAAATCAACTCTGAGAGAAATCAACAATGGACTCCACTTTTACTCGCACGGGAACACGCATTTATTTCTTTCCAAAAGTATCCAAAAGCTCAGCAGTTCAAAGAGACTAACTCTCCGAGCCAGGTCAGTTACAATATATCTGTGCTTCAGACAAAACTCCTGCTTGCAAGAAAATGACTTTGGCTGCAAAGACAGTGTGGGAATCTGATGGAGATGCAACATCGAATTTGAAAGGAAATGCTAGTAGTTTTCAACACATGTGTAAAAATGGGCTGAATTTGCAAGTTCTCAAAAACCAGTTATTCCAGTGTCATAGCCCTGAACTGTCCACCTAGGAAGGGAGCCACACCATAAACTCTCAGCAGAGACTAACACCCTACTGATAATTAAAAGGTGGGTAAGAGTCTAGGCTGGGAGGAACCCACTGACAATGGTGCTCCCAGGGCCAGGAAGTTTGAAGTGTGAAGGGGCCATAAAACCTTCAATCAAACTGGGAACCCCCACCCCACACAGGGCTGAAGTGACAGTTGGTTACAGCTGAAAAGAAAAAAATGGTCCAGGGCAAGACAAAGGACTGACATTTGCTTCCAAAGACTATTTCAGAAATAAACTTTAAAAACTTTTATCTCTGCAGCAAGACTTTGTAAAAATATAGAATTTTCGCAGTGTAAAAGTGATTTTGTGGGATATCTTTTAAGTCTTGGTAGAATTCATTGTCACCTTGGAGACAAAAAGGGCAAAGTACAGCGGATTACAAGAGAAGCATCCACGTTGCAAATGCAGAATTTTGTACATACGTTCCTTATGATAATCCACGCCCATGTATAAAGTTATAGAATTTGGAGTAATATAAATCCCATTGAAAAGCGTGTAAAATTGGTAGAAGGGTGCAACAAGATCTCACAGACTGGAGGATTGGACTGCAACGGGCTGCACAAAATATGTAACCTGTGTATATAATTTGTTAAGAGATTGCAGTTGTATAAATGTATGTTTGTGGCAAAATTGGATTTTAGTTAAAGTAACTATGGGATGTTTTTGGACATTGTAAAACTCACCTCATAAATCTGACATAATTTTCCTGAAATCCCATCAGCTGAGAGCAGAGATTATCATCCTTGTCCAATCCCGTTGCTACAGTCGTGTTTAGTTAAGCCTGCCCCAGTCATATACATTGATGATGTCACTAGGCATTATAAATAAGAGTCCCTGACAAGACTCTACACACACACACTCTTCCTGATCTTCCTGTGCCAGCGTCCTGTTCCTGTTCAATCCATCCAGGTTCCAGATCCCAACCACAAGGCCAAAATATTGCTGACCCTACTCCAGGGCCCATTGCAAAACCCAAGCATTGCTGATCCTGCTCCAGCAAGGCCTTCATTCTGAAATCCCACTAAAATTTCCAAATAACCAAAGGGGAAAGCTGTGGTGTTTTTGGGAGGCATCCTGATACCACTAACTGCATGCTAGCTGCAAACCTGCCATCCAGCTGATCCTTAGTTTCCAGTGACCAGAATTGCCAGTCCCGAAGTAGCATCCGGTGACAAGAACTGCCCAGCTGTTTGCCAGGCGCCCTGCCGTTTAGTGACCAGAACCCTTGACGGTCCAACATCCCAAATTAAAAGTGGACTGTACGTATCGCCACCCCATCTAAACCCATAGCCTATCTTGCATTTGTCCTGATAAATTGAAAAACTGCCAAAATCATCCGTGCAACCTTGCCCTTGATTTCTAGTGTTAACACCACGTTTCTCTTCATTTCTGTCTTGCATAGGTCCTAAGTCATCAGCGATGTTGTGTTTAAATTAAAAAAAGTTCCTTTAAGAAAAGGGGTACACTGTGTGAAGGGTTACAACTCCAGCATAACTTTTGATATTCAGGGGAGGCGTTCCTCTTTTCTTAGCCATTAAATCTAGGTTAAGTGAGATTTGCCTTTCAATTTTAAAGCCGATTCCTCTTTTCACTGCTCTATCTTCCTAAAAACGAACCTCACTCTACCTTCCATAACTCATCCAATTTACCAGCTAGAGACTTACGTTCACTTCCATTTTGTACCTGTGATCCATAGCTATCCCCCAACCAAAGAACTGCACTCCAAATCAGTATTTCACCCTTTTTTTAATTAAAAACCATTTGGTTAATTTTAGGCGGGAGTGAAAAAAATGCAACTTTCACACATGTCATTTTGCTGCAATCTGTTTTAACTTGCCACTCATTTTCGAACTGTATGCTTTTGGTAAACGATTCTTTGTGATTATTAGTGTCTTTGAATTGTGCTTTAGTGAGGAATTATATTTGCTTCAAGGTTTTCAACACACATTCATTATTTATTTGTCCATTTCCGAGTGTCATTTTATAACATTGAAAGGGGTTTAAAATCAGTTTTTCTCTCTTCTCTTATTTGGGGAGGGAAGTTCAGATTTGGGTCCCATTTCTTACCTCTTATTACATGATGTGTCTGTTTATCCACTCAGATTTGATTATTTGTTGGTTGAGGGAACATTGCAGGGGGAAATTATAACTTGGGTGCTATCTTTCCAAAATCAAAAGTACTCCTATTCTGCTGTGCTATGTATATGTGTCACTAGAAAGTTAAACCCAGTGCATTGCTCACATTCTCGTTGTAATTATCACCCCATTGGTGATTGCTGCCCCATATAAAAAGTGTGCGATTTCTTTTGAATTTTAAAATAAATAAATACATATTGTATTTTACCAACTAGCCTGGTTCATTGTCCATTGTAACCCAGGATATTTGAAAAGGGGGTGTGATATGAGTGGTGTACCATCTCATTATTGAATCTAGTATGAAGAGATACACATTTTAGTCGTGCGCTGCATAATAAGCTGAGACCAAGGCGTGTGTCGCCTGATTGAAATCCTTCACACAGTACTAAATTAAGGAAGACTATGGTGCACAGGGCGTCCTTCCCCCCACACGCCCTACACCACTATCAGATATCCATGGATTTTCATGCTCCCCGTCTGTCATGCAGAGACAGGAAAAAACAGACACCTCGGAGTCAAAAAAGGTTTCTTTATTCATCGGGGGAAAAACAAACTCAAATGCATGTCTGCATACCACCTATCTTTATATATTTTCCAAGATTACGCAACACATGTATGCAAATTAGCACCTTGTGAATGGTAGGCTTTGATAGGCCAATTTAATTAAAGGTCAAACGTCCCTTCATTACCATTGGATAACGTATCACACATGCACAATATTTCCTCATTAGTATAATTGGCATCCACAGCTTTTCTCTGAGGTACAAAATGAATATTTTAGACTTGGCTGGACACAACTAAGAAAGTGCACAACTCCTGCCAAGGACATTCTTCATGAGTCAATGTCTGCAGCTTATCTACTCCCTGAGGTTATGCCAAGTTCTCTGGTACACAACACCGTTGGAGAATATATATCCTCTTATTTTATGGTGCCATATAATACAGCTGGGCTTTGAAGCTAAGTTGATATGATACACTTTGTGCAGGTTCTCCACAAGAACATAGATACATGTGTTAGAAGTTTCTATTAATTGCCTAACCTCTTCTCATTCTTGTCCGATTTCTATGCCAATTCCATTTTGACCTACAAACATCATATCTTGCTCCAAGATGCTACCCAGATCTGTGTGTCAGCCCCTCTTGCTTATCTCAAAACCCTTGGTATCATTTATAATTCCCCACACCTGATTTGTATAGGCCTAGAACCCATTTGCATCTGATTATCCATTTTAAAATAAAAAAATGTTGACACTGTGCTTTTCTTCACGGAGCTATATTCTGTATTTATTTAACCACATTCATTTTGTAGACATATTATTCATAAAATATCCCTAAAGCACCTATGGAGTGTGTGTAAAATAAACGCACCCTTCAGTTCCCGTGCCTCCTCAAACCAAGTGTGTGCAGTGATCCCTTATTTCTAATGTACTTTTTATTTTTAATAAAGGCAATCTAATCCTGGTTTCTACAATGATTGACAGGAGAGTGAACTACCTACCATGTTATCTATGTATCAGTTGAGAGGGGATGGGTTGGCACCCCCTCTACATTCCTCCCTATGGTTGATATTCAATCAGCATTCAATATTCCACCACTACCCAACCTTGTACCTAGTGTCTTACCTCCCCCATATGTGTGTACCTATGCATCCCCATCTCAGTCACCCCCCTCAATGCAATGCTCAACATGGGAGGTATCATGAAAGACACTTCTGAAGAACCAATAGTGTCTTCAAACATATTCTAGTCTCTTTTTCTAAGATATATATATATATATGCATCCCCTTGTTGTCAAAGGTTGTGGCATATGTTTGCCCTCTTTTAATCCATGTATGTATGCTAGTACGTATCCCCAAACAGTAACTTTGTTTGCTTCCATCTTGTTCCCACCCGTGTTACCCAACTAAATGTTAAATAACATGCACAGCAAGTGACTTCAGCCACCACGAGAATTGGGAGATCTTGTTAGAGCAACATTTGCTATCCCTTGAGGGAACCCACCAGACCAATTCTTACTGTTACTTCCATTTAAGACACTTTTATTCATTCATATTTTCTCTTTTCTCCCATCCCACAATGCTTCCTTGGTCCCTGCCTTATTCCGAATTCACTTTCAGTTCAACATCTGACTGTCATCTTATTCATCTTCCAGCTGCACATCTTCCACCTGATTCTTTGTTTTCCATATTCCAAGGACTTTTTCAATTTAGTCCATGTATTATTTATATATGTGGTTTGGATTTTGGCTGCTTTTCAGCTAGTTCAAGGGCCCCTTAATTCATAGGCCATTTCCCTTCTTCTTTAAACAAGATAGTCAGTCAAGGGGATATTAAATGTTCTGTGAGACACAAGGATGCAGGAGTTTCATAAAGAGAGTACTTGCTATTATTGTATTTTTAGTCGCAACAGGGGACCCTCCATCTGTAATATAAATCCTGGGTGAGTTTCTTGAAAAATAAGTTCATTTTATCATCATTACATCCTCCTAAAATCTAAACATTGCTGCTTCAGGGCATTCTTTTCTTTAAAGCACTCCTACCTCCTAAAAATAATTGCTACTGAATTTGCTCATTTTCTAATGTAATCGAACTGCTGCTTCTTTCTCCCTTTCATGCATACCTTAGTTTTCACCTATGTTCGCATATGCTTATACCTGGGTGTGCCTGTGACATGAGACCAAAATACATACATACGTTGTTTTACTTTCACTTGCCCCACCTTTTCATGGACTCACACTACATTTCATCCTTCTTAGTGCTGTGGTAAAAACCCAACCATCATCACCAAACGTTACTTTTTTAAGTGACAAAAGAAATGTTTCATTAAGCTTTTCCAGTCATTGTGACATTCTTCGGACCACTGGGGTTGCATTATCCCCTTCATTATAATAAAAATAATGAACAACAAAACAGACAACATAAATCCAAAAACACTATTGTTTTCTCTTTAAAAAAAAAAAATAAGGATGTCATCTTCTTTAGCCGCTCCTCTTCTTTCTTCTTGTCGCATCCATGACTAACATTGGGCCTCATTACGAGGAGGGCGGAAAGGGGTTAACGGCGCCAGTAAAGGTGCCGGAGCCATTAACCCCTTACCACTCTATTACAAGGTCCGCTCGCGGGACCCGCTCAGGACGCCTGGTTTTACATCCGGGGATTTTGGGGTGGGGAGGCACTGATGACATCACATGTGTATTTACTTTTCATGAAATGTGTGTACAAGGGATTCTTATTATAATGTTGAGAATAAACTGTCAAGGATCATTGGAATAAATATCATGAGCTAATTAGTGCATTAAGCAATGCATTGATATAAATAACATTCTATTATGAAGATCTGTCCAGTATACTAAGCTACTCATGCAGAAACATAGGCATTGTGTGCAGCATATATGAAGGTACAATATTCATAATGTTGATAGGTTGAATAATGAAATGATAACTGTTTTCTTATTAGAGTTTTGCGTACTGTGAAATATGTAATAAGTAGCTAATAAAACCCACGTATTACATAATTGCATTATTACAAATAAAACAAAAAGAGACAAGAACACATACATATATGGGTATATACAGGGAAAGTGAAGTAAGCAAAAAAGAAGAAGTAGTAGCAGAAACAATTCATAACCTAACTGATTATCTTTATGCAAATAAATGATTGCTCTCTTTGAAAGCTGCTATTTACCCTATGTATATGTATCACATGATGTGACTGGACGCTAAGGAAAGTAGTGTGAGTATAATTTATAAAAATATGAGCATATACAGGGAAAGTACATTAATAAAAAAACAACAGAACTATCAGAAAGTGCTAATAACTCTACTGATTATCTTCATGCACAGAAAGGATTGCTGTCTTTCAAGCTTGTGGCTTCCCCTATGTATATGTTTCATATGATATGACTGGATACTAAGGGAATTACTATAAGAACATACTTGATGAATAAGTCTACAAATATAGTACGTTTACAATTTTTAGTTCCTGACTGTTACTGAAGAAAACCATGTGGCCTAGATATGTCAGTAAAGGGAAAAAGAGGGAGACAGACATGTGATGTCATCAGTGATGTCATCAATGACATTTGTGATGTCGTGGGTGTTAGTCTTACCAGTGCACAGTGGTGGCGTGAGTTATGGTTGCTTAGCTTACCATAACTGGCGAATTTCAAGATTTTTTCGGTTTTACTTGGAACCACAACGTCGCTTTAACAAAGTTTTTTTACTGAATTTCATACGTTTTTAGTAGCGCACTTAACCATAACGTCCCTTTAACAAAGTTTTGTTACTGATATATATATATATACATATACATTTTTTAACAACACAATCTCTTGTCTCTTTCTTAAAAGAATAAATGCTCCAATCATGTTACAATAATGGTATGCACTCCATGTTCTCTTATATTCCTATGGCGTTCCTAATGTAAAGAGAATGTAGCCCATATGTGTGTGTGTTCTCACTGTGGTATTGAATTCTTTCGCTGACTACCTAATTGTGTTTTTATGTAAATTGAGCCTGTGATCCATTAATTGCCTGTGCTTCCACATGATTGAATGTGTGTGTGCGTGTGTGTGTGGGGAGGGGGTGTGTGCATGTGCACAGAACTAAATGTGTGATCTTTTAATTTCCTCTAGAGTCAGTGTTCAGTTGTCTGTAGGTGACCTCCTTTGCTCTTGCACTGAATAACACATTCTAAAAGTGAAATACTGTTTCACCTGACTTTTCACCACCATTATTTATATAGTGATCTTTTTATCAAACAATCTGAAAGAAGACCCTTATGCCCCTCAATAACCTATCTATTCAATTATATTTGAATGTAGGGATGATATTATCTACTATTGGGGGTATATATATATATATATATATATATATATATATATATAGTCAGTGAAAAACCTTGTTAAAGGGACGTTATGGTTGCAAGTAAAACTGAAAAACCCCTGAAATTTTGCAGTTATGGTAAGCTAAGCAACCATAACTCACACAACCATCTGCACTGCTAAGAATAACACCCATGACATCAAAGATGACATCACAAATATGATTGATGACATCACTGATGACATCACATGTGCATTTAATTTTCATAGGAAGTCCCTACAAGGGGTTGTGAATGTAATGTTAGCAAAAAAGTGTCAGGGGTCATCTGGAGATGTGTGATGAACTACATACTTCATTATGCAATGTATTGCTCCAAAGAACATTCCATTGCAGTGTTGTTTCTAGAACAGGAACCTACTCATACAGAAACATAGGCATTGGCTGCAGCATACACCATAGAGATGTAATATTTCTAATTTTCCCATGTTGGATAGTAAAACGGTGAATGCTTCTGTATCACACGTTTGCATACTGTGAAACATATACTAAGTAGGTAACAATGCATCACTTACTACATGCTTGTACAACTACACACAAAACATTTAAGAGACCACAATGTATACAAATATGGGGCTTATACAGGGAGAGTAAAGTAAGTAAACAAAAGGCAGTATCATGAGCCACTGTGTATAACCAACATGATTATCTTTACGGATAGAAATGATTGCTGTGTTTCAGGCCTGCTTTTCCCCCTATATATGTGCATCATAAGATGTGATTGAATTCTAAGGAAAGTACTGTAAAAACATGTGAGAATAGCAACGTCTACAAATGTAATACCTTTTGAATTTTAAGTTTTTGACTGTCAGTGAATAAACTCACCTGGCCTAGATATGTCAGTGAACAAAAAAAGAAGGGGCTAGACATGTGATATCATCAGTGATGTCATCAATCATATTTGTGATGTCATCTTTGATGTCATGGGTGTTATTCTTAGCAGTGCATGGTGGTGGCGCGAGTTATGGTTGCTTAGCTTACCATAACTTCCGAATTTCAGGGTTTTTTTCGGTTTTACTTGTAACCATAACGTCCCTTTAACAAAGTTTTTTCACTGAATTTGATAGGTTTTTAGTAGCGCAACTTAACCATAACGTCCTTTTGACAAAGTTTTTTCATTGAATTTCATAGGTTTTTATTAGTGCAACTTAACCATAACGTCCCCTTAACAAAGTTTTTTCATTGAATTTCATAGGTTTTTATTAGTGCAACTTATCCATAACGTCTACGAACATCTGACTTCATTGCGGACCTTCTGGAAAGTGCCACATGACCATCTGCTGGCGCGCAGCATGATGACGTGTCCGAGAACCCGTCCGCACTTCACGATAAGATCTGTGCTTCACGGACAGTTCGGAACTGCATTTTCAACTGATCTAGGAACTTTCAACTTCAAAATTTCCCTTGCACAGCTCTAACACCTACTCCTACTTATCCATTAACAATCTAGTACACAGTACATACTTTTAGCAAAACTGCTATTTTTCTTAAAATGGAATCAGCTAATGCCATCCCTCCTCCCCAAGAGACACCATCACTGCTGTAATCAAGGAGCATGGGAAACACTGCCCCTTACCTTAGAAATAACACATGCGCAACATTTTCCCCTGTCCGCCTGACCCTCGATATTAGTGTTTGGTGCCTCTTCCATCATTTCCCTCCCCACGTTTCGTTCTAAGCTCTCCTGCCAAAAATAAAATGCATCTAAAAACAATAAAAGAAATGTTCATTTAGGAACCACCTTTCACAGTTAAAAAATAGAACTAAAAACAAAACTTATAGACTCCATCTACTTTATATTTCTTAGTAAAGTACATAGCCTCAATAAGATTTTCCAACATTTCCATTTGCATTTTGTGTTATGCTAATGGCAATATTGTGGCGTTTATCCTCCGTTCGAGGGATGGAACGGTGGATAGCGGCCTGGCAGCCCAAGTTATCAGCCCAAGCGAAGCGATGGTGGATAGAGAGGTCTCTGGACCATTATCCCCCCATTCCAGCCCCTGTGATGGGGGATGAAGGCCATTAGCAACCTAGGTGCCCAAAGCGGGAACCCAGGGTGCTGGATTTTTCTTCCTACACCGTGACGCCATAGGCATCCCGGTGTAGGAAGGAAAATCCTTTTCCAAGATGTCCACCATGGAAAGGGAAGGCGGGGTTCCATACAGGGCCCCTCTTTGCTTTCCATGGCAGCCTGCAGAAGGCAAAAAGAGAACTCTATGACCATATTTGCCACGAGCACATTTTTCTTCCTTTTCAAATCTATCCCATTTTCGAATAACTTTACCGCAAAGCCAGTCCCAGGTGGACATGGCCACTTTAACCCCATGTTTTCTCCCTCCTGGTCATGGCCAGTAGCCAGATTGTCTGGATCAGGACCTTATTCCATGACCCGGACAATCTGGCCGCTGCCCATGGCCACAGGCTACACCTGAGTCACCCAAGGTATATCGCTATTTTTTGTACCTACATTATTATGACACTTGTATAAAAATAAAACATGGGCACATTTGCAAAACCATGCTTTCATGTCCTTCTCAATGCCCCTTACACAAGTTTGCTGGAATTCCACCCATTTTTTTATTTTTTCTAAAGTGTCAAAGGATGCACATACAATCGTCATATAACCTAGCCCCCACTTGACAAAATCCATTCAAAGTTTACGAAAACATTTATATCTAGATTTATAATGTTGTTGCAAACCTTTGTGTAGATTTGTCAAATGGCACCACATTTATAAGCCTTTACAATATTTTGGGACCGCCCTCTAATTCTGCCCCCTCTTGAAAAAATCCCAACAAACTTTGCAAAAACATGTGTATCTGGATCTATTATCAGTTTGCCAAATTAAGTGTAGATTCGTCAAATGGCCCCTCATTTATAAGCCTTTACATTATTTTGGGACCCCCCTCTAATTTTGCCCCCTTTTCACAAAATCCCACCAATCTCAGAAAAACATTTATATCTATTTGTATTAGCAGTTTGCCAAATTAAGTGTATATTTGTCAAATGGCACCTCATTTATAAGCCTTTACATTATTTTGGGACCCCACCTCAAATCTTTCCCCCTCTTGACAGAATCCCACCAAACTTTGCAAACTCATCCGGTATCAGTTTAGGAATATAATTGCAAAATGACATGCAGTTCCATTAAGTGGCGCCAAAGTTATAAGACATCAAAGATCTGCTTTTCACCAAACCAGTAACGCAGATGTGTCTGTAAACTTTCACAGGACAGTTTGCGAACATCCAGACTGTTCGCGGACTTTCGCAGTGAAAAAACCCAGTTTTTTTGCTTCTTGCAGCCATATTCCATCCCATCCTCATCGCCCCTCACCACCCCAGAGATTATTTGATAAATTTGTCAAGTACAATGTTGTGTTTATTAATATGTTTTTACTGCAATGTCCACGGACACTGGCCGATATCCACGAATCGAAGATGGCGGGCGTTTCCAAAAATCAGGCGCACTTCATGCTTCACGCCAACCAATCAGCGAACACGTTGGGTGTCCGCGGATATGACGCAAGTCAATTAGCCAATCGGTGTCCTTTCCGCGGAGCGAACAGGGAAGTGTGTCCGCAGAGCGGACATAGATATCACTAATTTATTTGCTTTATGTTTTGGTCATTTAAAAAAACTACTGGATGGATTTACACCAAATTAACAAAATCACGCTTTCGGGACCAAGCCGCCGCTTCTGCCACAAATTTGGTGAAAATCCGTCCAGCGGTTTGGGCTGTAGGCGTGAGCAACATTTTTTCCCATTATGTCTATGGGAAAAAAGAAATGTTGGGACCCCCCCTATAACTTTACCTCCCCTGGACCAAACCTCACCAAACTTTGCAAAAAAAAAAATCAGAGTGGGCCATATACCTTTTTTTTACAAGGTTTGGTGAGGATTCCTCCAGGGGGAGCGAAGTTATAAGCTGCCCAAAAACTGTTCTTCCTATGGGATTAGCAACTTAACCATAACTACATGGCCACTACCGTGGCCGTGTAATATATATATATATATATTTATATAAATCCACACTCATCTGCGCCGACGTCACGCACTCCTGGATTGAAATGCCACTTTTAAGTTGCACACAATCATATTCCACAAATCTTGCCTCAGCCCAAGTAGATTTTAAAAGTTTTATCCTTTATTTTAACAAAATGTTTAAAAGTTCGTATGGACACTTCCAACCCTCGCCCAGCCAAATGGAAGTTCACCGACGATGACGCGTTTCGCTACTGCTCGTAGCTTGGTCACATGATTTTGCCTTCCAAATAGACACACCTTTTATTCCCTTTACCCATAGTCATTTTTCTCAAGATGGAAATGGAAATAAAAAAGGGACTGGGACCGCTTTGGCAGCACTCCTGCTTGCCATCGTAATGCTGCCTGCCATGATGGAATTGATTCTTAATGGGACCCAATTCTCCCTGTGAGTAATCCAATTACCTCTACATCTATCCAGTTTAAATAAATGTGTGAGCCCTGTACTTCCCCTCAAATGTACAGGTTCATGCATAGGGGGTGCCGTGCCTTTTTTTTGCAAAGCATGGTGAAGATTCCTCCAGGGAGAGCGAAGTTATAAGCTGCCAAAAAAGTGCTCTTCTGCTCTTCCTTTTGGATAGCAACTTACCCATAACTACACGGCCACTACCATGGCCGTGTAAAATATATATATATATATGTATGTATATGTTTGGTGTGTGCTTGCATGTGTATCTCACTCCCCCTCCTCATAACCATATTGTGACAAGAACTCTAACCTAACTATCCCTATTATTTGCCAAGTCTCATGCATAATATCTACTCTTTTCATATCTCCAAATTCTCCTTCTCTTTACTCCTTCTAATAAATCGATTAATCATGTATAATAGTGATCCATAACATTCTCAATACTTGTGCCAAGCCTTCCTTGTTTCTGTTTGTAATCCTTAACTTCTAAATACATTTCCAGTAAACAAGCCTTTGTTTATTAAAAATGAACATATCTGCATTTTTTACCAAGAGCCATTACTGTCCTCCAGTTGTGTTCCTTTATTAGTGCAGCTGTCAGCCTGCTTGCACTCGTTCATGAATATGCTTTATCTAAATAAACCCTATAAGATATCTGGGTAATGTACTCTTTATTCTTGAAAATCATACTAATCAGGGTGTGTGCTTCTGTAAAACAATACTTCTTTGACCTAATGGGACACTCCTTTGTTAAACCATATTTGCATAAATATCTTCTGATTTTGAATATTGTCCTAAGCCATTTCGCATTTGTATTAAAACCTGCAGTTAATTAGAATGGACTTCAAACGCCATTTTGGAAAATATCCTCCATCTTGATTTTAACTTCTGCTCCCTGTTCATTAATGATTAACCATGTTTTCAGCTGCCAGAGCAGAAACGACCTTTGAGCCTATATCAACACTGGGTCTGGCAGAGCAGACTACTTGTCCTGTGCAAACAGACCTTGTAGTCAGAATGAACTCTCATTCAAAGTCTTATCTATGTCTATGAAACTCATCCTGCCTCAAACAGTGATATACAATGCATGTAAACTAATGCTGTGTGCTTTTGAAGGAATCCTTTGTGCATTTCTTGAAACATGACCTACTCTAAAAACTAAAGATCCACGCAGCTGACTACAACAAGGTTTGTCAGTATGTTTAAGGAACCTTGGAGCCAAAGTGAACTTCAATTTAAAGTGTTGTCTGCATCAATAGCCTCAGCCATTTTCAAACATAAGAACTGAATGGTAGACAAACTAGAACTATGTGCCTTAGCAATAAGCTATTGAATTTGTTTCTTGAAAGGAGGATCAACCTAAGCTGGAGAGCCAACTATACCAATATAATCTTCAAGGATGGGACAACATGTCAAAAGTACAAATCAATATTGTATATTTGTTATGTGAATTGGGCACAAACCCACATTTGTAACCTATTAGTTTGGAGATGGGCTGGGCTGTGTACTGCATGTTTTGTGATGACCAGTACTCACTCCCCGCACAGTGTTTTCTGGTACACACTGCAAGGTATTGGGAGCCAGATAGCTATCTGCTTTGATATTTGAATCTGTACAGAATAAAATTATATTCATAACTTTTGACTTCGTGACTGGCAGATCCAATTTTTCGTGGTACTAAGCCTCGATATTCCTTGCTTGATCCTACAAGATGGTGTCCGAATAGGGACCCTCAATATTGATGTCACCTCGCTGATTAAGGATACGGATACCGGACTGGGATCGGAGCGTGAGAAAAGGGGCCCCTTTTTGTATGAGACGCGACACCTCGACAGTACTGCACGATCTGATCCCTGAACGGTGAGCAAGCGGTTTGAGAGGACATCTTGATGAGGGTGCCCATATCGAGGCAGGTATTTTTGCCGGTATCGCCAGCCACGTCGATCCTTTGTAATCCGATCGGACCTCCTTTGTCCTTTGTAATCAGGTGAGTCGTGCCCCGATTCCTAAGTATCCTGATATTTGGTTGCAGTTTTGCACTCGCGAGTTCAAACGACGCCAGGTAACAGCAGTGATCTGACATGCCTGGGAAATTGTCTGCCTGTTCCAGGGCGTTATTCCGCAGAGACAGACAATCTTTGATATTTGGCCGACGGGCACTACAGAAGGGGTCGCCGGCATGTCTATGTACTGTAAGAACGGCATTTGGTAGTATAGTAATCAACAATATTTGGCACAGACAAACTAGACATGCTTCTGAATTTCAGTGACCAGTAAATGGTAGTTTTGAGATTGCCCGACTAGAGTATTTAGAAACTATATTGTTAAAAGGAAAAAAAAAGCTAGACCTACAGCATTTGATGTGATTCAGAATTGGAAAAGAGAAGCTATGCAGCATTTTACGAGTAAATAGAAGCATACACGTCGTCATATGTCAAAATTCAGAAAAGGCATCATTGTATGATCAACAAAAACAGTCAGAGTCTGTTAGAAACATGGATAGGGCTTTTCAACTTGGTGCACAGAAAATATATCCGTATAAGGATTTTCATGTCTCAGATGAACTAATTGATAAACTCTTAAATGAACATAGGCCTGGTGCCACTGCACCACCTCCTTATGTACCTGTTCCTCTTTTCTTACCTCTTCCCGCTGTTGCACCTCCTCCAGTAGCAGTTCCTGTCCTTCCTGTTGCTCCTCCGCTACCAGTTATTGCTCCTCTTCCTATTGTTGTTCCTCTGCCTGTACCTCCACCTTTTGCAATTGTTACTATTCCAGTAATTCTGTCTTCGTTACCAGCGGTAGTGTCTCCACTACCTGTTGTACAGGATCTGTCTACACTCTCTTTCCCAAGCAGGTCTGCTCCACTTGTAGCTGATGAAGGGGCGAGTGCTGAATCAAATGTAGTGACTCAAAGTACAGTTTTCTGAAGATAAGAAGAGAGAATTGTATCCATGGGCTAAGAAATGTATAGAGAAAGAAAACAAATCTACTGTTTTATCTACACTCCTTAATTTAGAAAGTGTTCCCGAACAGAATGTCTTTATTGAGGGGATGTGAATACATTTGGCTGTAATGTGGAATAAATTGACAGACATAGATGTCCCACAATGGTTGAGGGATTTGAATGTTTTAGGCTATTCAAGGGATTCTGCGGAGAAAGTAAAACGAGCATGTCAGAGGGTTTTTGAGTTAAGAAGGGAGTTAGAACGGTTACAGAATGATGAAATGGATGGTGATAGTTTGGACGCTTTTTATGCGCAGAAATGGTTCCTTCCTCCTTGTAAGTCAATGAGTGAAGGAACACGAATTTGCACAAGGGATGCGCTTAGATGGATTTTGCATGTGTTGCTATCTCCCATAAGAGGTATATGCTACGTATAGTCAGTATACTCCAGAAATGCAGAGGAAAGTGTTACAGGTAATGGTAGAATACCTGAAGGATGAGTGTATAAAGAAAAAAAAGATTTGTTGTCCTGCAGAATTGATGATTGTTTATAAGAGAGCCTTTTGTGCCTGATACTGTTCCTACCACTTTAGTGCTCGATCTGGCTTTATTGCTCAACAAATGTTCAGAGTTGCCTACTTCTCAGTTGCCTATGAAGGAGGGTCCTCTGACATTTGTTCTTAAAGTTGAGATTCAGATGGTTAGAGGGACTAGAGGTGGGTGTACACCGTTTAGAGGCCAGTTTACTCCACAGAGTAATGTGCAGTTGGGTCCTGTACACATGAACCAATGTGCTTATTTCAGACAAGAAGGTCATTGGCGAGCACAATGCCCGATCCTTCAGCAGAGATCGAACAACACTTTTGGTTTCATGGGTAGACGATCCAGAGGCCGCCCTGGGGTAGAGAGTCATGGTAGAAGCCAGTTTGTTCCAAATCCACAGTATTTCTCGCAAGTAGCCAGCAACCTAGTATAGATAATAGAAATATTTTTGATAATCCTTCAACTGCCTATCTTTCTGAGGATCTTGTCTTTGATGATATATTGTTTTGTTAGGACGCCCCGAAGCAGGGACTGGAACCTGTACCTATTCCCATCGATCAGAAAGTGCCCTACATAGAAATGATGGTGGGGAATAGGAAGCATTTATTTTTGATAGATACGGGAGCACAGAAGTGTTCCATTGATCATTTACGGGTTCCAGATATTCCATTGTTAGGGCAGAATAACGTTTCTGTAGGGTTTTCTGGCACGCCAGTGGTCAGTCCGGTTTCTCAGCTGGTATCGATTTCACTGGGGCCATTCACGGATCACTGTCCATTTCTTCTAACGACGAATTGTGGTGAGAATTTGTTGGGTTGAATATGTTGAAGGAATTAAATGCGGTAATCCATTGTTCCTCAGATGGAGTACGTTTGACGATTTCACCCCAGCAATCTTCGCCTCAAAATTTTTTGACTAGACCTTTACCGTCTGAATTTAGTAAAGTTCCAGCATGTTTATGGGTGGTTGGTGACAATGATGTTGGCATTTTGCAAATTGAACCTGTTAAAATTATTTTGAAGGCAGGAGTTAAGTTGCCACATATTCCACAATATAAGATTTCAGTTGATGGTGAGCAAGCTCTGAAGAGCATAGTTTCTGATTTTGTCCATCGTGGAGTAATTGAGGAATTTGCAGGAAGTTTGTGCAATAGCCTGATTGTTGCTCCACAATTTCCAATTGTGCCTGATGTAACCACGATATTAACATTTATCCCAGCTTCTGCTACTCATTTCAGTGTGGTGGATCTTAAGAATGCCTTCTTTAGTATTCCCGTAAATGTGGATAGTAGATATTTGTTTGCATTCACCCTAGGGGGACGCTCGTTTACATTTACTTGTGTGCCACAAGGGTACACTGAGAGTCCGAGCATTTAAAGTAGGGCTTTGAAAGAGCAGCTCGATACACTTGAGTTGCCTCCCACTTGTACATTATTGCAATATGTTAATGACCTTCTTTTAGCTGCAGACTCAGAAGCTGCTTGCAAGGAGGGCACTGTGTTGCTGCTTATTCATCTAGCAGAGCATGGGCATGAAGCTTCATTGAAAAAGTTTCAATATTGTCGACAGGAGGTCGCCTATTTAGGCTATCTCCTGTCAAAGGAGGGAAGAAGATTGACACCTGAACGGATAAAAAGCATCTCCAGCATGTCTGTCCAAAATACACAGAAAGAGGTTAGAGCCTTGATAGGAATGGCTTCTTACTGTAAAGAGTGGATCCCAAACTTTTCACTAGTGATAGAACCAATGTTGGCATTGACAAAGAAGGGCATTTCTTTGCCACTTCTGTGGAACTTGGAACACAAGAAAGCTTTTGATCTGCTCAAGACTGCACTGGGTTCAGTACCGGTTTTGGCCACACCAAATTATGAGAAGGCCTTTGTTTTATATGTGCATGAATGTGATGGATGTGCTTTGGCTGTGTTAACACAGGAACACGGGGGAAGAATAGACTGTGCGGTTATTTTTTCCTCCGCACTTGATCCTGTTGCATGCACTTTTGCTGCAATGTCTGAGAGTTGTCGCTGCTGCTGCTGCGTTTGCGAAACAGAGGAGGGAATGGTTCTACGCCATACTTTGACTGGCATGACACCTCACCGTGTAGATGTTCTATTAAGTAGAACGCAAAACGCAACACTACTTCCGCACGATCGTCTAAATATGAACTGATCCTATTTGCACCTCCTATTCAAATTGAAAGGTGTTGCATATTGAAATTGGCTGAATTGATTCCTCTTCCGCAAGATATTGCTTGCAGTGATGAAATGTCACATGACTGCCTTTATACCACAGGGTAAGAAATTAAAGGCAGGATTGATTTAAATAATGCACCTTTGATCCACAAAGGGAGCTGTTTTTTGATGGCTCCTGCTTCAAACCTCCGTATGGTAGATCCACCGCTGCTTATGCCATCACTACACTAAGCACAATTGTGGAAACCAGGAGAATTTTGCATAACTCAGCGCAGGCCGCAGAGATTATTGCACTGATTTAGGCTTGTGAACTTTCAGAAAAGGTTAGAGTGAATATATTTACAGATAACCGGTATAGCTTTGGGGTGGTTCATAACTTGGGTTGACTATGGGATGAGCGAGGTTCCTTGAACTGGTATGGGAAAATATTTTTTAACATGGTACCTTGATAGTTCGGCTACTCTCAGCACTTGCGCTTCCTACTCAACTAGCAATCATGAAGTGCACCTCACACCAGAAAGTAACAGATGCTATGGGGAAAGGAAACGCTTTTGCAGACAGAATAGCCAAACAAACTGCTACTGATTTACATTCCAAAATGTATGTACTGGACCCTACAAAAGGGGTCACTAACACTTGTGTGATAGATGAAGGGATTGATTGCATAAAAGAAATTCAGGCTGACGCTACCCCAGATGAAATCAAACAGTGGGCTGAGGGTCCAGCAAGTTTAGGTGAGGGTTGTTGGGTAGACACTGAACAATATAAATGGATGCTGCACAATGCTTATGTTACTGCTATGGTGACAATGGCTCATGGTCAACTCATATATGTGCCAAAAAGATTTGTAAATTGTTAGAACCTGTCTGGGTAAACGCAAAACATCTCAGTAATTTGAATAACTAGACACTTATGTATAGCTATACTGTCCATATGGGCGATCCCACAGACTAGAACTGGAATCCCCCCCCCGGATGGAATAATGGAGCAGAGGCCAGCTGATGTTTGAAGTCTGACAAAAACCTAGGGTGTTAAAATAGGTAGAGTATTTGCTTCTTACTGAATGCTGTGACCAGATAACTCAAAACTTGTATTTGATTTATCAACAGGTGCGAGAAGCCCTCCCAGTAAAATACGAAGGGCCAGGTCATCCACTTCGACCCGGCGACTCGCTGCTAACTGAAGCATTTGAGAGAGCATCCAGTCACGCACCAAGATGAAGAGGACCGCTCCTGGTCCCGTTGGCCACACAGACTGCTGTGCGAGTAAATGGGTAAAGACACTGGATCGACACACATCAAGAAAATACCTTTCCCTTTACCACACGACAAAGAAGATAAGAAGAAACCTACTTGCTCTGTTCCCAAAGATCAATCAGCCTTGAACAACATTGAGGGTGTTTCGGAGACACTTCCTGAACCCGCGGGCCTGGGGAGACTGCTGCTTTGTCTCTGAGCTCTTCTTCAGATTCTTCCGCACCCTTGCACGATTATGTTGTTATTTCACCACTTCCATCAGGAAGCAACGACACACTGTTCGCAGATCACACAGTACCAGGAGCCTTGAGGTACGATCTGCGTCCACAGCATTAGACTTACAGCACAGCACGGCTGTGCCCACAGGAAACGACTGTTGAGCTAGTCCCTTGCCATTCTCTCACTGAAACATAAGTAAGTGGCCGGGACCGGCAAAGCTATCTTCTATCATGAAAAACCACGTGGTCAGGAGATCACCAACTAACAAAACTTAAGGAGTCTGTTGCAGAAACTTTTCAAAACAAACTTTGAGGAACAATGCCATCGCTAACTCTACTCGTACGGAGCAACCGATAGGTCGTGTGGCTGACAAAGACATTGACCATCAAAAGTCATGGTCCTTGAGGACTTACTGTTTTCTTGTGATAATATTAACTGGTCTAATAGTTGTGATAGCGCTTGGGTTTTGGTACATTGAAGGGGTGCATCCACTTGAGATTTTTGTTACCAACTGAAAGTATTCCCACTATGTCTTCACCTTTCGTGCATTTGCACACTCTACCTCCTAGGGATTCCCAACACAGACATAGTTACCAAAATAACACTCTTTTACTTGTCATGAATGCGACTCATGCAATTCTCAATAGAACAAATTGCTGGATATGTTCGCATTTGCCACAGCACGGGGAAAAAGGGTTGGGCTGGTATATTCATCCTCTTCCTTTGACTACTGCATGCTATGCCTCTCTAAGAGCACTATTCTTTGGTCGTTGGAATGATAGCATCTCTGGGAACTTCGATGAGACTAACTTGAATGAATTTGAAAGATGAGTCCTGACACCTCTGGGATGTTCCCTTTTCGCAAATAGGAGCAAACTCAATGTTGCTTCTATTAGGCCTTCCGATAGACTTTCTAGACCTTTCCAATTGTTAATTTCTTTCAAGATGGCTCCCGTAGGCAAACGGGATACCATGCCCCCTTCTTACACTATCAATCAGAGCCCCAACTTCATTTCGTTCTGTAAACAAAGGGATGGTTCTCAGCCAATGGGTACTTTTGAGGGTTGCACCAACATTGCAAATCTAACTAGTGAGGACAGACCTTTGTATGTAGGTGATCCTGTTTATTTTGTCTGTGGCAATGAAGCTTATCCTTGGTTACCTAGAGATTGGCAGGGTACTTGTTATTTGTGAATCTTGCTAGCAGGGGTATTTGTAGCTAGGACCTTTGAGGTCTCTAGTGCTCGTCCCCGGTGGGACAAGAGTGGTGATACTCCTTCACAGGTCATGGGTGATGTAGCGAAATCCTTTGTGCCATTTTGGGGACAGATCATGAACTCTGAGGATATTAGGAGACTGGCAAGAGTATTGTAGAAAACCATCAACCGGACCACCAATATACTATACAATACGACGGTAGAACAAAAAGCAATTCGATTATTGGCTCTACAGAACCGGATGGTGCTAGACGTCATCCTGGCTGAGCGTGGTGGAGTATGTAAATTGGTGGGATCTGCTTGTTGTGTTTTCGTACCTGACTCCTCCCCTACCATATTCAAGGCAATTCAAAATCTACATACCTTGAGTACTGAAGTACATGTCCCAGAGGGAAACTGGAATCTTAGTACTTGGTTCTGGGACTTATTACGATAATGGGGTTGGAAGATCTTTGCAGTCTTAATGGTGATTCTTGGTATCCTCCTGTTCTGTTGTTGTGTACAATGCCTCCCTGTCATATGTTCCATGATAGGAGTATGTTGTACACAAGCAGTAGGTACTCTAGGACCTAGGATACAAATGCCTGAAAAAGTAACCAATGCCTTAGTAATGCAGGAAATAATTATTAAAGAGTTAATGGCAATTGATGTTTTTGAATCCAACAACTCAGAATGTTCTGATTATGACACATGGTTATTGTATGGTCAGAATGTTTGGGTTATGCTCTTGGCTTAGGCCAAAAGGAGGGTTTGTTAAACCATATTTGCATAAATATCATCTGATTATGAATATTGCCCTAAGCCATTTCGCATTTGTATTAAAACCTGCAGTTAATTAGAATTGACTTCAAACGGCATTTTGGAAAATATCCTCCATCTTGATTCTAACTTCTGCTCTCTGTTCAGTAATGATTAACCATATTTTCAGCTGCCAGAGCAGAAACGACCTTTGAGCCTATGTCAACACTGGGGCTGGCAGAGCAGACTATGTCCTGTGCAAACAGACCTTGTAGTCAGAATGAACTCTCATTCAAAGTGTTATCTATGTCTACAAAACTCATCCTGCCTCAAACAGTGATATACAATGCATATAAACTAATGCTGTGTGCTTTTGAAGAAATGCTTTGTACATTTCTTGAAACAGGACTTATTCTAAAAACTAAAGATCCACACAGTTGACTACAACAAAGTTTGTCAGTATGTTTAAGGAACCTTGGAGCCAAAGTGAACTTCAATTTAAAGTGTTGTCTGCATCAATAGCCTCAGCCATATTCAAAAATAAGAACTGAATGGTAGACAAACTAGAACTATGTGCCTTAGCAATAAGCTTTTGAATTTGTTTCTTGAAACTAGGATCAACCTAAGCTGGAGAACCAACACCATTGAATCTTCCAAGAATGAGACAACATGTCAAAAGTACAAATCAATATTGTATATTTGTTATGTGAACTGGGCCATACCCACATTTGCAACCTATTAGTTTGGAGATGGGCTGGACTATGCCCAGGACTGTTTATAAATACTGCATGTTTTGTGATGACCAGTACTTACTCCCCTCACAGTGTTTTCTGGTACACAATGAGGTGTTGGGAGCCAGATAGCTATCTGCTTAGATATTTGAATCTGTACAGAATAAAGTTATACTCATAACTTTTGACTTTGTGACTGGCGGATCCAATTTTTGGTGGTGCTAAGCCTCGATATTCCTTGCTTGATCCTACACCTTTACATATTCAGACCTTAAAAATACTAGTGTGATTGCTTGTGTGTTTACATAATTAATCCCTAAAATAGTGCATGTTATCCCCTAGTTACTTTACTGAGATCTTTTCTAAATACATTTGTTAATTTGTTATAAATTATATCATGCTCTCCTATCTATAGTGTGTGTTACTTTGGTTCTGGTGTGATTGAGAATACCTCCTTTCATTACTGTTGCTTCCCCATTCTAGATACAAATATTTGCATCTGTGCATGCGCTTTTAATAGTGCTACTGAAAAAAGTGCTTTATCTTATTAATTCTTGCTGTTCCCCATCAATATTTGCTGCACTTAATCTAGTGTCATTTGCTATTATGTTAACCTACTCATTTAATGTAATTTGCATTCATAATTACATTTTTATTCTCAGTGCATGTCTCACAAATTGTGTGATCGTGGGCATATTTTTTTGGAATGATTTTGTGCTGTGCAATGGGAGGGATGCTGTCCCTCCTCTTGGAAATTGCCAATTTACTGTGGCTTTGATGCATATGCTTGAGTCTGAGTGTGTCCTTGGGCATAATATCCTTAAGACTCTGTATTGTATTGTGGTGCATATCCCAGTCTTCTTCTTTCTGTACTTAATTACTAATATTATCACTGTTGGATTACTTATAGCCCTTTCATGCCTTTATTGCAATTTCTGTCTTCCCTTTCCTGTCTGTTCCTTTACTCACTTCCATCGTTCTCTATTCTTCTTCACTCACTTTCCCATTTCCCCCTTCTGACATACTTCCTAGCCTTCTCCTTGTTACAGATTCTATGAAAATAAACTGTGTGTATCTGCTCTTCCTTTTGGTAGTGCACTGAAACTTCTTAGCAAGGTACCTCTATTTGAGCAAGACATCTTTCCTCTTCCCCCAATTACTTTTAATCAATCTGTCTAGACTTTTAAAATGGTTTCTTTCCATTGCCTTTTTCTTATCTATGTAATTGCCCGATGCATGTGTATGATGTATGCTCTTTCAAAATGTCTCTTCTATTACTAATAAAAAATGCCTATATTGCTTAAAATTAGATTAATAAATCAGGAGTGTTCTATAGTGTGCTTATATAATGTCCTTTAATCAAATCCTTTAACAAAGAAAGTATCTAGCATGAATCCAAAATAACTAACAAACCTTTTAAAATGGGAAGTGGCTCATGTTTTGTATTGTTAAAAAGTGATCTAATGGAATCAATCTAATTCATATATGTGTAGTGACTGGGGACAATTTCTAATGTAAAACAGTGGGCTCACAATATGGTTAGTCATATATAAGCTCTCTTGGTACAAACAAAAATGCTTCAAAATATATACCTTTACTAAATAAACAACCAAGGGATTAGCCATCCCAGAATCCCATGTATTCCAATAAAGTGCTCTCCCAGCATATTACTTCAACACAACATGCAACAATATTTAAAATATATATATTTTCCTCCTCCAAATCTATTTTTCGTTTTGAATTTCTTCAATTGGTGTTTGCTATATGGACCTAAATCTGAGCTTCCCTACTCAAGAAACACAAGCATTGCATATATGTGTCACAAAAAACCCATAAAAAAGAAAGTCAGTTCAATGAGTTCTGGTTCAAGGCTACTCTTTCCATAAGGGTGGTAATCGCTGTATAAAAAATATAAAATGTTCAAAATATACCACCAATCATTATAATACTCTCTCTATTAATAATGTTGATCCAAAATCACTCTAC
The DNA here is from genome assembly GCF_040938575.1 of Ambystoma mexicanum. NCBI lineage: Eukaryota > Metazoa > Chordata > Amphibia > Caudata > Ambystomatidae > Ambystoma > Ambystoma mexicanum. The sequence goes on from NC_090934.1 coordinate 468,017,208, forward strand.
TACTATATGAAACATATTATTTTATTCTAAAAAACTAAAATTTACAACGTTTTTATAAATCTGCCTTTATTCTCAATTTACACTAATTCTATGCATGGTCTCATATATATCATCTCTATCCCTACTGTTCCTATCTGTTTTGAACACATATTCAAAAATAGTTTTAAAAACTGTCTCAGATCACACCAATTAAAAAAGAGATTCATCATCATTTTTTTCTTCAATGTAAACCGTTTTTCTTCCTTATTCTTTACAAAGTATGTTTAATGCATCTCCACCACTCACCGCCTACCTTTAAAAAAAATCCAATATCTACTTATACATATAATTTTCATCCAAAACTACATTTTTCCTGAACCCTTTAACACCACAAGCGTCTTAATTCAAAGACACTTATAATTTCTCCAAGCGTCCCATGTTTTTGCTGGTGTCTATAAATGAGGTCACTGTTAAAAAACCAACCTCAAATTGAAACCTAAATAATACATTTAGGCTAAAACCACATGCATAATACCTTACCTATCTTTTGCTGAGATCTCATAAAACATTTAAAAACTTCATAATGTCATGTTCTTCATGGTTCATGTATGACTAAGCTGCAATTGCTCTGACAATAGAGCTACCTAACTCATCCTTTGCCCGTCTCTTGTTTTCTTTCCCACACAGAATGCAAGCTGCTCTGCTATCTGTGAGGGCTAATCACTCCCTCACCCTTGGCAGATTTTATCTTCCCTTTAAAGAGCTTAGTCTGCTTCAAGGCAAAGGAATGCTGTGCCATTTTGGAATGTAAACCTCGCACTGCAATATATACATATTTCTTTTTTTCAAATGTGCGCACACTGGCCATAAAATAGATACAAATCAAAGCTCTATATTTCTTTTTACTTTTGGACACGTCATGTTTAAACTGTCTTAATGTATTCAAAGGAAGGTAATATCACTGTTATTTCTCCAAATGTAACTCACCACCCAGCCTGTGAAGTGCTTATCTTTCTGTTCTGGCACAAAACACAGAATTTCAGGCCTTCTTAGCCAACAAATGCGCACAGATAGAAAAGCCCACTTGCAGAATTGTTCACTCTCCTCTGTTCTTTTCGCTCCTTCGTTTATATGTTCTATCAGTCAGATTTATAGCTTTGTGTGTTATCTAGTATCTTTAGAGTCTTATCATCGTTTGTATATTAATTTGATCTACTTTTAACCCCTTGCTTGATGTAAATCCTTTGTTTAAACATGTAACAAAAAGTCGCTTTTTATTTATTTATTTAGGCTATCTTTTATCTTCTATTAATTTAAACACACAAAAGCTTTATACAAACATATACATGGACACAACAATAACTTTTGACTGGTGCCAAGCGTTTACTACAATCTACTTCAACAACTGAAATTCTATATTCACAGTTTATCACATGACAATTATTATTACAACATAGTGTACATTAAAATCCCAGTGATCACCTTCCCTTCCCTATAACATTTATACTAAGAAGTATTCTTTCTACACCTCCAATGATATTACCCCATATGGAGTTTAAGACGTCACCTTCCATGGGCCTGACCGTGGGTATCCTCTCTCTTAATATTCCGACTGGAATTTGGGTAAAATCACATATAACCCTTTTGACCATTCCACAGGTTCACCTCTAATCACTCTTCTTCAGGACTCCCTCCAGCCATTCCGGGGGAACCACCTTCGGGGATTCATCAGCTTACCTTCAGTCACTCTTCTTCACACCTCCGTTCAGCCATTCCTGAGTATCACTCAGTCACAATTCGAATTGTGCTCTTTCTTCCACTTTAGTCCCACTTTACATGGTCACAGCCACAACTAAAGCAGACCAGCCACAGATACTTGGCAACACAAAGGGCATACCGAATACGTAGAGCATCATGTTTTCAGCAGCTAAGTGTTTAATGTTAAACCACCCCTAATATATAGTAAAAATAATCTTCACCTCTGAAACCAGAAGACTCTAACACTAACCAATGAAGAGTTCAGACCCAAAAGACCTAAAAGAATACAAAGTTGGATCTATCAACTGTCATATAAAAACATAAAGCCAATGTTAGTTGTTGTGGTAATGCTTTCTCTAGGCAGGGGCAATTTCCTGACATGCTCTCCCAGTTCCTTAAGTTCTTGGAGGGATGTTGACCTTGCAGGGTGATATTTCTTGGCATGGGGCATGGTTTCTAAGGCAGAATCTTCATCATTACTGAAAAGGGGACCATGGCAATGCAAAAACACACTTTAATAAGGTTGCTGGATCTTGCAGTCTTCTTGCTTCTGTTGGGTGTTCTGACCCACGTTTGGACTATTATGCTACAACATTTGGTGCTGTGGGCTTAGGAAATCCAAGATGGCCGAAAAAGCCCACATGTGCGCCAGAATCTATGAAAACCGCGCAGTTGTGCACACTAAAATGGTTGCCTAACTTGCCACCCACCAGTGCGAGCAGGATGGGCCTGGGTGCCATGAGTGAAATGTGTGCCAAAGGAAAAACCGCACTTTAAAATCACCTTTTGTTTCTCTGAATGCCAGCTCAAAATGCCTATTTGCAACACATCCAAAAATCTCACTGAACACCAGCGGACATCTGGCAGAATAAAGTCTTGTGGGCATACAAAATCTGGAAAGAGGATGAAAAGTTATATTCTGAAGTGACTTGAAGGTTTATAACAAGACTGGCTGAGCTGTGGATTTCAGCAGTTTAAGTAAATTTGGACTGAAAGACACTAAAAATCTAAATGTTTAAAAGAAATGAGTGACCTACTTTTGAGTGTCACATAGGCTGCAATTGTTTAAATGTCATAGTTTTAAACTTAGAATCAGCATTCTAGCTGCATATGTAAAAAAATTGTTAGTTATTGCAGAAAACTGGGGAACAGAAATGACATGTGGCTAAAAACTGGCTTAAAGAGATTCCAATTTTGCCTGGCAACTACCCCCATCAGGAGTGAAACTTGATTCACAAGTAACTTCCCAGGCCTGGCTGTTTCCTGCTGGCCACACTAAGGATATGCCATCTCTCTGATAATTGAATTAAGGGGAGCCCCCACAGAATACAGGAGCTCTGAACAATGCAACCCCCTTCACCCAGGCAGATGGTTTATTGCAGATGTCGTAAAACAGCTTCCTCTTGGCAGAAGCTGGGAGGGGCAGGGTCTCTGAGCTTGGCAGAAACTGGAAAGACTGGTTTCTGTACCATGTGACCTGAAAAGACACACCCCTGCCAGCCAGAATATGGTTTTAGAAAAAGATGAATAACTCATAGTACGGACTTGTCATAATTATTTAAATGATGCCATAATTCTTGTGATTTTTCGGTGCACATTTGAAGACGTGTTAGGACCCGGTGGTATGTTAAGGGGGGTTTTAGCGGAAAAGAGGATATTACTCAAAATGTATGCATGTTAAAAATCTGACACTTCATCAATTAATGTCCATACTCCTTGCGCACATGTGTGTAAATTTGGGTTAATGTCCGGTATTGCAAACCAGTTAAAAAGTGCAAAATATTGCCATTTCTGAATGCAAGCTCTCAGGAAGAGCAGATTTGCACAGGGTATACCTCCTGTGATATGGGATGGGTGCATGTAATTTAAAACAAATGTGTACCTGTGCAAATATGTTTTTTTTAATCAAATATAGATTGTGTGCAATTTGACAGGGGAGGATCCTCTGACCCATAAAACCTACAGCATCACTCTGACTCACAGTTCCTTCCCCAATCATGGGAGAGGGGAGAATTGGGCCAATGGGCAGTTGAGAGAGGGGCTGGCTAGTGATGCTGCACACACACCCATTTTCAAAACACATAAAAGCAGACAGTCAGGACAGATAGGGACATTCAAATCCATTTGCTGCGGGACGCTATGCCGGGAAAATCCATACTTTACCTCCCTCAACCTTCAGAGAGCCAACATAGAGACTTCAATCTATCCACCTTCAGAGACCCAGACCAGACCAGCAGAGAGAGCTGACCCAGATCACTGTGAAGTGCCGAGACCAGACCAGAGTCCAGTCTAAAACCTGACCAGATCCGTGGCAAGGCCCATTTATTTCAAAAATCTATTGTGAGTACCCAGCAGAACTGTGCAGAACCAATCTCTTAGTTAAAATAATCTAATTCAATCTATTTTAATCTAAGTAGAACTGCCTCCTAACTGTCACCTGTCATTTTCTAGTTGCTAGCTGTCACTTGTCTTTTTGAACTTTAAAATTTCAAATCTGAAAAACGACCTTTATTTAATCGCTCATATCTCCGTGACCTTTTGTCCTAGAGACTTGCAGTAACTTTCATCTGGAAGCTGAGATCCTAGGCTGTCCTAGGACCCCAAAACGATATTGCTAGTCCCTGTAGTTCCTCTGTAATCGCGCCCGGCGCACTCGGAAAAATCTGCCGCGATTTGACATTTTGCTGCGATTTGCAAGTTTCTCCACGTGTAAAAATCTGCTGCTGCTTGCCTTCCGTTAAAGAAAAAATTTGTTTAACCTGCCAATCATTCCTGAATCATGGCAAGAGTGAGCCTGGACTAATATTAACTAGATACCACTCACCCTGAACCTCTAGAGAGAATTAAAAGCATTTTAGCATATTTTTCACTTCATTGCCAGCACATATAAAAGCATTTTGGGCCTGTGTTTCAAACTTCTGTAGTCTAAGCTTGCTGGGGTGAACTGAATCACATTTGATTGCATTTCTGAGAACTGTGTGCCTCCCTTCCATTTCCTTGCATTGCATAAAAGGGGGGGGTGAATTGTCCAAGAAAGTGATTACATTGTCTTTTGCTGAAATCCTATCAAGTTATTTTCTGTACTGCATTTCATTCCACATTGCATCCATTTGAAACCATAAAAGTATTGTTGCTATCTTATCCATCCTATAACCACTCATCATTGATTATAAAGAAGTGTGCTAGTGCCAGACTATCCATTATTGATTACTGATCAGATTAAGTGTGATATTCAATTATTAATTTATTCTAAAGTGTGATATATATATCTATTGTTTAAATTATCAAATAAACCTTTTAACTTGCAAAACAGAACTACTCCTTGGCTCAGTGGGGTCAGGAGGATTCCAAGAGAGGGGTGTTATATAGGGGTAGTCATCCAGAATGCATGAACTGGACATAAAGATATATCAATAAGGGTTTTCATTCAGTATTATAGACTAGGCGTTGACTTAGCTGTAGTGTTGAATTGAATCCTCTTACAAATTGGGGGCTCGTGCCGGACGTTTGGGTTAGATCTACCATTTGTGCAGATTAATACAGCGTGCCAGCTGACCAGATACACATATCCGGTCGGATAACCACGCTGTGTTACGCTGTAAAGCACTCCTCAAAGGAACGCTCTAAGAAAAAGGTCTGTTTTGCAAAAATAAAATACTAATTTCTGTAAGTCAGGACAGAGACCAATCTCTAGAATGACGACCTTAGTAGACATGAAAATAGCCAGAGAGCACTTCTTACATAAGTTATTTGTGAGAGGTGAGTGGACTCACCAGGACCGCATGGTCTGGTTGCAGGCCATCACGCAACAGGTCACGGAAACAGGGTCAGATATATGGAGAGATCAGGGTCCCTTACATGTGGCCCTGAGTGAACTATATATGTCCTCTAAGGCCAAGGATGAGCACAACAAGATTGCCAGGGTAGCGGCATATTTATATTTACATATGGGAGCCATGCAGGACAAATGTGCTGAAGGCCAAGATCTGGCGAGTAGGCAACTGCTGGCATTACAGAAGGCCCAATCTGAGCTGGACTCTTCTGAGCAGAGGCTGCTCAGGAGCCAGGAGTCAGAAAATGACAGTAGGCAGTATATCAGTAAAATAAAGGAGGACATGGATATACTGCAACAGGAAAAGGCCGACCAGGATACTAGATTTCTGGCCCTGCAGAAGGAGCACCAAGACAGTTTGGACTCCTTACTGCAGAGCCAGAAAAAGCTGGAGCAACAATTAGACTTTAACAGGGCATGCACGGAGCAGGTAGCCACCCTGCAAAGTCATCTAGATAGAGTGAAGGCAGAGAGCAACAAGCTGATTTTGAAAGACCTGGATACCCAGGCAGAGTTTGATGAAGAACGCCAGAAAGCTGGTGCCTTTCAAAGGCAGAGGGACGACCTGGCGGCACAAATGCAGGATCTTAGTCAGGAAAGGGACACCTTAGGCCAGGAAGTCTGCCACTTAAGAAGAAAAATGGAAGAAAATCACCTGGCCCGCCAGGGACTAGGTGACCTCCAAAAAGAACACCAGGACTTGCTAGAGCACACCAGGAGGGTGGAGGATGCTCTGGCAAGAAAGGAACAGGCCAATAGGGACACAGCTCAGGAGGTAACCCTCCTGCAGCAAAGACTGGCCCAGTGCTCCAGGACCAATCAGGAAACACAGAGAGAGAATGAGGCTCTCTGCCAGCACAATGATAGGCTCCAGCAACAGGTAGCGATGCAGGAGAGACTGATAGAGTCTAGTAAGGCCTTAACTGAGGAACTGAAGGCACAAATGCAGGCTCTTGCATTGCAACAGGGAGCAGGGGCGGATAGAGATGAGGTTCGCTGGGAAAGGGAAGCTCCGGAGCATAACCTCAGGAGCCCTAGTACCAGAGGCCCTCATACCTCTCAGTCCCTGGACTCTGCCACCCCCATGTTCCCTGGCGCACATGAGCACCGGGCCTCAGGGATGGCAGACTACTATCCAGACAAAAGTATGGGGCTCATAGGCCAGTACCACCCAGGTATGGAGGGGCGGGCATCCGGGTATGGGCACCCAAGCACAGTGCAATTTAGTGGGGAACCCCAGGAGAGTAGGCCCATTAAGGGCATTCTGAAAACCTCTGCCCAGTTAGGTCAGTGGGGGGGGTACCCAGCAAATCCTGGCCGCAAGGAGGGATCTGAAGACTCCTCTGAGCACCACAGGAAACAGGAGACCAGGTCCCCACATTCTGCCAGCCATTTCCAGGCTCGCAGAATCTGGGAAAACCTAGAAGATCTGACAGGAACCTCTGGGAGCAGGGCCTCTGAGTCAGAAGATGAATGGACCAGGGTTACCCGAACCAAAAGGGCCAGTAAGGCAAAAAGGGCCTTGCTTAAGGACCCCTTAAAGCAGATTAAGGCGATCAGGAGCGTCATCACGCCTTACCATAAGAACGCTAAGTATTCTGTTTGGGAGCACTTAGAGTTGTTTGAGCAAATGATGGAGACTTTCCATTTGAAGGACAGCCAAAGCTGTATTCAATATGTAAAGTGGACCTTCTCCCCGGAATACTCCAGTTTCTTTGCGGGGCTGGAGGACCAAAATCATCTAAGATCGTCCACCTATAAGGCGGCCATCTTGAAACATTTTTCTGTTCACAGAAATCCTCAAGAGGCTCGCAAGGCAGCCTACAATTTGCAATGTGGGGAGGATCAGGCCCCACAAGAATTTGTGCAAGAACTGAAACGTGCTTTCGCGCAGACCACCAGAAGGGTGCGCACAGACAGTAGAGAATTCATTAATACATTTTTTCATGCCTTGCCCAAATACATAATGACCCAGCTCGTGAGGGATTTTCACGAGAAAAGATCTTTAGACTGGGTCATTGAACAGGCGACCCGGATCTATGAGGTGCAGAAGCCAATAGAAAATAAAAATAATGCGCCCAAAAACCCCAAAGCCAACAACACCACTGCTGCTGCCAAGGTGGCAGAGGTAAAGGTCACCCCCGTTTTAGAGTTGGAGATGGGGGGGCCTAAAAACCTACCTGCACCTAATAATGCTAGGCCCAGAAGGTCCTCGGGGCAGTCACAGACAGGGAGCCAGGGAGGCAGCCCCACAAATGGGGTCCCTCGCTCTCCTGATTATGTAAGTCCCCGTTACAAGGGAAATCGACCCATCCTGGGTTATGTGTGGACTCCTCCAGCCCAAGAGGGGGGATCCAGCCAAGCACCTAACCCAGGGAACTTCCCTCCTAACTTCCCACCGGAGGGCAGAAATTCTCCAAATCCTGGCCAGAACTTTTTCCCCAGGTATCCACCCAACTTCCAACCCCAAAATCCTCCACCCTTCTTTCCCCAATTCCCTGAGCCCAGACAACCGAATCCGGGAGAGGGGAGGCCAAGGGTGGAGGGGTATCCAAATCTTCCCAACCAGGGGTACTACCAGAGAAGGGATAGCTACCCTTCCCAGGATCAGCTCAGGGGAGAAAACAGGGCCCTGTATCAGCCTGAGCGGGTTTCCCAGTTAGAGCGCCAGGTTCAAAACATGGCGCGGGATCTGGGTCACATACTGAGGGCTCAGCAGAACCCTCAGATCGGCATGCCGGCGCAGAACGCACCCAACTCTGGACCTGGTGCTCCAGAACAATGACGGGGGCAGCACCCCGATAACTCACCGGTTCCCAGGGAGGAGGCACAAAGGGAAAGGGGGTGTAAAGCCTTGGAAGAAGCTTCCTTCCTCACTTGTAAACAGCCCCTGGAAACCCAGGAACCGGAAACAAAATCTCTTGCCCCTGAAAGTCTGCCTCCTAAGGAGCAGAGGGGGGGTAGGAGAAACAAAAGACCCAAACAGACTCAGTTTGAGGAGGAGGTACAGATCTTCCAATTTGAGGGAGAGGGATCCTCAGAAGATCCTGGGAAAAGGATCTTCTCCTTCAGAGATGGGGGAACTCCTCCCAAAGAAAAATGGGTCCCTAGGGATGCAAATCCAGACTGGGGAGATGTGGAGACTGAGCTACCGCCACCCACCATCTCATCCCAGAACCAACCGCAAGAAAATCCCCTGGTTCAAACCCATCCTGATGACTGCCTCCAAAAAGGGGGGGGCGGCCCGGAACCGGAGCCAGGGGAACCCACAATGGCTCTGATCTCCAAGTGCCAACTTTTTCTTTCAGATTCCCAAGGCTCTCCACAGAATTCTGCTCAAATCTCTTCGCTAGCGATGTCCAAAACCAGAAAGTTAGCCCACCAGTTGTCCAAAAATGTGCATTATCTGTGCCCCCTTGAGGAGAAGGAGGGAAGATACTATGCCCCGGTATAAGTACAGGGGCAGGGTACAATTTTGGCACTGGCGGACACTGGATCTCAAGCTACCCTTCTGTCCAGAAGGGCCTTTGACAAACTGAATGCAGGAAGGGGAGAGAATTACCAAATTCCTCTCACCTCTCTTCCTGGACAACTGCAGAACTTTGACGGGAAGGAAATTCCCGTTGAGGGGACTGCAGACTTGGACATTAAGATCGGGTGACACAAGGTGAAACACCCGGTCATAGTAGTGACTCCAGAGGGCACCCCTTGTTTACTGGGGAATGACCTCCTGAGGAGGTTGTCACCCTTAATAGATTGCGTAAACAAGGTCCTCTGGACCCAGACTAGCCGACCAATAAAATTAAAACAGAGTGTCAACCATGTTAGTTTAAACGGCACCTGCCACACGGTTGAACAAAAATCTGACCAAGTAGAATTTCACTTCCAGAATAGCCAAACTCCAGACGTGACAATAATAGCAGTAGGACAACAGACTGGTGATGGAGGGTCCTCTCTACTTCTGAAAATCAACCTTCCTTCCAGTCTAAAGTGGTACTCCACGCTGGAAGGAAACACTCTGAGATGCTATACTAATCCACAATCAGAAACTCCCACTCCTATAGTCCAGAAAGATGTGAAATCAGCTCAGAGCCTGGCTGATATTCAGCAAATTGGAGAGCAGTTGTTCATCCCTGTTCAGTTAAATGATGGGAAGGACTCTGTTCTCGCTCGAGTGTGCATGAACAATGGTAAGAGCTTCATCAGCGAAGCCATGTTTCACCAACTCCCAAAAGATCCAGCCATTCCCACCTTCAAACTGATAGACAAATGGGAAATGGACCTGGAAGCACCTAATTCCAAACATCTCCTGCCAAGCAGGTGTATGCTCAAAATCTCCATTGGCAACAAGAGCATAGTCCATAATTGTTGGGTCGTGCGAGACGTCACTGCCGCCTTTTACTTAGGCAGTGACATTCTCAATCGCTTTGCCATTAGTTTGGACCTAATAAACTTCAAAGCTTGGTCCCGATTAGCGGATAATCCCATGGGCTTTGATGATCCAGAAAAAGCATTTAGGTCAGCTCAATTGCTACCTTATGCAGTTGAAATTCAGATCAAAGAGGAAGTCACCATCCCAGAAAGGACCCGACAATTCTCCCTGGAAGTGAAAGTTAAAAGAGGACAATATCTGCAAAACCCTGATGCTTACATACATCTAAACGCTTCTCTTCAACAGCAAGGGTTGGGGGTAAACCCAACACCATTAGTCAACATAGAACATGACACCATTCCAATAGAGGTGGATAACAGCGACTTAAAGAGTATTACTCTAGCCGCAGGCACCATTATTGGAATGGCGGTTGATGACCGACATTTTTCCATAGATTTAGGTAATGAACTGTTAGGGCCAATCCCCAAGGACTGCTTTGACAGTGACAGTGATGACAATACAACACCAGACAGGATTTTTACCCGGCATGGGGGGAACTTCCTGGTGTACACTTCCTGCCCCTATGGTAAGGAAGATGTGACTTGTGACTTCAGGAGGGATGAGGTGATTTTCCAGGTCCATGAGGGCTGCCTGTCCCACCTGAAGCCTCCAGTCCAAATCAGCACTCTGACCAGGGACTTCTCCACCCAGCTGGAGGAGACCGCTGAAATAGCCAAACCAGAAGTCTTTCCAGGCTTCAGGCAGATGGTGGAAGAGAGAGTCAACCTAGCTGATGCCTGTGTGACTCTGGAACAAAAGCAAAAGTTGAAACAAGTTTTCTTGGATTTCCAAGATCTCTTTGCGGTAGACTCATATGACTGTGGCCGCACCGACATCCACACAACAACAATCCCCACGGACCCTGGCATGACTCCTGTGTTTGTGAAGCAATATCGCTTGCCTCTCGCATCAATGGAGTCCCTTACTGAAATAATTAAGAACCTTGAGTCCCGGGGAATAATCCGTCCCGTCCACAGCACCTTCAATAATCCGGTGCTGGGAATATTGAAGCCAAACGGCCAGTGGAGACTCTGCGCCGACCTGAGGGAGCTCAACAAACGGGTCCATACTTCCCGATGGCCTCTTCCCTACATTGACCAAGGGCTGGCCCAGATTCAGGGGTCACAGGTATTCACTGCAATAGACCTGACCAATGGATACTGGACCGTGCCTGTCAGTAGGGAGGACCAATACAAACTGGCTTTTACCTTTGGGGGCCAGCAGTACACATGGACCCGGACTCCCTTCGGATACCTCAACTCCGGCAATGAATTCAACATTTTCCTACATAAGGCCATGCCCGACCTGGGTTCGAGGGGTAACCTGGCTTATGTAGATGATGTCCTCATCAAAAGTTCATCTGTGGAAGAACACATAGCGGAGATCCGTTATGTTCTGACCCAGTTGAGGGCCACCGGAGCAAAACTTTCCTTTCAGAAAGCACAGTGGTGTAGAACCCGTGTTAATTTCTTGGGGCATGAGATTACTCCTCAGGGTCTCTGTCCCCAGGAAAAGAAAGTGGAAGCACTTCAGAAACTGAAGGACCCCACAACTCTGCGGGAACTAAGGAGCCTCCTTGGACTGACTAATTACAGCAGAAAGTTCATTGAGGGCTACGCAGAGATCACCAGACCCCTGATTCATCTCCTGAAGGGGGGGGTCAAGTGGGAATGGGGTCCAGAACAATCCGAGGCAGTAAGACAACTCAAAAGAAGCCTCTCACAAGCGCCTTGCCTAGCTTACCCTGTCAGAAACAAGGAGTTCTTCCTGGAGACGGGGTTCTCTAATACGTGCTTGACGGCAGTATTATACCAAAAGCATGACAAGGTCAATAAAGTAATCTCCTACGCGAGCAAAACTTTATCCTCTGTGGAGGAAAAATTCAACGATTGTGAGAAGGCACTCCTGGCAACGGTGTGGGCATTGAAGAATTACCGCCCGTTTATTCAGGGGGAACACATCATAGTGGAGACTCCACACCAGCCTCTGCAATATCTCCAAAGTGATAGAATCCGGGCCGGAAATGTGAGTAATTCCCGAATTACTTCCTGGATTCTGTCAATGCAAGGCTTTCCTGTGGAGGTCAGATATGGCCAAAACAAGAAGAGTCCCCTCGCGCAAGGTCTGGCTGACTTGCATGATTGTGCCAGAGAAAACTGTCTCGAGGACGAAAGTCTAAAAATCAAGGACAACATGGAGGCATACCTTAATTCCTCACACAAAGTCTTTGAAGAAGACAAGTGTGAGGGAATGCCCACTGTCTATGTGGATGGATGCTCGTACCATGTTGACAACAACGGGGAGAAAGAACTGGTGGCCGGTGTAGGGAATGCATGGGTGGATGAGTCCCCAGAACCCTCCGCTGGATACAAAATTGGTCCCCGAAGTAGTCAGGTGGCAGAATTGATGGCTGTGCATCAGGCCATCCTCACTGCTGTCCAGCATCAACTCCACGAACTGGTCATAATCACAGATTTGGATTATGTACGGAACGGGTTCGTGGAGCACCTGGTCAATTGGAAAACCAGAGGCATGTTATGTGCTAACAACAAACCCTTGAAACATGGGAAGTTGATCCAAAACATTGATGATCTGGTCACCTCGAATGAGATGACCATCTATTGGAAAAAGATCAAGGGTCATTCCAAAGTAGAGGGACCAGACAAAACTGGAAACGACTTAGCTGATCAGCTGGCCAAAACCGGGGCCATCCAAGGGGATCTAATTGAGATTGAGTCCCTATTGGGGGAAATCCAGGTCACTGCTATCACTAGGTCCCAGACAAATGCTCACAACGACCTTTCAATTGCACAATGGAGTAAGGAGACCCCTGATGCTGATTTGATTACCGCTCAGAAGGGGGATCCAATAATTGGTAAATTTTACCAGCACATTGAGGACCCTGAGAACTTTCCCCTGACGGATACCGATTACATTGGGAAAGAGGACCTAAGAGTGTTGATGAAATGTCCAAAAATGTTCCGAATCCAAGACGGTTTGCTGGTAAGGAAATCCAAAGCGGGCCACGATCAGTGGGTGGTTCCTACCTCATTCCGAAGCCTGATGTTAAGTCACGCCCATGATGCGGCCACCGCCGGTCATAGGGGGTTTCACACAACATTGGAAATCTTAAGAGAGGTTGCATACTGGCCACACATGGGGCAGGACCTCGACCAATACTTGAAGGGGTGTCTTGTGTGTGCACAATTTCAGCCATCATCCCTCACGCACCGGGCGCCTCTCCAAAAGAGGGGGATGACACTGCCATGGTCAGATTTACAAATCGACTTTGTAGGCCCTGTGATTCGCTCTGCTAGGGGGAATAAGTACATGTTGACTGTGACATGCTTGTTTACCAAGTGGGTGGAATGTCTCCCAGCCCCAAATTGCAAGGCAGAAACCGCAGCTGCCCTGATGATTAACCACATCTTTTCCCGTTTTGGTCTACCTCAAAGGATTGAGTCAGACAGGGGTAGCCACTTCACCAGTGAAGTGATGACAAAGATGTGGGAGATACTGGGGGTCAAAAGGAAGTTGCATATTGCTTACAGGCCAGCTTCTTCTGGGGCAGTAGAGAGATATAACCGAACCATTGTGAGCATATTAAAGAAGTTTGTGGCAGATTCTGGGCCAAGTTGGGATATCCGATTACCTCTGGTCCTAATGGCCATCAGATCTACCCCTTCATCTGCAACCAAAATGTCACCATTTGAGTTGATGACTGGACGCAAGATGGTGCTTCCCCAGCATTTGCTCTATAGGACCCAAGAGCAGACACTGATAAATGCCTCCACAACTCATGAGTATGTGGAGAATTTAAGGAAACACCTTCAGCATGCTTTTGCTTATGCTCAGCGGAATCTAGAAAGATCAGCTGATAGCATGAAGACCCACTATGACCTGAAGACTTCCAGGAAGGAATATCAGGTGGGGGACCGGGTCTATCTATACAATTTCCAAAGGAACCAGGCCAAACAGCGAAATGTTTTGCCTACATGGAAGGGACCCTTTGAGATCATCGACAAGATCTCCCCTGTGGCCTACAAAATCCACATCCCCAAAGGTCCTTTGGCAGCGGGGGAAGACATGTGGGTCCACATAAACCAGTTGAAATGTTGCCATCCGAGGCACACTCTGCAACAACTGGAGGAATCCTCTGGAATCCTAGCGGGTACTGTCTCAGACTAATTCAGTTCCAACCATAAAACATACCACATCTAGTCTCTAAAATATTGTGATTTGCATGAAACTGTCTCTTAGTTATATTGTTTTTTTTTTTCAAAATAAGAATGTAATGTTTCGTTATGTTGAAATGCATATGCTGCCCCACTATCTCAACAGTGGTGGAAAGACGTCTATGAGTAGGTATTGCCGCTCTTCCTTTGTCGTCCTAGGAGAAAGAAAACCTGGAGACGGGACAAGGAGGACGATCCGGAGACCGGGAGCAGAGACGCTAGGGGCCCAGTGTACCGCCCAATATTCCCATCAGGACCGGCGAGGAGAACCGATCGATCAGTACCGGATGGAGGAAAAGATGCTGAACTGTGCCATTTGCAGAATTGGAAGAAGATTATGCGGACATACCAGTGCGTGGGTCAAAACCCTTGTGCACCCGACATCCCCTCGACTCAATCCAAGTGCCGTCGGGCGGGGGGGTTTGTTGGGTGTTCTGACCCACGTTTGGACTATTATGCTACAACATTTGGTGCTGTGGGCTTAGGAAATCCAAGATGGCCGAAAAAGCCCACATGTGCGCCAGAATCTATGAAAACCGCGCAGTTGTGCACACTAAAATGGTTGCCTAACTTGCCACCCACCAGTGCGAGCAGGATGGGCCGGGGTGCCATGAGTGAAATGTGTGCCAAAGGAAAAACCGCACTTTAAAATCACCTTTTGTTTCTCTGAATGCCAGCTCAAAATGCCTATTTGCAACACATCCAAAAATCTCACTGAACACCAGCGGACATCTGGCAGAATAAAGTCTTGTGGGCATACAAAATCTGGAAAGAGGATGAAAAGTTATATTCTGAAGTGACTTGAAGGTTTATAACAAGACTGGCTGAGCTGTGGATTTCAGCAGTTTAAGTAAATTTGGACTGAAAGACACTAAAAATCTAAATGTTTAAAAGAAATGAGTGACCTGCTTTTGAGTGTCACATAGGCTGCAATTGTTTAAATGTCATAGTTTTAAACTTAGAATCAGCATTCTAGCTGCATATGTAAAAAAATTGTTAGTTATTTGAATGCAGAAAACTGGGGAACAGAAATGACATGTGGCTAAAAACTGGCTTAAAGAGATTCCAATTTTGCCTGGCAACTACCCCCATCAGGAGTGAAACTTGATTCACAAGTAACTTCCCAGGCCTGGCTGTTTCCTGCTGGCCACACTAAGGATATGCCATCTCTCTGATAATTGAATTAAGGGGAGCCCCCACAGAATACAGGAGCTCTGAACAATGCAACCCCCTTCACCCAGGCAGATGGTGTATTGCAGATGTCGTAAAAAAGCTTCCTCTTGGCAGAAGCTGGGAGGGGCAGGGTCTCTGAGCTTGGCAGAAACTGGAAAGACTGGTTTCTGTACCATGTGACCTGAAAAGACACACCCCTGCCAGCCAGAATATGGTTTTAGAAAAAGATGAATAACTCATAGTACGGACTTGTCATAATTATTTAAATGATGCCATAATTCTTGTGATTTTTCGGTGCACATTTGAAGACGTGTTAGGACCCGGTGGTATGTTCAGGGGGGTTTTAGCGGAAAAGAGGATATTACTCAAAATGTATGCATGTTAAAAATCTGACACTTCATCAATTAATGTCCATACTCCTTGCGCACATGTGTGTAAATTTGGGTTAATGTCCGGTATTGCAAACCAGTTAAAAAGTGCAAAATATTGCCATTTCTGAATGCAAGCTCTCAGGAAGAGCAGATTTGGACAGGGTATACCTCCTGTGATATGGGATGGGTGCATGTAATTTAAAACAAATGTGTACCTGTGCAAATATGTTTTTTTTATCAAATATAGATTGTGTGCAATTTGACAGGGGAGGATCCTCTGACCCATAGAACCTACAGCATCACTCTGACTCACAGTTCCTTCCCCAATCATGGGAGAGGGGAGAATTGGGCCAATGGGCAGTTGAGAGAGGGGCTGGCTAGTGATGCTGCACACACACCCATTTTCAAAACACATAAAAGCAGAAAGTCAGGACAGATAGGGACATTCAAATCCATTTGCTGCGGGACGCTCTGCCGGGAAAATCCATACTTTACCTCCCTCAACCTTCAGAGAGCCAACATAGAGACTTCAATCTATCCACCTTCAGAGACCCAGACCAGACCAGCAGAGAGAGCTGACCGAGATCACTGTGAAGTGCCGAGACCAGACCAGAGTCCAGTCTAAAACCTGACCAGATCCGTGGCGAGGCCCATTTATTTCAAAAATCTATTGTGAGTACCCAGCAGAACTGTGCAGAACCAATCTCTTAGTTAAAATAATCTAATTCAATCTATTTTAATCTAAGTAGAACTGCCTCCTAACTGTCACATGTCATTTTCTAGTTGCTAGCTGTCACTTGTCTTTTTGAACTTTAAAATTTCAAATCTGAAAAACGACCTTTATTTAATCGCTCATATCTCCGTGACCATTTGTCCTAGAGACTTTCATCTGGAAGCTGAGATCCTTGGCTGTCCTAGGACCCCAAAACGATATTGCTAATCCCTGTAGTTCCTCTGTAATCGCGCCCGGCGCACTCGGAAAAATCTGCCGCGATTTGACATTTTGCCGCGATTTGCAAGTTTCTCCACGTGTAAAAATCTGCTGCTGCTTGCCTTCCGTTAAAGAAAAAATTTGTTTAACCTGCCAATCATTCCTGAATCATGGCAAGAGTGAGCCTGGACTAATATTAACTAGATACCACTCACCCTGAACCTCTAGAGAGAATTAAAAGCATTTTAGCATATTTTTCACTTCATTGCCAGCACATATAAAAGCATTTTGGGCCTGTGTTTCAAACTTCTGTAGTCTAAGCTTGCTGGGGTGAACTGAATCACATTTGATTGCATTTCTGAGAACTGTGTGCCTTCCTTCCATTTCCTTGCATTGCATAAAAGGGGGGGGGGGTGAATTGTCCAAGAAAGTGATTACATTGTCTTTTGCTGAAATCCTATCAAGTTATTTTCTGTACTGCATTTCATTCCACATTGCATCCATTTGAAACCATAAAAGTATTGTTGCTATCTTATCCATCCTATAACCACTCATCATTGATTATAAAGAAGTGTGCTAGTGCCAGACTATCCATTATTGATTACTGATCAGATTAAGTGTGATATTCAATTATTAATTTATTCTAAAGTGTGATATATATATCTATTGTTTAAATTATCAAATAAACCTTTTAACTTGCAAAACAGAACTACTCCTTGGCTCAGTGGGGTCAGGAGGATTCCAAGAGAGGGGTGTTATATAGGGGTAGTCATCCAGAACGCATGAACTGGACATAAAGATATATCAATAAGGGTTTTCATTCAGTATTATAGACTAGGCGTTGATTTAGCTGTAGTGTTGAATTGAATCCTCTTACACTTCCTTCAGTTCTTGTGATTTTAGTCTTTTTGGCTTCAGTTTCCTAATTGCCTTATTGGTTTCTTTAGGTAGTGTCCCTTATTGACATTGGTAGTGGTGAATGTTGTGGTTGCCCGGTGCAGCATTGAGGGACCACATAGAGTAAGATGAATTCAGCACCAGGGAGTTATATGCTCATGGTCCAAGGGCAGCATCAGCTATAGAGACTGGAGGTGAGTTGGAAGCCTCCCATGCATAGAGCAGTTGTGATCACAGTCCTGCCTGTGAAGTAGGGGGTTAATGGTGTTAAAGATCACCAAAAGCGAAACTCACAGATGGGATAGTGATCCGTTCATTTGGAATGGGGCGCACTTGGCATTGGGGGCACAGCAACATAGGTCACACCTCATCCTTCAACTGCCACAAGATGGAATACTCTTTGCTTTGGGCCTCGGGTACTATTTATTGTTGGGAGTGGGTGCAGTGGGAAAAGAATCCTAACAGTGCTCTGGAACTGTTTTGGGGTGTCACTGGGTAAATGTCACACCACGGTGCTCAGCTTTGTATTCATATTTATTTCGGAATAGGTTGTAATTACAAACGGAAATGAATGATGAAATGGGCAACAACAGAGAGCAGATGCAGTCCTAGGGTAACTTTCCCTTACATAAGAGCCTGGTAGCATTGAATGAAATACACCAACTGGTTAAGGGTTAGGAGCAGGAACCAGTGTCAGCGACTGCAGGGCATAACAATATTTTTAACATTGACAGCATGAGCCAAGTACTTACATATTTACAGATTACACGTTAGTCCTGAAGGCAGAACACAGGAGAGGAGGGCTGGGCGGTCAGTTTGGATAGGACGGTGGACTCCTTCCATTTCTAGCAGGTGGAGTTAGAACCTCGTTTTGAAGACCTTCACTGAAGGGATGGTTTTGATGACCAGTAGGTAATCATTTCAACGGAGTGGGGCACGTAGGAATAAGGAGTGAAAGCAGGAGGAGGAATGGCAGTGAGAGGTGGGGAAAGGAACTGACCGGTTGTGCGTAAACAATTAGCTGAAAATTTGAGGAGAGAACAGTGAGATGCATTCATCGAGGGGATGGGAGACAATAGATGCATTTTTAGACGCATAGAAAGAATTTAAAGAGAGAGCAATTTTGCATCCAGTGTGAGATAGCAGGGGTGTTGCTAGGTCTGGAAAGGATCTGGCACTAGGCTACTGTCAAGACGTCAGGACTCGGGGATAGCTAGCAATTTGGTTGTAGCCCCTGAGCTTCTATCTGGGGCTACAACCAAAAGACGGGAGTCACGGGAGGATAGCTCAGTGGCAACGTGCTCGCCTTGGAAGCAAGACGACGCGGATCACCAAAGGTTCGATCCCTGGGTCTGCGCTTAGAAACCTCTGGATATTAAGTGCGTTATAAATTACCTACCATATCATATAATTCCCGGGGCTATAGCCCCCTCAGCCCTGCCCGCGCCCCCAGCAATGCCTCTGGGTGGGGGTAGGTAGAGGTGGGTGGAAGAACTGTGTCGAAAAGGGTGCGTAATACAAAGTTGAGGACTTTTTTAAGGGGACCAAAATAGTAGAGGGTTAAACGAAGAAGTAGGCGTGTGCAGTAGTCCAGTTTGCTGAGCACAACTGGAGAGATAAGGATTTTAGTTAAGTGGTGTGTGTGGTGTGTGTGGATTTTTGCCATGTGTAGGAGGTAGAGTCTAACTGCAGAGACAGTGGCCATGGTGAGCTGGTGGAGTTTCTGGCTGCTGTCAAAGATAACCCCAAAGTTGCAAGCCCTGGGGAGGGAGCGAGGCGGTCAGGGGGGAAAGAGATGGGAGAGTGGGGTTAGCGTTGGAGGAAGGGAGAAATAGGACTTCCATCTTTGAAGAGTTTAGCATGAGGCAGCCTATAGCCATCCAGTAGGGGATTGTGGTTAGACAGCCCACTTCCAACAGGACCACCTTGCTACCATGTACTATTCAAAAGGCCAATCTTCAATAATTAAATAAGTACAGGCGCATTATAAATGACTGATCATATCATATCATATCCAAATTGAGCCTTTTCTCAGACTGTCCTTCAGAGAAATCTACATTTCTTCAGTCATTCCTTCTGCCCATATTAAACCATTCCCCAGGCCAGGGGTGTTGCTAGGTCTGGAAAAGATCAGGGGCTAAGCTAAGGTCGGAACTGGCGGTATTCGGGGCTAGCTATAGCCTTTTGGTTGTAGTCCCTGAGCTTTTATCCGGGGCTACAACCAAAAGACCCAGGGCTATAGCCCCCTCAGCCCCCCCAAGCCCCCCCAGCAACGCCTCTGCCCCAGGCCCACCTACTCCTCTAGCTCACATCCAGAAATACATCAGACCCAACTTCAATCATTTCGTAGGCCCATTTTTGGAAATGTCTAAAATTAAACTCTTGCTATTCACAAATACCTTATTTTAGATATTCCTCGGGCTAATATTCACTCACTTCTAAGGCCCACACACAGTCAACCTTCAACCATTCGTCACATTATACCTCATTTTCCTTAGGCACAATTCCAGACAATTCTGAGTCCCACCTTCAGCCTTTCCTAACACTCAGCTTCCACCATTTATTCTGCTACACTTAAGCAATTTATCTGACCCACCTTCTGCCATTTTACATATCAGCACTCATTCTTTGCTCGAGCTGTCTTTAGTCATTTATAGCCAATTTAAGCCATTCTCCAGCCTTGATGTCACAATTTTTGGGTCTGTATTTCAGCCATTGTTCCGAGTATATGTACGCCATCCTTCGGGCTAACCTTCAGCCATTCCTTCAACTATATTTCAGTTATTCTTCAGAGTATTTCTTTAGCAATTCCTCAGGGTATATTTTAGCTAATCTCAACCTTTCCTCAAAACCCAACTCTTGCCATTCACCATTCCTTGCTCGAGCCCTTTTGCTTGCCAACGTGCAGCTTTTCTTCAGTCACTCCTTTAACAATAGCAAGCACACATTTAACCCTTCCTGTGATATATGATAGGTTATTTATAATGTGCTTATTACCCAGAACCGCCGGTGATCGAACCTGTGGGGCTCCATGTCGTCTTGCTTCCAAGTCGAGCATGTTGCCCCTAAGCTATCCTCCCGAGACAGCACCTTACACACCCTCAGGCACAATTTTCAGGCACGTCTGAGCCCCATCTTCAGCCATTTCTTCTAGCAACCTTCGGCAAAATGCCAGGCTCACCTTTAGCCATTCCCTGGTCTCACCCATAGCTATTAATCATGCCGACCTTTAGCCATCACCCGGTTTATATTTCAGCCATCTCGCTGATCCATGTACAGCTAATCCGCTGATTCAGCTGCAGACATCCTCAGTATTTCCCTAGCAAGAAAGGGGTCCTCTGATTCACTAGACCGTCGCAAAAACGACATGTTCGTCTCAGAATGGCCTCCATGTTAGTTCAGTGGCAAAACACTACGGCTTTGTGCCATATCTGGGCCATTTGGTAATAATAAACTGTAATTGAGACGAACCTCAAACAGCGTCATCAGTCTGGTTTACACCATTTGGTTCTCACCACAAATGTCTTGAAGGGTATGAAAAGGCCGTTTTTATTGATTGCAGGAGGACTTCACCACAACTCTCCTCCGCCTCCTCGACGAGAAGACAAGCCTTCCAGGGATGAAGGCGGCTCGGAGGCGAGCTCTGCTTCCACCAAAGTGGTCATCTGAGAAAGCCACATGCTTGCGGTCAGAGAAAAACGGCCTCCAGGCACTGCTCCCGAGCAAAACGAAAGCCGCAAGCCGGACGCCAGGGTCGGGAGGGTGGGGACAGGCCGCTCAAGGAAGAGAAACCAGAAAGTGCATATTTTGATTAATGTCTCAGAAGCGCATAACGTGTCGGCACGCTCGGACCCCCTGGCGAAAACGTCTATCCAATCACAGCGTGCGCTTGGCACGAGGACACTGCAGTCGGGACCAGCTTTCACTGTCCCAATTTCTCGCTGTTTTGTCACGTGCCTTTTTACCATACCGAGGTTGCCTCCACGTGTGCCCGTTGCCGCTGAAGGAGCTTTCGTACCTGGCATAAAGGGATGAAAATAATGTTTATAAAAATGCGTTAAAACAATTCAAATTAAGCAGTAGTAAAAAATCAATTGAAACAAAGATATTTAAACAACTATCAAAATAGGTAAATTCAGGTTCCAATCCTCAGTACTTTGAAGGACATCCATGACTCTCTTGTATTAATCTGATCAATTATTCAGAAAGAATTCAGTATGATAATATGTTGCAAATATATAGCATTACATTTCATATTACATTTTCCCGTTAGATCTTCAGATTATCACAAAACAAATATCTCCCTTCAAACGCATGAAACAGATGATGTGCTTGTGAACATGGGTGATATCTACTGGGCAGACATAATATTTGCCCTTTTCATTAGGAGGGGAAATCAGACTTCAGCAAGCCAGTTCCGGGAGACAGGAAGGACCGTCTGGAAAGCAGTGTTTGGCCCTGTTTGGTAATTTGCCCCAACTATCCCGGATCCACATAAAAGCCTGCAGGAGTATGGCTGCAGCCCCCAAAGAAAATAATAGCGAGACTTCAGATCTAACACGTCACTAGTTGCACATCATATAGAGGTCCACATATGCACGCTCTAGGGTGACACCTCTCAAGGAGGCTACACAGAAGAATCCGGACACAGTTTGCGCTGAGACTGACTGTAACTGACACCTGTCTCCACAGAAAGAAGATGGAGCCAAGATCTGAACTCCCCATGACTGCACCACATAAAAGGACCCAGACATGGACAAGCCGAGGTGGCATTGATTGCATGCCACTATAAAACACAAGCATGCACTTTGAACTGAGCACAACGGCCTCTCAGAAATAACCCATAAAGTAATGTAGGCACAACCTCTGGGGTGACTATGACCCACCCTAATAAAAGACCCCACAAAAGAAAAATGTACACGTGTGTTGCATGGCATTCAAAGGACTGTGCAGAATAACACAATCTGACGCGAGCATGATGGTGCCACGCAAAAGACCCCATACAAGAACATGCACATCAAAGGGGGTTCTGGGAGTCTCTCTACCAGGACGAACACAGCCATTGACCTGTTCTGGGGTGGATGGCCCCCGGGAGAGTCTCAACCAAGTCTTTAGCTCACGGTCCCTTTCACAGAGAAGGAATATCCCTGCATATCAGTCTTTGTCTTGACTAGGGGCAGTCCAGCACCATTCTCCTCTGAACAAGAGTACCAACAGCAAACCCATACACGTGTTTCAGCCTTGTTGGGCATCATCAGTGAGGTGGAGCTGTGCCTCTCTGAGAACAGTGAGCAAGGGGTCCACGACTGGATTCCCCTGGTAATTTAGGGTGAGACCCAAAGTTACTTAATATGCAAGACAAAGGGAGTTCTGGGAGTCTACCAGCACGAACAGAGCCCATTGACCTGTTCTTGGGTGGATGGCCACCGGAGCTTGGGTGGATGGCCCCCGGGAGAGTCTCAACCAAGTCTTTAGCTCACTGTCCCTTTCAAAGAGAAGGAATATCCCTGCATATCAGTCTTTGTCCTGCCCAGGGGCAGCCCAGCAACGAAATGCTAGGCAATTCTCCTCTGAACAAGAGTACCAACAGCAACCCCATACACGTGTTTCAGCATTGTTGGGCATCATCAGTGAGGTGAAACTGTGCCTCTCAGAGAACAGTGACCAAGGGGTCCACGTCTGGATTTCCCTGTTAACTTAGGGTGAGATCCAAAGTTACTTAATATGCAAAACAAAGGGGGCTCTGGGAGTCTGAAGTAAGCTGAGACTGGAGTGGTAAGTTAACAGCTTTATTCTGGACCCCCGGAGCAGGTGAGCAACCACCAGGGATAAACCAAACAAACAACAGGCCCGTGTGGAATGTTGATCCCTGAACATGGAACAACATTCCACACGCGCCTCATTACAGAACAGAATACGACATATCTTCTTCCCTTAAACAACAACAAAATAAGGAAATAATATCTTAAGAATAAAAACAAGCATTAACATAAAACATAATGCACAATGCATAAATGTGCGATAACAATCACTAATACATGTCTTACAATAACCAAGCAAACCAAGGAATACATAAAATTAATAAGATCAGCATATTGTTAAACATCATACTTGGTTATTCAGATTAAAATTGTAAAAATTGTCCACTAACGCACATAGTCCCTGAGCTTGACAGGGGGTCCACAAAGTCTAACCGGACACCCTGCAGCCACATCTTCTTCCCCAGACCTCATCATATCTTCCCTAGAAACGTGACAATCCATGGCACATTCCAGAGCCAACTCTCTCATCCGTCCACCCTTCTCCACCTTAGCATGATTATCCAATCTCTCGGGTAAAAAATCCAACACATCACCCCCTTCATCATTCACATCTTCATTGTCATCCCTTCTATTCTCATCAAGTACCACCACCCGTCTCTTGCTCCAAGTTGAGCCATCCTCCAACCGTACGTAACCTTTGCCACATTTGACCACTCTCTTGGCAGGTAGAAATGTACTACCGCCCTTCTGAATAAATCTGGGATTTTTTACACAAACTGCATCACCCACCACTACTTGCAGCTCCTTCCTATTCCTTTGAGAGGATCTTACGGCCTCCTGCCGTGCCAATATTTTGTGATGAACTCCCTCAAGATTCAACTCACACGGACCACCACCTCCCAATGCCAAAGATCTCAGAGTCGTTCCCGGTTTCCTTCCCCTCATCCTTCCCCGTGCTCACAGACAGAGTTCTGCGATAGGCCGCTAAATACTCCGAAACTACCTCTTGGCAATCAAGTCCGTTAGCCAAAGCCAACTGGATAGCACCCTTAATTGTACCATTGGCTCCTTCCACCAAGCCATTGGCACTTGGATTATACAAAGGCATGCGATGGTGTTCCACACCACACTGTCCCAGAAATTCCTTCATGAGTCTAGAGGTAAAATGAACACCATCACCCATGACCAGACTGGCAGGTATCCCTTCCCTATCAAAAACTTTTTTAAAGAAAGCAATGACACATTCTGTGGTAACCCTGCCAAATGCTGCCACTTCAATCCACCTGGATGTGTAATCTACAAGTACCAACAAAAACCTGCACTCTGGCTGCAATCATTCGAAGGGACCCATCATATCCAGGGCTACCTTAGACCATACCTCCCTGGGAATGTAGACAGGATGGAAGGGCTGGGGACACACTGCCTTGCTCTTATCACTCATGGCACATGCATGACAATCCTTCACCACAACCTCAACATCACGATCCATGGAGGGCCACCAATACTCCTCCCACAACCTCCTCTTAGTCACAGAACATCCTAAGTGTCCAGCATGAGCCAACGCCACAATCCTACCTCTTAAACTAACAGGCGGAACCAGCTTCACACCCCTGGACACACCCCAGGGACCTACAGTCAACTCATCCAACACTTGGGAATATCCTCTGCCTTCTGGTCTATCCTTAAACACCTCCCAACCCTTGCTGAGTCCCTCTCTAACCCAACCCAATTCCACATCCGTATCGCTCTCTGCGTCCCAAATAGACTTGTCAACGGCAGGAATAACACAGGCAATCTGACATTCCTGAAATTCCTCCTCTATCTCCACATTCCCACCTTGACACCTCACAGGCTCCAATGTGGGTAAACATGATAAACAGTCAGCAACTACATTTTGTCTCCCAGGCAAATACTGCATGATGAAATTGTATTCCTGTAACTCCACCAACCACCTGGCAATCCTAGGAGACACAGCCACAACTCCCTGAGTGGAGAACACATGCACCAAAGGCTTATGATCGGTCCTAACCACATACGGAATGCCCCAAAGGAACGTTTGAATGTGTTTTGACGCCCAGGCCACCGCCAAAACCTCTCGCTCTATCACAGAGTATCTGCTTTCAGCCTCTCTCAAAGTCCTAGACTTAAATGCCACTGGTTTAAGTTCCCCTTCACTCCACTGCTCCAAAACCACCCCCAACCCCACCTCGCTGGCGTCTATGGTGAGCATGGTTTTGCATTTGGGGTCGAAAGACCTCAAACATGGGGCATTCTCCACATCACTCTTTACCGCATCAAACTCCTCACCACACTTATCAGACCACTCAAACCTGGCAGACTTCTTCAACAAAGTTCTCGTGAATACAGTTTTCTCAGAATAGTTTGGTATAAACTTCACATAATATTCAGCTAAACCCAAAAATGCCTTCAACTGATCCTTGTTGGTGGGCGCCAGAGTATCCTTCAACACTTAGACTAATCCTACCTTTGGACTGACCCCTTTCCATTCTTAAGCCATCCCTTGCTAAAACTGGGACGCCTCTCACTTTATGTATCTTGGTCACCGCACCCTTCTTTAAAATGATATGATGAGAAAATCCTCTGAGTTTACCCAATTTATTTGAAAACACTTCAGGAAACTCCTCCTTGAGTGATTCTGATGTTACTTGCCAACACCCATCCCGGCCTCCTGAATGCTAAGTACAGGGACCTCCTGCCCAGGGTGAATCTCAATGCCCAAAGCAGCCTGTTCATCCCAGCCCAACACACTGGAACCTTTAAGCACCACATAAAGTTTGCCTGTGGTTTGCCGGCCCTTGAATTCAATACAAGACCAATCATAACCCAATACCCTAATGGGATTCTGCCCATAAGCACTGGGGCTAATATCGGACGCATGCAAGGCTGAGATCTCCTTTCCCAATTTCCCCACATAAACTTCTGGAGCCACTATGGTATAGGGTGAGCCCGAATCAACTAACATGACTAAAGGATGGCCATCCACCAACACTGAAACCCATTGACCCTTGCGAGAAACCCCTTCCACATGAAGTATTACACCTTGCTCAGGCTTAATGACAGACCCAGCATCCTGATTTGAAGCACACCCCTCCGATACCACACTGGCCACCACATTGAACTTGCACATGCGGACATAATGGCCACTGCGCCTGCACTTTCTACATTCCACATTAACCGCAGGACATTCTTTAGAGTCAGTCAGATAGCTTGACCAACCACATTTTCTGCAAGACTCCTTCACCTTAGGCCATCTCCCACCTTGATTGTCATTCTTTTCAACCCTCTTTTTACTTTCCATTCCCCCACCCCTATTTCGAGGCCGAACAGCCTGGACCCCATCTCTGGAACTCTCCTTTTCGGTGACGATTTGCACGCTTGCCCTAGAAGCTTCAATGGCTCTAGCGATCTCTACCACTTTCTCTAATGGCGGATCACTTTCGATCCAGAGTCTTTCCCTAATCTTCTGGTTGCTTGTCTTCATCATTATTTGGTCTCTAATATACTCATCCAGATTCCCCGAAAATCTTCAAGTAGCCATCAAAGCGCGCAATGCTGTCACATAAGTGTCAATGGACTCCTCAGACCCTTGTGCCCTGGAAAAGAACTTGTACCGCTCCAATACAACATTTATCCTCCTGCCGAAGCGAACCTCCATCTTCTTTAATGCCGTTTCATATGCACTCACTACTCTCTCTCCTTCACCGCTGCCAGGAACAGTCACTTCCTCACCCGGCAAATGGCGGAAGACTCGTAATCCTTCAGTGCCAATGCAGTTCAAAAGTGCTGCCTCCTCTCATCGTCATTAAACTTGGCACCACCAGCTGCCCTCAAATACACTTTGAATGAGTCAACCCACTGCTCCCAAGGGGCCGCTGGTTCACCTGGAGTTGGCAAAAATGCCGGAGGGGGGCTGACTGCAGTGTGCAACATGTTCTAAGAACCGGGATAAAAGTGGTTGACTGCGTAATGCACCTTCAGCCCCGACCCGCCAACAGCTCCACCCGCTTGCAAAGAGTGATGTCGCCTTGTGAAAACAAATGAAAATATCGGCGCTGAGTACCCCAAAAGGAAATACACCAAACGTGGGTTACAAAGAAAGATACAGAGATCTTTATTCTATAACTGAACAGTTTCAAAGGACAAAGCAACAGATAGCTATCAGGCCCTCAGTACAACACAGCGAACTCCAGCCCTGTTCGGTGTGCTCAGTGAGTGGGACTGTACATTAGAATAGTCGCACCTTTTATACAGTCCAAAACATGATGTCCAGCCCACCTACAAGTTAAAACATTACGGATTTAAGGTTCGTGCAGAGTCTGCATCTTAATTTATGCATCTATACATTTAGGGGTTATCCTTAATACATTCGTCAACGAGTTACAATAGCAACAGTGTGTCTTTGCATTTCTTGTTGAGCCTTCGGACATCTCTTTATACAATGCAGTTAAACAAGTGTTCACATTTCAGTATTTGACTATATTATGTTTGACATGTGCTCACTGATTAGCTTCGTGGCACAGGTCAACGAAGGACAAGGTCTCAGTAAATGACCCTAACATTTGGCCTGCAGGCAGGTTACATATTAGCTTGTACACAGAGGTCAAGACGGCCATGTTACATTCGGAATGACACTGTCCACCATTTTAGGACACAGGGTGACTTTAGAGAGAGAATCTAAAATGGCAGATGAACCTAAAATGGCGGCTAGCACAGATTTAAGGTCAGGACCTTGCAAAGCGGATTTCCATGCAGAGCGGCTTGGCCTAGGCGAATATATATACACACGATCTAGAGGGTATAATACGTTTTCCCATTCTACAAACCCTCCTTTTGGACTATGCCAAGGGCTAAACTACTTCTAATCACTTTACAAATAATTCCACGTCTCAATGTCCACACACCCTGAATCACCATCGGAGATACCAATTGCTATTAGATCGGTTACCAGAATTTCTTTCAGAACATAGTCATTGGAGTTTATGTCTGGGGCGTATACCTTGTGTCCTAATGTACCCATCGCCTGTGCGCAACATCCCCCTAGCATCGAACATATACCAGGTAGACACTGTATACAGCAACAAAGGAACAACAGAATTCCCAAAATTAATGTACCAACCTAGCCCCTTATCCCTGTGTTGCGGTAAATGCGAACAAACCCAACAGTTGGACTTATTAAAGATGGCATGTGTGGCATTCATGATGAGTAATAGCGTATTGTTGTGATATCTCTGTCTATGCTGAGAATCTCTACAAGATAGAGTGTGCAAATGCACGAAAGGAGTAGAAACAGTAGGTACATTTTCAGTCGGTAACACATTTTCAAACGGATGTACTTCTTCTAGATACCAGAAGCCTAAAACAATGACTATTATAAAACCAATTAGCATTATCAAAACACAGCAATACGTTTTCGGGGGCCCATGTTAGGGACTGTTCTTTTTTGCAGCTGGTCACACGTTCGCTTTTAAGTCCTGTACGAGCGGTAGCGGTGGCAGGCATTGTAATAATCAAACAAACACGCCAATGTTTTTAGCTGGTGACCTCCAGGCCGAGCGTCTTCTTAGTCCTTCCACAAACCCTAGCCAACAGAATCCCCGTGTAGCTAATAGATCGGGACAAAAAGGCAAGCCCTTGCTGATTTTCCTCAATCACACAGCCGAACCGTGCAGTAGGTCTATTTCCTTGGTCTCAGATCGTACCTCGTGCTTCCTGGTACTGAGTGATCTGAGAGCAACGTGTCGTCACTTCCCGTTGGAAACGACGTATCAAGAACAAGAGAGGATGCAAGATCCGGAACAACAGCTTCCGGAAACCAAACTGTTGGAGAGTGTGGAGGCAAATTGGCTGTTTCCCCAGGCCCCACGGGCTAAGGGAGGGTCTCCGATGCATTCTTGATGCTGTTTACTGCTTTGGGATCATTGGTTGCAGTACTGATGAGGGGTTCTGTTTCTTCTGTATGTATGGCACTGGGTGTGGAATCTTCTTGGTGTGCGTTGCAGGATCCAATTTTTCCGGCCAGCCACCCACTCCACCGTCTGTGTGACCAGCAGGACTTGTAAGGGGCCCCTCCACTGAGGTGCAAGGCAAGAGGATCACTCAAATGCTTTTGTGAGAACCCAGTCATCGGGCCGTATACTGTGAGCGGGGCCCTTGTATCGTACAGGTAAAGCCTCTCTCACCTGGTGATAAATAAAATACAAGTTTTTAGTCAACTGGCTACAGTAATCTGAAAGAAGTACATTTTCTACATTTCGCAGTGAATGATTTTTCAGAAGGTTCCAGATATTAGCAGACCTCCCCATAACCACCTCAAAGGGAGAGAGCCCGGTCTTAGTTTGAGGGGACGTATGCATGGATAACAACACGATCGGTAAGGCGTCCGGCCATTTCAGTTTGGTGCCGGCACACGTTTTAGCGAGCTTGTTTTTGATGATGCTGTTGTGTCTTTCTACTAGTCCAGCACTCTGAGCGTGTCTGGAACCGTTTATCAATCTGTAATCACGTGTATAACTGCAGAATTACAGCAGCGATAAAATGTGGACCATTGTCCGACCAGATGACTCTTGGTAGCCCGAACCTAGGGAAATAATCTTTTAACATAGTCTTTGCAGTAGTCATGGCTGTAGCGTCTTTAACAGGAAAAGCCTCAACCCATTTGCTAAAAGCACAAATGACAACTAACACGTATTTCAAGTTATTACATCGTTCCATTTCAATAAAATCAAAGTGTATAACCTCAAAGGGGACAGAAGGTGGACCAAAACTTCCCCTGGGAGTTGATGTTCCCTTTCCCACATTATGCTGTAAACACATCATGCAGTTTTGGACAAAACGTTCAGCTACCTTAGAGATTTTGTCATTCACCCATACATTTTCCAACATTTTTGTAATCTTACGGGCAGATATATGTGTGGGACCATGAGCCATAACAACATCATCATAATATATGCGTCAGGAAGTAGCCATTTCCCTTCAACTCTGTCCACCCAACACCTATCATCGTCAAGTTTCACCAAGCCTTCAGCCCACTTTTTAGACTCTTCCAATGTGGCATCGGCTTGGATATCCCTCACAGAATTGATACTCTCATCTATAGTACAGGCATTTGTGGCTTCCCTTGAAGTATATATAGCTAAAGAGAAATCTGTGGCAGTCTGTTTAGCTATCTGGTCAGCAAAAGCATTCCCTTTCCCTATATCATCTACAATCTTTTGATGCACTGCGCATTTTACAATAGCTAACTGAGTAGGGAGTGCAAGCGCTGAGAGAAGCCAGCCATGCTGGATCTTTGTACCATGTGAAGTTAAGAACCCTATTTCTGACCAAAGTCTCCCAAAGTTGTGAACCACCCCAAAGGCGTACTGACTGTCAGTGTATATATTCACGGTAAGCCCTTCGGAAAGTTCGCAAGCTCGGGTCAATGCTATAATATCTGTGGCCTGCGCGGAGTTATGCGTGATTCTCTTGGTTTCCACAACCGTTCTCAATGTAGTGATTGCATAAGCAGCTGTGGATGTACCATCCGGAAGTTTGAAGCAGGAGCCATCACAAAACAGCTCCCGTTGCGGATTATTCAAAGGAGTATCTTTCAGATCAATTCTACCCTTTGTCTCTTGTTCGGTAGTGTAAAGACAATCGTGTGACTCTTCGTCACTGCAAGCAGTACCTTGCGGGAAAGGTAAGAGTTCAGCCGGATTAAGAACACAACACCTCTTAATTTGGATGTGTGGTGCAAACAAGATTAATTCATATCTTGTCAACCGTGCGGATGTGAGGTGTTGTGTTTGAGGTCTGTTCAGTAGAACATCTACAGAGTGAGGTACCATCAGGGTTAAAGCATGGCCTAGGACCATTCCCTCACTCTGTTTTACAGACGCAGCAGCAGCAGCGACAGCTTGCAAACATCTTGGCAAAGCGCATGCTAGAGGATCAAGGGCGGAAGAAAAGTAACCGCACGGACTATTCTTCCCTCCATGTTCCTGCGTTAACACAGCCAAAGCACATCCATCACATTCATGCACAAACACAAAGGCCTTTTCATAATTTGGTGTGCCCAAAACCGGTGCCGAGCAGAATGCAGTCTTGAGCAAATCAAATGCACGCTGGTGCTCCATGTTTCACGGCAATGGAGAAGAAATGCCCTTCTTCGTCAGAGCCAACATCGGCTTAATCGTTAACGAGAAATTGGGGATCCACTGCCTACAGTAAGAAGCCATTCCTATCAAGGCTCTAACTTCTTTCTGCATATTTGGGAGAGACATGCCAGAAATGAGTTTTATCCATTCAGGCGTCAATCTTCTTCCCTCCTTTGACAGGAGATAGCCTAAATAGGCGACCTCCTGACAACAATATTGACATTTCCTAAGCGAAGCTTTATGTCCATGTTTAGCCAGGTGAATAAGCAACAACACAGTACCCTCCTTACAAGTGCTCTCTGAGTCAGCAGCTAAAAGCAAGTCATCGACGTATTGAAGCAGTGTACAAGTAGAGGGCAACTCAAGGGTATCAAGTTGTTCTTTCAGGGCCCTACTGTAGATGCAAGGACTTTCCGTGTAACCTTGCGGTGCACGAGTAAATGTGAAGGAGCGTCCCCCTAAGGTGAACGCGAACAGGTATCTACTGTCCTTGTGTATAGGAATACTAAAGAAAGCATTCTTTAGATCCACAATACTAAAATGAGTAGCTGAAGCCGGAATCATAGTCAATATCGTCGTCACATCAGGCACAATTGGAAATTGTGGAGCGACGATCTTATTGATGGCACGTGCATCAATTATGAAGCGAAAAGGAATCGCATTATCGCCTTTTTTGTACACAGGCAAAATCAGACTATTGCACAAACTACCTGCAATTTCCTCAATCTCCCCTCGATGTACAAAATCGGAGACGATGCATTTAAAAGCTTGCTCACCATCGACTGAAATCTTATACTGCGGAATGCGCGGCAGCTTCACTCCATGTTTCAAAACAATCTTAACAGGCTCAATTTGCAAAAATGCCGACATCATTTTTGTCAACTGCCCATAAACACTCTGGAACATCACTAAATTCCGGCGGCAAAGGTCTAGTCAAGAATTGAGAGACAGAAAGTTGCTGTGGTGAAATCGTCAAATGCACTCCATCAGAGGAACAATAAATTACTGCATTTAATTCTTTCAACAGATTCAACCCCAGCAAATTCTCTCCACAATTCGAAGTCAAAAGGAATGGACAATGGTCCATAAATGGACCCAAAGAAATAGGTACCGGCGAAGAAACCGGACAGAGAACTGGTGTGCCAGAAAACCCTACAGAAACATTGGTTTGCCCTGACAGTGGAATGTTTGGAACCCGAGAATGATCAATGGAACACTTTTGCGCCCCTGTATCTATCAAGAAGAGATGTTTCCTATTTCCCACTAACATTTCAACGTAGGGACCTTTCTGATCAATGGGAATATGCATCGGTTCCAAACCCTGCTTCGGGCAATCCTAAACAAACAGAATATCGTCGAAAGGAAGTTCTTCAGAGAGGTAAGCGGCAGAAGGATGATCAAAAATGTTTCTAGTATCCACACATGGTGCCTGATTATCCTGTGAAAAAGGTTGCTGTGAATCTTGTGAAAACTGACCTCTACTAGGGCCCCCTACACCCGGGCGACCTCTGGGTCGTCTACCCATATTCCCAAATGTGTCATTTGACCTCTGTCGAAGGACCGGGCATTGTGCACGCCAATTACCCTATTGCTACAATAGGCACACTGGTTAATGTTTACAGGACTCAAGGGCACATTTCCTTGTGGAACATACTGACCTCTAGTTCGTGCATTAACCCCTCTAGGGCCTCTAACAATTTGCTGTAATAATACGTTTGTCTTTAAATCACCTTTTCTCTTTTTGACTCTTTCCTTTCCATTATTGACACGATGCTCATAGTACTGAGCCATGTGCAGTACTTCTGATTGAGACTTCACTTGCCAAGTGCTCTCAGAAGACATAATTTGCGACTGGATGTCTGTCAACAATCCACACACAAATGTGTCTAAAAATAAACTTTTCCCAGACTCTGTGCCTAAATCTTTTCCACTGAAATCAGAGAATACCTCTTCGAACCGATTAAAGAACTCGGTAGCACCCCCAGACTTCCCTTGGACACAGGCTGTAAGCTTGTCCCAAATAATTCTCTTTTCGGGAATTATAGTCTTTAATTTCACAACTATTCTGTCAGGCAGGGTTAGTATCACCTGAGGCAGTCTTTTTGCCAGCTGGCCTTTCTCCATTGAGTCTAATTATGTTAGCCCATGTATCTCCTAGCACTGGTAGGTCATCTATAGTCCTAACCTGTTTCCACAAATCTACGGGCAGGAGTACGGGGAATAACAAATCAATATCACTTAAAGTGAATATTGAGGATTGCAAAACAGACTCTATTTCTTTATAGAACCCTGTCGGATTTTTCCTAATGTCGGGAATAGATTGTCTAATGGTGTTCACTTCCTGTCTTGAGAACGGGACGTGAACGAACTGAGACACATAATGTGCAGGTATTTCCTCAGCAGCTGTACCCGCTACAGCATCAGCGGGGATCTCAACTTTTGGGACAAGTGTCGGAGGAACCTCTCTCATAGGCAACTGAGAAGTAGGCAACTCCGAACGCTTACTAAGCAACAGAACCAAATCGAGCGCTAAAGCAGTCGAAGAAGTGTCAAATGAAAAAGCTCTCTTGTAAATACTTAACTCTGCAGGACAACAAATCTTTCTTTTTACATACTCATCCTGTAGGTACTCTACCATTACCTGTATCACTTTCCTCTGCATTTCTAGTGTATACTGACTATACGTGTCATATACTTCGACCGGAGTTATCGATGTGTTTGAGATCCATCTAATCGCGTCCTTTATGCAAATTCGCATTTCCTCAGATATCAATTTGCGACAAGGAAAGAACCGTTTCTGCACATACATACTATCTCCATCTTCATCCTCATTCTGTAACCTTTCCAACTCCTTTCTATACTCAAATACCCTCTCTACATGCTCTTGTACTTTCTCCACAGTGTCTCTTGAGAACGCTAAGGTGTTCAGATCTCTCAACTCTTGTGGGAGATCTGAATTGTTTATTCTGTCCCACATTACACACAAATGGATCCCTAATCCCTCAATAAAAACATTTTTCTCAGGAAAATTGTCCATATTAGAAAGTGTGGCAAAAACATTAGCTCGATCACCCCCCTCCATACAATGCTTAGCCCACGCAATCAATTCACGTTTCTTCTCTGGAGGTACAGTATTGCGAGTAACAACCCTTGATCCTGCTCCCTGATCGACTACAAGTGGTGCAGGACCACTTGTAAGAGGGAGAGTAGGCATGTTCAACGGAGGTGTTATCACTGGTACAACAGGAAAGAGCGGAGGAGCAGGTGGAGGAGCAGGCGGAGGAGCGGCAACAAAAGGAGGACCAACGACTGGAGGAAGAGGAACGACAAGAGGAACGATAGGAGCAAGACGTGGAATAACTGCAGGAAGAGGCAAAGCAGCAGGAAGAGGAACATGCGGAGGTGGCGCAGTGGCACCAGGCCTTCGTTCATTTAACAATTTTCGATAAGTTTGTCGGAAACATGAAAGTCTTTAGAAGGATAGATTTTCTGGATACCAAGTGAGAAAGCCCTATCCATATTTTTAGCTGACTCAGACTGTTTATCCTAGTCATATAACACTCTTTTTCGGTGTTCGTCTTATGGCGGCGTGCATGTTTCTCTCTACTCTTAAAGGATAGTTCCGGGACTTTTTTTTTATTGTCCCTACGGTTCGGCCATGTGTTTTTAAGCATAAATCGGTAGATCGTAGAAAACTTTCCTATGGACCTTACCCGACTTTTCGTCCATTAACGCACTCGAAATCAGCTGCCATTTTGTGATAATCCTATCACTTTCCGCATCGCCCTGGCTCACCTGCTTTTGCGGCACTAAATCAAATCCCCCGCCCCTGAAACAGACTTTATCAAAACATTCATATTCCCCGCCTCTATCCGTGACGTGACTGTGCTGCGTAGGCAAACGCGCCCAGGCGTCTTCTACGCGACTCCACACAGAACCCGGAAACCAACACAGATCAGCTCACAACACAGCGCGCCACAATTCGAAATATGAAACTGTACTTTAAAATCAAACAGCAACACGGTACATTTGGTAAAGTACATTTATTGGACATCAAATGTTTAGAGAATATTCAGCGATTTGCATTTTTCTTTGCTCTCGATCCAAAATAGTTCGTCTTGAGGCAAGCGATGTTCGTGTGCAGTACACAGGGTGTTGGTTTACGATAAAATAAGCTCTTCGGTCGCACTGATAATCGCATGGCTGTTCCAACAACGAGGCACTAGGCCACCACAACAGTATGTATGTTGCATCTAGCCATTAGTACCGCGTAAGGGCATACTTGTACTTGGCGATCGTCCCATAAAATGGTCAGGGTGGTAACGTTGTTCACGCGGAGAAGCAACTGGCGGCTGTAAAATCCATCCGCCGGTGTCTGGTACTCGTGACACGGACAATAATGAAGTATGTACCTGTTTTAAAAACATAAAAAATGAAATTAGTCTCACCATCAGATCTTTATTAAAATTATTCATTTTATATATTAGGTCGGGAAATTATTTCATAGCTAGGACAGTGCAACTGGGTATTATACGTCATTTCCAGTAACCCACCCACCTCCTCCGCCTTTTTCAGAGCCGCCTGAGCGCCAGTGGACCACTTCGTCACTGATATGATATAATATGGCATTTGCAACGCTCCTATACACAAGTGTTTCAAGGCGTGGCGAGGCAGGGAGGGGGGGGGAACAAGGAGAAGACAGACAACGATCCTACTAGGCCAGGTGTCATTCAGATCGCGCAAGTGCAGGGGTAGGGGGAAGGTAAAAGTACAAGGGGAAGGGGAGGGGGGAAGTGGAATACAAGGTAAGTAGCATAAAATAATAAATACATAGGGCCAGCTGGTGGCGAGTGCAAGGTAAGTGCAGAACAAGTGCTGGGAAGGGGGGGCTGTAGGATACTGAGACAGTCCCCCAGTGCAGGGGTTGACAGGGAGGCAGTGCAGGTGGAGAGTGGAAGGGCCCAGGCCCGAGGTCGCAGACAGTGGACCAGTTGTAGCAGGGGAGAGGGAGAGAGAAAGCAGAAGCAAAGAGGAAGGTTTTGACGTGCTTCCGTAAAAGGAGATGGTTCTCCTCAAGATAGTGCGCGGTACAAAACAATATGCCACATAGAACGAACAAGTACAACTTAACCCGTCTTTAAAGCTACTGTATAGTAATTAAATTGCGGTATAAACTCATCTAAAGAGTTACTTACATTATATTTGCATTTTCCATTGTGTCTGTGTGTAGGGCAGCTCCGAAATACCACTCCTTCTATGCCGACGTTATTTCTTCTAATGAACGAACATTAAATGGCTTTCGTTTCTGAAATTTTATTCATTATCGTTTCTTACGTTATTGCACCACACCCCCAAAAAGAAGTCTTTCGGGATGGTCCCGGCCTGTCAAGGTCAAATAACAATAGAACCTTATACTGAGTCGTGGGCCATTCCGGCACCCGAGCAAAAAATCAAAGCAGCTGACCTTCACTTTGAACGAGCACACATTCCTAGTTAGCTACATTCAGTGTAAGGCCATCTTGCAGGACTTGAAATTTACACTCCATCTTTGCATTTTGTCTGCGTGCTTTGCAGCCCCAGAGAACCATAAATACGGAGACATTCTATATGTTTTGAAAAATGATTTATATTACTGTTTGGTTTAATTTAATGCGCAAATGAACAAGGTGGAGAGACAAATTGCATGTACACTGAGCAATCACTTTTATTTACACATTACATAGATACACATATTCAATGGGCCTGCGACATGAGGAGACTCGAGAGAACAGACAATCAAATTACAATCATTTGAACCGTGATGTGTATTTCTCAATGAGCTCTGCTTTAGGTGGACATGGAACAGAGGCAATGTTGGGTGGCAATGCAGTTGTCCCCTGCACAGGTTCGTTCACAACTCCATGTATGTGCCTATCTAGTACGTCAACAATAAGTCTCTCAATAAACTCATATTGCATATCCTCAAACACTGGTTTGATCACCCATTGTTTACTTCTTTTAGTGAAGGCCTTATTGTAGCGAAGCGTCCCTAAAGTTCCGGTCGTCCTACTTTGTTGACGGCCAACATTATGGTTATGTGCCAAGACCGCTAGAAGAGTCCGATTTATCATGCCCTCCATGCCAAAATGCAATCGTTTTGGCCTGTACTTTAGGCACATATTGCGGAACACCTCCAAATCTCCTGTGTGGCAGAATTCTGTGAGTCCCCTCAAATCTCTTGTTATAGTTTTATCAATTACAATCTTTTCAATGGCTTTGTGAGTGGGTGATGAAGGAATCAACCACTTCTTCTTCCGTGCCTCCTCTGTGGACAAATGGCCATGTTCACAATTGTGGAAATGTTGGTTCGTGTTCCAGCGGTGAACGTTGCTACAGTGTAGCATTACTGACCGCCATTTTTCCAGTAGAATTTCCAACGACCCTTCACATGTTTTTGAGCTCCACCAAAGATGGTTGCTGATTGACTTGGATCACTGTGAAATACCTTGCATATCTTTTTTTTTACCTGCAGCCGACATTTTTTTATTGATTGATTTTGCAAGATGCCATACGTCAAATTGGTGATTTATATTTTTGTACTCTTCTCTCATTGTCTTGGCAATAGAAACGTGTCTGTCCGTGGCTATCAGGTCGATCACCATTCCCCGCAATTGTAGTTCTTGCAATGATGCTACAAAGCCAACTTTCTCCATGGCCACTGAGGATGTACTTTGTGACACCTGCACGACCACCGAACTCACAATTTTCTTACTTTCCATGTCCTGAAAGTGGTAGGTGCAGTACTTGGCTGAAAATCCTGGGCTGTCGCACTGTCCATCACCGGCTAGCCTGAACCGTTTGCCCGCGAATGTACTTTCAATAGACATTTTTTCAATTCTCCAAGCTGCGCTAATGGCTGGAAATAGATAATCGGTTTGGTATTTGTAGAACTGAGTTTTCGCAATGAAATGGATTCCCACAAACTGAAAGAAATACTCTAACTTTTTAAAACTTGAACCACTAAAAAGTGCGGCCGCTGCACAAAGTAGATTGCCTGCTGGCAGTTGCCCCAGCATGGGTTGTGCAGACCATGAGAACGGATGATATTGTGTACAGGTGGCATGTATTTTAAGGTTAGTGCCTCGAATTGCACGAGTCACATTAATCAATGGCTCCCCACATACTTCCTCACCAACCAAATGCCCACATTTCAGCATAATAATAATATCAATCAAACAACTATCGAATACAATGAATTTGGCCTCTTTCCTTATACTGTCACTCTGCATCCCAGCTGGTTCGGCCTGTAACGTTGAGGACATGTCACTCACAGTAAAGGTACAATCTCTGATATCGTCTACCGCTATGTTCAGTGATATTGATGGTGTTTCATTGTTGTCCATTACATTCTCTTCCATTGAAACATCTGTTCCTTCTCCGGCGATGGGAGAATAAAACAATTTCTTCAACTTTCTCGCGGTCTTGGTTTTTGCGGGTGTGGATTCTGTGAATTGAACTCCGACTGCATCCGAACTATCAGGAGGACATTCACTATCAATGGCTGGTGGTGGTATAGCTCCGTTGTCAATCACTTCATATTCTTCCCATTGGCACGATGCATCTCCAGTCTCAAGTCCCTGCCAAAAGGTTTGACAAGCAACATCTCTCGTTCGCTTCACTGTCTGTGTAGATCTAGTTCGTACACCCACTCGCAACTAGAGGACAGATTGGAAAAGGGATGTTCAGTTTAAACACAACTTACAGTATTGAACTATTAACAGTGAACAACAACATAATATAGTGACCGGGACACTAACCTTCTTTTGCTTTCTTTTCTTTGAAACTTTCTTGCCTCGAACTTCAACATCTGGACGCTGTTGCTCCGACTCGTGTGTGCATGTCTCCACTTCCTCTTGCGATGCAACAACTATATTTGCACGATAAGCACATCCATCACTCACTGACGCTCCATCGACTCCCTGAAACATAGAACTTTCATTAGTATGTATAATAATATTGAAAACACAAAATGTACTTGGGGACCAATACCCACGTACATCTCAATAGCAAAACACGAATGAACGCATTGTGTAGAACATTCAAACGACAATTATTCAGGCATTGGAACTGTCAAGATCCATACCTCGGGCTCCGCATAGACTTCCATTGATGATATTATTGAAGATGACGCTTCAGCAACTCCCTGAAACACAGTAATTGCATTAGTATGGTTTTCTATTTGTTAAAAAGAACATAAACTTTGTGCAGGCGTCAACGGCTCATCTAAATAGACCTGCACAAATGATCAGTTGTCAAAAATAAATAATGCATATCTAAATATGATTCGATTTGCTCGATCGTAGGAAGTGTCACCACCCAGAGATCTGCATCGACTACTAGGGGTGATGTTCTTGTAGAAGAAGCTCCGTCATCTCCCTGAAACATAGTACTTGCGTTAATAAAGAAGGAAGTATAGCGGATGTAATCACGTCATATGATCTTGCTTGATCGAACTGTCAGTATCCATACCTCGAAATGCATAAGAACATCAAGGGACGCTGTAACTGCGGTGCACACTTCTGCAAGCTGTTGCGCCGACCCGTAACTGCATGCTCCCCCTTCTTCTTGGACTAATGCTCCATCGACTCCCTGAAACATAGGACTTTCATTAGTAATGAACACAATATTGAAAAAAGAAGACACATAGGAGGGCGACGACAGAAGGACATATCAATGGCTAAAAACGAAAGAAACATTGTGTGTAACAATCACGCTAGAAGAATGCAAGATCTGATGATCTCCATCGAAGGAACTGTCCGGAAACGTACCTCGAGCATCTGAGTGACATCAACGGTTGTCGTCAATGCGTTGGACTCCTCAGCATCTCCCTGAAAGACAGTACTTGCATTATTTTGGATAACAATAATTATAACTGAAAACAAAGACTAGTGGACGAGAACTAGGGTGTACCATTAGGTGAAATAATTACACGATAAATTAAAAGTATTGATTTACATGCCTAAAACAAGTCAGTGGCAGAATAGCTAAGTAAGATTACCCGATAGGCGCTTGAAGTGGCTGATGACTGCAATAACGACACGGATGGAGAATCTTCCGCCTTCATATTGAGTGGATACATAAATGGGGAAATTATTGTTAGCTAATGCTACACACTACCGCAAGGCCGAGAGCTAAATCCGTAAACTTGACTCACCAGTGGAGGGATGTGGACGAATAGAGTGGGAATAGCGGTTGAGAGCAATTTTCGCCTCGCTCGCGGTGTTTTCTTCTTTATTAGCAATGATGTGGAGTACATGTGTGAGCTAAAGTCCCTGCTACAGATGCGGTATCGATCACCCCTCTTGTCCGCAAAGACTTCTAGGACTCTACTTTCAAGCTCAGACGGTGGATATCCGCAATATCGGACCCATTCTCTTATCTGATCTATTGTCTTAGGGAAAACATGCATTATAGTACCTTCAGATTTATTATGGGTCTTCGAAGGGCAACCGCCAATGGAACAGGCAGGCATTGTGGAAAGTTCTGAAAAGTAAAGATCAACAATTCTCTATGAATACCAATGTGTTAAAAAATTAAATGACACATAAAAGGTCCAATGCAAGGTTCGGTTTGGTTCTTGGAACTATACACGTTATTCACATGCGGATAAGTATTTGAATAACTTTAAAAAAATAGAAAAATAATTTGACTAAACTCAGAACATGTGACTAGTTCCTTGCATGTACTGTCTTGAACGAAAAGAAAACATGGATGCAATTTGATGACTACTAGCAAATAGATATAAATTAAAAAATTGGACGCAAAATGATTATGGTACATGGCCTTACCTTGACGAACAAACAGTTAGATGCGGGGATCAGAGTAGTTTCTTGTCGTAGAACAGGGAGCAGTTCACAGGTTGCAAACTGACGAGTATGCTCGAAGTGGTCACGTAAGTTCACAGAGACGAAGAGCAGATAACCAGCACCTTCACGGGTTGACTAGCAAAGCGCAAAGAAGTTCTCATTCGAAATATGAAGTGGGTTATAAAGAATTCGAAACAGGGGTGTGTTTGTGAATGCATGACGTGTATATGTCGTGGCATTATGCGGTTTGCAGGGGGGCGTCCAGCGTGAGGGGGGATGCTTGGCAGGAGACACGGGGTCTGGAGGAAGACATGGGAACAACAACCCATGCTCTATAGACCTCTTTGAAGTGTACATGGTCTTTGGCACCTCTTGGCCTTTATCGCTCCCTAACAGCTCCACTTGCCAGCGCAAGTACCCCGGTGCGAACTGCCTTTGATAGGGCGGGGGGTGGATTGGGGCGGTGGTCGTGCAGACAAGACACAGGAAGACTCGTGAATGGAGACACACTTATGTGGATTGCAGGGGGGCGTCCAGCGTGAGGGGGGATGCTTGGCAGGAGACACGGGGTCTGGAGGTAGACATGGGAACAACAACCCATGCTCTATAGACCTCTTTGAAGTGTACATGGTCTTTGGCACCTCTTGGCCTTTATCGCTCCCTGACAGCTCCACTTGCCAGCGCAAGTACCCCGGTGCGAACTGCCTTTGATAGGGCGGGGGGTGGATTGGGGCGGTGGTCGTGCAGACAAGACACAGGAAGACTCGTGAATGGAGACACACTTATGTGGATTGCAGGGGGGCGTCCAGCGTGAGGGGGGATGCTTGGCAGGAGACACGGGGTCTGGAGGTAGACATGGGAACAACAACCCATGCTCTATAGACCTCTTTGAAGTGTACATGGTCTTTGGCACCTCTTGGCCTTTATCGCTCCCTGACAGCTCCACTTGCCAGCGCAAGTACCCCGGTGCGAACTGCCTTTGATAGGGCGGGGGGTGGATTGGGGCGGTGGTCGTGCAGACAAGACACAGGAAGACTCGTGAATGGAGACACACTTATGTGGATTGCAGGGGGGCGTCCAGCGTGAGGGAGGATGCTTGGCAGGAGACATGTGGTGTGACAAGACAAGGCATTTAAAAAATCAAAACAACCATTGTTAAAATATATGTTGGGTTTTATTTTAGATCTTAATTTCAATTGAACATAAATAATAAACATTACACATTGTAAAGTTCCAGTTGCAGCACATCCAGGGAAAATCCGCGGTATTGTCCACTGTCGCTGGGGAAATGTTGTCTAATGGCAAGTACCGCACAGGCAGGTATTACTCTCCGAACGCGGTGTCCGAGCCTCCCGTGAAGCCACCAAGTGAAGCAACGATAGGCCACCAGCCTGTACCACCTGTGAAAAAGAAAGATGCAATGGAACCAATTTACATGCGTTCGAATGATATGTAGATGTCATTTTATATGTGGGAGACGACTATGAAATAGTAGTGGCATCACTGACATCACAACCAGAGTATACTTACTCGTTACTCGGATTACGCGGACGAACAGTGCCGCGAAGTTCATGCATAAGCACCATCATCATCCTCAACACGGTCCGTGAGAGGCAGGCTTCCCCGAACTCTGGCAGCTCGGTGATGCATTGCGGACTTGGCTCGCCTTCCGAAATGTAGGCCAAGCACCCGGAATTTTCACGGCAGCAGCAGTTCTCCTCCTCAGTTGGCATTAGCTCGCACCGATTGCACGTGCACCAGGTGGAGACGCCGTCCATGCGACATGGTCCAGGCTCTTCATCCGTTGACTGGTCCTCCCAACTGCCGTCCGAATCCCCATCGTTTTCGCGTGCTTGCCTTTCCAGTAGTTCCTCCTCGGTGTACTCGGGCTCGTACATATACGGCATTATTGTAGCCATTGTGTGGTAAAGAAAGTAAAATAATTTACAGAGATGGTACAAGTGTTCACAAGGCCTAGAAGCGGCGAAGGTAGCTGACCAGAGCACAGAAACGAGTCACAGAATACTCAAAGTAACATAGAGAGAGGAATGGAATCGAAAATCTGCTGCTGTGTGTTGTGAAACGGTGTGTTTATACTTATTGAGGAAAGAAGCGTCCTGCCATTTCCATGGCGACACTTCATTAGCTGAGGCGCAGCGATTGTTGACACGAAACGT
This sequence comes from Ambystoma mexicanum, assembly GCF_040938575.1. NCBI lineage: Eukaryota > Metazoa > Chordata > Amphibia > Caudata > Ambystomatidae > Ambystoma > Ambystoma mexicanum. Next base: position 468,060,756 of record NC_090934.1, read on the forward strand.
GCTTTGGCGTTGGGAAATGGGCGGTACGCGTCTGCTGATGTCAGGCTCAGGGGCGGGGGATTTGATTTAGTGCCGCAAAAGCAGGTGAGCCAGGGCGATGCGGAAAGTGATAGGATTATCACAAAATGGCAGCTGATTTCGAGTGCGTTAATGGACGAAAAGTCGGGTAAGGTCCATAGGAAAGTTTTCTACGATCTACCGATTTATGCTTAAAAACACATGGCCGAACCGTAGGGACAATAAAAAAAAAGTCCCGGAACTATCCTTTAAGCTGCTGTAAAGCTTCTTTTTTCCAATTCTGCAATACATCGAATGCTGCAGGTCTAGCCTTTTTCTTTAATAGTATAGATTCTAAGTATAGATTGTAAGTATTCTACGCGAGGGATCTCAAAACTACCATTGATTGGCCACTGAAGTTCGGAAGCATGTCTAGTTTGTCTGTGCCAAGTATCATTAAACACTATACTACCAATGCCATGCTTACAGTACATAGTACAAGCCGGCGACCCCTCCTGTGGCGCCGGACGGCTAAATTCCAAAGATTGTCTGTCACTGCGGAATAACGGCCTGAAGCAGGCAGACAATTTCCCAGGCATATCAGAATACTGGTGTTACCTGGTCAATAATTGTACTTGCAAGTGCAATGCTCCAAACAAATTATCAGGATACTTAAGAATCAGGTCACGACTCCTGATCAAGCCTAAGGAGGTCCGATCGGATTTCAAAGTTTTTATAATGGATTTTACCTCGTGTTTGGCGATTTCGGCAAATCTGCCCGCCTCGATATGTGGACCCTCATCAAGATGCCGACTCGGACCATGTGCTCACCGTCCAGGGATCGGGCCGTGCAGCGCTGCCGAGGTGTCGCTTCTCATTCAGAAAGGGGCCCCTTTTTTTTTACACCGTCCAATCCCAGTCCTATAGCCTGTGTCAACCTTCAACGAGCTGGCATAAATCTTGAGGGTCCCTATTCGGGCGTCATCTGTGAAAACAAATGAAAATATCGAGGCTGAGTACCCCAAAAGGAAATACACCAAACACGGGTTACAAAGAAAGATACAGAGATCTTTATTCAATAACTGAACAGTTTCAAAGGACAAAGCAACAGATAGCTATCAGGCCCTCAGTACAACACAGCAAACTCCAGCCCTGTTTGGTGTGCTCAGTGAGTGGGACTGTACATTAGAATAGTCACACCTTTTGTACAGTCCAAAACATGATGTCCAGCCCACCTACAAGTTAATATATCGCGGATCGAGGGTTCGTGCCGAGTTCGCATCTTAATTTATGCATCTGTACATTTAGGGGTTATCCTTAATACATTCGTCAACGAGTTACAATAGCAACATTGTGTCTTTGGATTTCTTGTTGAGCCTTCGCACATCTCTTTATACAATGCAGTTAAACAAGTGTTCACATTTCAGTATTTGACTATATTATGTTTAACATGTGCTCACGGATTAGCTTCGTGGCACAGGTAATCCTCTATACACAGGTCAATGAAGGAAAGGTCTCAGTACATGACCCTAACATTTGGCCTGCAGACAGGTTAGATATTAGCTTGTACACAGAGGTCAAGACGGCCATGCTACATTCGAAATGACACTGTCCCCCATTTTAGGACACAGAGTGACTTTAGAGAGAGAATCTAAAATGGCGGATGAACCTAAAATGGCAGCTAGCACAGATTTAAGGTCAGGACCTTGCAACGCGGATTTCCACGCAGAGCGACTTGGCCTGGGCCAATATATATACACACGATCTAGAGGGTATAATTCGTTTTCCCGTTCGACAGCCTCACCTGATGTACCAGTTGCGCCAGTCACAAGAGGTAATGCAGATGAATACAGTTCTTGTCTGCTGTCCACCCAGCACCAGAAATCTAATCCTGAAGGCAGCAGTGTATGATGGGCTTAGGATCCTTACCGCCCCCCCCCGCGCTGCAGGAGAAGAGCTGGACAGATGGTAGAGTCTGCGCAGGGTCACACACACTAGCCCCGCGCTCCTTAACGCTGGAACTTTTCATATGCACGCTAGCACTTTTCTTCCGGCTTCCGGCAAGCCATGCCCCCGGATTCACTCCCACAGGCAGCGTTTAGCCGGCCAGCCACTTGCGGTGTCTCCGGCTCCACAAATGGAACTGCTGCGACCAACAGCGCTTCAGGGGGGTTGCATGGCCGCCTCACCCGCGGCCGACCCCCTTCCAAGAACAACCGCTCACGCCTCCGGAACTGAGGCTCAGATGCTCCTGACAGCAGCAAACAGCCGCGTCTCCATACACGACGGATTATCCAGCCGCAGTCCAATGCGCGGCCGCCCCCTCCTGAGAGCAGCGGCCTCCGCCCAGACCTGGTAGATTGCCACAGTCCACCTGGGTGGTGTAGATCAACGGTTCTAGCCGGTCCAGACTGCCGCCCCCTTCCTGGGAGCAGTGCACACCACCCGGACCTGGCGCAGCTCCGCGGTCCGCCTGGACAGCGTCGATCAACGGTTCCAGTTGATCCGAACTGTTTCGCTGCCCTGCTTTGAAGGGCCACAGCAGGCCCGGCTCCGAACCATCCAGCAGCTCCTGCTCCACCGATCCTGCGCCCCGAAGGTCACCGACAGTTGCACGCGTGGGGATGGGGTCCAGACTCATCGCCAGTGAAGTAAGCTGAGACTGGAGTGGTAAATTAACAGCTTTATTCTGGACCACCTGGAGCAGGTGAGCCGCCACCAGGGATAAACCAAACAAACAACCAGCCCGTGTGGAATGTTGATCCCTGAACACAGAACAACATTACACAAGTGCCTCATTACAGAACAGAATACGACAGAGTCTCTCTACCAGCACGAACACAGCCATTGACCTGTTCTGGGGTGGATGGCCCCCGGGAGAGTCTCAACCAAGTCTTTAGCTCACTGTCCCTTTCACAGAGAAGAAATGTCCTTGCTTATCAGTCTTTGTCCTGCCCATCATCAGTGAGGTGGAGCTGTGCCTCTCTGAGAACAGTGAGAAAGGGGTCCATGACTGGATTCCCCTGGTAACTTAGGGTGAGACCCAAAGTTACTTAATATGCAAAACAAAGGGGGTTCTGGGAGTCTCTCTACCAGCACGAACAGAGCCCATTGACTTGTTCTTGGGTGGATGGCCCCCGGGTGAGTCTCAACCAAGTCCTTAGCTCACTGTCCCTTTCACAGAGAAGGAATATCCCTGCATATCAGTCTTTGTCCTGCCCAGGGGCAGTCCAGCACCGAAATGCTAGGCAATTCTCCTCTGAATAAGAGTACCAACAGCAACCCCATACACATGTTTCAGCATTGTTGGCATCATCAGTGAGGTGGAGCTGAGCCTCTCTGAGAACAGTGAGCAAGGGGTCCACGACTGGATTCCCCTGGTAACTTAGGGTGAGACCCAAAGTTACCTAATATGCAAAACAAAGGGGGTTCTGGGAGTCTCTCTACCAGCACGAACAGAGCGCATTGACCTGTTCTTGGGTGGATGGCCCCCGGGAGCTTGGGTGGATGGCCCCTGGGAGAGTCTCAACCAAGTATTTAGCTCACTGTCCCTTTCACAGGGAAGAAATATCCCTGCTTATCAGTCTTTGTCCTGCCCAGGGGCAGTCCAGCACCGAAATGCTAGGCAATTCCCCCCTGAACAAGAGTATCAACAGCAACCCCATACACGTGTTTCAGAATTATTGGGCATCATCAGTGAGGTGGAGCTGTGCCTCTCTGAGAACAGTGAGCAAGGGGTCCACGACTGGATTCCCCTGGTAACTTAGGGTGAGACCCAAAGTTACCTAATATGCAAAACAAAGGGGGTTCTGGGAGTCTCTCTACCAGCACAAACAGAGCCCATTGACCTGTTCTTGGGTGAATGGCCCCCAGGAGCTTGGGTGGATGGCCCCCGGGAGAGTCTCAACCAAGTCTTTAGCTCACTGTCCCTTTCACAGAGAAGGAATATCCCTGCATATGAGTTTTTGTCCTGTCCAGGGGCAGTCCAGCACCGAAATGCTAGGCAATTCTCCTCTGAACAAGACTACCAACAGCAACCTCATAGACGTGTTTCAGAATTATTGGGCATCATCAGTGAGGTGGAGCTGTGCCTCTCTGAGAACAGTGAGCAAAGGGTCCACGACTGGATTCCCCTGGTAACTTAGGGTGAGACCCAAAGTCACTTATCATGCAAAACAAAGGGGGTTCTGGGAGTCTCTCTACCAGCACGAACAGAGCCCATTGACCTGTTCTTGGGTGGATGGCCCCCGGGAGAGTCTCAACCAAGTCTTTAGCTCACTGTCCCTTTCACAGAGAAGGAATATCCCTGCATATCAGTTTTGTCCTGTCCAGGGGCAGTCCAGCACCGAAATGCTAGGCAATTCTCCTCTGAACAAGAGTACCAACAGCAACCCCATACACGTCTTTCAGCATTGTTGGGCATCTTCAGTGAGGTGGAGCTGTGCCTCTCTGAGACCAGTGAGCAATGGGTCCATGTATCGATTTCCCTGGTAACTTAGGGTGAGACCCAAATTTACTTAATATGCAAAACAAAGGGGGTTCTGGGAGTCTCTCTACCAGTACGAACACAACCCATTGACCTGTTCTTGGGTGGATGGCCCCGGGAGCTTGGGTGGATGGCCCCCGGGAGAGTCTCAACCAAGTCTTTAGCTCACTGTCCCTTTCACAGAGAAGAAATATCCCTGTATATCAGTCTTTGTCCTGCCCTGGGGCAGTCCAGCACCGAAATACCAGGCAATTCTCCTCTGAACAAGAGTAACAACAGAAACCCCATACACGTGTTTCAGCCTTCAGACATCATCAGTCTATGTTTATGTTTATGTTTAAGCATTTGTATAGCGCACCAGGTACCCTAAGGCTTAAGGGCGCTGAGAAACGTAAAAAATACAAACAACACAGAAACAGAGAGCGAAGCCCAATCTAAGATAGGCTCCTGAGCAGTAATCATCTCGGACAGGACCAGGCCTAGGGAATGGTGTTCTATATAAAAAGTGCGGTTTTCAACCCTTTTTTAAAGATTTCCACGGAGGAGGTGGTCCTCAGTGTGGCTGCAAGCGAATTCCATTTAAGGGGTGCTGCCGAGACAAAGGCTGAGTCTCTGGATTTTTTAGTTTTCAAGCGTGGCATGGCCAAGGTGTTGGTTTCATCCGATCGGAGGGATCTGATGTTATTTTTTACCGAAACTAGTTCTTTCAAATAAAAAGGCATAACTCCATGTATGCATTTATGAGTAATGAGGAGAAGCCTAAACACAACCCCGGCCTGCACCGGTAACCAGTGTAAACTACGCTGAGCTTCCGACATGTGGTCTCTTCTTGATAGACCTTTCACTACCCTAACTGCGCCATTCTGAATGACCTGTAGCCGATGAACTGGAGATGTGAGGTGGAGATGTGTTGGTACTCTCGTTCAGAGGGGAATTGCCTACCATTTCAGTAATGGACTGCCCCTGGGCAGGACAAAGACTGATATGCAGGGATATTTCTCCTCTGTGAAAGGGACAGTGAGCTAAAGACTTGGGTGAGACTCTCCCGGTGGCCTTCCACCCAAGAACAGGTCAATGGACTGTGTTTGTGCCGGCAGATAGACTCCCAGAACCCCCTTTGTTTTGCATACAAGAACATAGTCATAAGGCTAGGTGAGAATTACTGTAACCCAGAACCCACCCCCCATAGAAGCACATGTACGCAAGCTGAGGTGAACACAGGTTTACCCCAAGGCACACATTGAATATGGCCAAAAATGTAGGTGAGCATTACTACACCTTATACTAATCCTCCATAGAAGAACATGGACACAGGCAGAGATGAATGGACTGCATTCTCACACAAAGCCTGCATAGAAGGCCATGGGTTACAAAACGAAGTGAGAATGGCTACAACGTATACCAATCCTTCACAAAAGAGCATAGAAAGAGGCTGAGGTGAGTGTGACTGTGCCGCCTCACGCAACGCCCTCATAGAAGCTCATGTGCACAAGCTGAAGAGAGCAGGAATGCACCTCACTCACAGGCGCTATAGACGAACACAGTCATAAACTGAAGAGGCATGACTGCACCTCACACACACAGCCCCCATAGACGAACACAGTCGCAAGCTGACGTGAGCATGACTGCACCTCACACACACAGCCCCATAGACGAACATAGTCGCAAGCTGGCGTGAGCATAACTGCACCTCACACACACAGCCCCATAGACGAACCAAGTCTCAAGCTGATGTGCGCATGACTGCACCTCACGCACACAGCCCCCATAGACGAACACAGTCATAAACTGACGTGAGCACACAGCCCTCCACACACACAACCCCCATAGATGAACAAAGTCGCAAGCTGACGTGTGCATGACTGCACCTCACACACACAGACCCCATGGACGAAAACAGTCGTAAACTGACGTGAGCATGACTGCACCTCACACATACAGCACCCATAGACGAACACAGTCACAAGCTGAGGTGAGCATGACTGCACCTCACATACATCCCCCATAGATGAACACAGTTGCAAGCTGAGGTGAGCATGACTGCACCTCACATGCTGACTTCATAGAACAGTCATAAACTGACGTGAGCATGACTGCACCTCACATGCTGCCTTCAGCATGACTGCACCTCACACACTGCACCCATTAAAGAACATAGCCACAATCGAAGGTGAGCATGACTACACCTCACTCACAAACTGTACAGGAGCACACAGTATGTACAACCATGGCGGAAGATATGACGCACTTTATTTGTATCTGCCCTTTATATATTTCCGTAAGGATACGATTCTTAAGACAGTTATTTGTTCAGTGGCAAATTAGGTCTGTTGTTGCGGCATACAGACTGCTAAAAATAACAAGGGATGAAAATTGTGTAGTTCGGCTAATGAAGTATTTAGCTCCTTCTTGGACTCTGCATGCAAAATTCTTGTGTGTGAATTTTCTAGTTTTTATGATGTATAATGTACGTTTGATCTTGTTTTAAATTTGCAAACTTTTTATGGCATTGCCGAAATAAAATAGTTTCAATGGACACAAGCTGAAGCGAGCATGATTGCACCTCACACATACACCCACAGAAGAACATACTCACAAGCTGACGTGAGCATGACAGCACCTCACACACAGACTCAATAGGAGAACACAGTCACAAGGTGAACTAAGCATGATTGTGCCTCACACAAAGCCCCCATTGAAGAACCTAGCCACAAACTGAAGTGAGCATGACTGAAACTCACTCGCAGCACTCCCAGGAGACCATGGTCACAAGTAGAAGTGAGCATGACAGCACCTCACTGAGTGCCCCATAGAAGAACAAGGCCACAAGCTAAAGTGAGCATGACTGAAACTCACTCACAGCAACCCTAGGAGACCATGGTCACAAGCAAAAGAGAGCATGACTGCACCTCATAGAGTGCCCCATAGAAGAACAAAGCCACAAGCTAAAGTGAGCATGACTGAAACTCACACACAGCACCCCTTGGAAGAACGTGGTCACAAGCTGAATTGAGCATGACCGTGCCTCACCCACTGACCCATAGAAGAACAAAGTCACAAACTGAAGTGAGCATGGCATCTCTGCTTGGAGAAGCATCTGATTTGCAGACAGTAGGAGCTGGAAGACTGAAGGGCTCTAGCAGGGAGGTATTTAGGAAGAGAGAGTTGGATGTAGTGGTCTCCCCGGGCCCAGAAAGCCTTGTGGATGATGCAGGGAGTTTTGAACTTGATCTTTGCAGCAACCGATAACCAGTGGAGAGATTTTAGTACTGGAGAGATGCAGTCCCTGGGCTTTAGGCCAAGGATAGGTCTTTCAGTCATATTCTGGATTAGTTGAAGGGGGCGAAGGGATGTGTTAGGTAGGTTGTGGAAGAGGCTGTTGCAGTAGCCAGCCTGGAGAGGACCAGAGCTCTGGATACATTGAGTTTCTGGGGGAAGGTGAGGAAAGGGAGAATGCCTCTGAGGAGGTGCAGCTGAAAGTGGTCCCTCTTTGCAAGGTCCATGATGTGAGGAGAGAAGGAGAGAGAGAAGTCCAAGATGATACCAAGGGTTTTTCCCTCACAGAAGGGTGAGGGGAGGGGGACATGGAAGGTGGCCAGAGTGTTTGAGGGAAGGAGGGAGCTGGAGTCCCAATGAAAAGGATCTCAGCCTTACTGGCATTAAGGCATTGATCGTTAGTAGTGCACCATGCAGGCATAGCTGACAGACAGTCAGGAATGAGAGAGGAAGAGGAGGAGCTACAGGAGGGAAGCTTGAAGGAGAGTTGCGTGTTGTCTGCATAACACTGGAGGTTTTGAGAGAAGGCAGAGATCAAATGGGATAGGGGTGGGCAAGATTAATGTTGAAAAGCCAAGGTGAGACAATAGAGCCCTGAGGGACAACATAGGTGGAGAATGAGATGGAGGAGAGAAAAGGGCCAAGTTGAAAATGGTAAGGTTGTTCAAAGAGGAAGGAGGTCAGCCAGTCCAGTGCCAGGTACGTAATGCCAAGGGTATCATGGAGACGATTTATAAGGGTGCCATGATTGACCGTATCAAAGGCAGAGGAAAGTTCAAGAAGGATGAGAACGAAAGGAGAGTAGGAGTCGAGATTAGAGAGTAAGTCTTCACGGATGTTCAGGAGTAACATTTATGTGCCTCTGGCAGCTATGATGCCAGACTTGTGGTCGTGGAGACAACCAACAGATTCAGTGTGGTGTAAAATCTGGGAGATGACCAGCTTCTCCAAGAGTTTGCCCAGGAAGGGGGTAGTGGAGATAGGGTGGTAGTTAGCTGAACAGGAAGGGTCAGCACAAGGCTTTTTGAGGAGTGGGTGCACAAGGGAGTGGTTAAGGAGTGACAGGAAGGATCCAGTGGCAAATGAGTAAGTGCAGAAATCAGCCAAGACTGGGACGAGGGAGACAATGTTGTTCTTGATAGTTGGAGGAGCAGGGGAGCACCTGTTTGGATGAGAATTTCATGGAGAGAACTTGTCTAGAAACCTCATCAGGTGATATGAGAGAGAAAGAGGAGAGTAGGAGGGAAGGGGAATGGGGGCCAGAGGAGGCCTGAAAGTGGGTGAGAGAGAAGGGTGTGTTGTAGAGGAAAGAGAGGACATGATGTCCTGCGTTTTAGAAATGAAGTGAGAGGCCAGAGTAGTGCAGAGGGCCACGGAGGGCTGAAGAGAAATGGAGATGGCAGTACGATTGGCAAGTTCCTTGCAGTTTTTCAAAAGTTCAGCCCTGTTGTTAGTTGCCCCAGAGATGCGGGCTTGGATGTAGGACCTCTTCTTCGAGCAGATGTGAAGTCCGTGTTCCTTTTGGAGCAGGCAGCAGGCCAGTTTGTCAGAGGAGGTGCTAGAAGACTGCCACTTCCGCTCAGCAGCTCTGCACTTGTGTTTCAGAGAGGCCAGGTTTGAGTCATACCAGGAGTTACACTTGGAGGCAGATTTCATGCAGATCCTCATGACATGGGCAAAGATGTCCAGAGTGTTGGAGATGGAGAGTTGAAGGTGAGTAAGGGCTGTGTCAGAGGGAGAGCCAGTGCCGGGAGAAGGTGGTGGCAAAAGCAGCAACTGACACTCGCTTCATAGGTTGAATGATGGAGAAGAAGACTGGCAGTGCAGGTGAGGGCTTAGCGCGGGACCCAGGAGGTCTAGATGAGAGAACAGGAGAGTCTGATCAGACCATGAGAGAGAAGTAATGAGAGGGTTGGAGATGGGTATGTCTGCAGAGATGAAAGCATCCAAGGTATGTGCAGCTGACTTTGTTGGACCGGAGGGAAGAATGGAGAGGGAAAGAGAGTCACAGAGTTTGCGGAAGAGTTCAGGGACCACATCAGGGGAGACAAGGTGAACATTGAAGTCTCTGAGGAGGAGAAGACTGGAGGTGGAGGCCAGGAGAAGAAGGGAGGCCAGCCCACTCTGAGATGAAGAGTTCAACCTGGCCAGGGCCCGTATAGATGGTGGTCAAAGTCAGAGAGAGAACAGGAGAGACACCAAGCCTGCAGATGAGGCATTTGAAAGAGGAGTAGGGCTGAGTGGGCATGATAGTTGCAGGGGCCCACTGAAGGATGATCAGGGCCACTCCAGCCTGGACCGGTTAGGCCTGGGCTTAGAGAGGATCTATTAACCCTTAGGGAGGAGAGTGTCAAAACTCATGACAGAGCTGGCAGTGAACCACATCTCGGTGAGAGCGAGGACTTCCAGGTCAGGATCTTCAAGGGGTGGCAGATGTCGGAGGAGTGTTTGACGGCAGAGCGAGAGTAGAGGTTAGCTAAGTGGAGCTGGTTGCCACGTTTGAAGGTCTTCCGACAAGGGGTACAGGGGTCTGGTACACCCGTCAGAGGTGGCAGAGGGGCAGAGTGGTGGCAGAAGGAGGAGTGGCATTAGAAGTGATGAAGTTGATGAGAGACGGAAGATGCCTATGAAGAAGGAAAAGGTTGGGCTGAGAGCCCTGGACCATGGCAGTGACATTTAGGTAGACATTAATGATAGCCCTAGAGGACAGGAAGGATGCCAAGAGTACTTCCCAATGGGTGCCACCATTAATGGGAGAGGAAGAGAAAGGGGAGTGCACTGAGACCATATGGAGAATCCACAGGTCTGGAGAGGGAACGACAAAGTGAATGTCAGTAAAGGTCCGCCTGGAAGAAGCGTTGACAATCGGTGTCAGCGATGGGCAGGCCTGGATTGGAGACCAGGAGATCCTTCTTGAACCTTTTCCTTCCAGACTTCGACAAAGGGATAGGATAGTTGATAGAATAGCAGTTAGCGAAGATAGGGGTGATAGAGAGCACCAGAGAAGGAGAGTGCATAGAGATGGAAGGGGGAGAGAGGGAGAGAGGGAGAACTCCGGCACGCGACACTGAACTACAACACACATAAAAGCAACAATCTAGAATTAAGTGCCCAGGAAAGGAAAAAAGCCTAGGTTACATAATGCAGCAGAAAAGCGAGACACCTAGACGTGAGCAATCAGGATGGAGGGAACATCCTAGCTAGAGGCATAGAGGGAAAAAGCCTGCCTTTTAAGCACAACAGCAAATGAAAAAACACACAGATTCGATTTTCCTATAGAGACAGAAAATGCCTACTTTTTAAGCAGAACAGCAAATGAAAAAACGCACAGATTCTACTTTCCTAAAAAGAGGGAAAAACAAAGAGGGAAAATGCAGAAGGCCAACTAACACAAATAACCTAGTGTAAGACCTACCTGATGCCCTGCGGGATTGTCTGGACTTCTGGCGGGGGGTTGCATGTCTCACTCCTCAGCACTTCTGACGCCTCCCTTGTCCCCAAAAACAAACTGTCTGGTATCAACAAAACCTGTCGTATTTTGAGGGAAGTGGGGCAGGAGTGTTGATGGGTGTGTTGTCTTGTCCCCGAATAAATATGACAACTAAAACAATGGGGACAATTACTATCATGTTGGCTGTCTCTGCCAACAGCTCTTCCACTACCACTGTGCCCTGGGGAGGGACTGAACTCACCATAATGTGTGTCTCGGCCGAGCCCTGCATTAGTTCGATGCTTCACTGGTCCCTGGTGTCCAGACCGACTGCGCCTTGCATGCTGCTGGGTGTGGGAAGCCTCCTACTCGGGGTTCAATGTCTATGTTTTGTCTTGCCTTGCTGCTTTTCTGTAGCTAGGCTTTTGTCCCGTGTCTGTTTTGTCTTGCCTTGCTGCTTCCGTAGGAAGTCTTTCGTGGATTTGTCTCCTTGTAGTTGTGTGGGCACAATTGCGCTTCTGTCCTTAACGTGTTACTTTTGTTTGCAGGTCCCTGCTCAGCAGTGCGTGTGAGGAGGTGGAGTGTCCAGAGCCAAACGTGGTAACACTGGGAAAGTAGCCCAGGTGCAACACTCTTGGTACGGTGAGCGTGCACCGGTTCTTACTGTCCTTGTTTCCTTCCTTTGCGCAGCATGCGCTTACTGATCTGCATGCTGTCCCTTGCTCTCTTTTCTCTTCTTTGTTCCCTTGGCTGGCTCACTAGTACGGCACGTGCCTGGTCTTCTCCTTTGGCTTCTCTCAGGGTTTCTCTTTGCTGGAATGGGTCCGGATGAAGAATCAGCACTAAACTGCTTAATGAGGAGAAGATGCAGGGTGAATCAGGGAGTGAGCCTTGGGGTGTGGTTTTTATAGCCTTGGGCTACTCATTGATGCATTGTAAGTGAAACCTGCTCTGGCAGCTGTGGTATAAATGTCAGCCATGTTGTTTTTCATGTGAGAGTTCTTTAAGGTGGTCATCTTTGAAATGCTATTTAGTAGCATATTGTGGCTGAGCTTGTTGCTTGTGCCGGCCACATGCCAATGTGGTCCAGTCCTCCCCACTTCTCCTATTTTTGGTGTTCTGTTGTGTTCTAATGGAGTGGGTGGCATGTGCCTTGGAAGGGTCTAACCGCATTCTAACTCCTGCGATCATGACACCTAGTGCCTAAATATTGTCAAGGCGTGTTCCAGTCCAGCGCAGAAGCAGCACGAACTCCTTCCTCCCCTTGATGGTCTTGGCACCTGGTTAGTGCAAGCCCAGGACACCGCGACCCCCAGAGGGAAAGAGGTTTAGGTTCCCCAGATTTGATAGGTAGGGGGAAGAAGGAACACCGGATTGAGGTTTAGGGAGTGGTAATGGATGGGAAAATGGATTTTGGGAAGGGCATGCTCCTCGGCTCTTGTGTTGTGAGCCTGTTCTGCAATTGTGCTGGTATGCTACTAGGTCAATTCCAGCACCGTGTACATGTACATACATTCATTGCATCACATTCATACAATTAGTCCCTTTTTGGGGCACAGCACTCAGTTATTAGATCTGCACTGAGTTTACCCCATGTACTCTTGGTGAACATGCATTAGCACCCCTTCGATCGTAAACATGCACAGAGCCTTTTTGGATTCCCACAGCGTAGCACTTCCTGGCTACTCCTTATGTATAACCAATGTCAATGCACAGCCCCAATGCAGCTTGAAACTGTACCACAAGCCTTCTGATGCACCCTGAGTGCTTGTATATAGAAACCCCCTAAACAACCAAAGCTCTGTGCTGTGACAAAGAAACATAAACACAAAAAATTAGAAAAGCACACTTATCTTTGGCTTCTCGCCACGTCCATCCTCCAAATTGTCTGTAGTTCGTGGCCCTGTGAAACTAGGACCTGTGGGCGATGAGCGCCTTATGAGAAGGGAAAGAATTAGTACACGCGTCTCATAGCGCTTCAGTATGTATTCAATTTAGATTCAGGATTAGGGGTGTGCCCGCAACTGTACGGAAGCACACTGCATGCGGTTAGTGTTAGTTCTTGGATCAGAATGTTGTTCCTGATTAAAATATGTTTATCCCCATGCATCCGTAACTCTTCCTGGCACCCCACCCTTCTAGATCAGCAGGTAAGTAACTAGATCAGCAGGTAAGTAACTAGATCAGCAGGTAAGTAACAAGTGCTCCGATCAAGAGGAGCGTATAAATCACTTATCTTATGAGGCGCGGGGCCCTGAGGTTGGTTTGCAGGTGAGGATTGGCCCCGCAATGGGCAGCTGCGCTGGAGCTCTTCCAGAGAAGTCCGCTCTGTAAGGAAGTCGAGCATGAACAAGCGTGTGAGGTGCGCGCATGCGCAGATACTCCTCTGCGCATGTGCCGTAGTCCGGGCATTGGCTTGGACATTGTCCTGCGAGTTTGTAGACCCCGTGAGCCTAATTGGTTTAGCAGTAGGATCCGGGCACCTGAGGTTGTAGTACTTGGCCCCAGGCTTGCTGGGAAATGTAGTCTTTCCCTTGTTTTGTCCATCTTAGGTCTTTTGCCACACCAAAGGCACCTGCAAGAGGGACAGAGATGGCATCTACCTTGTGATATAGTCCCCACAAGGTGTCTACTTGCTTTTCTCTTGTGTTTACCTTTGGGATTGATGACAGATATGGATAACATAAGCTGCAACGTGCTGCAGACTGCAAACATAGCTAATAGGAGTAATTTTTTATTTGTTTTATTTTTATTGGTTTGTTACAAACCTTTAAAAAAGGAAGAAACAGAAACAGAACGAAAAGAAGAGTAGAAGAAGAAGAATAGAAAAAAGCAGAAACAAACTTAAATCCATCGACCAATGTGCAAATTTCGACATATACACTAATAGGAGTAATAAGAGATAAGGGACAGTTAAATTTGAAGCAGTAATAGTTGTCCCACATACTTGCACCTTTCTTACCTTGTCAGTTGCTCTTGGATGGCGGCTGTGGTGCATACTCCCTCGTGAGCACCAGCAAACACACTCTGGAGCTGCGACTTTGAGAGCTGCACTTTGCCTCGGGGCCCTTTGCCATATGGGTTTGCATGGGCAGTTGAGCTGCCCTAATGGCTTCAATTTAAATGGGTTTGCTTTACCCCATAATGGAATATGGGCACAAGCTGAGGTGTGCATGAATGCAACTCAGGAAAGCACCCTTACAAGAATTGGGGACAAGCTGAAGTAAACATGGCTGCACATTATGCAAAGCTTCCATAACAGAACATAGGCACAGTGAGGTGTGCATGTCTTTGTCTAACACAAAATCCCCACAGAAGAACATGACCACAAGATGACATACTCATCACTGCACCTCACACAATGCCTCCAAAAGTGAACATGGGCACAAGCGGAGGCTTGAAAGACTTCACCTTACATAAAAACCCCATTCCAAAACAGAAAGACAAGCTGAGGTGAGCATGATGGCATGGACTGCAACTCATAAGTTAAGCTCCATGTAACTATTTTAGCACCAGCTGAAGGGACTGTTCATCACTAAACTAAATAGGAAACCGTGGACACAAGCTCCGGTGTGCATGGCTACCTAATCTTAAGATGCAGACGAAGATGATGCACACACAGTGGGCTGAGTATGATGGTCGGATTCCCTCATGTTTGGGGATTGATATTATGTAGAAGGTCACATTGAACGGTGAGGAACAGTTCCAAAAGGAACAGTAGACTTTGTGTTATGGGGTAAAAGGGATGCAGCCAGCATTAGGCGGACAGGCTACATTCATATTGGTATTGCATGCTTAGACAGACCCATATGGAAAAGGGCAATGTCCAAAGGGACAGAATTATAGGATTGTGTGGGACAATTTTGAGAAGCAAGGTGAGCCACTTTGATGAGTTAGTGCTGGGTGTAGTTGGCAGTGTTGACCGTTATGACTGAACCAATCTACACTTAAATCTGCTACATGCCGAAGTGGTTAAAAAGAATTTGCTCTCACGTAATATTATAAGAGTTTCAGGCAAAAATTATTAATATCGATTGGCATTACTAGAGGTCCTTCCCGGTCCACATTTGCCCACTTTCAATGTTACCTGTGGGGTTCCTCATGGGTAACCCCAGTTTATTGGCCTGGGCAACATATATCTGGTTCTTCCTTTCAACATCTTAAGTTAATTCCCAGTGTCAATACAGACTTACGTCACTTATTGCGGCAGTGCCCATAAGGGGCATCTACACATACCATAGCAACAAACAAAGTAGAACTTTCTCACGGTGTTCCTGGGTGTAAAACAGTCCCTCACATTCTCTGGGATTTGAATTTCTCCAAATTGATTGTGACCTTGCAGAATCTTTCTTGGCTGGTCTGGTCTTGTCAGGTTGTCGCATTGGTGCAGTCTGATATACTTGCCACCCCAGAGAACAATTCTTACAAGACAAAAGACACCAACCAGCAAGAGAAAACCAACAAAAAACATGATTTATCACAAAGTATAGTACAAATAACCACATCATCAAATAATCTTATCGAAAAATTGGATTATTTTGAAAGTGGACCAAGATTTGCATAATATTCTGGATGATCACCCGACCATCACTTTCTGTAAAACAAAAAGTCTCAGAGATAAACTCAGCCCGTCACATTTCCAATACAAGAAACCACAGTCAATGATGCCAGAATCAATGTGGCTGAAAGCACCACTACATGGCAACTACAAATGTGGCCAATGCTAGGTATGCAAATATTCGAATAATGCCAAGAAAACCATTCTGATGCCTAATGGCACGCATACAGACATCAAGCAACTGATTAACTGCAACAGCACTCATGCAATTTATGGAATCAAATGTGTATGCAATTTAATATATATAGGCAATACAATTAGGCAACTAAAAATGAGGATTGGGGAGCACATCAGAGCCATCATCAACCAAGACACAAGATCACCATTAGCCGTTCACTTTCAAGCAAACCATAATCAAGAACATCTCAGTGCCCTAAGATTCTTTGGAATTGAAAACATTTGCCCCCCACCCCGAGGAAGCAATCTGCAATCAATTCTGCGAAGACGGGAAGCTAAATGGATTAGCACTATGGACACATGCCATTCAGATCTTTATTCCGATCAGGAACTATACCATTTTTTATTAAAGAGACCGTATTCATACATCCATCAGTTACATTGTCATTTCTTAATCTGACTGTTTATTCCACCCTTCCATAACATTGATTTGTGTTTAATGTTACCATCAACAATGCATGTTATCAATCATAATCATAGAAGTTCAGCTTTCCATCAGGGCAATTCAATGTGATAAATATTATATGTTACACCAAGACAAACCAAGTTTGGGGGCTTATATAAATTAAACAAATATCCCACACCAAATTAGAAAGTGCATAACCATCAGAAAGCAGGAGCAAAAAATATGAATGAAACGCTATCCTGCTCTAAAATGGCGTTCGCACGCATACGCAAGACGTCATCGCGCGATATAAAAAACAGCCATTTTAGATCAACAACAATGGCAACCACACCATTCGAGAAACGCTTGCAGATCTACACCTTTAATTCCTACAGGTAAGCACATCAAGGTGGCAAAATTGACCCATTTTAACCAGGATACTCTTTGATTGTGCAATATTCACCATGATTTAAGCTTAACCATAATTATGAGAAATACAATATATGGTTTATTCCAGGACAAGCATATGATTGTACTATAACATCATCAGCATTAACTTACTCTGCAACAAACACCATCCTCTCTAGTCTAGCAAGAATCAGTTGTAAGTATAATTCTCTCTAATTAAACCTTTTCTTTTAATCATTACAAAGTGTGGCCCTACAACATTGTTTTGTCTTGGTTTATAGGTTTATCATGCATGAATTCAAGAATGGAGTCAATATAGAAACAAATGAGAATTGAACTTACTCATAATGTGATTGATAGAAGGTTAAAACAATCCTTTTTTTTCCTCAAATACTGTACCTCCTGAAGAACCGCTTGACACAAAAAGGCAGGGAAACACGTGTTGAGGTCCAGACGTTCAGACTCTATTTGAACCCGAAAGGTTTAGACATTGTACTCAAGGTATTATCTCTAAAGAGAGTACAACTTTTGGAAACACACAAAATCAGTGAACACAACTGAATTTTATTTTCCTTTTCATCTTTAATGTTCCAACAATAGAAACATTTTTCACGTTTTTAATACAAGCATGAATTCCTAATCAATAAAGAATCAAACTGAGCTCACAATTTAATGCATCACTGTATGTTTAAGGTATAAGCGCAATTTAGGATTTATAATCCTCTTCAAGTTAATTCATAGTCCTGACCAGTCTCAGGACAAAGTCCCATTTAGCAGCTTACCTGTAGCAAAACACATAAAAACTGGTAAGCGCCAGTGCTGCTTAAGACTGGTTTTCTGTGATCTATACCTTGCCACCATCCCGGGTGTCTTAAGTTGTCTTGATGGGGTCAGCACCAGACGGTTTAGCTTGTTTTGGACCCTTGAATCAGGAGACTTTTCTCAGCCTAGTTGTCAGTGCAGGTCTGGTTTGATTTCTGAACTAGGCCATGCACTGCCACAAAGTCCCTTGCACTGCTGTATGATCAGGCAAAGGGACAGTACTGAACGTTTCTTCTCTTCGCTCCTACTGCTCTTCCCTGCCTCCTCTCCACAGTGTACCTTTCCATTCCATCTGTTAACACCTTATTCTCCTCCTCTCCCTCTCCTTCCATTTCTCTTACCTTCTTGCTGTTAAGCCATTCAGCTCACTCCTGCCCCACACCTCATCTCATCTTCTTACTTGCTGTCTCCTCCTGGCTCCTTATTAACAGTTTTCCTTTCTCTGCCTCTCTACTTCCCTTAGCCTCCTCCTCTCCCATGTTTTTCTCATTGCTCTCCTCCATCTTATTTTTCTTCGTATGACCCTCTCTTTCTCTTCTTATCCTCTACTTCCTTCCTACCCATCTACGTGATTGCTGCGGGTATGAAAATGTTGCATCGCAATAAATCGAGTAAGATAAGAATGTAGGTACCGCTGCAGGGATTTCGTTTTTTTCTCCCATTTCGGTGTCCCCTCCCCTTCATTTTCCTAACGTGGTGAACACCCCTGCAACCTCCATACCCTCCCCACCCCCATTCCCTAACGTCTGTCAGGTGGGGGGGTTAGGTCCCACCACAGCAACCCCCAATGCCCTTTTTCCCTGATCCACACCACCCACACATAACATACACATAGGCACATCCACCCACCTATACACAAACCCCAACCCCTTCCTTAAACCCCCTCCTAACATTCCCGACCGCAGGCTCTTCCTGTCTGCGCTGTTCACAGTAAATGCATGCGCAGTTCCCGACAGGCTTTTGTTCGATGAAAGAGGCCTGCCTGGGAATTATTTTCGGCAAAATCGGCCGATGCCCTTTGGTTTGGGTTGGCTTTTCTTCCTCTTTTCCACACTGATCACCATCTCAGTGGGGTCCTCTCCCTCCACTCTTGACAGACCAACCTACAAGTTGTTACTCCAACGTAGGTGATTCTTTCTCTTTCTTGCTCTTTTGCCTACCCTTCTCCATGAGGGTATTTATCCCCTCCTCCAATCTTTTTTCTATCACCACACCTCTTTCTCGCATTTCTGTCCCTGCTTTGCCTCTGCTCTTCTTTCTCCCAGCTCCTCTGCTTTTTCCTTCTCCTGAAGTCTTCGATTCACTTTTTCCCCCACTTTTCTCCATTTTAACCCACCTCTGCTGTTTTTTTTTCTCATCTGCTCCTCTTCCTACCTCCTCCACTCTTCCCTCTCACACATTGATCATCACCTGACACTTTCACTGTCCCTCAACCATTCCGCTCTGCCACGCTCTGAAGACCACTCTTGTGCCCATACTCATCAGTCCCACGCTACCCGTCAAGCATGGTTCTCTTTTATACATGCCGAGACATTGGGCAGCGTTTGTCAAGGGCATAAGTGTGTTCTGCTGTGAATGGCCAACAATGTTTTATTTTATTGTTTAAAGTGCAGACCTAGCTCAAACAACCGAAAGGACACGGGACAGTGCTCATTATTTGACTGTCCCCACAAGTCAGCGGACTGTCATATGCCTCTTCGTTTTTCATTCCTCATACCAGACTCCTTAGGTCGAACACTAGTACACACCTACCCATCCCTAGATTCAAGAAATCTAGAACAGGAGAATCCAGTTTCCCTATAGCAGCACTCAAATTATGGAATTCACTCCCCGCAAACATAAGCAATGAGCCTTCCCATACCCACTTGAAGAAACTCCTAAAACCTGGCTGTTCAATAAATTCTAACCTATCTGTATAGACCTGCCCACAATCATAAGACTGATGTAACTGTTTTTTGCTGTAACTCTAAATGTATGATAACGTTGTAATTGTATATGTTCAAACATTGCCAATCTAATATATCTGTAACCACAATGCCATATTTCTTTGCTTTATGTTTTACACCCCTCTCTGTAAACAGCAAGCAGTACTACAATCCTGTAACCTATGCCGTGATACCTCTGGGTTTGGACGTATCAGCAAACGCAATTATTAAATACATTCTGGGAGGTACCTTATCCAAGATGGGCCACAGATTGGCATCATCCTTTCTATATAACTCTCTTGCACGCATTAGCAGTGGTTCAGGCTAAATGTTTGGGTGGTTTAGGCTAAAATAGCACACATAGGGCATTCAGGGATCAATTAAGTGAATCGTCATTAGTTGAGGGAGAGGTAGAAACATAATAGGATGAAGGTAAGGGAGAGGTAGAAAAATAAATTGGCTTTAGTTTAGAAGCAGGTGTAAAACAAACGGATATAGCTGAAATACAGTGTAGGCTTTTGAAACCCGATAGACCAGCTTATTGTCACTGTGAGGTGATGAACAATACACATTTCTTTGCAGGACATTCGATTAGATTCAGTGGCTGTTAATCATCGGTGTGTCATCACTTATTGGCCAGACCAAGTACTTGTTCATTGCGAATTTGCAAACAACAAATCTTCTAATTCCCTTTAGGCAAAAGAGTGCATTCAGTATCTGCAGCAAAGTGAGTTGTCTTTTTTGCTTCTATAGAACAGAGCAAATAATAGTTGAAAAGAAAAGTTTTACGTTTATTGGTAAGCAGGAGCATATTAAACGCGAAAGCTGTAAATCAGCGCGCCGTATTTTAGTGGCCAGATTTAAAACATTTTACAAGTTGTAATTGTGCAAATAACATATATTATGATTATGTTTAGGCAAGAGAGTGCTTTCCATCACTTAATATGTCTTATGTTTTTAGCCAGAACAATTACTAGTTGAAGAAAAACTTAGCCAGCGACCAAATACTGTTTGCAGAGAAAAAGTTCTATTTTCTTGGTAGGCAGGACAGGATTACATTCAGCAGTGACTAGACCAATTGCTTGCTGCAGGCTACGAAATTGTGAAAAAACAAATCTTCAAATTCCTTTTATGCAAGAGAGTACATTTGTTGTCTGTAACTGAAACCATAGAGTGGCATCGTATTGAGACTGTGGATAAGTGACCATTTTGAGTTACAACATGTCCGGAGCACTCAAGAGTGCTAGTGGGAAAGGAAGCAATACAAAGGAGGTGCAGCCTAATAGGCCTTCAGCAGAAGGGGGAGTCCATTGATTTACAGACTGTATCTACTAATGAGCACAGATAAACAAGAGAAGAGGTACAGTATGTAGGATGTTTTGTGGTCTCCTCCAGCACCACCCACATCCACTGAGGATGAGTTTATGGATGATGAGTAGGAGGTGGAGGAAGAGGAAGAGGAGGAGGGGAAGGGAGAGGAGGAGGACCAGAAGTAGGAGGATGAAGAGGATTACCAAGAAAAATGTGATGACCTCTTTCATTCCATGCCATAACATGTCATATTGGAAACCAGTGATAAAGAGAATGAGAAGGAAGAGGATAAGGCTACAGTTACAGAGATAGGAGGAAGGGGTAAGGTGACTCTTCCTCCTTTGTACACTGTCTTTCAAAGATAACCTGTTATATCTGATAGTGCACAATATTAGGGTGTGCAGTCAAAACACCACCGATTTCATCATGGACAGAAGAGTGAAGGAGATTGTAAGAGGACATGTATTCTTGCACCGGAAAGAATCCAAAAGTATGCAAGTTCTTCATACTGCAAGACAATGAATTACATAATCTTACCACCTGCACTCAATGCAGTAACATTGTGTGCCAGGGAATGCTTGGGACCCATTTGGGTACTCCAGCATTGCAGTACTAAATGCTGTGACACCATGTAAAAGACTGGGATAAATGCAGAAGACCTTCACCCCAGCCAGCTCACCAGTAACCAGTCACGATACCATCTCCAGCACAAGCTGTCACCCCAAAAATGTTGCTACTGTTGTGCCATAACTCTAGTGGCTGACTGCAATAGTGCTGACTGACTTGTTATAGATGCCATTAGCATTTGTGGTAATATTGCCTGTTATTGAGTCCTGCTCCTGCTATTGTAAAGCCTCAGTAATGCATGCAGGCCCACCTTCCTGCAGGCACACATATTACCCCTGTCAATTTGTTTCAGTTCTCCGAGTGAAATGAGAGATGCAGAAAAACATTGTTTGGGTGTTGCAGTCCCTGCTATATGAGAGCATGACATGCAGATAATGATTTCACCTCCAGTGAGGTGTCACAAACTAAGGGATTAAAAGATGAGTCAATGCCAAGATCTATAGTTCAAGGGTGTTTAATGTACACCGAAAAACAAGATTAAGGTAGGCTGAGGTCGCAAAGCATTCTAAAACACTGCTACAGGATCTTAGTTCTCGGTCCTTTCATCTCACCCTTAGGCTCCAGTAAATGGGCAAATAGCAGAGGATATTTTGGGCCTGATTCATGGAAAAGTGTGCAAAGATCCCACAAAGGCTGCTTGCCGAGAACGCCTGTGCCTGAGCCTGCACACATATGTTTTTCTTTGCTATTCATGGAATTGTTTATGCAAAGTGACCGTACACAAAAGTCGTGGGCGGAACACCCCCAATACGCCCTCAAACAAAGTAAAAAGAGTCAGATACAGCTAGCTTTGCATGCTCCTCGGGTACAAACACATGCACCCTTAAAACAGTGCATGGGGTCCCTGGAACAAGGTTTGCACTTTGGGGACACTGCACAGGGTCCCCCGTAACTATTATCGGCACCTGATAACATGCGTATACATTTCCATAATTTCCATAACTCAGGTAAAACTCTGGAAAATCTGAATGCGAACCTCTGTAGACCATTCATGCACCCACTACACTGCGTACGTGGACCCCTGAGTTAGTTCCGAACCCTGTCTGCATGCATGCACCCTTAAAACAGTGCATGGGGTCCCCCGGAACCAGGTCTGCACCTCGGGGACACTGCACAGGGTCCCCCGTAACTATTATCGGCACCTGATAACATGCGTATAAATTTCCATAATTTCCATAACTCAGGTAAAACTCTGGAAAATCTGCATGCGAACCTCAGTAGAACATTCATGCACCCACTACACTGCGTACGTGGACCCCTGAGTTAGTTCCGAACCCCATCTGCATGCATGCACCCTTAAACCCAACATTCACCCTCACCACGCAGGGGTGATTCCTATGTCCATGTGTCTGTAATCCTGCCTTCGATTTGCGGATAGATTGAAGGCTTTCTATGGGCCTTTCCCATACGAGAGCTTGCGCAGTCAGATCCAACAATATGCTTCATTCCACGCATTTGTGGTTGTGAGTTGGACTGCCTGCGGCCTGTCCTTTGTAACAGCCACATTTTCCCATGCCCTTTCCCATTTTGAGTGTTCCGCCCCCTACTCTGGCCTCTGCACAGCCCACGCCCACGCTCTGCGAGGTGTCTTGTGCAGGGCGATCGATTCCACGCAGAGACGTGCTGAGCCTGCACGAAGCCCCTGCAAAGTACAAAAAAGTCCCACGCAGTCAATTCCATGAATCGACAAATGGGATTTTGCGTGCGGTTTGCAGCGCAACATCCCTATTTACCGCACAGAAAATTCCATGAAGCAGGCCCTTCTTTAGGACTTTAAGTGCCTTACACTTCTACCTTGGCAGTTCCTGTTGCTCTCATACATTTTGTCACGGTGTCACATTTCTTCTTTAAGGCCTTGGCTCACCTAGACAGGGACCAGGCATCACTTTGAGATCCTTTGCAAAATCCACTTCAGAGCAATGAATACCTCCAGAAGTCCCAGGTCTGAACAAAACTTTCTCCTGCTCTTCGTCTACTTGAACACATCCTCACCTTTCTTACTAGCCCTCCCCATCCTCTCTGGGATCCATCTTCTCTCTCGCTCTCTCCTGCTCGCCTCATTGACTATTCACCACAATGTATTTTGTTCATCTGCTATCCCTCCATCTTCTTCTAATGCTTCTCCTTCTTCCTTACAGTGCTCATCTGTTCTTTCTCTCTCCTCTGCTGACTGCCTCTACACATTCTCTCCCCCCTCTACCTCAACTCGTTTACCCCTTCTCTTCCTCTTTACTACTTCTTTTCTTCCCCTGGCCTTCACCCATTGTTCTTCCCCTTTCTGATGGTTTCCCCGCCTCCTTCACACTTCCCCCTTTTGCCTTTTACACCTGTACTCATTCCCCCACTACATATGTACACTCCTCCTCCAACTAATTGCTTCTCAGTGGCTCCTCTGACTCCTTTCTCTCCTCTGATCTCATCCACCATTCCTCCTTTTTCCCTCCTCCATTTCCCATCTGCTCCTATGCTTTTCCTACACCTCTTTCCTTGCATCCTCACTGTTTCCTCACACACTGTCATCCACTATCTACCTCCCACTCCCGACTCTCACCCCATACACTGCTTTGCTCTTTTTTGTTAGGGGATGGGCCCGCTAGGGTCTCTCACTTGTTCAACTGATTTTTTTTTGTATTGAGATTATTTGAGAGCTGCAGTTGTCGCACCCGCCAGGGAACAACAGATTCACCCACTGCCAGTGCTTGAAGGGTGAACCCTTGAACTGGTGCGGGATCTGTGGTTACATCAATGCCAGCTGCCATATCGGATGTGCATTCCTTCCTATCGATGCCAAGGACATTTGGCAGGTACTGAAGCTGCTTCCAATCTGTAGTTTATTTGCAAGGGTTTTCCTCCTATGTATAATGTTTTCGTAGTTGAGCGGCCCAGATTCAGACAGACGAGCTGAACAATTTTTGGTGGTTGAACGCCTCTTCTGAAACTAGTCCTTGCAGAAGCAGTAGCATTTTTTTCTGCCAACTCCCCCAGGTCATGATTGCAAACCTCTTGTTAATGCAGTCCTTAGAATCCTGTTGAATGGAGGACACATACTGGGGCCAAAGATAAAAGGCCTGGGATGGACTGAGAAGCCATGTTGTTCCTTCTTGTTCCTTCTCTGCGGCCAACTTCACATAAGTGATGATTGCCGGCCCCCATGCCAACATTCTGTGACCAAAAATCTGTAGGAATCTTGAAGTTTCAAAAATAGTAATTAGCATAATGATGACATCACAGGAAATTATGTCACATCGATTTGACCCAATGATATGATAGGACATGACATCACAGGAAATGTGATGTGAACTTTGACCTTATGACATCATAGGAAATGACCTCAAGTGACATATGGCTTTGAAGAGATCACAGGAAATGACTGCATAGTGTGGTCTATCCGAGATCCTCTGACCCTTCATTTGAAAGAAATGTACCAAATAAGTGAGCGCTGCGCACTGTGACCAGCTTCTTCCTCATTAACACAGGTTTTCCCCTTTAAACATACCAATAACAATGATATATACGTTCTACAATAATTTGGGATTTTTAGAAGTTGATGAAACCTGGTTAACACTTTATTAGATTATGACATGTACTACTTCTTTAGGAATAAAACATTTGAATAGTTTTTCTTAAAACAAACATCTCTGTAAGTAAAAACAAGCAAATAAAGGGATCACTGCCCTTGCCCAGGCCCAGCTGAAGATGTGTGGGCATCCAAATAATGGTCGGGTAACCCCCTAGAGTGGAAACAGTCCAGAGGAGGTATCTTTGAGGTGCATACATTACAAAGGAGACAACAAAGTGCAGCTGGAGGCTAATTGACAATTATCTTGAGTTGGCCAGCCAGCAGGGAGCTGAAACATGAAATACCCACTGAAAAGCTGTAAATCCTTCTATGTCAGCAATGGCCTGCTGTGGAGGAACCGGTGAGAAAGAGCAATGAGGTGATAACACTTCAGAAATTGATGGCTGCAAAGGCTCCTGCAAAAGCAGCTTGTAAAGTGAGCACTGCAAAGCACACATTTTAAGCCCCAGAACAAAAGTTATATAGAAATAAATATATTGTCGTGTATAAGACTGCTGACTGGCAACATGGGGCAGTTTATTGCCCCCCTACCCCTGAAGCTCATGCATGGCCCCTTTCAACTGAAAAGGTAGAAAGGCTTTGATGCTGTCCATGCCCTTGAGTCATCAATTGTCAATTTTTTTTAAAAAAAGTATAGTGGTGTGAAAGGCAATGAGGTGATAACACTTCTGTTTAACAAAAGTAAGTGACGGCCGCAATGGCTCCCACAGATGCAGCTTGTAAGGCCAGCGCGCAAAGTGCACATTTAAAGCCCCCAAAACTTTAAAGGTAAATATATTGCTGTGTTGTATTGTATTGCTGACTGGCAACATGGGGCAGTTGCTGGGGGGATGGGGGAGTACTGAATCTCATGCATGGCTTGTTTCAATTGAAAAGGTGGAAAGGCCCTGATGCCATCCAGTGTGCCTATGGGCCAGAGAAGTACCGTACCCGGGCTCCTTCTCACACTCTCAGCATTCCCTGCATGAGCCAGTCAGACAAAATCCACCCAGACCCTCACCATCCCCATTTCAGTGAAGGGGAACTCTGTCATGCCACAAGTCCCAGATACTAGAAAGAGTCTGACTTTGCGTTCCACTCCCTGTGTAATGTACATAGAGAGAGAAAATAAACTGCTGATTGCCTGGTCTTTTTCTTGTGAGACAGCATCTTCTCTCTGGCTTCGTCATGCAGGCATTGGTTTCATGTGGAAACAATTAACTGCATATGTATCATATATTTTCAGCTGATAAAACAGGGCTTAAAGGACAAATTGGGCCTCATTCCGAGTAGGGCGCAAAGGGATACCGGGCACCGTTAAGGACATCGGTTCCGGTAATCCCTTTGCGCCCTACTGGGGAAAATCTGGCGATCTGGCGATCTCTATTGGAAGCCCATGGGCACAGAATGGTGCTCTGTAATGGCGACCATCATGCTGGCTGCCATTACAATGGATCCCTATAGAGTCGGTCCGCTCTTAGCACATTATATATATATATATATATATATATATATATATATATACATCATGCATGCAGATTTCGCTCTCTGAAACACCTGTGTACGAGCATGATATAAATAAAATATCAATTCAATTAAATTTCCTCCTGTATAGTGTGTGGATGCATGGAGTGAATGTTCCACCCGGGGTTCCTGCTGCGTGTGGCGAATCTCTGCTAGCACCCACACACACAGCGTTTCAGAAGAGTAGTTTGAGCTCAGGAATGAGGCTGTGTTTCTCCCTCCAAACCACCACTCCTCCCCCATACAACCTGTGTGAGAAACGGTGGGGACTAGTGTAATACACTGTGTGCTTGAGTCTCTCATCCCACGGCCTGTGTCCATTCCATTTGAGAAAACCACACACACAGCCTGCAAGAAGAGTGGTTAGAGCTCCTGTTGGAGGTTCCGTGTTACTCTCTCCCAAACTCCCTCTTCCCCACACACAGGGCCTCATTACGACCCTGGCGCTAAGTGAAAAACGATGGCGGTAAATGGTTACCGCCATCGTTTTCCACCAGGTCCGATCATGACCCGTGACCGTTAACTACGATGCCATTAGCGGCATCGTAGTTAACGCTGCCGCTAACTGCGCTAAGGGTGCACGCACGCGACCGCCCACACTGTACTTAGCGCCATGGCGGAAAGGTACGCAAATGCCGACCCAAGCGGACATGCACCTAACGCCATCACCCAGCCCGTTAAGTACCTTACCGCCATGGTGCTAATAACGCCATCGCAAACCAACCGTAAAGGGCCATGTTAAGTGAATGCAGCTGCCACAGGTGCACAGAAACAGCACAGGTGAAGGCAATACAGACTCAGGAAGTACAAAAAGAGCACACCCCACCCCTTCCCACACCCAGTCACACTCCACAATGATACCAATACGACTAGCAATGTTGGGGCTGGAGGACCTGATAGCAATGCATGTGCTACAACAGCAACAACAACAACAGGCAGCACAGAGGAGACGCAGGAGGAGAAGGAGGGCTAGGCAGGCCCAGCAAGCCCCACCAGCACAGCCAGTGCCACCACGCAGGCAGCTCCCAATCCCACGCATCAGAGCCAATCCATTCAACCTCACTGCTGAGCAGATCCACACCCTGTACCGTTTGGACCGGGACACCATCACCGCCATCGTAGACATGACACACAACGACATCGTCAGCATGATAGAAACTCCAACCGCCATCCCCCCCTACTGAAGGTAGTGTCTGTACTCCACTTCCTGGCCACAGGCACCTACCAGCACACAGTGGGGCGCCTGCATGGCATTTCACAGCCATTATTCTGACCAACACTCATCCAAGTGCTCGATGCCCTCCTCAAGCACACAGACAACCACATCTCATTACCACGGACTGGCCAGGAGATTGCAAACACCAAAGTGGGTTTCCATGCACTAGCCGGCATACCCGGTTGCATTGGTGCCATCGACTGCACCCATGTGGAATTGGTGGTTCCACGTGCCATGGAGGTACCGTACCGCAACCGGAAACAGTTCCACTCAATCAACGTGCAAATGGTCTGTGACTCCAACAAGATCATCACACATTGTTGTGCCCGATTCCCCGGATCAACCCATGATTCAATGGTGCTGAGGAACTCCACAATACCACGCTACATGGAGCGACATGCAGGCCCAAGATCCTGGCTACTCGGTGAGTCCAATGTCATGGAAGTGGGCAGGTGAATGACGTACCGATGCATACTCCACCTGGCAGAAAGGGGGGGGGATGATGCATACTCCACCTGGCAGAAAGGGGGGGGGATGATGCATACTCCACCTGGCAGAAAGGGGGGGGGGGGGTGATGCATACTCCACCTGGCAGAAAGGGGGGGGGGGATGATGCATACTCCACCTGGCAGAAAGGGGGGGATGATGCATACTCCACCTGGCAGAAAGGGGGGGGGGTGATGCATACTCCACCTGACAGAAAGGGGGGGGGTGATGCATACGCCACCTGGCAGAAAGGGGGGGGGGTGATGCATACTCCACCTGTCAGAAAGGGGGGGGGTGATGCATACTCCACCTGGCTGTGAGTAACACAGAGAACGGAGACAGCGGATGGGCACTCACAATTCACACAACCCATCTGCATACATTGGGTGATGGCATGCAAAACAGGCCATGGGAGCCATGAGCATATACTGGTTGCATTGTGTGAATCAATCAGTGCTTGTAGAAGTGAGCCAAAGTAACAGTTGGATGCGAGCCATGGTGGAACATCATGTTCCTGATCAGACAACATGACTGACACATACATTCTCGCCTACATACAGGTGATGCAGGCTATCCCCTGAAGAGGTGGCTCCTTACACCAGTCCGGAACCCGCACAACCAGCACGAGGAGGACTTCAACCGTGCACATACACGTACTCGTGTGGTCATAGAGCAGACATTCGGCCTATTGAAGGCACGGTTCCGAAGCCTCAGCAGGTCTGGTGGGGCACTCCTGTATGGCCATGAGAAGGTGGCAAAGATCGTCATGGCATGTGTCATGCTACACAATATGTGCGTCAGACGGAATGTGCCCCTGGAGGAGGCGATGCACAGGAGGGGCGTGCAATGCGCCAAAGTATCATCGACCACTGCTTCTAGCACACACGGCTGGTGTGTATCACATGGTGACTGCACTTGGGGCACTGTGTGGCTCTGGGACATGCACACTGTGGACTGTACACCAATAAAGCACACATACGCAATGAAAATGTCCACACATTTCTTTTTCGGAAAGAAAAAAGTGTATTCAAACTATGAAACGTCGTGACACACCCCCTCCCACCTCCCCCCTGCACACCCCAACACACCCCCCCCACCGCCCCCCTGCACACCCCAACACACCCCCCCTCTCCCCCTGCACACCCCAACACACCCCCTACCTCCCCCCTGCACACCCCAACACACCCCCCCACCTCCCCCCTGCACACCCCAACACACCCCCCCACCTCCCCCCTGCACACCCCAACACACCCCCCCCACCTCCCCCCTGCACACCCCAACACACTCCCCCACCTCCCCCTGCACACCCCAACACACCCCCCCACCTCCCCCCTGCACACCCCAACACACCCCCACCTCCCCCCTGCACACCCCAACACACCCCATGTAGGTGTCAACAGATGCCTGTGACAGTGGCCACAGGCTGTTACAAGCCCCCTCTCCCGGCCCCCGGGGCACCCCTGGCTGTGGAGCGCAGGTTACGTCCGGAACGTCGCACGGGGCTGCTCTGTGCAGAACTGGCAGTGGAGGATGTCCCTGCCTGCCCCCGTGCATGCACGTCCTGTAGGGTGTGGGTGAGCTCAGTGAGCGCACGACGCAAGCCGGCAAGTTCAGCACAGATGTCCCTGGACATGGCCTGCATGGCATCCCTCAGGGTGGCAGTGCTCTGCGCTACTTCGGCCCTTAGGGTCTCCGTGGCCTGTTCAATGGTTGCCCTAGCCCCCACACATTCCGCGGCATGCTCAGTCAGCATCGTGGACAGTTGTTGCTGCCGTTCTGTGATGTCCTTGAGGGACTGCTGCCCCTGCTGGCCCATGGCCAGTGCTGGTGGTGTGATGGAGGGGCTGCTCCCCTCCTGTGGAGTGAGGACTGGGCATGGGGTGGAAGGCCACTCCTCTACCTCTGTGTGCCCCTGTGTGTGATCCTCATGGGGGCTGGCGTCTGAGAAACAGGGGGAACAGGGGGAATGTAGTAGGTCAGTGGGGCTTCTGACCTCGTGCTCCATGTCTGAGTCTGAACATGCAGCTATTGCAGCTGTCTCACCGATGTTGCTGCTGGCCGCTGACCCGGTGCCTTCTGTGGCAGGCAATGTCGGTAGAGGTGGAGAGCTGCTGCTGGCCTGCTGCCTACAGGGGTGCTTGCCGGTGGGACGTCCGGTATACTCGCAGTGGGTCCTGCTTGTTGTGGGGTCTGCCTCACTGCAGCTGAGGTTGAGGGTGCGGGGACGGTATTGATGGCCTTCTTGGCTCTCTTCGTCGCAGGGGTGTCCTGGTCCTCGGGGTGTGAATCTGTGCCTGTGGTGGAGCAAAGGAGGGAGGGCGTTATTGATGGGTCTGCGGACTTTGGAATGACAATGATTGACATTATTCCGGTCAGTAGATGAGGCAGATTTCAGGCAGGGCCATGCAGGTTGTCTCCTTTTAGTGTGGAATGTGGATGCAGGTATGCGGGTGCCAGCAGTGTATACAGGGTGGTGCTTGCATGTGGCTATGGGCAGTGTTGAAATGTGTTGCATTTACACTGTAGGGCAACCTTATGCTACACATGAATGGACTGCAGTGACTATGGCATGTCTTGTTTGAGGCACCTACCTTCATCGCCTGATGTCGGAGCTCCCCTTTCCATCCCTCCGACGCCTTCAATGGATTCCATGCCAATCGTGGTTGCACAGATCTCCTCCCACGGTTGGAGTTTTAGTGGGGATTCCGACCCTCCACCGGTACCCAGGGCAAGGTTGCGGTTTGCAGAGATGACGGCTCTGACCCGTATGCGTAGGTCATCCCAGCGCTTCCTGCACTGCTGTGGGGTGCGGGGTACGGTCCCCATCGCGCTGATGCGCTCGGCCACCAGGGCCCAGATGGCCTTCTTCTTCGCTATCGCTGTCCTGGTCATTTCAGGGGAGAAAACGACACCTTCGTTGTCTTGCAGGGTCTCCGCAAGCATGCAGAGTTCCTCCCGGCTGAATCTCTCCTGGCGCTGGTGGTCACATGCCTTCTTTACAACTTTAGGCATTTTCGGGTACTTGGATGGGTGGGTGATTGGTTGGGACAGGTGTCAGGGTTGGATCTGGTGTTGTTCGGTAGGATGGCAATGGATTGTGTTTTTAAAGATGGCTGACGTGCTGTTTCCCGTTCCGGAGCGATGACGCTATTTCCGGTCCTGCTTTTTACGGCCACCGCAAATTACGGTGGCCGCTAATTACGGTGGCCGCTACTTACGGTGGCGGAAGTGCACCTTGCTCGCTTTACGATCCCGGTAGGGGCCTTTTCCGCCATGACGTTAATTGCATTACCGCCATGGCGTAATGCTCGTGCGCGATGGGTAGTAATGTGGCGCTCTTTACGCCATCGGCCCACGGCGTAAACGCTCATTACGCCATGGCGGTAATGACGGAAGATTACCGTCTGGGTCATAATGAGGCCCACAATCTATTTGAAAATTAGCAGAACCTGGCGCAAGAAAATGTGTGCTTGAGTTTCAGCCTGGTGACGGTATGAGGACAAAGCCTGGGCTGTGTGTTTCTCTCACCTAAATCTCGCCCCACACATGTCTGTGTGAGGAGGGGGCTAAGTGGTTAAAAGGGGTTGTATCTTTCTATATTCCAACCATACAGTACCACACACTCAACCTGTGTAAGAAGTAGTGGAACCTCGTGTAAGAAGCTGTCAGTTTAAGTCCCACCCCAAGGCTACATACTTAGAGACGGGGTAACTGATGAGTTCTCCAAGGACTCCACTTACAATAGGGGCCTAATGTGTGAAAGGAACATCACCATCCTGGTGTGCAGTGCTTGCTGAACTGTGTTTGTCCTACGTCCGAGAGGGAGGGCACTGCTAAATCTAATGTTATGTGCCCATGTGGAGCGACCCAAATCCAATATTGCTGTGTTCTCAGTGTTGTAAGTGGGGTGCAAAGTCAAAAGGGGGGCTCTGAAAAGGGGCCGTTGCCAAAGTGTACTGGACGAGGCCTAAAGGAGGGGCAGGTGGCTTAGGCAAGGGACACCTACCCCAAACGTGTAGTCTGCATTCTGCAAATAAGGTTCTATGAGATAATACGGCATTTTGAAAACCGAACACAAAAAAGCCTGATTTATTTCGGCCGATTTTGTGTGGTCTTGAAAATGCCTAATTATTACATTGTACTTCTTTCCCCCGCCAAACACACAATGAAGACAATCCCAACCCCACACTCCAACCCTCCTGCGGGTTTTTTGCTTTCTTTTATTTCAAGGGGTTTCACCCCCTCCTCACCCTTATTACCTACCCCACTGCCTCTGTTCCCCGTCCATCACATTCCTTCTCATCACATACACACTCACAGACAGCAAACACTGTCTCTTTTACCCGCTCCCTGCCGCCTACCTTCCCCACCACAATCTTTCCCTCTCCTCCAACATACAGACACAAACACAAAACACGTGTTCGAGAGCATCTTAGAGTAAGGTAAGTGAAAGTGGATGGTGTGAGCGTCTGGTTAAGGGTGGGTGCAGGGGCGGATTTAGCGGTCGCTAGGCAGACAAATGGTGAGCGGGCCCTTCCCCCCCCATTCCCTTCCTTCCCATTTGTTTTCAGTCAGACAGAGGGAGCTGGCGCTCATGGGGCCCCGCGTGTTCTGTGTGAACACTGACTGAGCAATGAATCCATTAAGGTGGAGGGGCTGCCACGTTCACTATGCATAGAAGTGCCCTAACTGCTCTTAATGAATGCAGGGGGAGGAGGGGGGGGTGTCTCAGTGATGCCAAAGAAATGCATAACTAACAGGTTTGCGATTTGCCCTCTTGTGAATAGGCAGTTGGTGGTCTCCCACCATTTACAAGGGCCCATTATCTCCACCTGAGCAGCAGTTGCCTCCCCATAGCCAGGCCTTTCCCCCTGGTGAGAATTTCTACTCTGGGTGTCAATGGGTGGCGGGGCAAATACACAACCCTTCCATGCCCAGAAGGAACTTTAAACAAAAGGCATCACGTAAGATGATGGCCATTTGCTGTTTTTCCATTTCACCTCCCAGTTTATTCCAAGTAGACCAAACACATCATGGGCTGGACGTGAATAAATTAACACATTCCCGCAAGAAAGCCAACATTATAAAAAATAGCTTTTGTCCCTAAAGTTTGCCATTCCGCACTCGTGATCACAATTAACTTCGCCCACCCTAAGATCCGCCTCTATGACCCACCCATCTTGGGCCCTTTATCACGTGCTGCCCACGGGGCCCTTTGCCTTAAATCTGCCACTGGGTGGGTGAAGGGTGTTTTTCAAGATCGGTTTAGAAAGACCTAGCAATCGCTTTTATGCGGCCTTTCTAATTCGATATTGAATGGAGTCGAAAAAATATATCATTTATTCCACTCAGTACCATAAATAAAGCTCTTTCTGGCTCAATTTCTAAATAAATTGCAGTCTTCTTAACTGCTGATTGTCTTTCTTTGTTATGCTGTGCAGAGCCTAACTGTCCCATGATCCTCTGCAGCTATTAACCCGCTCCCTCCATTCCTTTATCTAGGCTGTTGCCACAGAACGAATCCATCCAAGGTGGCACTGGTGGTGCACATATTCTCTAGGGAGGCACCAGCATTCTCAAGCTAAAGGCTGTCACTTTCATTGTAATTTTGCTGGCCAAAGGCAGGCCCCTTTATAAGGTGCTAACTCACTACTGACTAGTTTCACTCTGCTTTCAGCTTTTACTTGATGAGCAGAGAATAAGCTTGAAGAATAAAAAGGTGAAGGTGGGGTGTATGTTATTCACCCTCAATGATAAAACCCGGGAAATCAACAATTGGAGTTTGCATTAGGAAACATCCCATCATAATTCAGGCTCCTGATTTTATGTTTTTTGTAATCTACATTTCGGCATGTATGTATCTAAATGTGTTTCTTCTAATTTCATCTGTATTTGTCTGTATTGATTTTGGTAATGCATAGGTATAATATGATATGATATGATATGATATGGCATTTATAACGCGCCTATACACAAGTGTTTCAAGGCGTGACGAGGCAACGGGGGAACAAAGGGAGGACAGACAACGATCCTACTAGGCCAGGTGTCATTCAGATCGCGCAAGTGCATGGGAAGGGGGGAAGGAAGAGTGTGCGGGGGGAAGGGAGAGGGGAAAGTGCAGTACATGGGAAGTGGAATAGATAAGATAAATAAAACACATGAAGCAGCCAGCTGGTGGCAAGTGCAAGGAAGTGCAGACATAAGTGCTGGAAGGGGGACTGAAGGGATACAGAAAAAACGGTCCCCAAGTGCAGGGGTTGCCAGGGAGGCAGTGCAGGTGGGCAGTTGACGGGGCCTGGGCCAGAGATCAGAAAAAGGGTGGCCAGGTAACCAGTGCAATTTCTGTCAGGAATTCAGCAAGAGAGGGGAGGAGAGAAAGCAGAGGCAAAAAGTAAGGTTTTGAGGTGTTTCCGGAACCGGAGATGGTTCTCCTCGAGTTTCAGGGAGGCAGGAAGGCTGTTGCAGAGGGAAGCCCCAGCCGAAGAGAGTGATCTGCCACCAACGCGTTGCTTGGAGAAGCGACAGACCCTGAGGGAGTTGGAGGCAGATGAGCGAAGGAGCGAGAAGGAAGATATTTGGGAAGAGAGAGTTGAAGGTATTGCGGCCCCAGACCCCAGAAGGCCTTCTGGGGTACAAGTATGTGTCCACATGTATTCAAATAACAAAGTGTCATAGCGTTTGAATTCTAGTTATGTGACACATAGAGCTGGGGTGCTGAAGATCAAGGCAAGTTCCATGTTTCCCATTAATGCAACAGGGTTTCTATTTGCTTAAAACAAATGGTAGACACATAGAACTGGACACCTCATAATCATTAAAAAAAAGTGCCATTCACACCTTTACTACAAACCTCAACACTTTCAAACAGACAACATTTAACTTTGTTCTTGTAAAATGGGCCTCTTGCGGAGCTGGACTGAAACAGATCCAAACAACCTTCATGTGTTCTCCTTCAGTTCACCCTCCCACCAGCACATATGCATTTGCAAAAAATAAGCAAACACATACTTTGAACGTGCCCATCACACCAAGCTCCATTCCCTCTGAAAACCACTAATGCTCTTTAAAACGGATGATGCTGTAATGACTGCAAACGCGAGCCACACATATGGATTGCCATTTAAACTGATTTAAACAAAACACACTGAATGCATGTACACTTTGCATAGCCATTATGATATGATATGTCATTTATAACGCGCTTAATACCCAGAGGTTTCTAAGCGCTGACCTGGAGATCGAACCTATGTTGCTCTGACTCGTCTCGCTTCTAAGGCTAGCACGTTACCCCTGAACTATCATCCCATTGGCCTACAGTGCATGGCTGACAGCACATGGAGACAGACATGAAGACTATTCAGTTTTCATTCAGTTTTTATGACTACATACTGGCAGGAACCAGAGTAATTTCTGTCTGTGTTTATGTGTGGAAATCAGTAGAAAAAGAACAGAAAGCAAATGCATGCACCTCACAGCTGCATCAGATAGTCTTGGGGCAAGGGGGTAAAGGAACCTCCAAACAGCATTTTGAAATGGGGCTCCATGAGTCCCAATTCATCATCAGCAGGCCCTGAAATCACATATGAGAAGGGAAGGGGACAAATTGCACAATTTTAGTCTCAAGGCTGCTTTGCATAAAGTCAAATTGCATTTTGGGAACCTAAGAAGGATATCCATGTTTTAAATATTTAACAAATATATCTCTGACAGTGTTTTAAGTCAACCCTTCTGAGCACATAATGCACATGGGACCTTGCTGCTTATTTCATTTGTGACAACACCCTATGTGTCCATTGCCTGCCGAGCACAGGTTCGATACCCTCTATCACCTTCTTGTTTCCCTTCCCCTATTTGTTTAAAGCTTGCTGGTGCTCGAGTTAGTGCGGGTCTCCTGTGTGCACTATTCCTGGTTCACAGCTTGGGGTAGTCTCCTTGCTAGAAATCCTTTTGGGTGTTTTTCTTAGAGGGCTGTGGGGGCCACTGGCAGCTCTCCGGGTCAGGAGCAGTTTTTTGGATACTACCTATACTCTGCCCTGACCAGCACCAGCCCACTTAAACGCACTGTGGGCCGGATTTTCATCGTTAGCCCAGTACCACTCAAAAACGCTTTGTAAATCAAGCCCTGTGTGTCCTAATATATGGTGCACAGTTTAACTTCCTGGTGTGCACTTTTTTATGAGTTGTGTTTGCCTTGTTGAACCTTCAGAACTACTAGCACAGTGGAGACAGCAGGTGTTATTTACATTGGTATTAACGTTGCGTTGAAAAAGTTATTTTTGATACTTCGCACTTGACGCTCCCGTATCTTCAGGGACCATCAATAACATCAAATAAGTCCCGGAAATGAATCCACAGTATTCCCAAAAAAAAGTGACCGAGACCAGCCAGCCCACACCTGTGTCACAGAAAGTGGCAAGTAACACATCTTTACAATGATAATATCGTGTTGGTATATAGCGTTTCTGTTTAGTTTCCTACCTCTTCAAAGCACTGTAATGATAGGACTATTGGGGCCAGATTATCAAACATTTGCACGAGTTCTAAAAAGTGACAAAATGCTTTGACAATATAGAATGGGGCCAACAGGTTTTGTCACAGTCAGTATTATCTAAAGCACTTTTGCACGAGGGAAAAAATAAATCATACTGTTTTTGTTCGATGTTCGCTACATTTCTTATGGTGTTACTCATCAGGCACAGGGCTTCATTACGAGTGTGCCTGTCCAGAAACAAGGGTGCCGGTAAACTCACCGGCACCCAGAGGCGTTGCTAGGGGGGGGGCTGAGGGGACTATGGCCCCAGGTCTTTTGGTTCTAGCCCCGGATAGAAGCTCAGGGGTTACAACCAAAAAGGCTAGCTAACCCCCAGTCCCGACAGTCCCAAAATAAGCATAGCCCCGGATCTTTTCCAGACCTAACAACACCCCTGCCACGACACCCTTGTTTCCGGATCGGCAATCTCTGAGTCTGCCTGCCGTGGCCACTGTGCCTGACAGGTCTGACACTGCAAGGCACTGCGGCCACAGTGGGCAGTTGCTCACTGAAGCACTGGCACCCTTAAAAATGGTGCTGGTGCTTCCGTGTCCCCATTTCAATAGAGGCCTGACAACCTGGGCTGCTGTACTCGTAATTAGCTGATGGCACAGGGAAGTCAGGTGCCCGTAAATTATTACAGGTCTGGCGGCAACCGCCAGTAGCACCGGCAGGGTTACCGCTGGACCCGTAATGAGGCCCATAGTGTTCTTTTTACCCAAACACGTTTAGATAATAGGGCTAAATCTGTTTGCTCTATTCCCAATGATCTGATCAGTAAAATCGGCGGTAAATCCATTTGCTGCACGTTTTTGCACCAGTGCAAAGCTTTAATAATCTGGCCCCAGAATATAATGGTGTCTATTTCCAATCAGCACCAAACATGATGCGCGTGCGTTTTCCCTGTTCGCTAATGTCTTTTTCAAGTCATCGACTCCACCTTAACTTTGTCTCTGTAATATTAAAACTGCGCCGCCGAGGCGTTCACAGAGTGGCTCTCGCTGGTCTGGGGAGACTGGCTGCAGCTTTCGCCTGGTGACGTCACAGCATGGGCAGCTCTGGCAGCAAGTGATGTATCGGCTCCAGTGAACATAGTGCTTAGAATTCCCTGCAGGCGGGAGGAGATGAAGCTGCACAGCCCTCTAAAACCGCTTTTGGACGCAGGCCCTGTGGGGTTGGCATGGTTGGTTGGCAGCCGCAGTGCTCCTCCTGGTTCCCTGGCACCTCCTCTAGACATCTCCCTTGGCCATGAGACTCCCAGTCTGTCCCCCGGCTGTGCTCACCCTTTCCTCTCCCAAAAAAATGACCCTGGCATCCCGGGCTCATCTTCTCCTGGCTACTTCCCAGGTTTGGCACCAGGGGCTCCTCTCGTAGGGAGACCCCTTTTGGAGTTAGGAGAGAGTGAGGGGCCTTGAAGAAAACGCCTTTAATCACAAGCTCGCGTGCCCCTTTCAGCTCATCTGCCTGCTCCTCCGTGTACAACATAGGCCACCTCCATGCACATTACATTGCACCTCTATGCACAGAATAATTCACCTTGTGGCACATCCTATTGCCCACCCGAATATCATAGAGCACACATCAAGGTGAACCACTAAGGGGTGCATGGCAGTGTTTCTTCCAGAATATATATCATAATGTGCATCCATGTATTTCATAGTGTGCCTCTATGCAGGTCACCTAAATCATGCAACCATGACTCTAATGTGGATTTCAAAATCCTGGGAAACTACAGACCAATATGGGGCATTCTGTGCCTCAAACATCCTTTGGAAATGATGGCAAGTACATATTATGCCTCCTATCTTGAATCTAACACAACATATAATGATTATCAATCTGGCTTCCTACTGCGATGTGGAACCAAAACAGCCCTATTGTCACCTTAGAGACGTGCTGCTAAGCACCCGAGAGCACAGTGGCTCAAGCCTATTCATATGGCTGGATTAATCTGCCACGGCCGGCCATTGATCATGGCACAGTGCTTGAAAGGTTAGTCCAATACTAGTCACAGAAATCGCACCTATCAAGTTAAATTGGATACCCAGCTCCTGAGAACTATGAATATCACATGCATAGTTCGCAAGCTGATCATTTTTAGAATCTAAATGTCCCGACTAACCCGCCTGGGGCACCTCGGCAATAATGGGCGGGGGGCGGGGGGAGACCACTGGGTCTTGGCCTCCTCTAGCTCATTATGGAGGAGCCAGCCCAGTGAAACACTGAGCGCTCCTTCAGCTTTTTTTTCAGGGGGAGGGAGCGCTCCGAAATGTCAAAGAGAAACATAATTTCCATATGACAGTTACAGATCCCCAGCTGCACAAACTCAATGAGTCATACAAGGCTGGGGTGTTTTGCTTCCCCAGCCTTCCATAGCTCATTGGACATGCTGGCTGGAGAGCTGCATGACATAGTCTGTATGTCCAAGGGGGCGCCTCCTCGCACATACAAACAAAGCAGGGTGAAGTGAGGCGTCTGCTCACCCATGCTCAGGCACCTGCACGCATGGAGTCAGGAAGCTTCTTAATTCCTGTACATGCAAGCATAGGCTGGAGTGCTGGAGAGGAAACTTCAGGACCTGCCACAGAAGGTATGTTTGTTTATTTTCGTGTATTTTATATTTTAATTATGAGTATGGATGCGTACATGCTTGTGTTGTAAAATGAATCTATGATGATGGATGCTGATGTGAATGAGTGAGTGCTTGCGTGTGTATGTTGTGTAAATGTGGGTGTTTGTATGTTCATTCATTTATTATTTAAATATGTGTATTGATGCGTTGATGCTTGTGTTATGAGTGAGTGCTGGTTGATGGGTGCTCGTGTGAATGAAAGTGCTTGCTGTGTGTATGTTGTGTAAATGTGTGTGTTTGTATGTTCATTTATTTTGTGTATTGTTGCGTGTATGCTTGTGTTATGAGTGAGTGGATGTTGATGAGTGCTTGTGTGAATGACAGTGCTTGCGGTTTGTCTGTTGTGTAAATGTGTGTGTTTGTATGTTAATTTATGTAATATTTAAATATGTGTATGGATGTGTTTATGCTTGTATTATGAGTGAGTGCATGATGACTGGTGCATGTGTGAATGTGAGAGTGCTTGCTGTGTGAATTAATGTTGGTTAATGTGTGTGTGTGTGTGTGTGTATGTGCATATGTGTGCGTGTATGCATGTGTGCATGCGTGCGTGTGTGCGTGCATGCGTGTGTGTGTTTGTGCTGGTCTGTGGAGCTGATTTTGGCGAGTGGGGTGAGGAGGTTTGTACAACAAAGGCATTTTAAAAATGCCTTTGTTGCGCAATCCCCCACCTGCCAAAATCAGCTCTCCTTCTGAGGTGCTGTGGGGACCAGGGGACAGGGATGACTTTTTTTTACCTGACATCTATCATAGATGTCTAGTCAAAAATACCATGCCTGAACCCTGGGCACCCCAGCACTATGAATACATACATAATCATGTTGATTGTGTGCGTGTGTTAGGCGCTGTGGAGTACAGGGGACAAGGATGGTATTATTTTACTGGACATCTAGAATAGATGTGAACCCGTAGGCGCTTTAAGCGAGGTAGTGCTCTATGGAATGGATGGGATGCAGATTTTACTCTTACACCAATATTAAGACTGACTCAGGAAGTTGGCAAATCTTTAGCAATTATCTAAAACAGGAGGTACAACGAACATCAACAAACGTTTGCTCGAGTCTTCCCAA
The DNA here is from genome assembly GCF_040938575.1 of Ambystoma mexicanum. Classification (NCBI taxonomy): domain Eukaryota; kingdom Metazoa; phylum Chordata; class Amphibia; order Caudata; family Ambystomatidae; genus Ambystoma; species Ambystoma mexicanum. The sequence goes on from NC_090934.1 coordinate 468,101,235, forward strand.
CTCACACAATGAATTTCATAAAAAAACATAGACTTTATACAGAATATCAATCAGAGGTGACGTCATACCTGGCAAAATAAGAAAACCTATTGGGATTGTGGTTGGTCTAAGGGGAACATCTAGGTATACTTTTTATGGAGGATGGAATTGTCATTGGGTCTCTAAGGTCAGGTGGACAGCTATGCCCACCCCTAGTGCAAGTCATCTTCGCTGTCTTGAAATACACAACATTTCATTGGCATTCAAACTATAGGGCTCTTTACTACGTGGCCCTCTATTGTTGGTTGCCACGCTTGTACCCTTCTGGTACAGTAGGTGCTGGAGGGTTGACTTGGCCATGCCTCCCCACCCAATTAGCCCATCATCCATCATCACTCCTGCTGTCTGCATTCAAATTGTCTTTGAACTCAGCCTTGCAAAGTATCACTGTGCCTGAGAATAGAAGGAAGTGTGAGCATGGTTTTATCTTCAAGTCTTGGTATAGCTTGCCCAAAGTCTATTTTCATCTTGACCATGGAACCATGTTGTTTTGAGCTCCTTCTTCGCATTATGTACCATACGTTATCATGTACCTGTAACCCAAGATTTATTTCACTGCAAGCGCCCAGTTGCTTAACGGCCAGGAGCGCTCTGTAAATAAATAAACAATACAACAATACAATTTAATATTATTAAATGAATAAAACCTGGTGCTTATAGTGTTTTTCCATTACACCTCAACAGGAACTTGCATCGCTTCTCATGTTCAGTGTATCTTCTCAAATAGATAACCAGTTTCTTGGCTGCCCCAACCGTTGACACTGGGCCAGACAACCTTTCTTAAATCATCCCTCATCGTCTGCTGTTTTCTTCAACTGTGCCACACTTTCAGCCCTTCTTTTCAAGGGATCTTAGTTTGCTAAAACAAGGCATGGAACAACCAAATTCTATACACATATATATTGGTGGCACCACCTGCAGTCTATTCACTACATATAGCCAGACTTCATCATTGCTTAGTCTACTTGCGTTTCAGAATCTGTACAATTATAAAACAGCTTGCATTTTCTTCAGTACTCTCCGCATGTGCAATCTTTATTACGCATATGAAAAATTGCTCCATTCTTCACTTTGCCATCAGATTCTATAAGGTCTATGTACTCTCTTCATTGGCATCTCTGCTGGGTGCATCATTTCTGCTTGACGTGACATCACCAGTCTTCCCTTTCCTTCATCTTCACACTTCTTCTGGAACCTCCTTCAAAAGACTGTCATTTCTCCGCAGGTACATCATACAAGGCTTTCTCAATGGATACTTTGTTTTGAGGGTTCTTCGTGGCATATGGACCATTATTGGTGTTGTGCATGTCTCCATTTCTGGTTTCCAGCATATAAGCATTGTGGGGGAGGGACTTCTGGTAGAGGCACTTGGCTCCTCCTCTACACTCCCCCACTGGTTGATTCATTGACCACTCTCCCAACAGTTTTCACATCTAGACATCCTGGTCTAAAAAAGTGCTTCTTCGGAGTCCATATCTTCATTACTCCTTTCAGAGATCCTGCTGATTTTACATGTTCATCAACATTCCAGGTCATTTGACAACATTGTCCATTCGGGCTGCAGTAGATCCATCTTCCCACATACTTCTTGTGGTTACTTGGATACAGGAACTTTGTTCCCTCAGGTGTTAGAATACTTGCTTCTATACACTTTCTGATTTCTTTATCTGTCAGCTCTTTGGGTCCAATCCCTGACTCAACATCAATCACAATCTTCATTCCTACTGCTTTCTTTGCCATCTTCTTGCACCATGTGATTATTATTACGATCATACAGAATCCAAACATGATCATCACCAACAATGCTCTGAGGAAATTGAAGATATTTGCCATCCATTCTGGAACCCATGAGAAGATTGATGCAAACCAGCTGTCATCTGCAATATCTTCTACTTCGCGTTCCATCTTGATGTGCGAGTTCATCAGCATTGTTATGGCCTCTGTCAAGGTCCCATTCTCGCCATCGTGAGAAGGTAAGAATTTGCAACATGATTCTCCTATTTTGGCTCAAACACCTCCATCGATAGCTGTAATCATGTCCAGGACATATCTATTCTGCTGGGTCATTATTCGTATGGCTCTCAATTCTTCTTTGATTGCGTTGAATCCCTTTATGGTAGTGTTGATAGTCTGCAGGAGCTCCCAGCAAGTGATTTGCAACCACTTCACATTCGCCTTCGTCTGGATTCCTGGCATGAAGATTGTTGCGAACACTGCCAAAGTTTGACTGAACAACCTGTGTTCATACAGAATAGAATCAAAGGCTATTTCTCCTTTTTTGTTCGATTGAGAAAGTCAAGTGATCTCCTCTTCCTTAGATGAGCATCTGCTCTCGGACACTCTCTGACTTTCAAGTCACTCTTCTGAATCACCAATGCTGGACATGAACGATTACTACAGAACACAGCCCACAGCCCTCCCCAGTCGTTGGGCAACTCCATATAAACTCTGGATCCACAGACTCATTAGTGGTCAATTTTCACTACTGTTCCATCCTTCATTCCTGGTAAATCGAAAATTCGACCGCAGTGCTGATTCATTCCAACCTTTCTTGCGCAATTGTTTCTGAAGAATAGTTCTGCACTGGCTAGAGGGACTATCTGCAAAGGTCCTCCTTTATCATTGACCCATGTTAGAAACTTTGCAATCTTCAGCAAATGATGTTTGCATTCTTTCTCTGCAGTATTTATAACTGGCTCGTAGTATCCTGGAAGTGCTGGCGCCTTATACACAATCCGGCCTTCCTCCCATACATCTGGAGAAAGCACAGTTCCCTTGATTTGCAGCTGACCTCTCTCATATTTCTCATATTTGCATACTCATATTTCTTCAGGGTCCTTTCCTTGACAATTTAGCTTTTTGTTTATTTCCCATCTGATTCCTGCTCCATTCATTCCAGGCTGTTCATATCTTATCATGTGATTTCTTGTGTGGATCTCTCTCTTGTCTTCAAATCTTGCACATAATCATCTTCTTCTGGAGCTATCTTCTCGGTCACGCATACCAAGGATGCTGTTCGACCCGGGAACTAACCTCTTGTATGGCAGAGTGCAAGGTGTGTCAGGCAGTGAGCATTCTGGACTGCGATATCTATGGCTATGAAAATCTTGGAATTACCCTTAGCATAAGTTAAGAGAGCACAAATATAGAAACTCTCCTTGAATTTCCTTTCTCCCGCCTTTTTCAGGTGCTGATATCACATGTTATTCCCCAAATGTGCTGTTCTGTCTAGATAATTATTTAACTCATAACCATCTTCCCTTGTGCTTCTCCTGTGTCTCCCACTTGCAAGGAGGGTGCGTGCATAATGCTCATAAATTACATCAATAAGGGTCCTTCCTACAGGCGGAATCATAGGAACACTTGTCAGAGAAATGGGTGACTGGTGTAGGGATAAACACAAATGGCATTAGTCTTTCTGCAACTGATAATTCTGCATAAGTCACTAGAGTGGGAAGAATCAAAGGTTTTTCTACCTTACTTGGACCAATGAAGTAGACAGTATGGATTAGCAAAATCAGAAAAACAATAATACATTTTGAGCATGCAATTATTATGCATCAATACATTAATCCCCACCATTTATGATTCTCCACACGTCGTTGAGTTTGCTCACTTTCCAAAACTGTACCAATTCCAACATTCCTCATTTTGGCTGTGTACTGTTTTAAGGAAGGAAAACTATTGCCATGAGCAGCCTCCTAATTGCAGGGCCATTTTTAGGATCTTGCCGAAAAACACGTATATTAGTACCATGCCCAACAAGATCAGGATAAGATTGGAGTATGTAAACAAAAACAGTGAGAAGTAGTCTATGGCCATCCACATCTGATAGGACCATTTGTATTAACCAAAGAGAAACTCAGTGAGGAATGAATCTGGAAACTGCTCACATTTCCAGTTGTCAAACTCGAACTCCAGATTTGGCATATTTAGTACATCAACACTTTCTAAAGTCCAATTCACAGATTCCTGTGACTCAGGAATTTAGTTTTACACTCCTGCTATAATATCTATAAAGAGAGTCTAGGGTGAGTCACAGTCCAAATGCACACTTGCATTTATTCAGTCAGCAGTTACAGCATCCGTCTTCCTCATCATTGATCGAGTCTGCACGTGCCGAACTTCTTCTTGACTTAATTCTGAATCGATGGGTGGGGATGTGTCAGTCTCACCAGTGTAAGGCTTTACATCACACAATTGTATTCATGCACGTCTCCCTTGGACTTTTACTGCTGAGGGAGTAATATTCTCTACAATGAAGGGACCACTAAAACAGGGCTTGTGACACGTCCTTGTGAAGTTATGCACTAGGACTGGATCACCAATAAATAATCTAGGCACAGGAAGTAGTTCTTGAAGTGTCTGGTTGCTGAATGGTCTTCATCTGTGTCCTGAGACCGACCCCCCTTACGCTTGAGTTGATCTGAAATGACAGAGATACTAGCGTGTATACATGTCAAATAGGCACGTAACTCATTTACTAACATTTCTGCAGATTTCTGGGCATCACTTCTGCTCCTCGATGGAGGAGACAAAGACATTCTCATTCACTTCCCTGTCACTAACCTGTGGGGTGTGAGGTAGTGGTTCTACCCAGACTGATTTCTTAATGCATATAATGCAAGGGACAGGCAATACAGCCTTCCCTTCTTTAATGTGAATGTCAATTTTGCAAATTCTCTGTTTAAGGAGACCATTGAGTCTCACATATCCCGTTCCCTTGCGGGTGATCAGCAGAAAAACTTGTGTTTTATACTAAGCAATAGGCCTATCTGATCAAATATTTAATTAACAAAATGGGGTCCATTGTCAGATCTCAGCACCTCACTTAATCACCATCTGGGAAAGACTTCTCGGACTAAAAACGTTGCTGTTCAAGAGGCATCAGGGTGTGTACATGCACCTTCTTTGATCCATCTTGAAAAGAGACAAACCACCACTATCATATACCTTTATCCACTACATACTTGCAGCATATCAACATAATCGATATGTAAATGCTGAAAAGGACCTTTCGGTCGAGGAATCACTCCTCTGATCATTCACAGTGTATGCACAGCAGTAAACCTTTGACATACGATGCATTTTACTACATAAAATGCAACATGTTCTAACAGGTTCGGTACGAACAAGTCCTCCGCAATAGCTGCTGCAAGGCTTTCCCTAGTTACATGTGCAGGGTAGTGCAGCTGTTCAATCGCTACCCTTAATAAGGCTACAGGAATCACCAGCTTTCCAGTGCTGTCCTGTTGCCACAATGCTTCAGAGGGGGATAAAGAACACCCCCTACGTTTCCACAATTCTTGCTGTTCCTGTGGTGCACCACCTTGAACCTCCATCAGCTGTGTTCTTGATACATGATTAAACCCTTCATTTACAACAATAATTGTGGCTACTTCCTCCTTTACATCTGGAGTATCAAAACTTGAAATATCTGGTGAATATGCAACCCTTTTGGATTCTTTGTCTGCGGCTTCGTTCCCGCGAGAGATAAAGTCAGTTCGCTTAGTATGTGCTGCACATTTAACTATTGCTATGGCTACTGGGAGTTGTAGTTCCTTATTGAGCCTGTCCAATAATGCTGTGTGTTGCACTGGAGTGCCGTCCACTCTGTGGTAGCCCCTCCTTTTCCAATGTGCTAGCCCTGCATGCATGGTTCATGTCACATAGGCGGAGTCACTGTACACCGTTACTTGCTGCCCTGCATGATTTTCTAGCGTGACAATAAGCGCCGCTAATTCTGCTGCTTCTGCTGAGAAGTGAGATGGTAGTCTTGCACTTACTACGTCAAATTCCCTGTTTTCTTTATGCCTCACCACGGCAGCCCCTGAATGCTTTTCCCAATAAGTTTGAACAATTTTTGAAGACCCGTCAATAAAGAGAATCTCCCCCCCTGCTAGTGCATTTTCCTTTACTAATGGGATGTCATCATAGAATTCCTCGTAGTTAGCGCAATCATTCACATGGTCACCTTCTGCCACAGGCTCAGCTACAAACGTGGTAGGGTTCACTATTTTACACCTGACTATTTTGATTGCTGGATTCAATATAACTACCACATATGCAGAAGCCGTTTGAGATGTCAATGTACCCATAGATTTATCCAAAATGGCAAACAAAACATGCCCAACAAACAATGTCTAAAACACCCCATCACAATACTAGTGGACTTCTCTATTGCAAATATAGCTGCTGCTAGTGACTGTTCACAAGGAAGGTGCCCTCTCATTACTGGATCTAAGATTCCACTGTAATATGCCAGGGTTTCTACCCCAATGCAGTCCTCTGGGTAAGCACCTCTGTCATGGTTGCCCCATGCGTATGTGAGAACAAAAAGAATTCCTCATCATAGTTGGGAATTCCTAAAACTGGAGCTGTACAAATTGCTTTCTTCTATTCTTCAAACCCTTCTTCTATTTCCTCAGTCCATTCTATATTTTTCTTCAGATCCTGCAAAAGGCGTCTTGTGTATGAACTATAATCAAATACCCATGCTCTAACATAGTTGCATAATCCCAAAAACTGCTGCATTTGTTTTATCTTGTGTGGTTTTGCTGTTTTCATAATCGCCTCAGCTCTTTCAGGTGTGACTCTCTTCCCCTTATGTGAAATTAACTGACCTATGTGCAACACCTCGTCTTGACAATATTGCAACTTCTCCTTCTCCACCTTATATCCCTTGTCTGCTAGAATAGTCATTAACTGAATCGAATCTTGTCTGCACTCATCTTCTGTCGTGTTACAAACCAAAATATCATCTACGTACTGCAGCACAACACTTTTAAAATCAATATTGCCTGAGTCGATCTGCAGATCCCTATTAAAGATCGATGTAGACTCACAGTAACCTTGGGGCAAACAAGTGCTCTTCAGTTTAGTTTGGCGAATCATAAATGACGTAAGGTGTTGGGAGTCCTTATGCAATGGGATTGAGAAAAACACATTTTTCAAGCCAATCACTGTGAAATATCGTGCTTCTGCTGGGATACTACATAGGATTCGGAACTAAAGGAAACTATGCCTCTACAATGTGGTTAATTGTTCTCATATCTTGTATGAATCTCCACGACCCTGCCTTCAATTTTTTTATCGGATACACTGCGCTATTACCCGGTAGTACTGACATCATTAAAATACATTGTTCCAACAGGACTCATGTAGTCTTAAAAATGCCCTCATCTGCTGCTCGAGACATTGGGTACTGTTTTTCTTGAGGTAAAATTGTTCCTGGCTTCAGCTTAAACTTAACCTCCCCTGTCCCCTACAATAGGCCTATGTCATAGAAACCTGTAGTCCACAAACAATTTGGTACTTTTTGCAAGTCTTCATCAAAAAATGCTGGCCGCTGCCACACTATCAGCATTCGATGTGGACTCTGTCTTTTCTCTATTCTGATCCAATACGTAATACGCATCTCGAATATTAATTAATCGTCTGACAGATCATCCTTAAACATATCTTCATCTGTGAAGTCAGTCAATCGATACCCTTCCCCAATGGCAAATACCGTTCTCCATGGCCTGCCCTCATCATCAAATCCTTCAAGCATGGCCAATTCCCCTCGCACTATGGATGCCTGCACCTCTAAGGCCATTTGCTGTGTAAATGCCAATATAAATTCACCCACATTCATATAATTTATCCCTGGAGTATAACACACTATACCTTCATCGGTAAAAGAAATCTTCATATTAAACACTGTCATTAAATCTCATCCTAGAATGTTAACTGGTGTCTTCCTTGAATACAATAATGGAACAGACATGCCACACTCTCCTATGGAGACTGGTAATTAATCAGTAACAGGAACTTGACTCATAGCTCCAGGGAAACCTTGCGCATTCAAGGCCTTTCCCGACATTGGGTATTTTCCCTCTCGTATACTTGAACGAGCAGCCCCAGTATCTACTAAGAAAGAAAAAGATGTGCCTCCTATCGTCACATCAACCCTTTGTTCTATTTGAGGGTCTCGTTTCACCGATAGTACTGAACACATCAAATCACCTGGTGAGCTGTCCTATTGTGGGTACATGCATATCCCTTTACCTGTAAAAGGACTTCCTCCAACCACAGTGACACCTCCTACTATAGGTGTCAAGAACTGTCCCATGTTTGCATTCTGCTGTATTGCATGGGTGCGTGCTGTGACTGCCCTTGCAGCAGATTCAAAGGTGCTTGCTGTGGCTGAAATACTTGTTGTATTTGTGGTGCTTGTGCTTGATATACTGTGTGAACTTGGGCAAACCCATCCCTAGTTTGTGAGCTATATGCTGGAGGATAAGCTGTCCCCCCTCTTGAGCATTGCCCATTCTGTACATACCCTTGGCTTCCATATGTATACACAATGTGCCCTGTCATTCCACATGTCCAACATACAAGAGGAGCTCTTCTGACTAGCCCCGCCTTGGTTGAATGCTCCTTGCGCATTTTCATTATCAGTCTGCATATTCTGAAAACTGCCTTGATTATTATGAAAAGCACCCCTTCCTCTGTAGCCCATTCCTCTGCCTCGTGGCATAAACCCATTCCCTCCTTGATCCATTTGGTATTGATTATTTGCCTACAATGCACCCACTGCTTGCTGCATTCCCAATCCTTTTCCACTTGTCAACACCACCCCTTCTATGGCATATTTTGACAATTTCTTCTGAACTAATTTCCTCAAGTTTTCTAGCATCCTCCTTCTTCCTATTTTTCTCTTGTAACAGCCGGCAGTTAAGCACTATGGTCAACTGTATTTCTGCCCATGGCTTTGCTTCCATTCCCACTAGTTTCTTAAGCTGTCTCTGTACCTGTTCTGGCAATCCTTGACACAAAAGGTGGTAGAATACTGTCACTGTTTTCCCCCATGGTTCCTGCATTTCAAGATTCCACCGTTCCTGAATACTTTGAATGTAAGCAAGCAGATCTTCGTCATCTTTCATTTTACCTGTCATAATTGCACCCATATCTGACGTATCAAGATACTGTACCCTGAGGCCTTCCAGAATCTGCTGTACAATTGTTGAATGGCGCTCCATCGGGTGCTGTGTTCTGTACTGTGACACTTGAGCAGCCTGTTCTGATCCAAATGTCATTAGCCCTTTCCCCAAGGATGGCTCCTAGGAGACCTTTAATTTCCCCTATTGCTAATGTATTTCCCGCTGCAATTTTCTCTCCTTCATATATCCATTTTCCTGCACCCGGCCGTTAAATTAAGAAGTTTGCTCTCAAATTATCCTTATCCATTTTCGGCCAGGGAATATACTGAGGTTTGGCCCCTCCTTTCTCCAACAAGGGGAACTGTGTGACCACAAATCTGCAATCAGCTCCCATTGTCTTCCTATCCACAGTGAGGACAATGGTTCCTGATCACTTTCTACCTGGCAATCACTTCTGCCTGCTCACATATGGTGGTGACTCTCCTTTCTCACTATACAACTGTCCTTTAGGTCGCTCTGGATATGCTATAGGATCTGGCATCCTATCCTTAGGCTGCTCTAGATCAGTCCATCAGACATCCCTCGGGACCGCATGCATGCCCTCCCTCTTCCCCACGGAAGGTTTTGCTCTCTTCGCCTGACATATCTAATCCCCAGCTATTATGGATTTCGTACCCTTCACCCTTATTTAAAGTCTGCCTGTCTAGGGACAAGGCTCTATGCTCGAGACTGAACGGGTCTCTTTCTTTGCTTTGTAACTTGACTGCCAGAGACTGTTCTCCCTTCCCTCAGCTTCCCAATTTGGCACTTTCTCTTAGGGCCTCATCAATCCTGTCTACGATACTCCCTATGTCGAAATTCTCCTCTAGGGTTACCCTAGATGGTCCTGACTTTGCTCCGTGTGATGGGAGGAACTCCTCTATATTGCCCCATGATATTACTGAACTCGGTTCCATTAACTATTTCTGAATGCGATCAATATCATGTTCCTTTGTCTCCTTTTTCGCTCTGTTTCTTCGTTTAATTCTCTACGCTTTCTCGCTTCCCATCTAACTCTTTCCTCTTCTTGTCTTTTCTCTTCTCTTCTTTCATTCACTCTACGCTCTTCTTCTTCCCTTCGTCTTTGTATTCTTTATCCCTTAATTTCTGTGCTTCCTCCTCTTCTCTCTTCTTTTCTCGTCTATCTCATTCTTCAATTGCTCTCTGCCTGTTGTCATAAATCCTTTGCTCCTCTGCTCTTTCTCCCTTCTTTTGTTGGTCTTCCTGATAAATCTGTTCTCGTTTTTGTCTATTCTTTCTCTTATGCTCATCTTCTTTCAGTCTTTTCTCTCATTCCCTGTCTTTTCTATCCTCCTCCTCTTGATCTTCTCTTTGCCTATCTTCCTTGATACTTTTCCCATCAAGTTTGAGCAATATCTTCCCACACATCCATTCGTTCTGCACAAGTGTTATCTCGTCAGCTTTATCCTTTTCCTCTTTCCATCTCTTAATCTCCCATTCTATGTCTTTGGTTACATTCAATCGTTCTCTTTTCTCCTCCTTATCCTGTATGTTGTAAGATCTTAAAGATCTCTTCCTTTCCCTTGGTCTCTTCTGGACTATCGTCACCACTGTAGGCAGGTGGTTCATATATCAGATTAGTACATCCTGTCAACACTTTTAGTTCCTTTAACTGATACAATCCTACATCTTCTGTACTATCACTGTTTACTTTAGGGCGAGCAAAGGTGAGCTCAGCACCTTCCACCCTACACTGATTAAGCATCAAATCCTCAGGAGGCAGATTCTCCCGCAGAGCTTTAAAATAGTTGACTTCTTCTCCAATTTCTTTCCTGTGTTTGCAGCATGCAAGTATGCGGTCATGTGTTGCAAAACCGCTTTTGACCGCAATCCCTCCTTTTGGCCATGGCATGAGCATTTTGTCTGCTGTGCCCTTTACCCACTCCGTACTATAGTGTTTGAGCTTAGGCGCGCGTTTTGGCAATGTTTTACACAGGTGCATCAGTGGAGTAACATCCCCCATTGTGACAAGTCTCAATTGACTGTCAATACTTACTGTCGATTACACAGATACGTTTCAGAAAAACAACAAAAATGAGCGCGCTCCAACCTTCGCTGCTCAAAGCCTCTACTTCTCAATTACCTCAATCTACCTTTTCAGTCGATGGCAAGAATGACCTGAAGTAGATAACAACTTTTTATCTGTTCTTTAACCTCACAGTTTATTCTTGTCACTCTTCGACACCTCTTTTTAATTACAACATACACAAACAGACAGACTAGTCGACCTTTCTCATATACAACATGGTACTGCTTTTCTCCTAGCCAATAAAATACCATGATTGGAGTTTGAGTCATTCCATATCATAAACCTGTTTATGTGCCACCTATTTACCCCTTTGGGGTTTTGAAATGACTCCTTCTAGACCTGCCTTGAGGTAGGAAACTGGGATGTATAAAACGCTCCTCTTTTAAATGCTCCTCGTTTATACTAGAAAACCCCCCGTTACTTTTCTAATTTACCACAACCCAATCACCTTATTTTGCCAGTCCCCTCAATCTACTCTCCATTCCCTCTTCAGCTCAAGGCCTTCGGTATTGTCTCCCCTCCTCCAATCGACCACCGTCGCCTTCCTTCCCACCTGTATCATTCTTCTTGCAGGTTTTCTATATCGGCCGCTCTCAACAGGAAACTTTGTGATCTTCTGGCAAGATCCAGAGGGTGTCCGGTTATACGAACATTTTGAGACCTACTAATCGATGGATCTTTTATAGAACCATCCTGTGCTACAACATGAACCCGTAGGCCCTTTAAGCGATGTAATAGTTTATGGGCTGGATGGGGATGCAGATTTTACTCATACACCAATAATAAGACAGACTCAGGAACTTGGCAAATCTTTAGCTGTTTTATTAACAATTATCTAAAACAGGGAGTACAATGAACATCAACGGGCGTTCGCTCAAGTCTTTCCAACTCACTCAATGCATTTCATAAAAAACATAGGCCCTCATTCTGACTCAGGCGTTAAGGGGTTTACGGCGCCGTAAACGGCGCCGACCCTTAACGCCTGATTACAAGGTTCCCTTTGCGGGATGGCTTTTAACGGCTGCTTTTTTGCAGCCGTTAAAATCCATGCCGCAAAGGGACCTTGGTGATAATTACGGCACCGTAATTTACGGTGCCGTAATTATCACCTTTCCCCATTCCCATTATGCCCTATGGGGCGAAAATGGGAATGGGGAAGGGTAAAATGGGAAATGGGGATTTACCACCCCACTCACCTTGGAATGGGGCGGTAAATCCGCCAACCACCATGGCGTAAACGTAGTTTACGCCATGGTGGTAAGGGTACGACCCAGGCGGTAACTTACCGCCTGGGTCGTAATGAAGGCCATAGACTTTATACTAAAAATTTGTCAGAGGTGACATCATACTATGTGGCAAAATATGAAAACCTACTTGGGATTGTGGTTGGTCTACGGGAAACATCTAGGTATACTTTCTATGGAAGATGGAATTGTGATTGGGTCTCTAAGGTCAGGTGGACGGCTATGCCCACCCCTAGTGTAAGTCATCTTCGCTGTCATGAAATACACGTTTCATTGGCTTTCAAACTCTAGGGCTCGTTACTACATGGCACTCTATGATTGGTTGGCACGCTTGTACCCTTCTGGAATATTACACTCGCTAGCAGCATTCAAGCTGGTACCCTAGGTGCTGGAGGGTTGGACTTGACCAAGCCTCCCCACCCAATTAGCCCATCATCCATCATCAGTCCTTCTGTCTGCCATTCGAATTGTGTTTGATCTCGGCCTTGCAAAGTATCACTGCACCTGAGAATAGAAGGGCGTGTGAGCATGGTTTTATCTTCATGTCTCGGCATAGCTTGCCCAAAGTCTATTTTCATCTTGATCATGCAACAGGAGACTGTGTTTTGAGATCCTTCTTCACATTTAATATTATTAACTAAATTAAACCTGGCGCTTCTAGTGTTTTTCCATTACACCTCAACAGGAGCTCGCCTCATTTCTCATGTTCATTGCATCTTCTCAAATAGATAATACATTTCTTGGCTGCTCCAACCCTTGACACTAGGCCAGGCAACCTTTCTCGAATCTTCCCTCGTCGTCAGCTGTTTTCTTCAACTGTGCCACACTTTCAGTCCTTCTGTTCATGGGGTCCTAGTTTGCTAAAACACGACGTGCAACAACCAGATTCTATACATATATATATATATATTGGCAGCATTGCCTGCAGTCTATTCACTAAGCATAGCCAGCCTTCATGATTAATTCGTCTACTTGCGTTTCAGCATCTGTACAATTATAAAATTACTTGCATTTTCTTCAGTGCTCTCAGCACGTGCAATCTTCATTCTGCACATGAAATGTTGCTCCATTCTTCGCTTCACCATCAAATTCTATAAGGTCTATATACTCTCTTCAATGGCAACTCTTCTGGGTGCGTCATTTCTACTTCACGTGATGCCAACAGTCTTCCATTTCATTCATCGTCACACTTCTTCCTGAACCTCCTTTAAAAGGCTGTCCTTTCTCTGCAGGTACATCATATAATGCTTTCTCAAAGGATATCTTATTTCGAGCATTCTTCGCGGTATAGGGACCATTATTAGTGTTGTGCATTAAGCAGTTTCCGATTTCCAACATATAGTCAAAATGGGAGCAGGACTTCCGGTGGAGGCACTTGGCTCCTCCTCCGCAGGTGTCCAATAAAAAATACCATGCCTGCCCCCCTGGACTGTCAGTGCCTGACATACACCCATAAACACATTGGGCCTCATTAGGACCCTGGCGCTAAGTGTTTAACAGCGCCGTAAAAGGCTGTGGTGCCGTTAAACACTTAGTGCCTTACTACGAGGTCCCTTTGCGGGACCCGACCTGAAAGGCTGGTCTAGACCAGCCGTTAAAGTAGGGACCCGCAAAGGGACCTTGGTGCTAAGTATGGTACTGCAATTTGCGGTACCGTACTTAACGCCTTCCCCATTCCCATAGAGCCCTGTGGGGCAAAACTGGGAATGGGGAAGGGTCATGGTTCAATGGGGAATTACCGCCCCGCCGACCTTGGAATGGGGTGGTAATTCCCCATTGAACCATGGCGGACCCGTTACAACACCTGCACCAACCATGGTGCTAATAGCGCCATGGTTTAGCGCCGGTGTTGTAATGAGGGCCATTGATTGTGTGCATGTGTGGGGAGCTGAGGACGCAGGGAACTGGCATGTCATTTTTTTACTGTGCATATATGATATAAAAAAATACCATGCCTGACCCCTGTGCCCCCCAGTGCCTCGCATACACACAATCACATTCATCATGTCTGTGTGAAGTCTGGGGCCCAAGGGGCAGGCATGGCATTTTTTAATTGGTATGCCCAGTAGAGAATACTGCCCAGTGTACTGGGATTCCTATCGCCTCACATGCAATGTCATGCCTGACACTTAAGCCCCCCAGCGCCTTGCATGTACTCATACTTGTTTTACTGTGCATGTGAGGTGCTGGAGGGCATCAGGGGAAAGAATGGAATTTATTAATGGGCATCTGATAGATCCCCAGTAAAAAATGTCATGACTGGGCTCACAGCACCACGGATACAATTAATGTGTGCCTGTGAGGTGCTTGAGGCCTCAGAGGGCGGGCAGGGCAGGTTTTACTGGGCATGTATGCCCAGTAAACAAAGCCATGGCTGCACCCTAGGACCCCAGCTCCTAACACGCATCTGCCCCCTGGCTCCCACAGCACCTCACACTCACACATAATCACATCATGATTAATGTGATTATGTTTCAGTGCAAGGCGATGGCGCACCACGGAGGAGGCATGGCATTTTTTTCCCTTGGCGTGGTTGTTAAAGCGAGCATGATAAGTGTTATTATGTAGCTAGACTGGCATTTTAATGCAGCCAGTCTAGACATCTCTTATTGTGGTATGACATTTTATATTGGGCAGCTTTGATAAAGCAAGCAGGGTCTGGTATTATTGTTACTGTGGCATGGCATTTTGTATTGGGCATCTTTGATAAAAACAAGCATAAGTGTTATTAGGTAGCTAGACTGGCATTTCAAAGCAGCCAGTCTAGTTATTTCCTATTGTGGCATGACATTTTGTATAGGGCATTTTTGGTAAAGCAAGCATGATAAGTGTTATTATGAAGCAAGACTGTCACTTTTATGCAACCAGCTTAGCAATTTCTTATTGCTGAAGGACATTTTGTATTGGGCATCGAGAATAAAGCAGCCATGATAAGTGTTATTATGTAGCTCAACTGGCATTTTAGTGCAGCCAGTTTGGACATGTTTTCATACTTTGGCATGCATTTGTGATGGTAAAGCCAACTGGAGTACATTCTTATGTGGGGATACTGCCATATATGAGAACAAACAAACATAGACATGTTTTCTTATAGTATCATTACTGGCTTTATGCGCAAGGCAAACATGAGCATGTTCTTATATGGGATACTAGGGTATAATGGTGCACAGCCAGTGTGAAAATGTTTTCACATATTGTGGGAAAAGATTTTATGAAAATGTGTTGGAAAAATGCTTTTATGCACTGATGGTGACTTGCATCTATTGGATTGTTTCATGAGTTACCCTACAAAACCAATTGCAAACTGTTTTGCTTTTTACCCAATTTATCTAAAAAGTGCACTCTAAAATGCACCATTTTTATCCATTATTTAAAAGAATTCTCAGGGGGAGAACCCCACCAAACCCCCCTTGATTGGTGCAGGCTGCCTCGCTACGCTCGGTCGCTGTGGCATATCTAGGACAAATATTTAGGCCCCTCCTGTTATAAAATTCACCAGCTGCCATTGTTATCTGCCGCAGCCAAGCCATAATATAACACTGATCCTGACGGTGGTCACACCACCCCTTGACTACTGAAATGTCATGTATCCAGAACTCTCAGTAAAGGGTGTCCGGTCAAAGATTCGAATCCAAAAGGATCGAATGCCATAGGATCGAGTCAATTTGACCTAAAACAAAAGGGTCGATTTTTTTTTTATATATATATTTTTGGGGGGTTTTCGTTTTGGAAAAAAAAAGTGGTTTTTACCACAAAAAAAAGGGGGATTGGGGGGGACCGACCCCCCCCCAAAAAGAAATTATAAAAAAAACAAACAAAAAAAATCGACCCTTTTGTATTAGGTCCTTTTGATTCGACCCTTTTGTCATTCGATCCTTTGCATTAAAATCTTTGACCTATAACCTCAGTAATCTACTGCAGTAAGCTCTGGAGAGCCCAAAACGATCCTGAGATCCTGATAGGCTAATCTTTGATCTTCAATGTGTTCCCCATTTTACAGCTGCACAGATGACCCATCACTGACTACTGGTCAAAGAATGATCACAACTCAGGCAATAGGCTACAGGGTTCTTTATAGCTACACCTCCAGCTCAAACTGCCAACAAGATACTACAGATCGACTGCACATAGGATATTTAGCATCTGCAAGCTAAATAAACAAGAGTTAGTAGCAGTACCCTCAGTGCCCAAGGTTCTAAACTCTTACTCAGCACTTTGGTATCATTTATAATTGCAGAACAACTTCAATACACAGCTCCTTCTTTCAGCCTGTCGCCCTAAGAAGTAAACATCCACTAGATCATAAATTCACAGCCACCTAGTCTCAACCAAGCTAGCCCTACAAGCAACACTTAATCAACAGTATACATTGTGGACCCTCACTTGAAGACTTGACCACAAAACCTACCCCTCTATAATGAGATGCTTCTTTAGGAAGAACATGCTACCCTGTTCCTAATGTCAGACTTTGCTGATGAATCACATCTTGAAACAGGCAGTTTTAACCCCACTGTTTGATTTCCATCGTTCTACCCATTCCCCTAAAAGACTTATGCATCTGGCAAGCAACAAGAAGTGATTATCAAAGCACGTAATCATTAAATTATTGTCGTCCTCAAGGAGATAGATCATGTTTTTAGCATGTCATACTGAAGCTTCAGCACACAGTAATGTGCTTACATGGGGCACATACTAGTATACAAACAAGTGCACAATTACTCTTCTCAAAAGGGGACATCAGGGAGTGTGGTGTAGCACATGAAAGCGTCTCTTGCGCTAGATGGGATTACCAAAAAAAATCTCAGACCAAATAACCAGACAGACTCAAGTACTACTTTATCTCAATTTAATAAAGCAGTCAACTGGCAGACATCAGACTGTTGCTTGCACACTCAAACACAAACTTGATTATACAGAGGTCTTATACCCCAATATGCGTTATTCATGATGTCATCCTAGTTGGCAAACTGTAAAACCTAATACCGGGAGGGATTGGTTAGGGGAACATATCTACTCATAGAATACATAGGGTTTGTACTTCATTGGCTGTCTCTTATCTGTAAAACACGCCTCAAACTAACTCTAAATACTTATGATACTGATTATAGCAACCAGACTGGCAGCAGATTGGTCTATTCAACATTGTATGGCAGGTTGCCCCATAGACCCACTGATTGGTTGGCATCCCCACCCAACGTTGGACTTTCAGCTCGACTAGCAGCACATAAGCAAAACGAAACCCAGGTGCTTGAGTTACGTCAGGTTACTCCCCACTTTCCCAATTAGTTCATCATTTCTCATCAGTCCACCCATGAGCCAAAGATTCCCGTCTGTAGTTGACCTTGTAGCCTGCTCTCTGTTTGGGACATTCAAGGGAGTGTGAGCACTTCATTTAGTAGCCCTTGTTTTCACCTTCTGAATGACGTGTAAAGAGACCGCAAACATGTCAATTTCAACCTCTTATTTACTGTTATTTAATTCAATTATGCTGGATGCCATTGCTCCTCTTGGCCTCTAGAGACTTGCTCACTCCATCTTACAAAGACTTTATACACGTATAATTATCCAATAATTGGCTCTTGTGAATGTTTTATTCTTCTTTAATCTAAGAGAAATATGTCTCATGTCCATGACTTATCCATCTGCCTCCCTTTGTGCTTTGCAGCTATTCCTTAAAAAAAGCATCCTTGATCCCAGGACAACATAGACTCATCTTTGTTTTGTCTCCTGACTCTGCACCCTTGGTCTGTCTCTGAGGTAGCTTAATTTGACTCTGAACGAGCCAGCGTCCATTTTCTTATCATGGCCGTACTTGTCACTATACAGCTTCTATATGTCTCATCTACCTTGCGTTGCTGCATATTTACACTTATTGATCAGCAAGTTACTTTGTCTTCTTTGTATATGATCACTTTATCATTTCGTATACATTTCTCTTGTCGCTTCAGTTACATCGTCACTCTTAAGTATTTTCACATTGTTTCAGTACGTCCTTGTATATCTTCTTCATAACGTCACTCTGCCCTCGTCAGATTTCACTCAGCATTACATGATGTCCAATGGTGCGTGCCGATATCCTTCCACACAATATCCTTCCACTCTCGCAGTGCAATGATACATTCGATGTGGTTGCTGAGTGCATATCATCTCTCGTACACTCGATGCGGTATAGGCATAACACTTGGGGTCTCAAATAGGGCCCTTCTTCTGCTGTTCCAGTATGATGCCGGTGAGGGTCAGGAGTTAGGGGAAGTACATCCACCTGCTCCTCTACAAGAGCACCTCCATGAACATCATAGTTTGCATCTATGCATATAATAGTGCACCTGTGTCCTCATCATACACACTTCCAGGGACCTATTCATTGGTCCCCTGCATGCACAGTGCAAGTGGACCTTTTCTGTCTGAACAAATCTTTACTGTTGTCTTTAGTATTGTTTTGTGGAGGTATTTTAATTATAGCTCAAAGGATGTGTACTCACACTGGTAACTACACGCATACCCAACTAATAGCACAACAAATATTGCAAATGACCTACTTATTTAATAAAAGGAATAAAAAAATTGGCATAGCCAATTTTTGCCCTTGCCAACACATGTTTCTACACTGCTTCAAAACATTCAATTGCATCATATTACAAAATACATCATCACATCCTTTCAGGGCCCATCACTTCACAACCCAACACATCTGGCCCTATCATGTCTCATTTCATGACATAAAACTCTATCACATCACACCCCATCTCATAACATCATACTGCATCCCTCCAACATCTAAACCCCTCAACTGCACTGCTAATTCCACATATCTGACCTTCATTCACGCGTTCTTTGGCCATGTTGTGAGATGCAAGTATTGTATGATATGATATGATAGGTTATTTATAATGCGCTTAATACCCAGAGGTTTCTAAGCGCGGACCCGGGGATCGAACCTGTGGTGCTCCATGTCGTCTTGCTTCCAAGGCGAGCACATTGCCCCTGAGCATGTTGCCCCTAACACTGGTAGCTATTCCCAGATATACCCCAGAGCCAGGTTAATCCTTTCTCTGCTGTCTGGGAACGACAGTGTACATTTGTAATAAAGAAGAGAAGAGAAAAGAAAACATATTTAGTTCTTGTGTCTAATTCCTCTATAAAAAGAGAATGTTATGTCCTGAACAAATGGACCCAATAGCATGTAGACAATATACATAATTACATTTTATTTCAATTCCATTTGAATAACTTGCATAATGCAAAAACGACTAAAAACCTAATAAAAACCCACAGAACAAAAACAATTCAAAATTCACAATGCACACAATCAATCAATAATAGTGCTCCAAAACATGAATCTAGCAAATCCTCTTACAACACAATCAGACAGAAAAACTAATTTACAATAATCCAATGTGTGCAAACAATTATTAGCCCAACATGTTTCTGGCCCTATCATCCATTTCAACAGACATTCATCAGTGGATGAACACTGAACATTTGCAGGATTTTTGGTTCATAGGTGGTCTGATTTCCAAGGTAATTTTTGAACAGTGGTAGTTTTTCTAACATTGCTCACTATGCATGGTATCGCCTGCCAGGTAGAAAATCAATTTCCAGTCATAATTAATCGGACTTACCTGGTATCATTTATCTATTTGCATGCAGCTGAATATACTTTATCTTCATTAATAAGTATACTTAATGGATGTATTGACACCCTCTGCGATCTATCTGAATGACCTAATTTGACAACACGAAGATGCAAAACTGACTTATTACTTAAATTGTAGGTTATTCTTACGACAGTGCATGCCATTGGTCTCTGGTGGCCTTTACAAATTAAAAAGTCCTAATAATTATGACTGGAAATTGATTTTCTACATCAAAATATGCAATTTAGTAAAATCATACTGCTACTTCGGCTTACGATTCACTCAGAATGGGAAATGGTCAGGGCATATATTTGCGATTTCCGAGAAGGCGGCAGCTATGCTGGGTGGATTGCCCTGATAACATACGTGAGCAAAATACGTTGTCTACGCCAATTGTACAATTCCGGAGAAGACCCAAAACTGGATTTTGATAAAACTAATAGGTCTCCCCCAAGGCACTCCAAATAGTGCACTATGACTAGAAATGAGGATTTAAACCATTGAGGCACAGTCACAACTTATATTTTCCAGCAAATTTGAAGAAGGTGGTTGGAAAAATTGGGGGGCCCCTTGCATCATCAAAATATGTATTGCATGTGTGGAGTACACCATATATGGATCGTCTTCATCATTCCTCATTGCCCAACATTGTGACTACAGAAAGCAGTATGGGGGACTGCGAGAAGCATTTGAGGATAGCAAGTACTCTCCCACCGCTTATGCTCTATACCGCTCTGTGCGATAGCACACTCTGGGGAGGTGAAATATGTTCTATTATATCCAGGGTATGTAGGAGGTTAGTTCTTATGACCAGGCTCAATTTGTTGCCATTCAATGATGGGAAAAGTTGGGACAAAAATGTGACAAGTAGGAATTGTCATTGTAATATTGGTATGGTGGAAAAATGTTGTCACTTTTTACTGCTTTGTATCTGCTATTTAGGGCTAAGCTAGGAAATGTTAAACTATTATTTTAAAGTCAAACATATTAGATTTGATCAAGATGCACTCTGTTTTGTGATGGTCTGTAATGACAATGCATTGTTGTCAAATTTACATAATTATATCTCATACAGCCGTTACATATCATCCCCCTTAATGAGAGAACAACAGCAACAACAACAAAAAATAGGGGAGAGCGATAAGAACTTGTTGCAAATTCAATGAAAAGTGAAAGAAGAAAGAAAACAACAACAAAAAACTGGCAATTTTATGAAGGACTGACAACCAGCTGGCCGTCAAAGTGAAATAAAACAACCTGCGGATGTTAGGGTAACTTTGAAACTTAACATATAATATTGTCACTGTACAAAGCCTTTCAAATAGCGCAGGGCTTTCCTTGCCCTGCTGGTAACTCTGACAGTATAATGGCCATCACTAGTGGCTCCCCCACACACTTCCTAATCAGGCCCATCATTTTTGTTTTCCCTCCTCTCTTCAGTATCACTTGTCAGCACACCACACTTTTTGAAGGAAGCCAATCTGCCCATGTCCCAGAACCATCAAGGACCACATTGACACCCTTGCTCCAGCCTTGCCCGATTTCTGCAATCACTCTTTTGCCACTGGAGCCTTCCACTCCCCCCTGAAGCACTCCCTTGTGCACCCCCTCTTAAAGAAGCCCTCTGCTGATCCTTCCTCTACGGCTAGCTAGCGTCCGATCTCGATCACTCCTTTCCTGGGAAAACTCTTGGAAAAGCTGGCCATCTCCCAGCTTAACCTTCACACTGCATCTGTTGGTTGTCTCCATGACCATCAGTCTGGCTTCAGAGCGCCCAGAAGCACGGAAACTGCTCTCCTGAACATCTGTGAAGACATGCTCTGTAACCTTGATTCTAGCCTTCCTTCTGTCCTCATTCTCCTCTATCTTTCTTCTGCTTTTGAAACAGTCAACCATGCCATCCTGCTCAATCACCTCTGTGATAACCTGGTATCACTGATCTGCTCCAACCTGCAGTGTTATGCGGATGACACTCAGCTCTCTTTAATGCTCCCCTCGGCCACCTCTACTCCTACTCGTATTCCAGACTGTCTGTCCTCAATTCAGGAGTGGTGTTCCACCAATGATCTCTGCCTTAATGCCAGTAAGACGGAGATTCTCCTCATTGGTACACCAGCTCCATCTGCTCCTCTCTCTCTCTGGCCGCCCACTCTGTGCCCTCTTCCTGCTCCTACCTGGGAGGTTGAGGACCTTGGGATTATCTTCAACTCCACCCTCTCCTTCTCTCCTCACCTCTCTGACATATCTCAGAAGTCAAACTATCAGCTGCACCTCCTCAGAAGTGTTCTTACTTTCCTCTCTTTCCCCAGAAGCTCACTGTCTCCAGAGCTCTTGTCCTCTCTGGGCTGGATTACTGCGACAGCCTCTTTCTAAGTCTTCCTGCCTCTACTCTCCATCTTCTACAACTTATCCAGAACAGGAATGCAAGACTTAGCCTTGAGCTCTAGTCCACAAGGCTTTCTGGGGCCTGGCACTACACAACCTCCAACTCTCTCTTCCTAAACATCTTCCACCTCGAGCTCTCCGCTCATCCACCTCCAACTCTCTGAGGTCCAGTCACTTTTCCAAGCAGAGAGTTGGGGG
Source organism: Ambystoma mexicanum (assembly GCF_040938575.1). Taxonomy (NCBI): domain Eukaryota; kingdom Metazoa; phylum Chordata; class Amphibia; order Caudata; family Ambystomatidae; genus Ambystoma; species Ambystoma mexicanum. The sequence continues at coordinate 468,123,751 of NC_090934.1, forward strand.
CAGATCTCTTGCTTCAGCTGGGGCCGCCCGCTGAAACAGCCTGCCTGCCTCTCTCTAACTTGAGCAGAACCATCTCCAGTTCTGGGAGCAACTCAAGACCTTTCTCTTTGCTTCTGCTTTCTCTCTTCCTCTCCCCTGCTGATGACACCTCTTCCAAGCCCTGGTCACCTGGCCACCCTCTGAACTTGGGCCCAGGTCCCTACCTGTCCAGTTGCACCTCACATTGCCTCTTGGCTCCCCCAGCACTTGCAGTCTGTATCTGTAACCCTACAGTTCCCTCTCTCTACATTCATGAGCCACCCACTGGCTGCACTTTCTGATTACCTGCAATGAGCCACCCGCTGGCATCACTCTTGATTACCTGCATTCTCTATTGCCCCCCCTTTGTACTTCTCCCCTTCCCCTTCCCTGCGCTTGCGCAACCTGGATGACACAAGGCCTAGTGAGATCATTGTTTTGTCCTCCCTCTGTTTCCCCCTCCTTGGGCCTCATTACGACCCTGGCGTTAAGGATTTAACGGCGCTGTAAAAGGTGTTGGCGCCGTTAAACCCTTAACGCCTGATTACGAGGTCCCTTTGCGGGACCTGACCTTAACGGCTGTTTTTTCCAGTCATTAAAGTAGGGACCCGCAAAGGGACTTTGGTGCTAATAACGGTACCGCAATTTGCGGTACCGTTATTAGTGCCTTCCCCATTCCCATTGAGCCCTATAGGGCAAAAATGGGAATAGGGAAGGGCCATGGCGGCATGGGGAATTAGCACCCTGCCAACCTTGGAATGGGGTGGTAATTCCCTTTTCCGCCATGGCGGACACCGGCATGGACCATGGTGCTAATAGCGCTCTCCAAATCACCAACAGCCCACGTGCGATTCTCCATGCCATTACACTCATCAAAGACTCTTTTATAATGAACGTTTGCCTCTCTAACAACTTTCATAACTTTCTCACGGTCCAACTAAAACTGGGAGCACCATAACCATCCACCCAGTGCATTGCTTGGTTCCTGGCCCTTCAATGACACAAAGGGTGAAACCTTTGTCACTGAGTGTGAAGTGGTGCAATACCCCCAGACAATCTATCTCAACACTGCACATCAAGGTAAAACAGATATCAATGCCAATTTAATCCCTCCCTTGACGAATGTATTGAACCTTTCCACAAGGTCATTCGTCCTGGGATGGTACAGTGCCTTCCAAACATGTGGTATGGAATAGTCTTCCAAAAACGTCCTCATCATTTTGGAGGAGAATTGCACACCATTGTCGGTAACTAGAACTCTGGGAAACCCTTTTCTGAAGAACACACTCTCCAGGAACCTGACCAGTTCACTGGTTGTTGCTTTCCTTACACATTCCCATTCCATCCACTTTGAGTGGTAGTCCACCATTACAAAGAAGTACTTAAATGCATCTCCCAATGCTTGAATGGGTCTCATCACATCCACAGCAATTGTCTCCCAGGGCTGGGCTGGCAATTCAACAAAAATGAAAGTTTTCTCACAAACTACCTTGTTCTTGTCTCTCAACAAACACTCTACACAATCTCTCACCTTTCTATCCAAACCATCCACAATAGGCCACCAATAGCTCTGACAGAACCACCTTTTTGTTGCATTCACCCCCATATGACCTTGATGAGCCAACTCTATCAATTTCCTCCGGAACCAATTTTGTCCCCCTTCTAACTCTCACCCCAATCAAGGATAGTTCATCCTTGAACTCAAAATAAGGTTGGAATTTTCTATCAAACGCCTCCCAACTGGGCCATCACTTACCCATCCATTCAGTAATCACCTTTAGAATGTCGTCCTCTGCAACCGCACGTTCCCATTCTTTCTCATCAATTGCACCTCCCTCAATGCTCGCCACAACTACTCATTCAGCGGTGACAGACTCCGCCTGTTCAGGCGAGCTCATCGACAAGTAATCCACAATCTAATTATTCTTACCCGGTAGATAACACACACAAAAATGATACCCTAGTAAACCTAGCACCCAGTTAGAAACTCTGGGAGATACTCTGCTCCAACCCACACTAGACAACATCTGTACCAAAGGTTTATGGTCTGATCTTACTATGACATGCTGGCCGCATAAACACAACTTGAAATGTATCACTGCTCAATACACAGCTAACGCTTCCTTCTTCACTACGGAATAGTTGCTCTCCACATCCCTTAGAGTTCCTCCCCTTTTCCATCACTCTGGGTAAATGATGCTCCTATACCCAAAAGGCTGGCAGCGACAGTCAGGTATGTTTTGTTTCTGGTTAAAACTTCCCCAAGGATGGAGCATTGGCAATGCACACCGTAATTTTCTCAAACGCTTCCTTACATTCCTCGGACCACACGTACCTCACCCCTTTCTTCAATAACATTCTAAGGGGTGTTGGCAAAACTGCAAAATATTCTACAAACTTGTGATAATATTCTGATAAGCCCAGGAAGGAACGTAGTTGTTTTTGATCTTTGGGTTCAGAGGCCAGACTCATTGCTTCAACTAAGCTATGTTTTGGGACAATACCTTCAGCCGAGATACAATAGCCCAAATACTCTATGCTTTGAACACCAATCCCTGATTTGCTCCTTTGGACCATGAGCCCTGCTTCTTTCAATTTGTACAATACTTCTCTCAAGATCTTATCATGCTCCTCAACAGAGCTGACATGAACTAGCATATGATCTTGAACACAATGACTCTCCTCACACCCTCCAGCACTTTTTCCATAACTCACTGGAAACAACAGCCGCTGATGCCAGCCCAAAAGGCATCCTATGGTATTTGAAGGTTCCTTCCAGTGTAATGAAAGATGTGAGTTCCTGACAGTCTTGCACCAGTGGCACCTGATGGCAAGCCTAGGAAAGATCATAACTGTGTAATGTGTGGTGTCTCCCAAAAGAGCCAATCCTTCAGAGATTACAGGCAAAAGATGCCTGTCCTCCAATATGTTTCTGTTCAGATCCTTGAGATCCACACATAGTCTCAGACTCCCATTGACTTTCGCCACAATAACCACCTGAGATAGCGATTCTTTGCCTTCAACCCTTTCAATCACACCCTTTTGCATCAGTGTGTCGAGCTCATCCTTAAGTTGCCCATGTAGGTGGTGAGGAACAGGACGTACTCTGTGGATGGCTAGTACAACATTGTATTATAACCTAATGTGATGTTCAAAATCTCTGAGCTTGCTAGGTTGTCAGAGAAAACATCTGGGAACTCATTGGCCCACGTATCCTGAACCTCTGCGATGGATACTGGTACCTCCGAATTACATTGAATCCAAATGCCTAGGCTCACCTGTTCATTCCATCCTAAAACAGATGAATCTCTTTTTGCCACAATTTCGACCATTGTAACATATCACAGCCTTGAATTCCCCCAGCATTTCAATTTCTACTCTCACCACAGCCATGAAGGCAGATGTCCTTCTCCAGGAGATCCTCTACTCTCCCACCAATGGCCTCTGTAAAAATGTCGCCCCAGATACAATGGTCCAAAGAGAGACACTTTCAACTTTCATTGTTAGTGTTCTTCCATTGACGGTGAATTGGCCTAAGGGGCCTCTCTTGCCCCCAGTAATGGCAGAAACTTCAAACATGTGATAGACACTTCCTGGCTTGGACTCCGTTTGGGACAAGTGTGCAACCTCTTGTTCTGCCTTAGGTGTAACTTGCTCCACAGCATTCACTCCTCCCTCTGCACTTGCACTTAATACAGTATGAATTGCTGGATGGACAAAACAGGCTTGAGGACAGATGCCTGGTGCTGCCGCACTTAAAACACCTCATCTCTCTATCTCCTTCATATTCTTTCCTGTTTCTGACAGCACACACTTCATTGTTGGGCTGTTCGAGCTTCATGTTTGTATTATAGTGGGCTCTTGAAGGCCGGCATACTTTGGGTGCAAACTTGCCCCACCCCCCATTACAAGCATGTAGGTTTCAAACATCTTTCTCCATCCATCCAATTTGATTAGGGTGGTGCCGGGTTCGGCAAGAAAGGTTGGGGGAGGAGGAGTCCCTGCAGCAGCCATTATACAGGTGTAGGCTTCACCCAGTCTCCTATGGCTCTTATGGATGTGCCTTTGCATTCCCTTTGCCTTTGTGTACCTTATTTTGTTTTCTTATCTTTCATTTTTTAAAAATTATCTTTTATTTTTTTATTTTTTTTCAGACGTCTACTAAAGTGTTTGAGGACTATTATTCATTACCCTTTACCAAGATGTACATCCAATCCTACTGATAGAGACCACCATATTGTATGAAAGGTTGTATGAAGGATTGCAAAATGTCTTTGTCGAATAGTTATTGCTGATTTTGCTGATTTCTTTTATTGCAAACAGCAGGGTCCCCCGTGACACCCCCCCTTCAGCCTCCCACCCCCCTCACTATATACACTGCCCCAACTTACTCTATACCTGTTGGCGGAACAAAAATCTGCAAACAAATGTGGCAAAAACGAATTTGGCAAAGTTGCCATTTGGCAATCGTGAGCTGGACTGTATGTAATGTGACATTGGGACCAAATAGAGTCAGTTCAGAGTTTGGACCCTGCTGCCAGCCGTACAGAGACACTGGCCCTCATTAGAAGGTTGGAGGTAACCATGCCGCCTTTAGCGGCATGGTTGTCTCCTTACCGCAATCCGGGCCCGGGTTACTCGAATGAGGAATTACCGGGCCATCGCAACCGTGGCGGACCCGGTAATTCGCCGTCTGAGGAACCCGGAACCGGTCCATCCCCATTCCCATTCGAGCCCCATAGGGCTCAATGGGGATGTAGCTAACAACGGGCCCGTTAATGACGGGCCCGTTGTTAGCTCCCTGGCCTCCTCGCGGGACCCGGTAAGGACGCCTAGTTTTTCCAGGCGCCCATTGCGGGTCCTGCGAGGAGACCTCGTGGTAGGGCGGAATGGGTTTACCGGTGCCGGTAAACCCTATCCTGCCAACCTTCTAATGAGGGCCACTGAGTAAGATTGCTCTCTGCCTCCTTGGGTACCCAACATGCGTGCATAATACACAGTGCCCTCTGTGCTCTGAAGTTTTGGGGACGAGACATGCAACCAGGTGGGCCCTCCAAGTTCTTGATGTTCTTGAAAGGCTCTAGCTAGTATAAGCATCACAGCAATATGGCTCAAACTGCTTCACAGGCCTGGACAACATGTCCTGCAATCCTGAATCACATGAATCTTGGGTGCATCGTCCAGGATGAACTTCGGACAATCTTCTGGAAAGGTTTGTCTGAAGTTCATCCACATTGCTTAAAAAGAGACACAAGGCTGGAGATCCCATTCAGTGTCAGGCAAATATCAGAAAGTCACGAGGTTGTTGCTAAAGGCAAGCTTGGGATAGTTAGGGAACGGGTAATAAAGAGGGGTTCATTTAGAGTAGTTGTAGGAAAAAGGGTATGGAGAGGTAGTGAGGCACTGGGAACCAGACAGAGTGAGATCTGGGTTCCGCTGTAATAGCTGCATAAGAAATAACAATGTTTAGAGAGCCTACTCTAAATATTGGTCTCATGTGAAATGAATACACTACACAATTAGATATTAAAAAAGTGATATTTGGGGTTGGTTTTGCTTATGGAGCGCTGTGTGGCTCTTTCAGTGAGTCTGAGTCTGATAGATAGCAGGAGGGTGGTGGGGGGCATTATTTGTTTTCCTCTGCTGTTATGATTCACAAGAAAGAATATTAATTAGAGATAAGGTGCTGGAAGATGCTCCTCTGTAAATAGGTGACAACCTTCTACAGTCCATAGTAATCAGATGTAAGAGTCGCTCTTCCCCACTCCATTTGCCAATGAAAGGAGGCTAAAGATCTGTGAGTGTCTGTTTTGGGGTTCCAGCATCACAGTGTCTTGCTGGAATATGAAAACGTTGTGTCCTGGTAGGAGGACGTTTTCACATTACAAGATCATGACAGGTCACTCACCACCATTGCTTGGTCCAGGACAAGGAACTTCTTGAAGAGCATGAGCCAGCCAAAGCAGATACCTCACAGGTAGGAGCAAAGGATGGATGGAAGGGTTAGCCAAAGCAGATACCTCACGGGTAGGAGCAAGGGAGGGATTGAAGGGTTAGCCAAAGCAGATGCCTCACAGGTAGGAGTAAGAGGGGTGGGGGGTTAGCCAAAGCAGATGCCTCACAAGTAGGAGCAAGGGAGGGATGGACGGGTTAGCCAAAGCAGATACCTCACAGGTAGGAGCAAGGGAGGGATGGAAGGGTTAGCCAAAGCAGATAACTCACAGGTAGGAGCAAGGAGGGGGGGGGGGTGGAAGGATTAGCCAAAGCAGATACCTCACAGGTAGGAGCAAGGGTGGGATGGAAGTGTTAGCCAAAGCAGATACCTCACAGGTAGGAGCAAGGGAGGGATGGAAGGGTTAGCCAAAGCAGATACCACACATGTAGGAGCAAGGGAGGGATGGAAGGGTTAGGAAGGAGCAGAGTCCTGTGCAGGGTTTGCCAAACGAATCGGCCAAGAGCGTTCACACACACACATACAGAAGCAGCGGTAGGTGTGCAAGGGTTTCATTCCCATGGACAAACTTACTGAGCAATATACTATAATTGTAAACAATTCTGGTCATGCAGCTCTGAGGTACTAAACCCATGATTTATTTGTTTTAATGGGTGCTCCCAAGATGAAAATAGGTGTTCATCCAATTCGAAAACAACTTCTTAATAGATAAATGGCATTTGGGCCCTCATGTTATATGTATGCTGCATATACATAGATGGATATATGGTTATAAATGTGGTTGCGTTCCCAGGTGCACGCATGACATAACATTTTTTAACCCCTTAAGTGCCAAGGACGAGTATGCTCGTCCTTTTGCATTTTTTTATTTATTTCATTTAATTTATACCGCACACAATAGACCCGAAGGCGTGATGGCGCAACAAGACACACAATACATAAAAACATGAATAACAAATAACATAGGAATGGCGCTATAACTATCCAAGCAAAGTAAATACATCATTAGTGAGAATAACCAATACAATATGGTAGTAATTGAGCAGTCAGTTCAAGACAATGTTCATCTTTGATATTGAGACTTGATCATAGACTTGCATAATAACCTGGCACTTAATGCTGCCTACTAAAATAGTGTATATATGCAAAGTAACTGGTCAGGGTGTCGGTGGTAATTTTATGAGCAGTGCTGATCACCCTTCAAATTTGGGTCACTTAATAGCAGGCAGACTTGGGGGGCTGGGGAGTGGGGAGATTTGCTGCATTAAAACATGGTAACAGCATCAGATCATATCATCAAAACCAAGTGCACAGGCGGACAAACTGACTACAGTAATACACGACCTCATCCTTACCTTATCTGTATCACCCGACTGCCCCCATCCACTGATCCCAAAGAATGAAAACTGGTGCCAGGTGTGCTATAAAAAAAAGCTGCTGCCTCACGCTAACTGTACCATGCAGTGCAGACTCACTAATACGTGCTGCGGAGGGCTGAGAGGCATTACAGGTTGCTGGGCACATGTGGTATCTCGCAGAATTAAACACTGTTAGACCTTTGCAAAGCAACTGTGCACTGATCTTGTCTATGCAGTGATAGTTCCCAAGCCGTATTGTGCATGTGCCCACCAATACTCTACCTGTAGCCATGGGCGAGGGAACCTTGCACGGGCGCTGTCCATGTTGCACCTCTAAAACCATACTCTATCCCTACCCATTTGGTACATGTGCCAGTTCTTGCTTGCCTTCTCCTTGCCATAGATGTGTGCAAGGAAATCTTGCATCTAAACCACACTTGCCATGTCGATGCTGTGTGTGTGTTCCCCAGAGAAGCTTGTGCTGACTCTGCCCATACCCAAACCACATGAATTCAGGAAAGCCTACACTCTCCCTACCAATGTTGTACCAGCACCTTTTTGTGAGTGAAGCTTGCAGTGGTCATATCCTTGCATGTCTCTTCAGTAGGGGAGCTTACAGTGAACATGCATCTGCTCTACTTCCATCTCTTTTTGATGGAACCGTGTGCTTGATCTGGCCACGTTGCTCATTTTTTCTGATTAAAGTTTCCACGGACCCTGGCCATGATGCATCTGTACCCGGTGCGAGAGAAGAGTGGACGGGCTCTTCCCAAGCTTAACTTGTTAGATTTGTTAGGGATGCACTTTCTACAAAAATGGGCTGTGTGTTGGAGAAACAGGGGGATAGCCACACCTCACTAAGATGACATGTCAAGAGGCTTCAGCTCGTTTGGAGACAGGACATATTATAGTCAGGAGTAGAGGAAGGTCGAGGGGGTGGCAACATTTCCCTTTTCCTAGAGCGGAAAAAATCCTGGAATCAGCCCTGCTTCACAATTATCTTCACTTATACTATGAGGGTCATTATCCCAAGGGTTGAAGATAGTCTTAAACTCAGAAATTCTCAAGCATTCAAGGCATTGTGAATGAATGTGGTTACTTCGGATTAGACTACTTGGTAAAGTGCAAATGTCTTCCCCTCAAAGGGAAACCATGGCACTGTGGCTATTGTAACATCTTAAACATGTTGTCTATTCAACTCAGGGGGAAATTAGGGCACTTAGAAGCTTCCTTAAGCCCAACCATAGCAAATTGTGGCTGAGAATTGCACACCATGGAAACCTGTTTAGAATGGGGTAGTGATACCCATGTCCTATATAGAGAATGAGGAGACATCAATAAACTCTGATCAGTCAAGTGAAGGCAGCAGTGAGGTACACACTGCTGAACCTGGCCGTTATTTGGCCGGAAAAATGAAAAGCTGTGCGGACCATGCAGGGATTTGCATCTGACACTCTCGGTTGTCTGCTGCCAATGATGAGGCAGGCCCTTACATCTCACACTCTCTGCCATGTGCAGCCAATGACCATGCACGTCCATCCATTGGTGTCTCCAGGGTGGGGTCACGGGCAGCACCTGCCTCCAAAACAAACTGGCGTGCTCCTCTCCCCAAGAGGCAGGTGTGGACTCAGGTTGCCATGATTGCTGCTTCTCTATGGAGAAAGCCAGCATAGAGAAGAAGAGGGAGCAACGGGAGCCAGGTATGGGGCTCCTGCTCTGGCTATTGGGGAGCATGAATTCCAGGTATGGGGTTTGCAGTCTTGGTGGCAGGGGACAGGATGCCAGGTATAGGGTTTGTGTTCTGGGGGTTGGAGGGGCAGGGTGCCAGGAATGGGGCTTGCAATTGAAGCGAGAAATACAAAATAAAGATTATCAGCTTTTAAAAATTGTGATGTAATTAGGTGTCATTTTGATTTTCCTAGCATCTGCTCTGTGTTGGCATCCTTTTTATGTGAAGAGTCAGGTGATGTACTGTTTGTGGGTTCGGAGTCAGTGACACAAGGTCTGGGCCTCATCAACACAGCTGTATTTGTGTAAAATTAGTAATTCAGGTGGGGTCCTTCCTGACGAGGCAAAGCAAACTGAGAAGTGGACCGATTATTGTTCTGTTAATCCTGAGTTCGTTGTAAACTACTGTAGAACAAGTTCTGCTTATGCCTAGGTGTAACAGTCTGCTGACCAGCCTGCCACTTTGTGTATAAATTAACTCTAAAACCTATTTTCATGGAGTCACTTTTGTTAACCACATGGTTAAGCAAATCCTCCCGGCCGAAATTAAATAAAAGGGAACTTCCTTTGAAGCATGGGCCTCTGTCTCATCTTATTGTGTTTTTCCTTAATATTACAGTAGCCAATCTTGGTTGTTGGGGGCCAGGATGCCAGATATGGGACTTGCCCTCTGGGTGGTGGGAAGGCAGGATGCCGGGTATGGGGCTTGTGCTCTGGGTGATGGGGCGCAGAATTCAAGGTATGGTGCTTCTGTTCTGGGTGGTGATGAGGCAGGATGCTAGATATGGGGTTTGTGGTGGGGGCAGGATGTAAGGTATGGGGCTTGTTTTATGAACAGGATTCCAGGCACAGGGCTTGCAATCTTGGTGGTGGGGGGGCAGGATGTCAGCTATTGGGTTTGTGCTCTGGGTGATGAGGACAAAAGGCCAGCTATGGGGGGCCAGGATGCCAGGTATGAGACTTGTGCTGTGGGAGGCCATATACCAGACATGGGGCATGTGCGCTGGGTGGTTGAAGCAGAATTCAAGGTATGGGACTTGTGTTCTGGGTGGCAGGGAGGCAGGATGGCTGGTATGGGGCTTGTGTTCTGGATGGTGGGGGAAGGATAACAGGTATTGGGTCTGTGCTCTTGGATTTGGGGGTGCAGGATTCCAGGTATGTGGCTTGCAATCTTGGGACTTGTGACTGGGTAGTGTGATAATCGTTCAGATGGTGTCACTTCTCCCGAGGGGAGAACCCATCTCCATGAGGCTAGGGAGGAGAGGCTTTTAACCAATAGTCCCCCTAAGGGTGTTAACATACGGGAGGATCTCATGGAGGGGGACTCCTCTCCTAGGGAAAAGGATGTGATTGTGAGGCACCGCCCCCTTGAACCTCAGCCCGGTAGGCTGACTGTAGGACCTGTACCGCATGGGTCTAAACTCATGTGTAAAACATTTTGTTACTGCGAAACATTGAACTACCCTGATGGTTAGGTAATGAGGAGAAGAAGCTCCTGTCAACTCTACGAGCAAGCAGGAAAAACACCAGAACAACTGCAGTCAATGGAATGGATGTTACCTCAGGGCAGACCCTACTATATCAAGGCAACAGAAACAAATGAAGGCAGAAGTGTATCGGGAAGGATACCGGAGAGATTACTAAATAGAGAACCGGAAAGAGCAGTAGAGGTCGAAAGAGAAAACGAGAACCAGAGAGAGATCGAAGCTGAGAGAACACCAAAAGGCAGACTTGAGAAGCTTGAGCAAGAGACGTGGAGGGTGTGGTTCAAGGGAACGCACAAGGATGTCCTGCAGGCCGGCAGGGATTTGACAGTGGAAAAAGTAAAAAAAAAGAAGGGTAAACACATCCCGCATGGAGGCAGAATGCCAAACACTATACAACTGAAAGCTAGTGGCCAGTAGGTGAGAGGCAAGCTGAGCAAGAGAAGGAGTGGCAGAACACACCAGTTGACCAGAATTACATTGTTCTTAAGACGCAGGAAAAGCGTCATACCAGTCAGCAGAGAGTCAGCCTTATAGAAGGATGGAGATTGGGTAGCGGTGACGGGACCTGTAATGAGTCAACCTGGTGGTCCAACAACTGCGTCAAAACTGCTAACCCTATACGTTGGCACAGCTACATACCCAGATTCTTGTGAATCAACAATTTTGACCATCAAAGGTCCTTCATAAGCACCCTTGAATTTACTCTTGGAGACAGGGTGATTATTTATGGCGGGCCACCCCGTCACACTACAGCAAAACACCATAAAGTCCAGCTACTGTTCGTAATCCAGGAGAATGACTCCCTTCCCCTGGATGTGAAGTGTCCAAACACCTCTAAGGGTGTTCAAAGCAAAAGTTCCACAAAAAGTCTGGGTTCTCCGTAACCCAGAAGAAAGTAAATTATTCACTTAAAGTTCTTATGGGGCTAGCAGAATGACTCCCTTCTCCTAGCTGGGCCCCACATTTCTTTCTCAATTCTTAATAGGGTTTGCTGCTCCCTTAGGAAGGTTTTCAGTTTCTAGGTTTTGTACAATTCTTGATCCATCCCACTGGGATGATGAAGCTGTTCCCAGATTTCCTCTCCCTTCTCCAGTACCACCTTCCTGTGGGACTGGCCAGGGAACAGTAGCCTGAGAGGTGGTTGCTGGATATTCTATACAGGCAAGGAAGGTCAGGTCCCTGGTCCTCTTCCTGAAAGCCAACTGTACAGGGCCCAAAAAGCAAACCCCAATGAGAGTGGGAGAAGGCAATTCACCGTCATCTGAAATCCTACTGACCAAGTGAAACATCCCAATGCCAGTACAGGTAACAGGAGTTAACAAAAGTCTGGAAGGGAGCGGATGAGCGGTTTAAGAAATTAAGCATTCCATGAAACTTAAGGCAACAAGGGAGAACAGTGAATAGTATGAACTGAGAGCACCTACCTCACTGATTAAGAAGACTTGTTGTTGATGAACCTGAGAACCCAACTCCCTGAAAAACAGCAAAAGGGGGTTATCTTAGTCACCCTGGAGAGTACAATGGAGGGACCTAAAAGGGTTTGAAGCCCAGGGATAGTTTATGCTCTCCTTCACTAGCCGAACATCAAATAACTGGGGAAGCCCCTGCCAAAGGAAAGAATTTCTGTACACACTCTAGAATCATCTGAGGTGGGACAATAGAGACAAAACCAATCCTCTTATGTCGTCAGTCTGTTACACATTGAGGATTTGTCAACACCAAGTCCTGCCAAGAGTCCCGTATTTTTCAGCTCATGCCTTTACCATGCCTTCTTCAAGATACAAAGAAAACTCTTATTGTTGTTATTTTCATCGTGCTTGAAAAACTAGAAAAATCAAGAACCCTTTGAGTATATAAGCCATAAAGAAAAAGAGACGACAGTATACCATTTTTGTGATACAGTTCCCTGGCCAGTCCCACAGGAAGGTGGTACTGGAGAAGGGAGAGGAAATCTGGGAACAGCTTCATCGTCCCAGGGGGACGGATCAAGAATTGTACAAAACCTAGAAACTGAAAACCTTCCTAAGGGAGCTGCAAACCCTATTAAGAATTGAGAAAGAAATGTGGGAACCAGCTAGGTGAAGGGAGTCATTCTGCTAGCCCCGCAAGAACTTTATGTGAATAATTTACTTTCTTCTGGGTTACGGAGAACCCAGACGTTTTGTGGAACTTTTGCTTTGAACAACCTTAGAGGTGTTTGGACGCTTCACATCCAGGGGAAGGGAGTCATTCTCCTGGATTACGAACAGTAGCTGGACTTTATGGTGTTTGGCTGTAGTGTGACGGGGTGGCCTGCCATAAATAACCACCCTGTCTCCAAGAGTAAATTCAAGGGTGCTTATGAAGGACCTTTGATGGTCAAAATTGTTGATTCACAAGAATCTTTGGGGTCTAATACGGCTGGGCATTTTGGTGCTAGGGCATCTCTCGACTTCCCCGGCATTGGCTCCCCCCTCTGTAGAGGAGGAGGTGCACGCATCCGCAGGAGATCCTACTCCCCTACCTCCCCTGTATTGGAGACATGAGACTGTGCCCTGTCTAACAAAAGCTATTGTACCAATACTGCAGCAAGTATTTGGAAGAAGGTATACCTTGAGACAACCATATTGAATTTATCCTCGAGTTGATGATGGCATACAGGAGGAACTCTCTGAAGGAAATGAGAAAGAGCGAAGAAGGCAAACTTATGATGTCATAGAAAAGTGTCCATGAAATCCTGAAATACTGAAAAAAGACAATGTATGGATCCTGGAGGAGAAATAATGAAGTAAAGAATCAATTGAACCTTAAAAGTGTAAAGGAAGATTACAGGTTAACAAGTGCTGCAGAAATCAGAGGTATAATGACTGTACAAACGCTGAAATGCAAGGTAGATCAATCAAGTCATCGTATAGGCTAGCTGCAAATAGTAAATGGAATGTAGGAGGATCCGCCATTGTATAGAAGCTGGAGATTGGTATCATGAAACAAGTAAGCCAAAGAACCATGGAGAGAGAATGAAAGGCTGTGTCGCAGTAGAATAGCAGGTTGGTGGAGCTGCGTTGTGAGGCTGTCTGGTCTGAAGTCAAGAACTGGGAGGTCAAGGTCAGCTATCTACGCTGAAGGGAACATGTGTGCGGAGGATGAATCAGCCCACGTCAAGGTGCAAAAAAGAATAGAAAAGGTGCCAAGTATTAATTAATTTACATAATTTAAAAGCTTGCAGAGTGAGCAGAATCATGGTCTCCTGTCACGTGAGTCGAGGCTGGAAATAAGGCTTGAACTTGGAGTTCCAGACACAATAGTGAGTGCCCTCATTCCCGTTGCATTCTGAAAACAAGAATACTCTGCAAGGCCAAGTACAATGAGAATTTCATGGCATAATGCATGGATGATGAGAGATGCTTAACAGCACCCTTGTTTCCAGATCACTACACTACGAGTCTGCCTGACAGGGCCGTTGCACCTGACAGGTCTGACCCTGCTGGGTGCAGCAGCCCCGGCAGGCAAAGTTTCCATGGAAGCACAGGCACCATCAGCAATGGTTCTGGTGCTTCCGAGTGCCCATTCTCATGGAGTCCAATGGGACTCCATGGGAATGGGGACTTACATTTTCTTGCGCCTGACTTCGCCGGCCGCCGGGACTTGTAATGTCCAGGTGGCACCGGGAAGCTAGGTGCCCGGAAACGGTGTTACCAGGTCGGCAGAAACCCGTCGGTCACACTGGCGGGTTACCGCCAACCTCATTATGAGGCCCATTGTTATCCCACACCATATGTATTTAGAAGTGAGGATTGGCAATAGGTTTATTAGTATAGACTCTATTATTTTGACAGAAACTCCACTAGGACTTGCTCCCATCTTTAGATTTAGTGTTAGATATCGTTCAACCAACCCAATGAAGTTTAATAAACACCCTTGAACTGTGATCACTTGTGTCGGTATTCACTGTTTGATACCATGCCTTCCTTACAGTAAATACTGTTTTTTACTTGATGAAAACTTAGAGCACTTGGTTATTGATTGCACTGCATTGCACTTAATCAGAATGAGTTTTTGTAACCATTTTGTACATAACAAACTAACTCTCCAATTGAAAGAATTCTGGTTAAGGATTCTAAATGGCAATGAAATTGCCTTAATAAGTGAATCAATTAATTATTTGCACAACATTTTGAAATGACCCTTTTAATAGGTGATCTTAACAAAGTCACAATATATTTTTTGTAATTTTCATATTTGATCTACCTTTTTAATCATTTACTTGGAACTTGTTATACTCTATGTATAATGCTACACTATTTTACTTACTACCTTCATTTGTGTCATAATTCAATTGTTTATGAAAGATTTGTAATAAACCAAACACAATTTAAAAAAAATCTCTTTTCATCCAACTTTCTCCAAACACTGTGCTGTAAAAATGCACCATTTTGACATCGCCAGGTTAAATTTTTGCTACATTGCCCACGTCAGGTTTGAAAAAACATTCACATTGTCCATTTCCAGGTGGCCTCCCTACCTTTGTCTGTGCCCCCTCTAAATTTGAGTCATGGAGAAACCACTGCACCCTTCCATCTGATACTCTCTGCCACGCGCAACCAATGACCATGCAGGGCCTTGAATCCGAAATTCCCAACAACATGTAGCTAAGGCCCAGCCTGGCCTTGCATCTGATACTCATGACCGTGTACAGCGATTGCCCATCCAGGACCTTGCAACTAATACTCTTAACCACATGCAACCAATGACCATGCAGGACCTTGCATCTGATACTCTGGGCCACGTGCATCCAATGACCATGCAGGGCCTTGCATATGATACTCTTGACTGTGTGCAGCCAACGGCCATGCAGAGCCTTGCATCTGATATTCTTGACCACATCCAGCCAATTACCATACAAGGCATTGCATCTGATACTCTCGGCCACATGCATCCAATGACCATGCAGAGTCTTGCATCTGTTAATCTCAGTCACATGCTGTCAATGATGACACAAGGAATTGCAACTGATACTGTTGGCCACCTCAAGCTAATAAAAATGCAGGGCCTTACATCTGATACTCTTGGTAATGTCCAGCCAATTAACATGCAGGGCCTTGCATCTGATACTCTTGGTCACATGCAGCTAATAACCCTGTAGCCATGTGCTGCAAATGATCAAGCAGGGCCTTCCATATGATACTCTTGGCTGCGTGGAGCTGTATAGTTGGGCCACTAATCACCTTAACCCAAGCAGGCCTACCACTTAAGGAATGAGTGCACGTTTGCATGTAAAGCAAGTTTATTGTACTATCATCCCGGTAGGAGCTAGGCAACACCGCAGAGTAAAACTAACCTAAGTCTCAAACCACATAAGTTGACACATTGTATACATTTTTGCAACTGTTGAAACACTCAGATATATTTTATTACAATCCTTTGCCCACATGTGATTTGACAAAACCCATACAAAGAAGTTCCATCTTTCTACGATTCTTTAATTTTCATAGGCCACTTTTTATCTTTGCAACCATATTCAGATTGTATTTGTAGCACACCACTTCTTGGGATTCATCTGTTGTCGGTTGTGGCATCATCGCACAGTTAAACATTTGTGTAAAACCGTAATTCATTATAGGTCACAACTGGCCTGAAACCTCTTGACCCCATGGTTTGCATTAATACTTCAAGTAACATGAGGAAAGCAGAAAAAAAGTTCTCTTTGAACTGGCAATAACTATCTCATCCACCCCAATTTTACTTGTGTCCCGGAACATTCTAATGTAAATGACTATCATTTCAGCATGCTCTGCACATCTCAGAATACAACTGAAACCCCCTGGTTATCGATCACTTTAGCCTTGTGCGTAACTTCATCGCATGTTTTTTACTGGTCAAAAGAAATGAACGGGTCTCTCTGCAAAATCTTGATGCTTTTAGAGAGATTATATCTGCCTCCTGCAGAACTACAAAGCCATAAACAGTGTGTCCTGTTCAACGGCTGACCATCTGCTTGGTTAATCATTGCTGCTCCTTCAACCTTTCAGCTTGGAAAACTAGTTATTCCAAAATGCTCAGAATTCATCCTGTGACCTCCCAGCTGCAGAGTTGTAATACATTTATAAAGAAATCCCTGTGCATGCAGATTTATAAATTCCCTATGTGTGAATTTCTATGTGCATGCATGTTTAAAAACTGTCACCTCTTCTTAACACTGGATTCTTCAGGACAGGTCTCCCTTCTCCACATGCGCACTATGAACCTCTTTGTCATCTCACACACCCCATATCTGAATCGTGTTTATATTTAATTTATCGGTTTTAACATTTTATCTTTCTATGCGTGTGCAAATCTAATATGCATCAACTTAAACCAAAAGTAACACTAAATTGACATATCCTATTCACATTTAACTACACTGGATACATATGAAATTACAACATCAAGCTGATTTCACGGCACCGCCAGTCACATATATGGCACGTGCAACATGAACACCTCTTTATCGTTGGGACCTTTCCTGACCACCCCAACATTCCCCCCTTTAGTTAATAATATAACTAACAAATCATATTCCTGTTTTAAAAAAATCATCTTCTTGGGAATCAATCCTACAATCATTTCTCATCCCAGTCCCAAAATGGGCATACTCCTCCACTGAACAAACTCCACTCGCCCCCCCACCATTTCTGCCATATACCTGCTGCTCCACTCAGTCATCCCAACCTGGTTGGAGGATACAAAACAGCTTAAGTCTGAGTACCAATATGAGATGAAATGGTAGTGATTCAAGCCTTGGACAGGGTCACAGTCATCATGGCAGCTGCTTTTTTCAGAACAGCATTAGAAAATTTGACAACAGCAAAAATTAATAAGAAAAAAGACAAAACTAGGTAGGAGAGTTTTTACAGAAAGTCTCCTCCACGATGGTACCCAAGAGACAAGCAAATCTAACTATTTGTAATTCCTGCCTCATTTTGCATGTTCACACTGAGCTCATGCAAGGCAGCGATAGTCTGTGTTAGGGTCCCCTTTTCTGAATCATTGGGAGGCACAAATGTGCAGCACGTGCTCCTAACTTCTGATGGACCGCTCCCTCCATGGCTGTTAGGAGGTCAAGGATGTAGTGATTTTGTAAAGTCATGAGCCTCTCGACCTGCAGCTCTTCTTTGATTGCACTGAACACAGATTTAGATGAATTAGCAAATAACAGGAACAGGAGTTCATATCTGGTCACCTGGAGCCACTTGCCATTTGCTACGGTTTCAATGCCAGGAGAGAGGTAAAAAAGTCTCAGTGTGACTAAACAGTCGGTACTGCTCGAGAATGTTCATTAAGGCTTTTGATGATGCTGCCGAAAGCTAGTTAGAACGCATGGTGCCTTGCAATATTTCCTGCTTCCCGTTTGTATGTGTATTTTGTTTATTTGTGAAGCGTGCAAAGCCCTTAGGCATCTGGGCACATTTCTTAGCTTACAATGTTACATATTTACATTACGAAATTATAACTGTACAAAAAGCATTAGTTACAGAATGCATAGGATTATCAAAGAGCATATTATCCCTGTTCATATTGGGGCTGAAAACAGAGGGGCTCTTGAATATCATCTCTAATTGGTGGGGCCCAAATGCTGCTAAGCGGTGATGGCCACATTGTTACCCCCCTCCATACCCAGGTTTTTCCTATCCCATAACGCCCAGAGTGCCTGTAGGACGGGATGCTCCCTTGCCCTGCACGGAATGGCATCTCGAGGAGCCCATAACCATTCCCCCAGAGTGACTGGGGCAAAGAGACCATTTTCCAGAGAGACCCATATGAACAGGGATTGGTCAGGGCAGGGCAAATGTGGAGGGATGGCACATTCTTGTCTAAGGGAGAGCTCTAGAGGAGCAACAGCGCCTTACTATTAACCCCTTGCCATACCTGCAATTGAAGGGAGTTCTCACAGACCGTAAGTGGAAAGGCTTGTTGCAGCACCCTCTGACACCGTTTGAAAATATATTGAGCACATGCTCTGACTCTAAGGGGCTCTCCTTCTGACTTTGCTAACTTCTTTTCTTCTAAGATTGTCTCCCTTCGGCAAAAAATTCTCACCTCCACCTCTGACTTCCCTGCTTCTTCGCCCCCCCTCCCCCTTCCTGTATGTCCTCCTTCTCACCTGTCTCCCCCTCTGAAGTCTCCACCCTCCTATCCAAAGCCCATCCCACGTCTGCCCCTACTGACCCTCTCCCTTCCCTTCTCATCCCTAAGATTTAGCCTCTTCTTGTCCCCTACCTCACTTCCTTCTTCAACATTTGTCTCTCCTCCGCTACCTTTCCCTCTGCCTTTAAACATGCCACGGTCATCCCCATACCAAAGAAACCTTCTGCTGACTCATGCCTCACCTCCAATTTCAGACCTATCTCTCTTCTCCCTTTCCTTTCCAAGCTTCTCGAACGTCTTGCATACTCTCAACTTTCATCCTTCACCACTAATTTCTCTATCCTACCACCCTCCCAATCAGGCTTTCGTCCTAAACACTCCACTGAAACTGCTCTCACCTCTATTCTGAACTCCCTTCTTACTGCCCATCATGCTAAACAATCCTCTATCCTTATTCTCCATGATCTCTCTGCAGCCTTTGACACTGTTGATCACCCCCTCCTACTTCACACTCTCTCTTCCTTTGGCTTCAAAGGCTCTGTCCTCAACTGGTTATCCTCTTACCTCTCCTCCCGCTCCTTTACAGTCTCCTGGGGTGGTCGGTCCTCTCCTAACTATCCTCTTGATTATGGCGTACCCCAAGGCTCTGTTCTTGGCCCTTTTCTCTTCTCTCTATACACCTCCCTCATTGCCCCTGTTATCTCCTTGTTTGGCATCTCTCACCACTTCTATGCCGACGACACTCAACTCTTCCTCTCCTTCTCCTTCTCAACTGACCTCCACCTACAGCTCTCTTCCTGCCTCACTGCCATCAAAAACTGGATGTCTTCCCAATTTCTCTCTCTTAACACCGACAAAACAGAAGTCTTATTTTTTCCCTCTAACGCTCTTCCTCCTCCCTCACCTCCCCCTTTCATTCACTTCCCTCCCTCCAATCTCCCTATCTCTTCTCAGGCTCGCAACCTAGGCGTTCTCTTCGACTCCTCTCTCTCCTTCTCCAAACACATCTCCCTCACTTCTCGCTCCTGCCGCTTCCACCTCTTCAATATTTGCAAAATCCGCCCTTCTCTCACTTTCCACGCTACTAAACTCTTAATATCCTCCCTTATCTTCTCCCGTCTCTTCTACTCCTCTTCCTTACTCTTTGGACTCCCTAATTCTCACCTTGCCCCTCTTAAATCTATCTACCACTCTGCTGTATGCACCCTTTGTCTCCTTACCTCCCGTGATTCCATCTCTTCCTCTCTCTCCTACCTTGGCTGGCTTCCTTTTCACTCACAACTTAAATTTCAATTTCTCTGTCTTGTCTTCAAATCTCTTCATGGTCTTGCCCCCCCTATCTCTCCTCCCTTCTCTCCTTCTACTCTCCCTCCTGTTCCCTCCGATCAGCTGACCATTTCCTTCTCACTTCACCTCCTCCTCCCTGTGCCTCCTCCCGTTTTCACTCCTTCCAGCTCTTAGCTCCTTTACACTGGAACTCCCTTCCTCTTGCCATCCGTTCTTCCCCCTCCTTCCCTTCATTCCGCACTTCCCTGAAATCTCTTCTTCTCCATCCTCCTCCTTGAATCCCCTACCCCCTTCTACTTCCCCCTTCTTCTCTCTTTCCCTGACTCTCTCCCTCCCCTCCTCTACCCCCCTTTTCCTCCCTCCCTTTCCCCCTCCTGCCCTCCTCCTCTTCACTCCACCCCCAACCTGTCCCCTCTCCCTTTCCCCCCTCCCCTTTCAGTTAATTGCTCTTTCCATTGTTTTGTTGTTTGATTGATTCATATTGTTATGCTTCAACAGTTTATCGTTCATGTTTTATGTATCATGTTGTTCTTTGTACAGCGCTTTGGAGTAAGGCGCTTTATAAATCAATAAAATACAATTACAATAGCCTCCACTAAAGCCAAATGAGATCAGGATTTGGGCTGGACAGAGAATCAGGCTGGCTGGGATGCTATATTCAATGATTAACATGCCATAAATTAATCATGGCATGTAGACCCTTTCTAACCACCAAAAACTGCACAACAATAGCCAGAGCTTTAGTCCTGTCAAAACTTGACTACTGCAATGAGCTCTAAATTGCGACTAGCCGACGAAACACCAATAAGTTACAAGTACTACAAAATAACGCCATCAGGGCGGCTCTGAATATCCAATATTAGCAGTAAGAAGAGTGGTAATATCTTCTTCAAAAGTAGATATTGGTCCTGGTGGCCTATAAATACGGTGCATCATGAGTGTTTGGGTGGCTGAGACTGGGAGCGTGACGGTCAGTAGTTCTGCCGAGGGGAGAGATTGGCCAGATAGAGGTCTAAGGCCTAGAGAGGTTTTATATATAAACACGACCCCGCCCTTCGGTTTGGTTAGAATCTCTGTGACATCTGATGATGGAGTACTCATTGAGAATGGCGAGAGAGGGCCCAGCTGCAGCATGCAGCCAGGTCTCTGTGATAGCTAGAAAGTCAAAGGACTTAGACTGTAATGTAGTCTGTAATATCTAGTGTGTGGACTGGTAATGATCTGGCATTAATTAGAGCGCCGTTAATGGGATGGGTGGTTTTGTCGAGACTATGCTTGTTTTTAGCAGACAAGGTGATTTCCCTGGTTGAGGTACCTATAGTTGGTAAATTCTTTGGGGGGTCCGCAAGTTTGTTAGTGTTGTTCTGAGGTTTGGTCACAGCAGAGGTTTTGGGCACTGATAGGACTGGAAGGAATCTGGAACCAAGTCTGTCATTCCTGTATTTCAATGCGCAAGGTATGTCAGGTGTGGGTTTCACAGCGAATTGTTGGAGCCAGAGGGCTCGTGAGTTTAGGTAGGGGTTGTGCAATGAGGATGTGATGTAATGTATGGTTTTGGTAGCCGGATGTAGGCAGGAGGGCAAGATGGCTGTAGGGGGAATAATATCTGATGATGGGAGCCTGTTGCTCATAGTCTGAATGTTGCTGATGGAGTTAGGCATGTTCTTAGCCATATCAGTGGGGAGTGGTGAGTGGTTGCTGGAGATATTCATATCCAGGATGGGCTGTAGCATGATGCAGAGTAGCAGTTGTAAATGATGTAGTGTGTGGATCAGATGCATAGTGTGGACATATTGGGATGAAGCTGAGTTCCGGGAGATGTTTGAGTAGAAGGGTGGGCTAGAGGAGCTTAGGCTTATGTCAGAAATGTCATACAATCAATTGCTATGTATATAAGAATCACCTCCTGTCATTACCAGCATCAGTTACTTATCACAAAATAGATGGCGGACAGGGAGACCCAGTGCCATTTTTGAGTGTGTTTCCCTCTGTGCGTCATCACAATACTTAGCAAGACACTTGTTATGTCTGTACATGTTTTACAGTTTTCAACATAAGTCGTTTGACCCAAGACCTTCCGGTTTGGATGCAGAACCATTCTGAAGGTTAGTAGCAGTGAGCACACAACATGAAAAAGCATTCTGTGTCGGTGTAGGGGGACCAGAATCCCTTCATGCATGACTGACGTGGATCCAGCTCTTGATGCCCTCCACCTTCACAGCAGTCAATCGCATAGATCACCGGAAATAGAACATGGAAATGCCCCTCATTTCAACAGCGTACAAATATCAGGAAAAAGATCTGGTCTCCTGGGAGCTGTTGTTGCTATGCTGAGCAGACACAATCTGTGAAGATATAATCTTAACACATTTGGTCAAAATTCCTAAAATATTACCTTGTCTCCTCTACTAGGACTTCTGCAGTCTTACATGCATCAGATGCAGGGGGTACAGGTGAAAGAGGTGGCGCAGCCTACGCCTGTCACGATCTTGTGAGGGCTGAGGTGGTGCTCGTTTCCTGGCTGATTTGTCAAATAAAACAGTAATACCATGACTTAAATCGTTGCATATTTTCACCAGCAGGGCCTTCAGGACCCTGGTTAAACTTTCCACAATCCTGTTGGCCTGCAGGTGCTATACCGAGGACAACCTGTGCATGATTCACAAAACTGAAGTAATTTCTGCGAATGAGGCATCAAAAAAGCGGGTTCCATTGTCAGATTTTAAGACCTCACAAATTCCCCACTGTGAAATACATCTCTCACCAGAAATGTTACTGCAGAATTAGCATCAGGATGTAAGCAGGGACCAACCGCAAGCCACTGGGAGAATGGACAAACAATCAAAATAAGATAACGATAATTGTTACATCTTGTGAGCATGTCAAAAAGATGTATATGGAGCTCCCTAAATGGCCAAGTGGGCCTAGATAAGACTCCCCATACTGACCTCATGCATTTTCTGGGATGGAATTTCTTGAAAATTACACAGTTTCCTAGAAATCTAATTACCTGTTCCTGGAGGTTTGATTATAAACCATTGTGCCTGCAGCTCTGCTGCAATTTGTCATAAAGAAGTGTGCAACGGGTAATGTAGTTGCTCTAGAGCCATAAGACGTAGATCTTCAGGCATTTCTACAATCATCATCAACTCCTGTCTCAAAAGCAAATCCATGGCTGAAAGAACACATCTTCTCTTTTTCCAGAGCTCCTGTTCTTGTCTGGGTGCTTTTCCTTTCATTTCTATGACTTGACGGATCGGGACTGCAATATATGGGGCTAGGCAACTGTACCTGCTGGGACATGGCTTGAATTTTCTGGGAATCTTTAAATGGTAAATACAGTGCTTCCTTCGCCGCCTTGTCTGCGGCATCATTCCTGAGGGCTATAGAGTTAGTATGATTAATATGCGCAGTGCATTTCACAATACCTACTTCTATGGACAGGATTAAATCTGCAATTAGTCAGGATAGGAGTGCATCATGCTGGATAGGTGTTCCGGCAGATCTCCAAAACACTCTTCTCTGCCACCTTGATCACCCTGAATGCACAGAGGAGTTGACATACACAGAGTCAGAATAAATGGTGTCTGCCTTACCCTCAATCATTTCTAGTGCCTCTATGAGTGCCACTAGTTCCTCCACTTGTGAGGAGTAATACGAAGGCTACCGTCTCTTCAGTCTGACCTGGTATTCCCCAAAAAGCCCAAAATGGCTGCACCAGTATGCCTTTCACCAGTGTCTAATTGATCATCGAGGACCCATCAACACACAGTACCTCACCCCCCTCCACGGCATACTCTTTAACAATCATCCTTTCTTCATCTTCTCCATCATAGAGGGCACAATCATGAACAATGGCATCAGGTTTTATGGGCTCATCTACAAATGTCTCAGGATTTACTAGGTGACACTGTACGGAATGTAATGATGCATTTGATAAAATAACCTCGTATCCTGAAAAACTTTGGCTCCTCAAAGTCAACTTGGACCTTTCCAAGATCTCAAAGAATGCATGCTCCATGAACAATGTCACCAGGCAACCCATAGTAATGGTTGAGACTTTTGAATTGCAGAAGCAGTTACTGCTAAAGCTTTCTCACAAGGGATCCGTTCCTGCATCACTGGGTCTAGAAGTCTGCTATAATATGCTAAATGTTTATTGCCTAACAATGTTTGCTGGGTCAGGACCACTGTAATCACCTGCCGTTTCGAGTGAGATAACAAATAAAATTGTTTCTTGTCATTCGGGGATCGCCAACACCAGAGCATTGCTGATAGCAGCCTTGAGTTCTCGGAAGCAACTCACCATTACTTCAGACCATTTTAACAGACCTTTCACCTTATGCACTTCATTAAATCCCTGCTGTAAGGGCCTTATAAAACTAGAGTAGTAGAAGATACATGATCTACAATAATTACAGGGCCCTAAAAACTGGTGGATTTGTTTCACCATGACTGGCTGAGGTGTATTCTGAACTGTGGTGGCTCTCGCTACCATTAGCTTCTTTCCTGTGGGCGATATCACTTGCCCCAGATATACTACCTCTGTCTGGATGTACTGCAATTTTCCTTTGTCCACTTTGGACCCCTTCACTGCAAGCAGGGTGAGGAAAGTTACTGATTCTCCTTGATTCTGCTTTTCTGAAGTCCTACAGACTAGCAAATCGTCCACAGACTGGATTACTGTACTGGGCACCTGTAAATTCCCACCTTGTTAAAAACACTCAGAGATTCACAGTACCTCTGGGGCAACCTTGTGTGCTCAGATCTCTGGCCACAATACATGAACACTGCTAGGTACTGAGAATCGGGGTGTAAGGTGTGAAGTACCTGAGAGTATCACACCTAGCAAACCTCAAGAGTACCTTGTTCAGGTGGCAAAGAAAGGGAGGACCTTCTCTTATCCTGTCCCTAAAGGCAGATGATCGGGAAAAGATCACCTGTGTAGGGGAACCCGGGGTTACGCTCAGGAGAATGCCCAAAGGGAGATGCAGTATCTTGACAGAGAAGGAGAGGAGGGCGAGATATCTCAGGCTTTCATGGGCTGTATTGCATCTGTCTCCCTTCCTCCTGTTAGAACTCTCCTGCTCTGACCCAACATTTTCTCCGTACGTAATCAATCCTCTAACATCCCAAACCTGGTTACACCCAAAAATCCTAACTACGAGAATCATTGTTTCACCGGTATCCATTAGAATACTCCCCATCCTTTTTCCTCCTGTCCCTCTGATTATCATTTTCCACATTCTCAACCTGATCGGACAAAACACTATGATTCCCACAATCCCCGTTGTTCATGTCAGGAACCCCACTATTTCCACTTACCCAGCAAATCCTGCCAATCCCGTCCCTCTGATTGTCATCTTTTGAAACTCCAATCTCCTATGGCAGTATACTACTGGTCCCATGATTCCCTATGTTTTGTTCTGCATGCCGGTCATTCTTGTCCATTTTGCAAAACTTCCCCATCCTACCCCGTAGGACACTCGAAACCTCTAGCATCCTCTTTTTCCAATACAAATACTTTTTGTTACTGTGATAGAAAATGGACTAATGTTGAAACTGTTTACCTGACATGTCCCAACCCAAAGGTGAAGCAGAGTCAGGTAATTACTGGCGATAACCACACACACCTGACAGCCCTTTCCTTTCCCCACAGGGATAAAAGGTGGAGCCAAAGAGCACACTAAGAACACGGCAGACAGCACAACGACACAGCTAAGCAGGCGTAGCAGTACAAAAGAAGGAGAAAGGTGGCAGGAAGTGAGAAGGTAGCAAGGAGATAAGAGACCTTGCCCTTTTTGTCCCAGATCCGCAGAACCTTCGTGGAGGAGAGCCTAAGACTGCGAAGAATAGCACAAGTGTCTTGCAAAAGATTTCAACGGTCCACAGAGAGTATGGCCGCCGATATGAGGGAGCGAGGGAAACTCCTGCTACCATGGTACCGGCCTTAACTCCTGTAAAGCAGAAAGCCAACCAGTTAATCACAGCCGGTGAGTCGAGAGGAGAACCAATAAGAGCCGGGCTGTGCTGAATGAGGAAGGCAAAGTCGCAAGTTTGAAGCTAACTTCAATGAACTGTGAGAAAACTGTAAACGTGTTGAGGGGAGACCAGCTGCAGAGGGAACCGGCACCATGTGGGTGTTGCTCCGAGAGACTCTAGTCGCTCCTTGTCCGAGCAAAACTACGGAAACCAGAAGGCCGTAGGAGAGCTGCCAGAAGAATTCAAAGTGCTCATACTGGAGGTCTAGTAAAATCCTCATACAATTGAAAGACTTTGATCTACAAATGTGTGAAAGTAAGGGAAGTGAATCCTGCATGGTGATGTAAAAGGGAAGTGAATCCGACATGGTGAAAGTAAAAAGGGGAAAGTGAATCTTGAGAACATTAGAAGTGGAAGTGAATGTGAAGTTGGCAAGATTGAACCCAGAAGAGGGGTGCTAACAAGAAGGGGCAAAGTCTAAATTCGCAAGAAACAGTGTGTTGGCAAAGGCAAGGAATGTCCACTATGAACTGTTTGAAAAGACATTGACAAGCTGACGATGGGAAAAGAGAAATACACTATCCGGCTGGTTGCTTGGAATCCGAGCCCAACCGAGGGAGAAACCAAGAGACACCGTAGGACAGGAGAAGTAGATTGTCCCTCTTGTCATAGAGGGTCCGAGCCCAGCAGAAGGTGATCCTAGGGTGGAAGGCTAACATCCTAAAACTACGTAAAGCAATCACGTGAACCCAAGCAAGGGAGGTTCACAGCAAACTGTTGAACAGACTTACTTTTCTGAGAACAATAGCAGGAAGACTTGTTGAAAGCCATAAGGAACCCATGGTGGGTGGCAATCAGTCCAGATCGGTCTGAGTCCGAACGAGGGAGATCCACTGGCAATGTCATCACCCAAAATCCATGAAGAAGAGGAACACTTTTGAATGCTCAGCTCCAAAAGAGGGGGACCCGAGGGTGAGATCATCATCTGACGTGAACTGCAAAGAGAACTTTTTTGTTGTTTGTTATGTGAATACCTCAGACCCTCGAAGGCAAGAGACTTTCAAAAAGAAAAAAGACTTGGCCATCGACTGTCCTGATTGCTGCCAATGGAACTGTTAACTTGTGCTGGGAAAGTTTGAGTGTGTGCTGTGCTCCTAGCTTCCATTTACCCCTGCTTCAAACGTGTGGAAGGGAGTTCCAAGCTACTGCATCCTGACATATTATTTACAAACACTTCTTTCTTTTCTTAAAAACTATCCCACACCCTTTTTGTATTAGTTGTGAGGTTTGGCAATAGGTTTTTTAGTATAAGCCTTTATTATTTGACACAATGCCACAAGAACTGCCTTATTTTTCATTTGATGGTCGGCGCTTGTTCCCATCTTAGATTTAGGTTTGGATTAGGCATTTGTCCATCTTGCATACAGTTAAATAAACACCCTTAAACTGTGATCACTTGTGTCTGTCTTACTGTTGTCACCATGAGTTCCTCACAAAGATGACCGTGAAAAATGCATTTGTTAAATCAATCACCATGAAGCGGGTCATCCCATTAGGGATTTTGCAGAGAATGCGGGCAGGATTCGGTACTACCGAGAATTCCACCTCAACAATATTATTGAGGGTGCACAAATCCTGGACCACCGTCCAGCTGGACCCCTTTGCTAATACTTATTTTAACAAACAAATGAAGGATAGCCTACACCTAGGAATGCACCTCGACAGTAGGAATTAGTGTTCCCCTTTGCTTTCTTCACAAGGTAGATGGCCGTGTTACATGGGGACACAGAAGGTTGTACTATGCCTTGCTTAAACAACGCCATAATGGTCTCCTAAATCCCTTCATATGCCTCTCTAGACATAGGGTATTGCTTAACTTGTGGTAATATAAAATTACACCAGGTTTCTATTTTATTTTAACTGCTCTAACATTCTTTCTATAAATGGTCTGGCACCTTCTCCAAATCCTCTTTCCAATGTGGTGACATATTTCTAAAGATGAGCATGGTCTGTGGTACTTCCCTTTGCTCTATTGCTATCTGAAAAGGCACCATAATATCAAAAACCATCTCTCCTGTGTCTTCGGTGTCTTCAAACAATTGCTCGTCGGACACATACCTTAGCGAAAAGGTCGGAACTATGCACAGCACTGTACACCATTCTCCGCCTTCCTCCTCTCTGCTTGAGAGAATCACCCTACTCTTCTTGATCACTACTGCCTCTAAGAGAATTGTAACAATGGTGCCTGGTGTTACTCCTGCGGTGCAACAGGCTGAAACAGAAACTCAATCGCTTACCGCCATGCCTGATTTCTGATCCCCAGGACCCAACTCAACAAAACCATCACCCCATAAAGAAACAATGTTGATTGTACAGGCACCCTCTTATCACTCTTTCACTATAGTATGCATGCAAACATGCTGCTTCTCTTACCATATACAAACCTGGAGTCGAGCATGCTATGCCTTCCACTGTGAAATCAACCGAAATTCGCAACTTACTCAAGAGGTCTCTACCCTGGAGATTCATCAGGGTATCTGTGCAGTACATCAAAGGAGCAGATACATTTTGTGTACCTACCTTAAGTTGTAGATCTTCAGTATAAGAAACCAACTGGACAGCCTCAAAGAATCCCTGTGTGTCCATTGTTTTGCCTGACAAGGAGAACTCACCTTCTTTGACATAAGATTGTGTGCCCCTCGTAACGACCATAAATAAAAACTTTTGATCACCTACCTGCACACCTATCTGGGGTTCCTCTTCAGGATCAGTGGTAAAAGCCAGGGCTGCACACATCAGGGATCCCTGTGGGTTGTCCTACTCTTGGTACATATGAGCACCGGGAACAAAAAAGGACTCCCTCCAAAAACACTTGCTCTGGTGTTATGAGTAACTGTTCCTTGGGGTAAAGTATTTTTCTCCCATATCTGTACCGGTACCTGTGCTGGTATGGTCAGTGGTATGCCATAAGTCTGTGCAGCCCCAGTCACTGGGTTTTGCTCAACCCATACCTGATGTGAATACATAGACCCTGGGGCATATGGCAGGGTTGGGGATTGCATTTGCTGAGCTCCCACATTAGAAGTAGTGTGACCTGTCTTGACAATCTTGTGACACGTGTATTATCCTTCTGCACTACCAACATTGAATCCCATACATCCATCCAGAGCTGTTTCTCATTGGCCCATTAAACAGGGCCACCATTCCTCCGAACACTCCAAATGACCCACTTACCCATGGAAATCCTCTCCTGCCCCTCAGAAACCCTCTCATTTGCGTTGGAGCGGTGTCAACCCGTCCATCCAACCCTGTGTCATACCCGATTCACCATGTCCCTGTTGTCCCAATTGTCCCTGCTGTCCTTCCACAGAGATGGTAATCAAACTTTTGCTAGATTTTTCTGAACTAGCTTGGCATCTGCCTTTTGTGCCTGTTCTGTACTTTCCTTTTACTTCTCTTGCCACATTTTACAGCAATGTACAATATGTGCCTGAATTTCTGGCAAACTCTTATCCTACATCCTCACCACTTTATCTAAATCGTGCAGGAAGTCCCTTTTTTAGCGTGTGGTAGAAAATCACCACATTCTTGTCCCACACTTCTCCGGTCACTGCCCTCCACATCTCCTGAATTAACTGGATGTGTGCGGCAGGATCATCAGCCAATTTCATAATTTTGGCTAGAATTGAATTTATATCAGGCATATCAGGATACATGATATGATATGATATGGCATTTATAACGTGCCTATACACAAGTGTTTCAAGGTGCGATGAGGCTGTAACGCTCACCTGGTATCCACAGAGACGTCACTCAGCCTGTTCTGACCTCTTACGACCTTGCACCCTTCCCTGGAGGCTATTCGACCGGAGACTGGGCCTGAAACACAGGATTGGTAGAGTTTAACTCCCTATTGTCTCTGTGTGCTTGAACCCCTTCTTCCCCGGGATCCAACCCTTCCCTTTGATCCACAGCTCACCTTGTTTTCTTGGATAGTGTGCTCTCCATCGGGCTTTCGGCGCAGGGGCGCGTTGATTGCTGCGGGCTCATTGCTGCCTAGTTACTTCACTGGCAAGAGTCCGAAAGGTAAGTATAATGAGTCTTTTGAACAGTTCTCTAACTTCGTTACTTTCCTTCCTTAGATGATGGCCGGCGTCCGGGGATGGTGGCGTCCTGCTGAGATGAGTAGCGCTGAAGGTGATTGAGAGCGTGATGCGTGATGCACCCTTTCGTATTTGCATTGAACTGAGTTCTTTTTCTGTGTCTTTTAGGTGCTGGTGGATAGCCGGATGTCGATCTGGACCATAGAACAGCATTTTCTCGAGAAGTTAGATACAAATTGAGTACCTCGGTCTGAGACCAAAACTGAAGGAAACGCATGGAACCGTACGATGCCTTCAAGAAATAACTTTGCCAGAGTGGAAGCATTTGAGAGCCCCTTAAGAGGAATGAAATGTGCCATTTTTAAAAATTGGTCCACGACCACAAGAATAGTGTTAAACCCTTGACTTGGTGGTAGGTCAGTAATAAAATCGAGGGACAACGTGTGCCAGGGTGTTGGTGGGATTTCCAATGGTTGTAATAGCCCAGCCAGTTTCTGCTTGGATGGCTTGTTTTAGCACACACTCCACAAGATAGGATGAATGGGATAATGTCATGATCTCTGCTTCCAAAAGGTCAGGGTTTTCCCAACTCCCTTGGAAGCAGATCCATAACCCAGGTTCCGAGTGCCAACCAGTCCCAATTGGGACCTTTTGGACCCAGTCCTGGCGCCAGTGGCACCAGGCTCATAAATATGCCCAGTCCCAGCGCTGGAAACGCCGGGCTCATAATGCTTGGGTGGACTTACCTGCAGCAGACCATGCTGCTTACTTGCCTGCCAGTTGAGCCTCTGATCCTCTTCTGTTTGGAACTACTTTTCCTGTTGGGTGGGGCAGGAGCCACTCCCTAGGTTCAGAACACTGGAACTCTTCTGGAAAGCAGGAACTCTTTTCTTACCTAGGCGTGGCTGTGGAAGGAGAGACCTAAGCACTACAGGAGGCTATTTAAACCACACCCGATGGATGAATCTTGCTTTGCGTTATTCTGCATCCTCTGCAGCAGAACGCTCATCGTGTCTTCTGCATCTGATCCTGGGCCTAGGGAAAAAGGCTTACCATCCTGAATCCAGTCTTCAGCAACACCTATAAAGACAAGAAAGAACAGGTTAGCATTACGGTCTTCAGTGACAGCGCTTCACTTACCTGGTCCATCGGCTGTCACCAACGCCTCGCGCTGCATTCCGGCATCTGAAAGACAAAGGCTTACCTACTCTTCGTGCGCTCCGGAGGTCTTCGCACTGCATTCCGGCATCTGAAAGACAAAATCTTACCAGCTCTTCGCACGCTCCGGAGGCCTTCGGCGCTGCATCCCGCATCTGAAAGACAAAACAAGGTGCGTTTAAAGACATTGGAGAACTTTAATACTCACGTGCCATTACACCTTTCCACATCTAACCCAGTGGGTATTCCGGCACCCTGCAGCCGCTCCGAACTTGTACCTGCAAAATAAAAAGACAGTTAGAGCGCATCGTGAAGCAGGCAACAAGCGCTTACTTACGTGCTTCCAGGCGTTTCCATTCATCACACGGGCTCCATCTTCAACTCACTTCCGCCCGTCATCCGCCATCGCCGGAACCTGCAAAAACAAGAGACATCATTACTAAAGACTTTTAAAGACCTAAGAATTACTCGAAACTTACCGTTCATGCAGTAAACGACGGACAGCAGTCCTCTGAAGTCAAGAGGCCTGCTCCCCTTATCCAGTGAAGAAACTGGTTACAGCACCCTGCCCCGAGGCAGATGGAGAGCACGGCGTTCACTTACCTAAGGTGAGAGCGTTAACCTTTGGGGTTCTACAGGAGAAGAGAAAGGGAAGAAGAGAGAGACATTCAATAACCCAGGTCATTAATCCCATATTTTCTATCTGCAGACATCTTACCCTTCGAGTCAGACATACAGTGCACA
Organism: Ambystoma mexicanum; assembly: GCF_040938575.1. Classification (NCBI taxonomy): domain Eukaryota; kingdom Metazoa; phylum Chordata; class Amphibia; order Caudata; family Ambystomatidae; genus Ambystoma; species Ambystoma mexicanum. The sequence continues at coordinate 468,155,672 of NC_090934.1, forward strand.
GAGGTCCAGCCCAAAGAGCCAGCCGTGTGTTACACATCACCTTTGAAGATACGGTATACGCCCAGTCAAGACCGGCGCCTCTACGGGAATCAGGTGAGCGTTACAGAACGCAAAGCCTACCGCAAAACTCCCGTCCAGGCGCTATGGAAACCTCGGATACCGACCAGCTAGCCCAGTTACTTGGGGAACTAAGGGCAGAAGTGCATGCAGCCCGTCAGGAAACGAACGCTCTAAGAAGGGAACTGATTATTTCCAAGGAGCGAACAGATGATCTCGCTAGACAATTGCTACAGTCACAAGCCGGACAGACCCCGTTACCCGCATCTGGGGGAAATCTTCCTTCTACATCCTCTATGAATCCAGTGCAGATCAACCTACCTGGGAATGTACCTCTGGCTCCGCCCGAACGATTTTCTGGTGACCCAAGGAGGTTTGCAGTATTTATCAATCAGTGCCGGTTGCATTTCTTATGCCGGCCAGCAGCCTTTCCAACTGATCAAGCTAAAGTAGCTTTCGTGCTTTCGTACCTTAGTGGCAATGCGGCAGACTGGTCGATCCCTCTAGTAAATCAAGATGATCCGGTCCTCCATGATTTTCAAGCTTTTCAGCTCAGTATGGAAAAACTGTTCGCAAGACATTCACAGGGGCAGGCCTTGGACAATGAGCTTCTTTCGTTGCGACAAGGTAATCAAGACCTTTTGGCTTATATTGCGTCTTTCAACAGACTGATAGTGGAAACTCAATGGCCTGAGGACAAAAGGATTACGCTGTTTTATAGAGGTCTACGTGGAGAGCTCAAAGATGTGTTAGCCCAAGTAGTGAATCCCCCACAAGATTGTTCGGACTATATAGACTTAGTCGTTCAAATAGATCACAGACTGCAGAACAGGAAGGCCGATCATTCCAAGTTTGATGCTCGAGTATTTTCCAAACCGCCAACTCCTTCCAAAGGAGTAGACTCCGGGGAACCCATGCAAATAGGGGGCCTGAAAGGTCCTCTAACACAAAAGGAGCGGGAAAGGAGAAAACAGTTGCAATTATGCCTCTATTGCGGAAACTCAGGGCACTTTCTTCGAGACTGTCCGGTGAAACCTGCCAAGAAGGCAGTAGGAGCTGCAGTTACCAAAGTTACAAACTCTGAGCAGGGAAACGACCTCGCCCGACAAGAATAGAGGTCCTCTTGCCGAGCGTGAAAACCAGTTCCGTGACCTCGCATTTCGTGATACCTATGGTCCTCATTAGCCCTGATAATCCGGATCGATTACATGCAATTGAAGCTTACGTCGACAGCGGTGCCATCGGCAATTATGTGGATCATGAAATGGTTTTGAGGATGAATCTAACTCTTTGTCCCAAGGCTGTAAAGGACGTCATTACTACGGGGGATGGAACGGAGATAGCCTCCGGACCAGTAACGCATACCACTCAAGAAGTGACGCTAGTAAGTCAAGATGGACACCATGAGAAGATCGTGTTTGATGTGATCAAGGCTCCTCAGTTTCAGATTATTGTAGGAATACCTTGGTTAGAGAAACACAATCCTCTGATCGATTGGCGAGCAAGAACGGTCCAGTTTCCAGAATGTGTCTCTACTTGTCACCCTCCACCTGGTGTTGCACTGGCAGCAATTTCTTCAGAGACTCCCCAGTTACCTCCCGAATACCTAGAATACCAAGATGTTTTCCGGAAGGACCAGGCTAACTCTCTACCTCCTCATAGGTCTTATGACTGCCAGATAGACCTGATACCTGGATCTACTCCTCCTTGTAGTAGAATTTATGCCCTCACCGAGCCTGAGAACCTTCACCTTCGACAATACCTGGATCAATACCTGGCAAATGGGTTTATTCGTCCTTCCAAGTCCCCTGCTTCTTCAGCTTTGTTCTTCGTTCCAAAAAAGGAAGGAGACCTTAGAACTTGTATAGATTATCGCTCCCTGAACCAGATCACCGTCAAGAATAGATATCCGTTACCTTTGATCCCTGAACTCCTGGACCAAGTTAGAAAAGCATGCATATATACAAAGCTGGATCTTAGAGGAGCCTACCACTTGGTACGAGTAAAAGAGGGCGATGAATGGAAGACGGCCTTCCGCACCAAATATGGGCTATTTGAATATCAGGTCATGCCCTTCGGACTTTGCAATGCCCCGGCCGCCTTTCAATATTTTATGAACAATGTCCTCAGAGAGCTCATAGATGTGTGTGTTGTTGTTTACATTGACGACATCCTCGTTTATTCTTCATCGGAGTCTGAACATCGGAAACACGTGAAAATGGTCCTCGAAAGATTGCGTCAACACAAACTTTTCGCTAAGTTGGAAAAATGTGTTTTCAACGTGACTGAAGTTGAATTCTTGGGATTCATATTATCACCTGGCGGAGTGCGTATGGATTCAAAGAAGGTCGATGCAGTTCTCAAATGGCCATCACCATCCTCCGTAAAAGGTGTGCAAAGCATGTTAGGCTTCGCTAACTTTTACCGCAGGTTTATCCCCGAATTTTCTCGAATAGTCCAGCCCATCACTGCCTTGTTAAAGAAAAACAAACGTTTTGAATGGTCTACCGAGGCGGAACAAGCTTTCCAGGATTTGAAGACTAAATTTATCTCTGCACCAATCTTAAAACACCCTCGCCCCGAACTCCCCTACATCGTGGAAACTGATGCTTCAAGCCTTGCCATGGGGGCAGTTCTATCACAAAAGGACCCGGTAACCAATCAGTTGCATCCCGTGGCATTTTGGTCCCGCAAATTCTCGCCTCCTGAAATCAATTACACGATTACTGACAAGGAACTTCTGGCTATCAAGTCTGCCTTTAAGGCTTGGCGGCATTATCTGCTGGGGGCCCGACACACTGTTACTGTGATTACGGATCACTGAAACCTGCAATATTTGAAAACCGCAAAAGCCCAATCCTCTAGACAACTCCGTTGGGCATTATTCTTTGCCGAGTTTGACTTCATAATTACCTATCGACCTGGTACAAAAAACGGTAAAGCTGATGCCCTTTCTCGGATAGGAGTGGAAGAACACTTGATCAACCCTAAACCTGTACCAATCATTCCCGAACAAAGAATTCTGGGTGTAATCGCCACACAATCCCTAGAGGAAGTTAAGGATACAGCCAGGCAACTTGTAACTCCAGCAGACATACAGAATTGGCATCTGCAGGGAAAGGACTTTGCAGTAAAGGACAACTTATTGTATTTCCAAGAACGATTATACCTGCCCAGCACAGATTTACAGAAAAAAGTAATCTCTTGTTATCACGATTCTTTAATGGAAGGACATCCCGGTATGGCCAAGACCTCAGAAAAGATCAAGCGCTACTTCTGGTGGCCGTCTTGGAAAAAAGATATCAGAGACTTTATAATGTCCTGTGGAGTATGCGCTCAAAACAAGAGTCAAAAGGAAAGACCAGCAGGCCTCTTACGCCCTATTGACATCCCACCTCGCCCTTGGCATACGCTTTCTATGTACTTCATCACCGATCTACCTCCATGCTCCGGATATAATACGATTCTAGTAATCGTGGACTTATTCTCCAAGATGGCGCATTTCATTCCGCTCAAAGGCTTGCCAACAGCAGCAACTCTGGCCCGAGAATTTCTCGAAAACATCGTCCGACTGCACGGTTTTCCTTCGGTTCTAATTTCGGATCGAGGTAGTCAATTTATTTCTAATTTTTGGCGAAGTTGCTGTCGGTCGGCTCAAATTGATGTGAGACTATCGACCAGTCACCACCCTCAGACCGACGTACAAACCGAGAGGACCAATCAAACTCTGGAACAGTATTTACGCTGCATGCTGCAACAAACTGAAAAAACATGGAAAGACATCCTTTGGATAGCCGAATATGCCTACAATAACTCTGTCCATTCGGGAACTGGGAAAACCCCGTTTTTTCTTTTATACGGCAGTCACCCTCGAACCTCGGAGTTGGATCCCCTCCAAGATCTTGAAACACCAGCAGTAGACTACCTGCATTCTACAATCACCCAAGCCTTTAAGGAAGCTGTTTCTCACCTTCAAAGGGCTAAAGAACAATACAAGAAAGGAGCAGATCAACATCGGAAGGAAGCCCCTCAATATCAAGTAGGGGATCAAGTCTGGTTATCCACCAAATATCTACCTCTAAAAGGGCCACGCACATTCAACCCAAGATACCTTGGTCCCTATTCCATCACTACCATAGTAAACCCAGTAGCGGTCAAGTTGGACTTTCCCCCGCACATGAAGATACATCCGGTCTTCCACGTCTCTCTATTAAAACCCGTGCAACCTCAAACCCGACTAACTAAATCTCCAAAACCCATCCTAGTTGATGGAGAACTCGAGTTTGAAGTCAAAAGCATTCTGGACTCCAAGATCTCCAAATCTAAACTATTTTACCTAATTGACTGGAAAGGCTACGGCCCCCAAGAGAGATCCTGGGAACCTGCTGAATATGTCCACGCTCCTCGCCTAATGAAAAGATTTCACCGAACATTTCCTGACAAGCCAAAACCCCCGGAGAAGCCCGGTTTGGGAGGGGCCTTGAGGGGGGGTACTGTCATGATCTCTGCTTCCAAAAGGTCAGGGTTTTCCCAACTCCCTTGGAAGCAGATCCATAACCCAGGTTCCGAGTGCCAACCAGTCCCAATTGGGACCTTTTGGACCCAGTCCTGGCGCCAGTGGCACCAGGCTCATAAATATGCCCAGTCCCAGCGCTGGAAGCGCCGGGCTCATAATGCTTGGGTGGACTTACCTGCAGCAGACCATGCTGCTTACTTGCCTGCCAGTTGAGCCTCTGATCCTCTTCTGTTTGGAACTACTTTTCCTGTTGGGTGGGGCAGGAGCCACTCCCTAGGTTCAGAACACTGGAACTCTTCTGGAAAGCAGGAACTCTTTTCTTACCTAGGCGTGGCTGTGGAAGGAGAGACCTAAGCACTACAGGAGGCTATTTAAACCACACCCGATGGATGAATCTTGCTTTGCGTTATTCTGCATCCTCTGCAGCAGAACGCTCATCGTGTCTTCTGCATCTGATCCTGGGCCTAAGGAAAAAGGCTTACCATCCTGAATCCAGTCTTCAGCAACACCTATAAAGACAAGAAAGAACAGGTTAGTATTACGGTCTTCAGTGACAGCGCTTCACTTACCTGGTCCATCGGCTGTCACCAACGCCTCGCGCTGCATTCCGGCATCTGAAAGACAAAGGCTTACCTACTCTTCGTGCGCTCCGGAGGTCTTCGCACTACATTCCGGCATCTGAAAGACAAAAGCTTACCAGCTCTTCGCACGCTCCGGAGGCCTTCGGCGCTGCATCCCGCATCTGAAAGACAAAATAAGGTGCGTTTAAAGACATTGGAGAACTTTAATACTCACGTGCCATTATTCCTTTCCACATCTAACCCAGTGGGTATTCCGGCACCCTGCAGCCGCTCCGAACTTGTACCTGCAAAATAAAAAGACAGTTAGAGCGCATCGTGAAGCAGGGAACAAGCGCTTACTTACGTGCTTCCAGGCGCTTCCATTCATCACACGGGCTCCATCTTCAACTCACTTGCGCCCGTCATCCGCCATCGCCGGAACCTGCAAAAACAAGAGACATCATTACTAAAGACTTTTAAAGACCTAAGAATTACTCGAAACTTACCGTTCGTGCAGTAAACGACGGACAGCAGTCCTCTGAAGTCAAGAGGCCTGCTCCCCTTATCCAGTGAGGAAACTGGTTACAGCACCCTGCCCCGAGGCAGATGGAGAGCACGGCGTTCACTTACCTAAGGTGATAGCATTAAACTTTGGGGTTCTACAGGAGAAGAGAAAGGGAAGAAGAGAGAGAGACATTCAATAACCCAGTTCATTAATCCCATATTTTCTATCTGCAGACATCTTACCCTTCGAGTCAGACATACAGTGCACAGAGGTCCAGCCCAAAGAGCCAGCCGTGTGTTACACATCACCTTTGAGGATACGGTATACGCCCAGTCAAGACCGGCGCCTCTACGGGAATCAGGTGAGCGTTACAGATAATATCTTTAAGCCATGTGGGCCACCAATAATTTTGTTTTACCTTGGCTAGGGTTTTAGAGATTCCGGGGTGGCCCTCGATCAAGGAATCATGATAACCAGTCATTACTTGTTCTCGTAGTTCTTGGTTTGGTAAGAATAAACGATTCCTGAAGTAGGGCAACTGATCTTTTATCATGTAATGTTCTCCTTGTGCACTCCACGCTTGTAATTGCTCTGCACTCATCAGGTTTTGGATTTCTTCATGTAATTCTTTCTGAGTTATGGTTGCTGTGATTCCTAGGAGCTTGTCACTCGGGATGATTGCTATTGGGTCAGGGGTCTGCTACCCCTGCTCTTCCACCCCCATACGGGAAAGGGCATCGGCCTTCCCGTTTTTCACCTCTGGTCGAAATGTAATCACGTAGTCATATTCAGCAAAAAAAAGAGCCCAACGTAATTGTTGTGAGGATTGGGCCTTTGCCGTTTTTAGTTACTGGAGGTTCCGGTGGTCAGTTATTACGGTGATTTTGTGTCAGGCGCCCAAGAGGTAGTGCCGCCATGTCTTAAAACGCTGACTTAATGGCCAGGCGTTCTTTGTCTGTGATAGCGTAATTAAGTTCAGGGGGGTGTGAATTTGCACGACCAGAAGGCAACAGGGTGTAACTGTCCCATTTCGGGGTCCTTTTGTGAGAGGACGGCTCCCATAGCCATGCTTGAGGCGTCCGTTTCCACCAGGTATGGGAGATCAGGGCGAGGGTGGCATAAGATTCGGGCAGATGTGAATCTTCCTTTGAGTTCCTGGAAAGCCTCCTCGGCTTCTGTTGTCCACTGGAACTTTTTGTTGCTTTATCTTAGTAATGACGTGATGGGATGCACAATTTGCGAGAATCCTGGGATGAAGCGGCGGTAGAAGTTTGCAAAACCCAGCATACTTTGAACCCCCTTGAATGAATTTGGGGCTGGCCAGTTCAGGATAGCATCTACCTTGTGTACATCCATTCGGATTCCATTTGGGCTGAGAATAAAGCCCAGGAATTCCACCTCAGAGACGTGGAATGAGCACTTTTCGAGCTTGGCGTAGAGCTGGTGTTGACGGAGTTTCTCCAATACGGATCAGACATGTTTAACGTGGTCCTGCTTTGATGCAGAATATACTAGGATATCATTGATGTACACTAGAGCACAGACATCAATCAATTCCCATAGGACATCGTTCATGAAGTATTGAAATGCAGGAGGCACGTTGCAAAGGCCAAAGGGCATTACTTGATATTCGTACAAGCTGTATTTGGTGCGAAAAGCGGTTTTCCATTTGTCCCCCTGTTTTACGCGAACAAGGTGATATGCCCCCCTCAGGTCTAGTTTTGTGTAGATTTGGGCATCTTTGACTTGATCAAGCAATTCAGGGATCAGTGGCAGGGGGTAGCGTTTTGTTACGGTAATCTGGTTCAGTGCGCGATAGTCGATGCACATTCTCAAGTCCCCCGCCTTTTTCGGTACGAAGAATAGAGGACTGGCTGCTGGAGACTTCGAGGGATGGATGAACCCGTTGTCCAGGTATTGGACAAGATAGGCCTTCAGGTGCTGATTTTCTGGTTCCGTAAGTGCGTAAATTCGCCCACAAGGGATTTGTGCGCCGGGTATCAGGTCGATTTGGCAATCGTATGGTCTATGCAGTGGCAGGGTATTAGCCTGTTCTTTCTAAAAGACATCTTGAAAGTCCTGGTATTCACTTGGTAGGGTGCTGATTGCCACAGTCGCAAGCGTGGAGCTTCTGGTGTCTATTGGTTGTTTCTCTTGGCGATAACATGTTTGGGCGCAAGTCTTGGGAAAGGCCAATTCTTTTGCTCGCAAATCGATTCGAGGATTGTGAGCTACCAACCGTGGCATTCCCAAAATCAACCGGAAGTGTGGTGCCTTAATGAGGTCGAAAACGATAGATTCTTGGTGTCCATCCTGGCACAGAAGGGTTAAAGCTGCAGTGCATTGGGATACTGGACCAGAAGCTATTTCCGTGCCGTTGACAGTGGCAACAGTGTTGGTGGTTGATTTAGGGCGTAATGGAAGCCCCATCTTTGCCGCAAGATCCTGGTCGATGTAATTCCCAACGGCTCCACTGTCTATGTACGCTATTACTGCGTGCATCCGAGATGGTTGTTGGTGATTGATCAAGACCACAGATAGTGCAAAATGGGAGGTATGTAGTTCACTTTCTTCACTTGACAAGTGGACCCCTACACTTGCCGGGCTGGGGAGTTTTCCGAATCCTTGATGGTATCTTCCTTGTCCGTGGCCCCTACCGTCCTCCTCGGTGGCTTCACAGGGCACTCTTTAAGGAAATTACCTGACCTTCCACAGTACAGACATAACTGCTGCTGTCTCCTTTTATCCCTTTCCGCTTTAGTCAAGGGGGATCTGACCCCCCCCGATTTGCATTGGTTCTCCTGAACCTTCCGTTGTTCGGGCAGTATTGTCCTTTGAACGCACATACATAGGGCGAGGGTCCAGTCTGGTTCGATCTGCTCTCCGGTCCTGCAACCTATGATCCAGTTGAACAACAAGGTCAATGAATTCTGAGCAGTCTTTCGGGGGGGCTCACTACTTGTGCAAAAACATCCTTGAGCTCCCCCCGCAACCCCTGATGAAATAACATGGTTCTCTTTCCACTGGCCATTCTGCTTCAACTACGAGTCTATTGAACATGGCTATGTATGTTAATAGGTCTTGATTCCCTTGGCGTAGGGACAGAAGTTCGTTGTCTAATGCCTGCCCATGAGTATGAAGGGCGAACAGCATTTCCATCTCCTGCTGAAAGCCCCTGAAGTCATGCAGCAAAGGATCGTCTTGGGCCTCAGGTAGGATAGCACAAAAGCGACCCATGATTGGTCATTCGGAAAGGCCCCTGGCCTACAAAGGAAGTGCAGGCGGCACTGGTTCATGAACGTTGCAAACCTCTTGGGATCCCCCGTAAATCGTTCGGGTGGGGCCAAGGGAACTGCCCCAGGAAGGGTTATCTGAACGGGATTGGCTGATGGCGTTGGCATCGAGGACACGCTTCCCGGGTTTGGTGCATGCCCTGCTTGTGACTGGAGAAGTTGCCGGCTTAAATCATCAGTGCGTTCTTTGGCTACTATCAGCTCTCTCCTCAGGGTGTTGGTCTCCTGCCTGGCTGCATGTAGGATTTCGGAACTTAGCTGCCCCAACATGTGGGCTAACTGGTCAGTTTCTGACGTTTCCATGACACCCAGGTGGATTTTGATGTGAGGCTTTGTGTTCTGTAACGCTCACCTGGTATCCACGGGGAAGTCGCTCAGCCTGTTCTGACCTCTTACGACCTCAAGCCCTTCCCTGGAGGCTATTTGACCGGAGACTGGGCCTGAAACACAGGATTGCTAGAGTTTAACTCCCTATTGTCTCTGTGTGCTTGAACCCCTTCTTCCCCGGGGTCCAACCCTTCCCTTTGATCCACAGCTCACCTTGTTTTCTTGGAAAGTGTGCTCTCCGTCCTGCTTTCAGCGCAGGGGCGCGTTGATTGATGCGGGCTCGTTGTTGCCTTATTACTTCACTGGCAAGAGTCCGACAGGTAAGTATAATGAGTCTTTTGAACAGTTCTCTAACTTTGTTCCTTTCCTTCCTTAGATGATGGCCGGCATCCAGGGATGGCGGCATGCTGCTGAGATGAGTAGTGCTGAAGGTGAGTGAAAGCGCGATGCGCGTTACACCCCTTTTGTATTTGCATTGAACTGAACGCTACGTTTTCAGCATGGATGCTGGTTATGAAGAACAAATGCAGTTGATAAGCGTGGTATGCGGCGCCTCTAGATTTTTCCACGCTAACCTGGAGTGTCTTTTCCCTCTTGCAGATGGATGAGAAGTTCCGAAGACAGAGTTCCCCCAGAACGGCTGGGATTCAGGTAAGCATTTGAAGCTCGTACAGTATTTAAAAATAAGCAAAGATTTGCAGAATGCTTACTAATGCCTTTTTTCTGTTCTTTTCCCTTTTCCTTAGGAAGCAGCGTGCCGGGATGGGAATGACACCATGAAGATGCCCGCAGAACAGAAGGAGCGATGAATGATGGGCAGAAGTGCCGCAAGGTAAGGCTGTTCCTAACAGTATTCTTGTTCTTGCAGGAACTGAGCGCAAAAGAAAGATGCCGGCCTACTGGAGACATGGTGAGTGTCACGCTGCAGGTGCAGAAAACGCAAAGCATGTTTCTCAGCCTGGGTGTGGCTTAAATAGTCTCTGGGTATCCCAGGTGTCTCTGGGCCGAACCACACCCAAAAGACTAGACCGCACATCCAGGTCTGGGAACCGAAATATTTGGGGGCATCCATCTTGTCCCCATTGTTGGGTGTCCTGACCCACGTTTGAGCTATCATGCTGCAACATTTGGTGCCGTGGGCTTAGAAAATCCAAGATGGCCAAAAAGCCCACATGTGCGCCAAAATCCAGGAGAACCACGCAGTTTGTGCACACTAAAATGGTTGCCTAACTTGCCACCCACCAGTGCGAGCAGGATGGGCCGGGGTGCTATGAGTGAAATGTGTGCCAAAGGAAAAACCGCGCTTTAAAATTACCTTTGGTTTCTCTGAATGCCAGCTCAAAATGCCTATTTTCAAACATTGCAACACATCCAAAAATCTCACTGAACACCAGCGGACATCTGGCGGAATGAAGTATGTGTGCATACTAAATCTGGGAAGTGGAAGAGCCCCAAAACAATGTTCATAACAAGACTGGCTGAGCTCTGCAGGTCTGCAGCAGCCTAACTGAAACTGGATTTAAAACTACCAAAAATCGAAAATGTTTAAATTAACTGAGTGACCTACTTTTGAGTGTCACATAGTTTGTCACTGTCGAAATGTCATAGTTTTGTACTTAGAATCAGCATTCTAGCTGCATATGTAAAAATTGTCTTGACTTAAACTGGGGAACAAAAAGTGACATTTTACCTGAAACCTGGCTTAAGGAAACTGGAATTCTGCCAGACAGCTACCCCCGACAGGAGTGGGGGCTTGCCCAACAAATGCATTCCCAGGCCTGGCTGCATTCTGTTGCTCCTGCCAAAAGGAGGTCACACACTCTCTGATTGAATTGCCAAGGGACTGCTAGAGACTAAACAAAGGCCCCAGGCAGAGGGTTTATTGGGGGGAGGTCATAAATGGCTTCCTCTTGAACAATGGGCCTTCCAGGGCCCAGGCAGATGGTTTATTGGGGGGGCCGTAACATAGCTTCCTCTTGGCAGAAGCTGGGAGGGGCAGGGTCTCTGAGCTTGGCAGAAACTGGATGAACTGGTTTCTACACCATGTGACCTGAAAAGACACACCCCTGTTGGCTAGAACATGATTCTAAGAAAGATGTATAACTCACAGTGCGGACTTGTCAAAATTATTTAAATTATACCATAATTCTTGTGATTTTCTGTGCACGTTTTAAGACGCGTTGGGAATTTGTGTGATGTTCTGGGGCAAAACCCCGCTATTTATTGACACCACATACTCTGTGTTTAAGCTAGTGACCTGGAAAGTTACTGAGATATGTATGGGAGGGGGGTGTATATGTGTATAAATCTGGAGAAAAATCCGATGTTGCAAAACCCACTAAAAAACGCAAAATGTTGCCGTTTCTGAATGCAAGCTCTTAGAAACATCAGAGTTTGAACAGAGTATACCTCATGTGATACGTAATGGGTGCATGTAATTTCAAACCACTGTGTATCTATGAAATATGTCTTTAGGTCAAATATAGATTTGTGGGCAAACTGACCAGGGGAGGATCCTCTGACCCATAAAACCTACAGCATCACTCTGACTCACATTTCCTTCCCCCAATCATGGGAGAGGGGAGAATTGGGCCAATGACAAGTAGAAAGGGGCAGGCTTAGCTAGGCCCAGGCACACACCCACTTTCAAAACACATAAAAAGAGACTGCTGGGACAGGTAGAGACTTTCAATTCCATTTGCTGCGGAGCATGCTGACCGACGACTTCACATCCAGAGATCCTACACTTAGACTTCTAAGCTAAACAGAGACTACAGAACTTTGAACCAAGAAGGCCCACTGCAAGCAAAAGTATTTGTCAGCAGGCCCAAAAATCATTTGCAGACTATTCACAGCCGGACCCAGCTGTTGATTCTGGCCTAAAACCCTGTGCCAGAAAGATCCAGAAGCAGTGCTGTACCCAGAGAAAGCAGAGCAGTATCCAGAACCAGAGGCCAGAGATCCAGAGTGACCCAGACCGCTGTTAGCAGAACCAGAGAGCTGGCCCAGATCACTGTGAAGTGCCGAGACCAGAACCGGAGTCCAGTCCAAAACCTGACCAGATCCGTGGCGAGGCCTATGTCAAAAATATATTGTGAGTACCTAGCAGAACTGTGCAGAACCAATCTCTTAGTTAAAATAATCTAATCCAAACTATTTTAATCTAACCAGAACTGCCTCCTAGAAGTTGTCACTTGTTATTTTGCAAAGCTGTTACCTGTCATTTTCTAGCTGCAAGCTGTAACCTGTGGCTTTGAACTTTTAAAATTTCAAATCCGAAAAACAACCTTCACAAAATCGTTCATAACTCCGTAACCGTTTGGGCTACGACCTTGGTTTAACTTTCCTCTGAAAGCTTAGAATCTAACCTTTCCGAAGAGCCTAGAACTGACTACCTACTCCTTATACTTTCTCCGCAATCACGATTCACGGATTCGTGAATTTTGCCGCGATTTGCGATTTGGCCCGATTTCTTTACTTGTAAAAAGATAGCTGCTTTTGCCTGAACTGCTAATTTTCGTTTGCCTCTTAAGAACCATCCCTGAATCATTGCTAGAGTGAGCCTGAACTAATATTAACTAGATAACACTCACCCTGAACCTCCTGAAGGGAATTAAAAGCATTTTCAGCATATTTCTCACCGCATTGTCACCATATTCAAAGCATTTTGCCTGTGTTTCAAAACTCCTATCTGTTGTATAAGCTGCTGGGGGGGGAATTGAACTGAATTCTATTTGATTGCATTCCTAAGAACTGTGTGCTCTCATCTTCATCTACTTACATTGGATAAAGGGGGGGGGGTGAATTGTCCAAGAAAGTGATTACATTGTCTTTTGCTGAAATTCTATCAAGTTATTTTCTGTACTGCATTTTCATTCCACATTGCATCTATTTGAAACCATAAAAGTATTGTTGCTATCTTATCCATCCTATACCCACTCATCATTGATTATAAAGAAGTGTGCTAGTGCCAGACTATCCATTATTGATTACTGCCCAGATGAAGTGTGATATTCAATTATTAATTTATTATAAAGTGTGATATATATATATTGTTTACATTCTCAAATAAACCTTTTAAACTTGCAAAACAGAACTACTTCTTGGCTCAGTGGGGTCAGGGGGATTCTAACAGAGGGGTGTTATATAGGGGTAGTCATCCAGAACTCATGAACTGGACATAAAGATTTATCAATAAGGGTTTCCATTCACTATCCCAGACTAGGCATTGACTTAGCTGTAGTGTTGAATTGAATCCTCTTACAAATTGGGGGCTCGAGCCGGATGTCTGGGTTAGATCTATCACTTGTGCAGATTAATACAGTGTGCCAGCTGACCAGATACACATATCCGGTCGGATCACCACGCTGTGTTACGCTGTAAAGCACTCCTCAAAGGAACGCTCTAAGTAAAAAAGGTCTGTTTTGCAAAAGTAAAATACAAACTTCTGTAAGTCAGGAAGGAACTCAAATTCCAGAATGACGACCTTGGTAGATATGAAAATAGCCAGAGAGCACTTCTTACATAAGCTATTTGTGAGAGGTGAGTGGACTCATCAGGACCAGACGGTCTGGTTACAGGCAATCGCACCCCAGATCACTGAAACAGGGTCAGATAAATGGAGAGACCAGGGTCCCTTACATGTGGCCCTGAGTGAACTATATATGTCCCCTAAGGCCAAGGATGAGCACAACAAGATTGCCAGGGTAGCGGCATATTTATATTTACATATGGGAGCCATGCAGGACAAATGTGCTGAAGGCCAAGATCTGGCGAGTAGGCAACTGCTGGCATTACAGAAGGCCCAATCTGATCTGGACTCTTCTGAGCAGAGGCTGCAGAGGAGCCAGGAGTCAGAAAATGATAGTAGGCAGTATATCATTAAAATAAAAGAGGACATGGATATACTGCAACAGGAAAAGACAGACCAGGATACCAGAATTCTGGCCTTGCAGAAGGAACGCCAAGACAGTTTGGACTCCCTACTGCAGAGCCAGAAAAAGCTGGAGCAACAGATCAATTTCAACAGGGCATGCACAGAGTAGGTAGCCACCCTGCAAATCCAACCAGACAGTGAGAAAGAGGAGAGCAATAAACTGATCCTGAAAGACCTGGATACCCAGGCAGAGTTTGATCAGGAGCGCCAGAAAGCTGGTGCCTTCCAAAGGCAAAGGGACGACCTGACGGCACAGATGCAGACTCTTAGTCAGGCCAGGAAGTCTGCCACTTAAAAGGAAAAATGGAAGAAAATCACCTGGCCCACCAGGGACTGGGTGACCTCCAAAAAGAACACCAGGACTTGCTAGAGCACACCAGGAGGGTGGAGGAGGCTCTGGCAAGACAGGAGCAGGCCAGTAGGGATGGGACTCAGGGGGTAACCCTCCTGCAGCAAAGACTGGCCCAGTGCTCCAGGACCAATCAGGAAACGCAGAGAGAGAATGAGGCTCTCTGCCAGCACAATGATAGGCTCCAACAACAGGTAGCGATGCAGGAGAGACTGATAGAGTCTAGTAAGGCCTTAACTGAGGAACTGAAGGCGCAGGCTCTTGCATTGCAACAGGGAGCAGGGGCGGATAGAGACCAGGTTCGCTGGGAAAGGGAAACTCCTGAGCATAACCTCAGGAGCCCTAGTACCAGAGGCCTTTATCTCTCTCAGTCCCTGGACTCTGCCACCCCCATGTCCCCTGGCGCACATGAGCACTGGGCCACAGGGATGGCAGATTACTATCCAGCCAGAAGCATGGGGCTCATAGGCCAGTACCTCCCAGGAATGGATGGGCGGGCATCCGGGTATGGGCACCCAAGCACAGTGCAATTTTGTGGGGAACCCCAGGAGAATAGGCCCATTAAGGGCATCCTGAAAACTTCTGCCCAGTTAGGTCAATGGGGGGGTACCCATCAAATCCTGGCAGCAAGGAGGAATCTGAAGACTCCTCTGAATGGCGCAGGACACAGGAGACCAGGTCCCCACATTCTGCCAGCCATTCCCAGGCTCGCAGAATCCGGGAAAACCTGGAAGATCAGACAGGAACCTCTGGGAGCAGTGCCTCTGAGTCAGAGGATGAATGGACCAGGGTTACCCGAACCAAAAAGGCCGATAAGGCAAAAAGGGCCTTGCTTAAGGACCCATTGAAGCAAATAAAGGCAATAAGGAGTGTCATCACGCCTTATCACAAGAACGCCAAGTATTCTGTTTGGGAACACTTGGAGCTTTACGAGCAAATGATGGAGACTTTCCATTTGAAGGACAGCCAAAGATGTATTCAATATGTAAAGTGGACCTTCTCACCAGAATACTCCAGTTTCTTTGCGGGGCTGGAGGACCAAAATCATTTAAGATGGTCCACCTATAAGGCGGCCATCTTGAAACATTTTTCTATTCACAGAAATCCTCAAGAGGCTCGCAAGGCAGCCTACAATTTGCAATGTGGGAAGAATCAGGCCCCACAAGAATTCGTGCAAGAACTGAAACGTGCCTTTGCGCAGACCACCAGAAGGGTGCGCACAGACAGCAGAGAATTTGTCAATACATTTTTCCATGCCTTGCCCAAATATATAATGACCCAGCTCGTGAGAGATTTTCATGAGAAAAGATCTTTAGACTGGGTCATTGAACAGGCTACCCGGATCTATGAGGTGCAGAAGCCCATAGAAAATAAAAGCAATACCCAGAAAAATCCCAAAACCAGCAGCACCCCTGCTGCTGCCAAGGTGGCAGAGGTAAAGGTCACCCCCGTTTTGGATTTGGAGATGGGGGGGCCTAAAAACCTACCTGCACCTAATAATTCACAGCCCAGAAGGCCCTTGGGCCAGTCACAGACAGGGAGTCGAGGAGGTAGTCCCACAAATGGGGTCCCCCGCTCCCCTGACTATGTAAGTCCCTGCTATAAGGGAAACCGACCAATCCTGGGTTATGTGTGGACTCCTCCAGCCCAAGGGGGGGGGATCCGGCCAAGCACCTAACCCAGGGAACTTCCCTCCCAACTTCCCACAGGAGGGCAGAAATTCTCCAAATCCTGGGCAGAACTTTTTCCCCAGGTATCCACCCAATTTCCAGCCCCAAAATCATCCATCCTTCTTTCCCCAATTCCCTGAGCCCAGACAACCTAATCCGGGAGAGGGGAGGCCAAGGGTGGAGGGGTACCAAAATCTTCCCAACCAGGGGTACTACCAGAGAAGGGATAGCTACCCTTCCCGGGATCAGCCCAGGGGAGAAAATAGAGCCCCGTATCAGCCTGAGCGGGTTTCACAACTTGAGCGCCAGGTCCAAAATATGGCACGAGATCTGGGTCACATACTGAGGGCTCAACAGAACCCTCAGATGAGCATGCCACCACAGAATGCCCCAAACTCGGGACCTGGTGCTCCAGAACAATGACGGGGGCAGCACCCCGATAACCCACCGGTTCCCAGGGAGGAGGCACAAGGGGAAGGGGGGTGTAAAGCCTTGGAGGAAGCTTCCTTCCCAACTTGTAAACAGCCCCTGGAAAACCAGGAACCGGAAACAAAATCTCCTGCCCCTGAAAGCCTGCCTCCCAAGGAGCAGAGGGGGGGGGGTAGGAGAAACAAAGGACCCAAACAGACCCACTTTGTGGAGGAGGTACAGGTCTTCCAATTTGAGGGAGAGGGATCCTCAGAGGATCCTGGGGAAAGGATCTTCTCCTTTAGAGATGGGGGAACTCCTCCCAAGGAAAAATGGGTCCCAAGGGATGCCAATTCAGACTGGGGAGATGTGGAGACTGAGCTACCGCCGCCCATCATCTCATCCCAGAACCGACAATACCGAAATCCCCTGGTCCAAACCCATCCTGGTGACTGCCTCCAAAAAGGGGGGGCGGCCCAGAACCGGAACCAGGGGAACCCACAATGGCTCTGATCTCCAGTTGCCAACTTTTTCTTTCAGATTCCCAAGGCTCTCCACAGAATTCTGCCCAAATCTCTTCGCTAGCAATGTCCAAAACCAGAAAATTAGCCCACCAGTTGTCCAAAAATGTGCATTATCTGTGCCCCATTGAGGAGAAGGAGGGAAGATACTATGCCCCGGTACAAGTACAGGGGCAGGGTACAATTTTGGCATTGGTGGACACTGGATCCCAAGCTACCCTTCTGTCCAAAAGGGCCTTTGATGAACTAAATGCAGGAAGAGGGGAGAATTACCGTATTCCTCTCACCTCTCTTCCTGGACAACTGCAGAACTTTGACGGGAAGGAAATTCCCATTGAGGGGACTGCAGACTTGGACATTAAAATTGGGCGACACAAGGTGAAACACCCGGTCATAGTAGTGACTCCAGAGGACACCCCTTGTTTACTAGGGAATTACCTCCTGAGAAGGTTATGATATGATATGGTATTCGTAACGCGCCTATACACAAGTGTTTCAAGGCGCGACGAGGCAGGGAGGGAGGGAAACAAGGGGAAGACAGACAAACGATCCTACTAGGCCAGGTGTCATTCAGATCGCACAAGTGCAGAGGTAAGGGGAAAAGGAGGAAGTGCAGGGGGAGGAGGTGGGGGGGAAAGTGCAGTACAAGGTAAGTAGCGTAAAAAATAATAATTAATAAATAATAAATAAAAAGGGCCAGCTGGTGGCAAGTGCGAGGTAAGTGCAGAGCAAGTGCTGGGAAGGGGGCTGTAGGGTACAGTGACAGTCCCACAGTGCAGGGGGAGCCAGGGAGGCAGTGCAAGTGGAGAGTGGCTGGGCCCTGGACCGAGGTTGCTGAGAGTGGCCCAGATGCAGGTTTAGTGCTGAATTCAGTGGGGAGTTAAGCAGGTTTAGCAGGGGAGAGGGAGAGAGAAGGCAGAAGCGATGAGGAAGGTTTTGAGGTGCTTCCGGAACCAGAGATGGTTCTCCTCAAGTTTCAGGGAGGCAGGAAGGCTGTTCCAGAGGGAGGCCCCTGCTGCAGAGAGAGATCTACCCCCAGCTCGTTGCTTCGAGAAGCGGCTGACCATGAGGGAGTTGGAGACGGATGAGCGAAGGGCTCGTGAAGGAAGATATTTAGGAAGAGAGAGTTGAAGGTATTTAGGTCCCAGGCCCCAGAAGGCCTTGTGGACAATGCAGAGGGTTTTGAACTTAATCCTCGCAGCCACTGGGAGCCAGTGAAGGGATTTCAGTCCTGGAGAGATACGGTCCCTGGGCTTGAGGCCAAGGACAAGTCTCGCAGTTCTGTTCTGGATAAGTTGCAGAGGGCGGAGAGTGGAGGCAGGGAGATTAAGATAGAGGCTGTTACAGTAGTCCAGCCTTGAGAGAACCAGGGCTCGGGAGACAGTGAGCTTCTGGGGGAAGGAGAGGAAGGGAAGAATACCTCTGAGGAGGTGCAGCTGGTAGTGTGACTTCTTAGAGACGTCAGATATATGAGGAGAGAAGGAGAGTGTGGAGTCGAAGATGACCCCGAGGTTTTTAGCCTTGCAGGTAGGGGCAGGAAGGGGGCCAAGGGAGGCCGGCCAGAGAGCTGCAGGGAAGGAGGGAGTGGGTGTGCCGATGAGTAGAATCTCAGTCTTACTGGCGTTGAGGCAGAGGTCATTGGCGGCACACCATTCCTGGATAGCAGACAGACAGTCGGAGATGAGGGAAGGAGAGGAGGAGGCCGAGGGTAGCCTGAAAATGAGCTGGGTATCGTCTGCATAGCACTGGAAGTAGGGGCAGAGAGCGGCGATGCGGTGGGCAAGGAGTGCCAGATACTGGTTGAAAAGCCAGGGAGAGAGGTTGTAACCCTGGGGGACACCACAGGTGGAGAAAAAGATGTCAGAGAGGAAGGAGCCCATTTGGACCTGGGAGGGTCGACCGGAAAGGAAAGAAGTCAGCCATGCCAGAGCCTGACCAGTGATACCCAAGTTATCACGGAGACAGTTGAGCAGGATGGCATGGTTGACAGTGTCAAAGGCAGAGGAGAGATCGAGCAGAATGAGAACACAGGGAGTGTTGGAATCGAGGTTCAGGAGCAGGTCCTCACGGATGTTCAGGAGAGCAGTTTCCGTGCTTCTGGCCGCTCTGAAGCCGGATTGATGGTCATGAAGATTACCAACAGATTCAGCATGGAGGTTAAGCTGGGAAATGGCCAGTTTCTCCAGGAGCTTACCCAGGAAGGGAGTAATGGAGATTGGGCGATAATTGGCTGGGCAGGAGGGGTCGGAAGAGGGTTTCTTGAGGAGGGGGTGCACAAGGGAGTGCTTGAGGGGGGATGGGAAGACTCCAGAGGCGAATGAGTGGTTGCAAAAGTCAGCCAGGGCAGGAGCCAGGGAGTCGATGTGGTCCTTGATGGTTTTGGAGGAACAGGGGTGAACCTGTTTAGACGAGGCTTTCATAGATCGGACTTGTCTGGAAACCTCATCAGCAGAAAAAGGTGGAAAAGCAGAGAAGGTGGGCGGAGGGGCGGCTGCAAGAGAGCAAGAGGAAGAGCCGGGAAGAGAGGGAGGGGGGAGAGAGGAGGAGAGCGAGGACAGGATGTCCTGAGTTTTTGAGATGAAGTGCAAGGCCAGTGCAGTGCAGAGGGCCTGGGAGGGGACAGGAGAGGTAGAGACTGCAGCAGGGTTGGCCAGCTCCTTGCAGATTTTAAAGAGTTCGGCCGAGTTGTTAGATGCCTCAGAGATGCGGGCTTGGATAAGGGCTCTCTTCTTGGTGAGAACGGAGAGCCGGTATTGCCTTTGGAGCAGGCGACAGGCCAGTTTGTCAGAGGATGAACATGAAGCACGCCATTTCCTCTCTGCCACCCTGCACTTGCGTTTTAGGGTGACGAGATCCGAGTCATACCAGGAGTTACATTTGGCTTTGGGCTTCAGGCGGATTCTCATGACGGGGGCAAGGATATCGAGAGTATCAGATATAGAGGAATAGAGCATGGAGAGGGCTGTGTCAGGGTGGGAGTCAGCCGAGGGGGGAGGAGGGGGCGAGAAGGTAGCAGCGAAAGCCTCAACTGACACGCGCTTCATGGGTCGGATGACCGAGAAGGTGGGTGGCAGTGAAGAGGGTGGCTTTGCCTGTGGGGTAGGGAGGGAGAGGTGGGAGGATAGGAGAAAGTGATCGCTCCAGGAGAGAGGAGTGGAGAGAGGGAGGGAGAGGGGAAGGTCAGAAGAGATCAGAGCATCAAGAGTGTGCCCTGCAGAGTGAGTAGGCCCAGACGGGAGAATAGAGAGTGAGAGAGAGTTGCAGAGTTCGCGAAAGAGACCAGTGGGGGGACAGGAGGCATCGAGGTGGATGTTGAAGTCACCGAGAAAGAGGAGTTGGGTGGTTGAGGACAGGAGTGAGGAGGAGAGGTCAGCCCATTCAGAGAGGAAGGAGGAAATTTGACCAGGTGGCCGATAGATAGTAGCCACGGTAAGGGAATGGCTAGGAGAGAGAGAGAGTCGGCAGACAAGGCATTCAAAAGAGGAGTAGGTCTGCGTAGGAGTGACAGAGGCAGGAATCCACTCAGGGAAGATAAGGGCAACACCACCCCCTGAAAGGTTAGGCCTGGGCACGGAGAGGATCTTGTAGCCGTCAGGTAGGAGTGTGTCGAAGCTGGTGGCAGAGCTGGCTGTGAACCATGTCTCAGTGAGACCGAGGACGTCGAGGTCCAGTTCCTCAAGAAGGCGACAGATATCAGAGGAGTGCTTGATGGCAGAGCGAGCATTTAGAGTGGCAATGTGGAGAAGGTTGCCACCTTTGAAATACTTCCAGGGAGGGGTACAGATCAGAGGTATGCCCTGCGGAGGTGTTAGAGAAGGAGTTGAAGAGGGAGCAAGAGAAGGGGCAGGGAGGGAGGGGAGAGGCAAGGTAGCCGAGGACAGAGGAAGGGGGACAGCGGGAGCGGAGAGGAAGTTGATGAGGCGTGGGAGGCGCCTATCAAAGAGGTGAAGGTTGGCCTGAGGGCCTTGGACCAAGACGGTCCCGTTAGCATAGACATTAATGATGGCCTTAGAGGAGTGGAAAGGGGCCAAGAGGACATCCCAACGGGTGCCACCATTAATGGGAGAGGAGGAGAAAGGAGAGAGCACAGCGACCATGTGAAGGGTCCATAGGTCAGGTGAAGGCACGAAAAAGAGAATGTCAGTGAGAGTTTCCTTGGAGCAGGCGCTCGTGTAGGTGTCAGCGATAGGGAGGCCTGGGTTGGAGACCAGGATGTCCTTTTTAAACTTTTTCCTACCGGATTTAGTGAGGAGAGCAGGATAGTCAATAGAGAAGCAGTTAGAGTAGATAGGTGAGATAGAGAGCACCATGGAGTAGGAGGGGAGGCGGACGACACGAGTATGCAGACAGGAATTGAGTGGAGGGCACTAGTTTAACACAATACAGAGCAAACAGTAATGCGTAGTAGGTCAGGGCCACCTAAGTTTGAGAATCCTGCGAGGGGAGAAAAACACCCTAGTTTAACACAATGCAGTAATGCGTAGTAGGTCAGGGCCACCTAAGTTTGAGAATCCTGCGGGGGGAGAAAAGCACCCTAGTTTAACACAATGCAGAGCAAACAGTAATGCGTAGTAGGTCAGGGCCACCTAAGTTTGTCACCCCTAATAGATTGTGTAAACAAGGTCCTCTGGACCCAGACTAGCCGACCAATAAAATTAAAACAGAGTGTTAACCATGTTAGTTTAAACGGCACCTGCCACATGGTTGAACAAAAATCTGACCAAGTAGAATTTCACTTCCGAAACAACCAAACTCCAGACATGACAGTAACAGCAGTAGGACAACAGACTGGTGATGGGGGGTCCTCTCTATTTCTGAAAATCAACCTTCCTTCCAGTTTAAGGTGGTATTCCACACTGGAAGGAAACACCCTGAAATTCTTTACTAATCCACAATCAGAAACTCCCACTCCTATAGTCCAGAAAGATGTGAAATCAGCTCAGAGCCTGGCTGATATTCAGCAAATTGGAGAGCAGTTGTTCATCCCTGTTCAGTTAAATGATGGGAAGGACTCTGTTCTCGCTCGAGTGTGTGTGAACAACGGTAAGAGCTTCATCAGCGAAGCCATGTTCCGCCAACTCCCAAAAGATCCAGCCATTCCCACATTCAAACTGATAGACAAATGGGAAATGGACCTGGAAGCACCTAATTTCAAACATCTCCTGCCAAGCAGGTGTATGCTCAAAATCTCCATTGGCAACAAGAGCATAGTCCATAATTGTTGGGTCGTGCGAGACGTCACTGCCACCTTTTACTTAGGCAGTGACATTCTCAATCGCTTTGTCATTATTTTGGACCTAATAAACTTCAAAGCTTGGTCCCGATTATCGGATAATCCCATGGGCTTTGATGATCCAGAAAAAGCATTTAGGTCAGCTCAATTGCTACCCTATGCAGTTGAAATTCAGATCAAAGAGGAAGTCACCATCCCAGAAAGGACCCGACAATGCTCCCTGGAAGTGAAAGTTAAAAGAGGACAAAAATTGCAAAAAACCCTGATGCTTATATACATCTAAATGCTTCTCTCCAACAGCAAGGGTTGGGGGTAAACCCAACACCATTAGTCAACATAGAACATGACACCATTCCAATAGAGGTGGATAACAGTGATTTAAAGAGTATTACTCTAGCCGCAGGCACCATTATTGGAATGGCGGTTGATGACCGACATTTCTCCATTGATTTAGGAAATGAACTGTTAGGACCAATCCCCAAGGACTGTTTTGACAGTGATAGTGAGGACAATACAACACCAGACAGGATTTTTACCCGGCATGGGGGGAACTTCCTGGTGTACACTTCCTGCCCCTATGGTAAGGAAGTTGTGACTTGTGACTTCAGGAGGGATGAGGTGATTTTCCAGGTCCATGAGGGTTGCCTTTCCCACCTGAGGCCTCCAGTCCAAATCAGCACTCTGACCAGGGACTTCTCCACCCAGCTGGAGGAGGCCGCTGAGATAGCCAAACCAGAAGTCTTTCCAGGCTTCAGGCAGATGGTGAAAGAGAGAGTCAACCTAGCTGATGCCTGTGTGACTCTGGAACAAAAGCAAAAGTTGAAACAAGTTTTCTTGGATTTCCAAGATCTCTTTGCGGTAGACTCATATGACTGTGGCCGCACCGACATCCACACAACAACAATCCCCACGGACCCTGGAATGACTCCAGTGTTTGTGAAACAATATCGCTTGCCTCTCGCATTCATGGAGTCGTTTACTGAAATAATTAAGAACCTTGAGTCCCGGGGAATAATCCGTCCAGTCCACAGCACTTTCAATAATCCGGTGCTGGGAATATTGAAGCCAAACGGCCAGTGGAGACTCTGCGCCGAACTTGGGGAGCTCAACAAACGGGTCCATACTTCCCGATGGCCTCTGCCCTACATTGACCAAGAGCTGGCCCAGATCCAGGGGTCACAGGTATTCACTGCAATAGACCTGACCAATGGATACTGGACTGTGCCTGTCAGTAGGGAGGACCAATACAAGCTGGCTTTTACCTTTGGGGGCCAGCAGTACACATGGACCCGGACTCCCTTCGGATACCTCAACTCCGGCAATGAATTCAACATTTTCCTACACAAGGCCATGCCCGACCTGGGTGCAAGGGGTAACCTGGCTTATGTAGATGATGTCCTCATCAAAAGTTCATCTGTGGAGGAACACATAGCAGAGATCCGTTATGTTCTGACACAGTTGAGGGCCGCGGGAGCAAAACTTTCCTTTCAGAGAGCACAGTGGTGTAGAACCCGTGTTAATTTCTTGGGGCATGAGATTACTCCTCAGGGTCTCTGTCCCCAGGAAAAGAAAGTGGAAGCACTTCAGAAACTGAAAGACCCCACAACTCTGCGGGAACTAAGGAGCCTCCTTGGACTGACTAATTACAGCAGAAAGTTCATTGAGGGCTACGCAGAGATCACCAGACCCCTGATTCATCTCCTGAAGGGGGGGGTCAAGTGGGAATGGGGTCCAGAACAAGCCGAGGCAGTAAAACAACTCAAAAGAAGCCTCTCACAAGCGCCCTGCCTAGCTTACACTGTCAGAAACAAGGAGTTCTTTCTGGAGACAGGGTTCTCTAATACGTGCTTGACGGCAGTATTATACCAAAAGCATGACAAGGTCAATAAAGTAATCTCCTATGCGAGCAAAACTTTATCCTCTGGGAGGAAAAATTCAACGATTGTGAGAAGGCACTCCTGGCAACGGTGTGGGCATTGAAGAATTACCGCCCGTTTATCCATGGGGAACACATCATAGTTGAGACTCCACAACAGCCTCTGCAATATCTCCAAAGTGACAGAATCCGGGCCTGAAATGTGAGTAATTCCCGAATTACTTCCTGGATTCTGTCAATGCAAGGCTTTCCTGTGGAGGTCAGATATGGCCAAAACAAGAAGAGTCCCCTCGCGCAAGGTCTGGCTGACTTGCATGATTGTGCCAGAGAAAACTGTCTCGAGGACGAAAGTCTAAAAATCAAGGACAACATGGAGGCATACCTTAATTCCCCACACAAAGTCTTTGAAGAGGACAAGTGTAAGGGTATGCCCACTGTCTATGTGGATGGATGCTCTTACCATGTTGACAACGACGGGGAGAAAGAACTGGTGGCTGGCGTAGGGAATGCATGGGTGAAGGAGTTCCCAGAACCCTCCGCTGGATACAAAATTGGTCCCCGAAGTACTCAGGTGGCAGAATTGATGGCTGTGCATCAAGCCATCCTCACTGCTGTCCAACATCAACTCCACGAACTGGTCATAATCACAGATTCTGATTTTGTACGGAACGGGTTCGTGGAGCACCTGGTTAATTGGAAAACCAGAGGCATGTTATGTGCTAACAACAAACCCTTGAAACATGGGAAGTTGATCCAAAACATTGATGATCTGGGCACCTCGAATGAGATGACCATCTATTGGAAAAAGATCAAGGGTCATTCCAAAGTAGAGGGACCAGACAAAACTGGAAATGACTTCGCTGATCAGCTGGCCAAAACCGGGGCCATCCAAGGGGATCTAATAGAAATAGAGTCCCTGTTGGGGGAAATCCAGGTCACTGCTATCACTAGGTCCCAGACAAATGCTCACCATGATCTTTCAATTGCACAATGGAGTAAGGAGACCCCTGATGCTGATTTGATTACCGCTCAGAAGGGGGATCCAATAATTGGTAAATTTTACCAACACATTGAGGACCCTGAGAACTTTCCCCTGACGGATACCGATTACAACGGGAAAGAGGACCTTAGAGTGTTGATGAAATGTCCAAAAATGTTCCGGATCCAAGACGGTTTGTTGGTAAGGAAATCCCAAGCTGGCCATGATCAGTGGGTGGTTCCTACCTCCTTCCGAAGCCTGATGTTAAGTCACGCCCATGATGCGGCTACCGCCGGTCATAGGGGGTTTCATACAACACTTGAGATCTTAAGAGAGGTTGCCTACTGGCCACACATGGGCCAGGACCTCAACCAATATTTGAAGGGTTGTCTTGTGTGTGCACAATTTCAGCCAACATCCCTCACACACCGGGCTCCTCTCCAAAAGAGGGGAATGACACTCCCATGGTCAGATTTACAAATCGACTTTGTAGGCCCCGTGATTCGCTCCGCTAGGGGGAATAAGTACATGTTGACTGTGACATGCTTGTTTACCAAGTGGGTGGAATGTCTCCCAGCTTCAAATTGCAAGGCAGAAACAGCAGCTGCCCTGATGATTAACCACATCTTTTCCCGTTTTGGTCTACCTCAAAGGATTGAGTCAGACAGGGGTAGCCACTTCACTAGTGAAGTAATGACAAAGATGTGGGAGATACTGGGGGTCAAGAGAAAGGTACACATTGCTTACAGGCCAGCTTCTTCTGGAGCAGTGGAACGCTACAACCGGACAATTGTGAGCATCTTAAAAAAGTTTGTGGCAGATTCTGGGCCAAGTTGGGATATCCGATTACCTCTGGTCCTAATGGCCATCAAATCTACCCCTTCATCTGCAACCAAAATGTCACCATTTGAGTTGATGACTGGACGCAAGATGGTGCTTCCTCAGCATTTGCTCTACAGAACCCAAGAGCAAATTTGATAAATGCCTCCACAACTCATGAGTATGTGGAGAATTTAAGGAAACACCTTCAACATGCTTTTGCCTATGCTCAGCGGGATCTAGAAAGATCAGCCGAGAGTATGAAGACCCACTATGACCTGAAAACTTCCAGGAAGGAATATCAGGTGGGGGATCGGGTCTATTTATGCAACTTCCAAAGAAACCAGGCAAAACAGCGAAAATTCTTGCCTACATGGAAGGGACCCCTTGAGATTATAGACAAGATCTCCCCTGTGGCCTACAAGATCTGCATCCCCAAAGGCGGTTTGGCAGAGGGGGAAGACAAGTGGGTCCACATTAACCAGTTGAAGTGTTGCCATCCCAGGCACACTCTGCAACAACTGGAGGAATCCTCTGGAATCCCAGGGGGTACTGTCTCAGATTAATTCAGTTCTAACTTAAAATATCCTACATACAACCTATCAAATTCTGTGTTTCTCAAGTTTATGTGTTCCTGTCGCTTACTTTAAAAAAATGTGCATGTTCATATCTGTTGAGTTCTAAAATATATATGCCACCCCACTATATCAATGGTGGGAGAGAAATGTCCATGAATAGGTATTGCTGCTTTTCCTTTGTCGTCCTAGGAGAAAGAAAACCTGGAGACTGGCCAAGGAGGACGATCCGGAGACCGGGAGCAGAGACAAAAGGTGCCCGGGGTAACGCCCAATATTCCCATCAGGACCGGCGAGGAGAACCGATCGATCAATACCGGATGGAGGAAAAGATGCTGAACTGTGCCATTTGCAGAATTGGAAGAAGATTATGCGGACATACCAGTGCGTGGGTCATCACCTTTTGTGCACCTGACTCCCCATCGACTCAAATTCTAAGTGCAGTCGCGTGGGGGGGCTTTGTTGGGTGTCCTGACCCACGTTTGAGCTATGATGCTGCAACATTTGGTGCCGTGGGCCTAGAAAATCCAAGATGGCCAAAAAGCCCACATGTGCGCCAAAATCCAGGAGAACCACGTAGTTTGTGCACACTAAAATGGTTGCCTAACTTGCCACCCACCAGTGCGAGCAGGATGGGCCGGGGTGCCATGAGTGAAATGTGAAATGTGTGCCAAAGGAAAAACCGTGCTTTAAAATTACCTTTGGTTTCTCTGAATGCCAGCTCAAAATGCCTATTTTCAAACATTGCAACACATCCAAAAATCTCACTGAACACCAGCGGACATCTGGCGGAATGAAGTATGTGTGCATACTAAATCTGGGAAGTTGAAGTGCCCCAAAACAATGTTCATAACAAGACTGGCTGAGCTCTGCAGGTCTGCAGCAGCCTAACTGAAACTGGATTTAAAACTACCAAAAATCGAAAATGTTTAAATTAACTGAGTGACCTACTTTTGAGTGTCACATAGTTTGTCACTGTTGAAATGTCATAGTTTTGTACTTAGAATCAGCATTCTAGCTGCATATGTAAAAATTGTCTTGACTTAAACTGGGGAACAAAAAGTGACATTTTACCCGAAACCTGGCTTAAGGAAACTGGAATTCTGCCAGACAGCTACCCCCGACAGGAGTGGGGGCTTGCCCAACAAATGCATTCCCAGGCCCGGCTGCATTCTGTTGCTCCTGCCAAAAGGAGGTCACACACTCTCTGATTGAATTACCAAGGGACTGCTAGAGACTAAACAAAGGACCCAGGCAGAGGGTTTATTGGGGGGAGGTCATAAATGGCTTCCTCTTGAACAATGGGCCTTCCAGGGCCCAGGCAGATGGTTTATTGGGGGGGCCGTAACATAGCTTCCTCTTGGCAGAAGCTGGGAGGGGCAGGGTCTCTGAGCTTGGCAGAAACTGGATAAACTGGTTTCTACATTATGTGACCTGAAAAGACACACCCCTGTTGGCCAGAACATGATTCTAAGAAAGATGTATAACTCACAGTGCGGACTTGTCAAAATTATTTAAATGATACCATAATTCTTGTGATTTTCTGTGCACGCTTTAAGACGCGTTGGGAATTTGTGTGATGTTCTGGGGCAAAACCCTGCTATTTATTGACACCACATACTCTGTGTTTAAGCTAGCGACCTGGAAAGTTACTGAGATATGTGTGGGAGGGGGGTGTATATGTGTATAAATCTGGAGAAAAATCCGATGTTGCAAAATCCACTAAAAAACGCAAAATGTTGCCGTTTCTGAATGCAAGCTCTTAGAAACATCAGAGTTTGAACAGAGTATACCTCATGTGATACGTGATGGGTGCATGTAATTTCAAGCCACTGTGTATCTATGAAATATGTCTTTAGGTCAAATATAGATTTGTGGGCAAACTGACCAGGGGAGGATCCTCTGACCCATAAAACCTACAGCATCACTCTGACTCACATTTCCTTCCCCCAATCATGGGAGAGGGGAGAATTGGGCCAATGACAAGTAGAAAGGGACAGGCTTAGCTAGGCCCAGGCACACACCCATTTTCAAAACACATAAAAAGAGACTGCTGGGACAGGTAGAGACTTTCAATTCCATTTGCTGCGGAGCATGCTGACCGACGACTTCACATCCAGAGATCCTACACTTAGACTTCCAAGCTAAACAGAGACTACAGAACTTTGAACCAAGAAGGCCCACTGCAAGCAAAAGTATTTGTCAGCAGGCAAAAATCATTTGCAGACTATTCACAGCCGGACCCAGCTGTTGGTTCTGGCCTAAAACCCTGTGCCAGAAAGATCCAGAAGCAGTGCTGTACCCAGAGAAAGCAGAGCAGTATCCAGAACCAGCGGCCAGAGATCCAGAGTGACCCAGACCGCTGTTAGCAGAACCAGAGGGCTGGCCCAGATCACTGTGAAGTGCCAAGACCAGAACCAGAGTCCAGTCCAAAACCCGACCAGATCCGTGGCGAGGCCTATGTCAAAAATATGTTGTGAGTACCTAGCAGAACTGTGCAGAACCAATCTCTTAGTTAAAATAATCTAATCCAAACTATTTTAATCTAACCAGAACTGCCTCCTAGAAGTTGTCACTTGTTATTTTGCAAAGCTGTCACCTGTCATTTTCTAGCTGCAAGCTGTAACTTGTCTGGGCTACGAACTTGGTTTAACTTTCCTCTGAAAGCTTAGAATCTAACCTTTGCGACGAGCCTAGAACCGACTACCTACTCCTTATACTTTCTCCGAAATCACGATTCACGCATTCGCGAATTTTGCCGCGATTTGCGATTTGGCCCGATTTCTTTACTTGTAAAAAGATAGCTGCTTTTGCCTGAACTGCTAATTTTCGTTTGCCTCTTAAGAACCATCCCTGAATCATTGCTAGAGTGAGCCTGAACTAATATTAACTAGATACCACTCACCCGGAACCTCCTGAAGGGAATTAAAAGCATTTTCAGCATATTTCTCACCGCATTGTCACCATATTCAAAGCATTTTGCCTGTGTTTCAAAACTCCTATCTGTTGTATAAGCTGCTGGGGGGAATTGAACTGAATTCTATTTGATTGCATTGCTAAGAACTGTGTGCTCTCATCTTCATCTCCTTACATTGCATAAAGGGGGGGGGTGAATTGTCCAAGAAAGTGATTACATTGTCTTTTGCTGAATTCTATCAAGTTATTTTCTGTACTGCATTTTCATTCCACATTGCATCTATTTGAAACCATAAAAGTATTGTTGCTATCTTATCCATCCTATACCCACTCATCATTGATTATAAAGAAGTGTGCTAGTGCCAGACTATCCATTATTGATTACTGCCCAGATTAAGTGTGATATTCAATTATTAATTTATTATAAAGTATGATATATATATATATATATATATATTGTTTACATTCTGAAATAAACCTTTTAAACTTGCAAAACAGAACTACTTCTTGGCTCAGTGGGGTCAGGGGGATTCTAAGAGAGGGGTGTCATATAGGGGTAGTCATCCAGAACTCATGAACTGGACATAAAGATATATCAATAAGGGTTTCCATTCAGTATCCCAGACTAGGCATTGACTTAGCTGTAGTGTTGAATTGAATCCTCTTACACCATCAATGCACTACAAGTCCAATCCCCAATGTTATCCTATGGGAGTGAGTGAGTCTGGTGCCACAAACGCCAAGTCTGACTCCAAGTGGGTCTTTGGAGGGATAGAGAGGCCCTTGAGGGCCATGTAGATGATCGTGGCCTGGCTCCAGCCTGACATCTTGGAGGGCTGGGGACATGAGGGACAGGAATCATGACAGAGACAAGAGAGAGGGAACAGATGGAAGACAGACAACGATCTTACTAGGCCAAGTGTCATTGAGATTGCGCAAGTGCAGGGGAACATGATCCGCAAGGCCCCCATCCCTGCACCCTGCAATTATTAAAAGCTGCTCCATCATGGGCATTTGTATCCAAATGAACTCCTGGATACCCTAAGCTCCACCGAAATGTGTCTGACCGCTCCCGCCATTAGAGCCATGAATACGCTTTTCATGTCCCATTGACCAACATGATACCGGCGGTGTGTTTCTCTAATGTGTAAATCCACTTCCCTGCCACTGCAGTGAGCGAAGGCAGTGTCTTCATCAAATTATTCCAGTCCATGTGTAACCACCGGCCATAACATTATTTATTTTTAATTTTTGTAATGCGCCACATGCCCGTAGGCCTCAGGGTGCACATAGAACAGAGACAGGCCATACTAACACAACAGGTCAAAAGAGGGAAGATAACACAGAGTGTTTTGTTTTTGTTGAGTTTAAGGCATAGGGTTCTTTAGTCAAGATTGAAAAGATGAGTTTTTACAGCCTTTTTGAAAAGAGGGTAGTTCTGGATTTGACGTATAGCCATCAGAAGTGAATTCTCAAGTGTAGCGGCCTGAGAGTCAAAACTAGAGCCTACGAACTTGATTAGATCTTGGCTGAACAAGAATCATGACTTCAGAGGAGTGAAGATTTCTGTTGTTAGGTTTGACTTTAATATGATCTGATAGATATGTGGGGCTTGAGTGTGACACACATTTGTGCTCTAATGTGAGCGCTTTATGTGTAATTCTGTGTAATTCTGTGTTTTACGGGGAGCCAATGTAATTTTTTCCTGAAAGAGGAGATGTGAGAAGGGCGTGATTGCTTGATGATAGTGTGTACCGCGTTGTTCTAAGTAATTGGAGGGCTTGTATGTTTGTGACTGTAGTGCCGGTCAGCAGGCTGTTATAGTAGTCTAGCGTTGAATTTATTAATGCTGTTGACAAAAGAGCACAGTTTTCCGTGGTTATAAAAGGTTGGATATACTGTATTTGTTTGTTAATGAGTCCACAGCATGACCAGATGTTGGAAACGTGAGGCTTCATGGAGAGTTCGTCATCTAGGATAACGCCCAGTGTTTTTACACTGTCTGCTATACGAATGTTGGAGTAGTCAGGGGTGAGCTTATTCTGAGTATTTTTGGTGGAAACAATCATAAGCTCAGTTTTGTTGTTGTTAAGAGCCAAGGAGTTACAGGCCGTCCAATTCTGGCTGGCCATGTAGATGTTATGGAGGGTTTCTGCGTCATTCTTATATTGGCTGCTGAGCTGAATGACAACCTGGGTGTCGTCTGCGTAGTTTGTACATTGGACACCCAGGCTGTTCAGGAGATCTAATAGTGGTCGAATATACAAGTTAAAAAGGAGCAGTGACAGACAAGATCCCTGCGGAGCACCGCAGGTTTGAGATATGGGAGTGGAGCGGTTGTTGCCAATGCATACCCTTACCATGCGTGGTCCCAGAAAAGATGCAATCCATTTAGATGCAAGTGTGGATCAGTTTGCGACCTCTCCGAGCCTTGTCACCAGCAAGGTGTGATCAACAAGACTGAAGGCTGCAGAGAGGTCTAGTAGCATCAGCAAAGCAGCTTCATTTTTATCCTCTATACCTGCTAGGATGGATTTAAGGTCAGGCATAGCAGTTTCCGTGCCATGACGAGCCCAGATTGGCGATTGCCTAAGATATTATGCATTTCAACATGATTTTGAAGTTGAATATATGCTAGTTTGTTGAGGATCTTCAAAATGAAGGGTACATTTGTGATAGGTCGATAATTGTCTTCGTTAGAAGGATCTAGATTTTCTTTTTTCAGCAATGGAGTTATCCATGCTGATTTCAAGACCTCTGGGACCGTGCCCTCGTCAAATGACAGGTTGATCATCTTGGTGAGCCACGGAATTAGAAGATCTGATGATTCTTTGAAAATGTTGTTGGGACAATCGTCCCCAGACAGGATGTGGCTTTGAGGTCTTGAATCACTTTGAGCACTTGTTTCTCAGTTTAATGGGAAAATGAGAATTGCGCAATTCTTCCAGCATAATTAGTGGGAGACTTTGCAGTGTGGGATGAGAACTGAGGGTCCATGTTTTTAAGGGAGTTTTTGATATTTCCCTTGTGAGCAGAAATGTTTGATAGAAACCCATTGTGGATCTCTTGATGCCATCCTGAGTCCTTAATAAGGTTGTTTGAGGGAGCAGGACGGTCTTGAAATTCAGCCAAGATATTTAAAAGTTCACCAACATTGGACTGGGCATTTATGATTCTTTTATTGCAGTGGGTAGCTTTGGCAGATGTGATGAGTGCTTTAAACTCCTGTATGGATTTTTTATAGGAAAATAGGGTGTCAGTGTTGGGGTTTTTCCAAGGCCCTTTTGGCTTGTCTAGCCGTGATGATTTAATCTGAAAACCAAGTGTTTTTAATGACTTCAGATTTGGTCTCTTTCATTTTTAGGGGAGCAAGTTCATTAATAACTTGTTTGATGGCATAAGTGAGGTGGTCGACTAGCGCAGTAGAGTCACTAAAATTAGCCAATGGCTGCAGGTTGGACGATAGTAGTGAGGAGAACTTAGTTGCAGTTATGTTTTTTAAGTTCCTCATCAGTTGTCCAATGCATGGGGAGGAGTTTAGTTTGAGGGGAGAATTGGGCAGAGTGACTTTTGCCTGAATTAGAGCATGATCCGACTAGATATATGGGATCACTGATAGTTGAGAGATATCAGCATTTTGCGTAATAAGGCCGTCAAGTACATGACCACTTTTTTGTGTGGGTGTATTGACCCATTGTTTTAGGCCTACGGAGGTGATGGAATCTAGTAGGCTAATGCTTGCTTTATCAAGCTGGTTGTTTGCCCAGAAATTGAAGTCGCCCATAATAATGAGGGGGCTTTTTGACTTTGTGATGTGTGCAATTAACTCGAGCAGTTGTTCTTCAAAAAGAGGCATATATATCCTTGGGGGTGGGGGCATAGATAGTCAGCACATTTAATGATGTTGGTGGGGTAGTTTTAATCTTAACCCATAAGGATTTGCATCCGTCAGGAAAAGTGTGAGGCAAGGCATGGCAGTTGAGACAGCGCAACACCTCCTCCCTTGCCTAGTGTGCGATCTGCTCTATAGAGGGTGTAGTCATCTGGGGTAGAAAGCGTAGCTTGACTAGGTAGGTTTGAGTTGAGCCAGGTTTCTGTTATTCCGAAAATGTCAGGACCGTGGAGATCAACATGGTCAGCGATTACTATGCCATGTTTGAAAAGTGAACGAGTGTTCAATAATGAAAGAGACAGAACTAGCAAAGGTGCTATGTTGGGCGCTCTGTAGCTGTGAGAGTGCAATATTTGTTTAAGGCACATGATGATAGATTGCCTACACTCGTATATGATGTGGAGACTGAAGAGAAAGTGTACCAGGAGCCGCAGTTCGTTCTGAAAGTGAAACCTCTGTGTGGGATCGGTGAGCCGGCGAGCTGCGACGATGACTGGCGAAGACCGGCACCTCACAGATGCGCCGGCCCTGAAGCACCTGGACTCCCAGTATATGGCTGGTAATTATGGGTAATGTAGTCTGGAAAGACTTCAGCACGCACACTTGAGAGTTCTTGCTCTCTGGCAGTCACACAAAGTTAACAAAATAGCAAGTGTTGCATAGGAATGAATAATCAAGCAACAATCAATAATGCAATTATAATGAAAAAAGATTCTGTGGGGAAAAATAATGCCCAACATAACGTAGCTTGTAGTAAACACGGCGAGCTGTTTCAACAAGTATTTACATATAAGTGACCACCGTACCTGTAAGGGAACGCAGAGTGGTGAGGCAGAAGTCAGCTTTTAAAGGCAGCTGCGGCGTGACCGGCGAAGAGGAGCACGTCACAGAAACATGGTTCCCCAGACCTTCTGGAGCCACAGAAACAGAGTTGCACCCACTTTTACTGGGGCTTCCCTCATCTCTCCCCTGCTACTTACTACGTCCCTGTGAGTACCCTTGCACATCCTAAGAATCCATGGTGTATTCGCTGTCGCTGCTACTGGAGCGGGATGTAGGGCTGCTACACCCTGCTCTTCCTGCTCAATTCCTATTCCTGTTATTCCTTCCCCTGACACCTCTACGGGCACAGAAGCATACTCAGCACTACCGTAAGGTGCCAGCATACTCAGCACTACCGTAGGGTACCAGCGCCTGTCCTCCCTGATCAAATCTTTTACCCATGGCAATATTTCTGTTCTCCATGTCCACACTGACCTCCTTGATAACTGATTTATACAACCTAACACGAACGTCTTTTCCTGTCTATTCACTTATTCCCATTCTTCATTTCTTTGCTGTCATAACAGCATTACCTCTTCCTCTGCTTGCCTCAGTAATTCTTCCATTTCATCCCACTCCTGTGTGTCTGCTGCCCTTTGCAGCCTTTCTTCTATACTTCAGAAAAAGGCATATTATGGGCCTCATTACCCGGAAGGCGGTAAGGGTTAACGGTCATCGTTAATGGTACCGGTGACCGTTAACCCTTACCGCCTTACTACGAGGTCCCTTTGCGGGTTGGAGAATTTAACGCCTGCTTTTTGCAGGTGTTAAAAACCAACCCGCAAAGGGACCAGGGAGCTAATTACGGTACCGCAATTTGCGGTGCCGTAATTAGCACCTTCCCCATTCCCATTATGCCCTATGGGGCAAAAATGGGAATGGGGAAGGGCAATGGGGGAAGGGGGAATTACCGCCCCACCAACCTTGGAATAGGGCGGTAATTCCCCTTTCCACCAAGACGGTGCCGGTATTTTAATAGCACCTTGGTCCACCGGCGTCCGTGTAATGAGACCCATAGTCTCCCCTTTCTCCCTGATTCTCAATCTGTCATCTACTCTTCTGACTGTCGACCTCACTCTTTCTCATTCCTCCACCCTTAAACTATGAGCTAACCTAGCAGTCGGAACGTCCTTCCCTTTCCACTCTCGGTTCTCAACCTTTATGGAGCCCTAACCATTGAAGTAGTTACCCTTAATCTTCCATCAATGTCCCATTTTCTAGGAATTGTAGCTGATGGAGGTGTTACCTGTCTGTCTCGCAACCACTGAAGTGGCCGCTGGGGAAACTGGAGGTTCAAACTCGGGGTATGTGTACCCTTCTGCGGGTAAAAAAGTATAGCACCCATATGGGGTGGTACAGAAGAATTCCCGGACCCTCCTTCATCGGCCCCACTTCTGAGATTTTAAAATTATGGCCCGTCCCACCTTTTTCATTCATCTTCCATAGCTCTAAGATATTTAACTGCTTCTCTAACTTTGAGCCCTTGTGTCTTGTAGACTAAAAGTATGCAAGTTCTCCAATACCCAATTATCATAGTTCCCCTTGATAGGCCAACAATTGAGCATTTTACCCTTAGTTTCCTGCAGCCATTCCCTGCAGTCTTTTAAACTCTTTGGCCCTCATTACAACCCCGGCGTTAACCAATGGTGCTATTAGCGCCATGGTTAACACC
This sequence comes from Ambystoma mexicanum, assembly GCF_040938575.1. Classification (NCBI taxonomy): domain Eukaryota; kingdom Metazoa; phylum Chordata; class Amphibia; order Caudata; family Ambystomatidae; genus Ambystoma; species Ambystoma mexicanum. Next base: position 468,191,598 of record NC_090934.1, read on the forward strand.
GGTAACTTACCAATTCCGCCATGGTGAAATGGGGAATTACCACCCCATTCCAAGGTTGGCGGGGCGGTAATTCCCCATTTACCATTGGCCTTTCCCCATTTTTGCCCCATAGGGCTCAATGGGAAAGGGGAAGGCGGTAATTACGGTACCGCAAATTGCGATATCGTAATTACCTTCGAGGTCCCTTTGCGGATCCCTACCTTAAGGGCTGGTCCAGACCAGCCGTTATGGTCGGGAGCCGCGAAGGGACCTCGTAGTAAAGCGTTAAGGGGTTAACGGTGCCGCAACCTTTTACGGCGCCGTTAACCCCTTAACGCCTGGCTCATAATGACCCCCTTTGCCTTATAACCAGGAATCACCTGACACAAATGATTCAGTGAAGTCTCCTTACTCCGAACGAATTTACCCAAACCAATTTCACAAAAAATAACACTGAAGCTGAACCTCTGGCACAAAATAAAAGTTGCCGAAAGAACCCCTTCTTTCCCCCTTCCCAGTTTCTTAGTCATTACCCACAATCACTCATCTTACTTGGTCTTACTTGTAACTTTTCCACAAAAGACAGCGGGCCTCATTACGCGGATGGCGGAGAACAGCGCCATGGTTCATGCCGGTAAAATACCGGCACCGCCTTGGCGGAAAGGGGAATAACCGCCCCATTCCAAGGTTGGCGGGGCGGTAATTCCCCCTTCCACCATTGGCCTTCCCCATTCCCATTTTTGGCCCATAGGGCTCAATGGGAATGGGGAAGGCGCTAATTACGGTACCGCAAATTGCGGTACCGTAATTAGCTCCCTGGTTCCCTTTGCGGGTTGGTTTTTAACGCCTGCAAAAAGCAGGCGTTAAATCCCCCAACCTGCAAAGGGACCTTGTAGTAAGGCAGTAAGGATTTACCGGTACCGGTATTTTACCGGTACCGGTAAATCCTTACCGCCATCCGTGTAATGAGGCCCAGCATCTTATCAAAAAACACACGCCGGCCAATATTTCCCAGATATCTCCTTCACTTGAGCACAGAAGGAGCGCAATGCGTTTCACAACAACACAGCTGCTCTAGCTCTCTTCATCACTAGTACGGTCTTCTCTACTACAATACTGGCTTTTTTTTACTACAGGAAGTTTCTCTTCACTACTTCCACTAACCAAGAAAAGTGAGGTGTGGTCTCCGTCGCACAACCAATACAGAATGAAAGATACCAATGGTATACTTCAGGAAGGTATCTGCGGGTGGACTTACCATAAAATTCCACCTCGCTCCTAGGTGAGGACAAACCTCACAATGGACGTCCTGGGTAGGATACCACATCACACCTCTAAAATAACAAACTGGGTAAAAATATATACAAAGGATTTACAGCATAAAACAGTTCACTCACACCTTCAAAGCATTCACACTTTTAATCCCCATAACCTCAACTAACTTCACACAGACACTCCAATCCTACTCTTACCAAACGGCTTAAATCGAAAAAAGCAACCTTCTTTTACCCCTATTTCCCTTCTTGCTTTACCCCCCAAAAGTGCACTCATGTTAACCCTAAGCACTCTGATGTGGTGCTCCATCAAGTCATCCTGCACAACTGGACCATGGTACCACACCTACAGGGGACAGACGGGCCTGTAACCAGATCTCTGCCTTAATAACAGTAAGACTGAGATCCTTCTCATTGGAACCCCTACTCCTTCCTGCCCTACTACATTCCTCAGCCACTCTCCATGGGCCACCTCCCCTCACCCTCCTGTGAGGCAAAAAACATTGGTGTCATCTTTGACTCCTCTCTCTCCATCTTTCCTCACAACACAAACTGTGAGGAATTTGATCATCCGCATGAGAAGTGTGTGCTCGCCTAGGATTTTTGGAAATTTTGTAAGAAATTGAATGATGGGAGATCAACTTCAGAAAATGTGTGGGGCTAATCTGCACACATATTCCTATGCTTACCTCACAACAAACACATAGTCATGTGTACTCCATGGGGACAGAGCCTACAGACACAGTCCTCCCTGTCAAATGTAGCTGGAATGTGACAGCCACGGGTACATCAAAGCATCTCTGAAGAGGGAAGGCAACACCTTCCTCCGACCATGGCCAGCCTAATTAAAATATCACAGGCTCCATCGATCCACCCTGTTCTATTGTCAAAGTTCTGTGTGGTGGCAGCGCACACTGATGAGAGTTAAATGAAAAGAGGCCTATGAAGAGGCATGGTCAGAACTAACACAAGAGTCAGGAAACATCAACACCTCTTTGATATGCAATGTGTCAACTTGCTGCTAGCTCCCACCCCTCTGTGTGAAGGGCAGTGAATGTCATGTCTGGGACAACAGTTTACAGTAGGAAACCCCTGCTGGGAACTCCCTTTCAGAGGGAAGAAGTATGTGATTTGATGGAGACAGACAGTCAGTTCTCGGCACAAACCTCAAGGTAGACCTGCGCTTTGATCAGGAGTCACAGAGAGCTCAATTAACCAGAGAGACAAGTTGCTCCACAACAGACAGGAAGATGGGTGGGACTTAGTAGTACATGTTGCACTGCTTTCCTTTCCTATTGGAAAGAACTCTGGTTATGAACTCATGCATAACAGAAGATTGTTGTCGGGGACCTAGGATTGATTCATTAAGGTAGGCTTAGCCTGCACCAATCACAGGGGCCCATTTGAATTTAAACGAGAGCTGAGCCCCTCACTTAGCAGATCATCTGACGACTTTGAAAGGAGTAAGAAGAAGGGCTCATTTGGACCCTGGCTGCCTTACAGATCTGCCAGTGAGGGGCGGCAAGGATTTACAAGACGGAAGCAAGATCCCTCCCCTAAACAGCTCCCAGGGAAAAGAGGGAGATACAGGACTCAGAGGACCCAATCAGCAGCTCCAGAACCGGTACCCAGCCAGCACACAGCGTGCCCTGCTAGGTTCTGCCAGCAAGCTTCCTAGGTGGGACAAGGCTGTTGCCTGCAAACACTCTCATCAGCTTTGGCCCGCCCGCCTTAAAGGACGACATGAACCCTGCAAAGAAGCTAAGAGGAGTGCCCCAACAAGCATCAACCAGCGTTCATCTTTTAATGACATTTTCAAGACAGTCGAGCTCTGGAACCACGACTGGCTGCACCACTGATCGTTGTCACGCTGCAGCCAATAAAGCTGTGCGAGACGCCTGGACCAGCATTCTAGATCCAACAACCAGCACAGAGACAAAATTCATTGACCCTGAGCCACCGTATAGGCCAGCCTGCAGCTGTCCATACAGCCTCACTTGCCGAACTGCCTGCCGCCTGATACTCACAGCTGTCTCCTGTCTTGAACTCTTTTGCAGGCCCTGAAAAGCCTCCTGGAACTGACTTGATGCTGTTGAACATCAACATAATCTGAAGCACCAGGTACATTGTTGTTCTATCACCCTGGTCCTTCTCCGAAGGCCCCTGGTGACTTTTATGCCCCCTTGCTCCCTTGATACTGAAACCAAATAATCTTGAACAGTGAAGACTGATTGCTACCCTCTTGTCAGTATCAAGAGTTCACCCTTTTCACTCATGAAACTGTCCTCTGTGTTCCTTTAAATGGTGGGTTGTATTTTGCAGTGTGCTAGAACTCTCTGTTGTAATAATAATAATAAAGTAGATATTTTTACACAACCTTGACTGGACAGTCCCCTTTTATCATTGGGTAATAATTGTATTTTTGCGGTGTTGCAACTAACCAACGATCCACTACTTTGCGGAGATAAACCTGCCGTACTATCCACATTACCAAAATTGGACAAGGAGGTTTATAATTTACTTGTGTTTCCAATCTTTTTGGATTCCTTTTGGTGTGCTAGAGGTGTGGGGCTGATTGATGGTTTAGAAACCGATATTCATCCCTGGACCACTAGTGCCCTAGAAGTTGATTCATCACACTGACCTTGCCAAGAATGCCCACTTTCAGCTGCAACTCCTCAGATGCAGTCTCCCTTTCCTCACCTCCCCCCAGGAACTCAAGGTCTCCAGAGCTCTAGTCCTCTCCTGGCTGGACTACTGCAACAGCTTCTTCCTCAATCTACCTTATTCGTCCCTTCGCTGCCTTCAACTAATCCAGAATAGGACTCCAAGACTTATCCTTGGCCTCAAGTCCAGGGACTGCATCTTTCCAGCCCTACATTTTCCCCACTGGCTCCCGATTGCAGTGAGTTTCAAGTTCAAGACCCTCTTTATCATCCACAAGGCTTTCGGGAGCCTGGGACCCCACTACATCCAAATCCCTCTCCCTAAATACCTTCCTGCTAGAGCCCTTCGGTCTTTTAGCTCCAACTCTGCTGATAGTATGCTTTTCCAAGCAGAGAGTGAGGGTTGATCTCTCACCTCCGCAGGTGCCTCCCTCTGGAGTGGCCTCCCCGCCCATCTCAGACTTGAGATGGATCTCCTTAAGTTTTTTCTCCTCCTCCTTCCCTCTCCCCCTGCTCTGCTAATGCCCCCCTCTGCCATCTTTTGAATGGCTGCCTGGTTCCTTCAGATTCTTACAGGCCCTCCTCAACCCGTCTACCCCTGCACTTGGTCTCCCCAGACACCTCCTAATCTGCACTTTCCCTTCCAGGCTACCTCCGCTGCATTAGCCTGGCTGGGCCTGCACCTCATTGAGCCCTTCCAGCCCCGTCCCACGCACGTGGACCTACTTCCCCTGCACTCTCTGCATTCCCTTGGCACTTGTCCACCTGGCCTCCCCTTGGCAATTACATAACCCATGGGCTCTTTACGTACTGACCAGCACTCGCCGCTCCCCAGCACTTCTTATTACTGCACTTACATGATCCAAATGAAACAAGGCTTAGTAGGACCATTTTGGTTTTTGCTTTCTTCATCCCTGTCCCACCACCCTCCACCCTTGTCTTGTTGTGCCTTGAAACACCTTGTATAGGTGCATTATAAATACCCAATAAACTAATATGGCTCCGGCAAACCTCTCTTTTTCACTGTGCACGGAAGACTTTTTCCTGCAGAGAGGTGCTGCAGCCGAGTTGTGTGGACAGGAGACCCCCAACATCTTGGAAAGCTTACAGTCCCTTTGTGGTCACCAAATGTATGGATCGGCCCCTAATCCCCTTAACCCAAGCATGCCCACCACTTAAGGAATGAGTGCACGTTTGTATGTAAGGCAAGTTTATTGTACAATCGTATGGGGAGGAGCTTGGTAATGCTGCAGAGTCAAACTAACTCAAGTCTCGCTGAACCACATTATCTAACACATTATATACATTTTTGCAGCAGTTGAAACACTCCCACATATTTTATTACAATCCGTCCGGTATAAGATTGGACAAAACCTATACAAAGAAGTTCCATCTTTCTCCGATTCGTCCATTCTCATTGGTCACTTGTTATCTTGGCTACCATCTTCAGATCGAATTCGTAGCACACACCTTCTTGGGATTCGCTCATGGTAGGTTGTGACATCATCGCACAGGTAAACATTTGTGTTAAACCATAATTCATTATTGGTCAAAACTGGCCTCAAACCTCTTAACCCTAAATGTAATTGCACATGGTTTGCATGAATACTTCAAGTAACATGAGGAAAGCAGACAAAAAAGTTCCCTTTGAACAGGCGATAACTATCTCAACCACCCCAATTTTACTGGCATCCCCAAACCCTTTCATCCAAATGGCTACCATTTCAGCACTCACGGCACATCTGGAATAGAATTGAAACCTGTGGGTATCGTTCACTTTAGCCTTGAGCGTCACTTCGCCCCATCTTTATTACTGGTCAAAACAAATGGCCAGGTCCCTCTGCAAAACTTTAATGCACTTTAAAAAGATTACATCGGAACTACCAAGACATAAACATTTGGTCCTGTTTAATGGCTTCTTGGTTAATCATTAAGTGTCCTTCTACGTTTAAGCCTGCAAAACAAATTATTCCCAAACGCTCAGAATGTATCCTGTGACCTCCCAACTTCAAAGTTTTAATACATTTATAAAGAAACCGCTGTGCATGCAGATTCATAAATTCCCCAAGTGTATATCTCAATGTGCATGCATGTTTAATAACTGTTGCCTCTTTTTTTTATAGGATTCTTCAGGACAGACCCCCCTCCTCGCATTTACATTAACTCTTTGTCACATCACACACAGCATGGCTGAATTGTGTTTATATTTCATTTAGCAGTATTAAAGTTTTATCTTTCTATGCAAGTGCAAATCTAATATGTATCAACGTAAACAAAAAGTAACACTAAAGTAACATATCCCATTCACATTTAACTACACTGGATACCTATCGATACATCGCGCTGATTTCACTGCAGCACTCTCAGTCAAAAACATGGCGCATGCACCACAAACCCCTCATTATCGTTGGGAACTTTCCTGTCCCCCCCCCAACAAAGTCAATGACCATGCAGGGTCTAGCATCTGATACTCCTGGCCATGTACAGCCATTGACCATGTAGGGCCTTTCTTATGACACTCTTGGCCATGTGCAACTAAAGACCATGCAGAACACTGCATCTGATATGCTCGGCAATGTACAGCCAATAAAGATGCTTAGCATTGCATATGATATGCTCAGCCATGTGCAGCCAATGACCAGCAGGGCATTGCATCTGATATGCTCGGCCATCTGCAGACAATGACAATACAAAGCCTTGCATCTGATACTCTCAGCTATGTGCAGCCAATTACCATGTATGGCCTTGCCTTCCATCTGACACTCTCGGCCATGAGCAGCCAATGACCATGTAGGGTTTTTCTTGTGACACTCTGTCACATACAGCCAATGACCATGCAGGGCCTTCATCTGATACTCATGGATGCATATAGCCAGTGACCATGCAGGGTCTAGCATCTGATACTCTTTGCTGTGTACAGCCAATTACTATGTAGGGCCTTTCTTCTGACACTCTCGGCCATCTAGAGCCAATAACCATATATGGCCTTTCTTCTGACACTCTTGGCCACGTGCAACTAATGACCATGCAGAGCACTGCATCTGATATGCTCGGCCATGTACAGCCAATGACGAGCAGGACATTAAATCTGATGTTTGGCCACATGCAGACAATTACAATGCAGGGCCTTTCATCAGATACTCTCAGCTATGTTCAGCCAATTACCATTCATGGTCTTGCCTCTGACACTCTCGGCCATGTGCAGCCAATAATCATGTAGGGCCTCTCTTCTGACACTATTGGTCACATACAACCAATAACCATGCAGGGCCTTGTATCTGATACTCTTGGGTGTGTGCAGCCAATGGCCATGCAGGGTCTAGCATGAAATACTCTTGGCTGCGTAAATCCAATGACTAGGTAGGGCCTTTCTTCTGACACTCTCAGCCACATGCAGCAAATGACCATGTATGGCCTTTCTTCTGACACGCTTGGCCATGTGCAACTAATGACGATGCAGGGCACTGCATCTGATATGCTTAGCTATATACACCCAATGGCCATGCTGGACATTGCATCTGATTTGTTCAGCCACATGCAGCCAATGACCAGCAGGGCATTGCATCTGATATGCTCTGCCACGTGCAGGCAATGACAATTTAAGCCTTGCATATGATACTCTAAGCTACGTGCAGCCAATTACCATGCATAGCCTTGCATCTGACACTCTCCGCCATGTGAGGCTAATGGACACGTAGGGCCTTTCTTCTGACATTCTCGGTCAGATACAGCCAATGACCATGCACGACCTTGCATCTGATATTTTAAGCTTTGTGAAGCTAATGACCAAGCAGGGCTTTGAAACTGATTCTCTGGGCCACAGGCAGCCAATGACCATACAGGGCCTTGCATCTGATATTCTAAGCTTTGTGAAGCTAATGACCAAGCAGGGCTTTGAAACTGATTCTCTGGGCCACCGGCAGCCAATGACCATACAGGGCCTTGCATCTGATTCTCGTGGCCATGTTCAGCCAATGACCAGGCAGGCAGAGCCTTGCATCTGTAAAACTTGGCCATGTGCAGCTAATGCAGCAGCCTCAAGTCTGGAGATCTCCAGACTCTCCTTGTTAGGTTGAGGACTTGGACGGCATCAGGGCCTTTAAACTTTTTTAAATGAAAGGGCCTCGATAATCAGGGGGTGGAGGGTCCTGGCAACTGCCCCCATGTTGCCAGTCAGCAGTCTTATAATACAGCAATATATTAATGTCCCTATTTTCGTTCTGGGGCTTAAAATGTGCTCTTTGCAGCACTAGCATTAAAAGCTGTGTTTTCTCTTCCCATTTATATACAGAAGTCTCATCACCTCCTTGCCTTCTAACACTGGATCCTGCACATCAGCCACTTGCTAACAAAGAAGGGTTTAAAGCTCTTCAGTCAGTATTTAGTGTTTAAACTCACTGCTGGCTGGCCATCTGGTGATAATCGGTAGCTATTCTCCTCATCTTTGTCGCCATTGTAATGTATGCACTCCACGGCTGCCTCAGACTGTTTTCCTTCTAAGCAGTGGATCCCCAAACATCATGTTTAAATGGACGCCCACTCATCTTGACAATTCTGGCTATTGCGTTGATAGGCTCTTGGTGGCAAATTCAGGAAGGAACAGATACTCTGAATTACAATAGTCGGATTAGACTGATCTGCAATGCGCAATTTAAAGAATGACAAGTGAAGAGCAGGCCTATCATCTGAGCACAAGCTCAGACCGACAGCTGTGCCTGAGTAATATCTATTCAAGTCGTATGTGCGTCCGGGTCTGCACAGGAGCAGACAGTTTCGACCAAATTGGAGAGCCATGATTAGAAATCAGGTCTCCTGGTTCCAAAACTGACGATGCCATTGCTAGACCACATCTGATCCGATGCCCCCCGCTGAACATGGAAGATATTTCTGCGCCCTACCAGAGGGGCAAAATTACCTTCACACAAAGTACAGTCTGGGTTCAACAACATACAAGTAGCCACTCGACATTTATATTTTTTATTTTTACAAAGATTTCTCATGATGTTCCTTTGTAAGTAGGGCAGTGTTATATTGTTTAAACAAAGGACCGAGTACGATCATGGAAAAATATCCTGTTCTATGGGTAGTTTGCGACTCGGAGCAGTGTTAGATTGTACCTGGGTTTGCTTCCCCCCAGCCCAAGTCTCCCTGAAAAAACAGATTCCTTCTACTTTGGACCCAAAACTGCCTAAAATGTATTAAAATCACATCAGATCTCCTTAAAAGTGTAACAAGCCCAGCACCCCCGCCCCCTAAAAGGTTAAACATGTTCATCAAAACTCACAGGAAGAAAAATCTCCCAGCATCTGATTAAGAGTCAAACACACTTAAAGGGGGAAGTAATCACTATAAATCATAATGAAAGACAGCAAATGTTTCCATCTCTTTGGAATGTGTAAACAATTACACAAAAGAGTGTTTCACTCGCCCGAGTGACCCCAAAGTGAACATTTACCATGGATCCCTAGAAACAAATGAAATGACCCCGGGACACCCCAAAAGAGACAGACCACCTGACACCCCTCACACTTCAATCTACATCAGTCTGTTCTGGCCACTGAGTCTGGAATTGCACAAGCCTTGCAAATGAGCCCTGCTCTCATTGAGGAGAGTGTGTGCTGCGCCCTCTCCTCTATGTGTCCCTTCTATGCCCTCCAGCAGACACCACAGCCTGGAAAATAGATCCAATTAGGAGAAGAATTCATCGCTGTCTGTCTCTGGGAGTTCCGGCCCCCCTTGTCTGGTGGGGGTACACACACAATGGATGTACTGTAGGGTCCTTCCGGACCACAGCTCACATGGGGAGGACGGGGATCTCTTTCCCTACTCAGGCAGACCTTTAATGGGTTCAAACATCTTTTATAGCAACTTCGGTGTTATAAAGCGCCTAAATGGCACTGGGCTATTTAAGCACTACAATGGTATATGTTACCATTACTGAACTCAATGTCTGCTGATTGATGCCTTTCACTGCGGGACTTGTGAAGGTGGGAGTGATGTGGCACCTTGACCACATTCAAACAAAAGTGATATATCATATGATATGATATGGCATTTGTAACGTGCCTATACACAAGTGTTTCAAGGCGCGACGAGGCGGGGGGGGAACAAGGGGAGACAGACAATGATCCTACTAGGCCAGGTGTCATTCAGATCGCGCAAGGGTAGAGGGGACTGGGAAAAGTGCAAGGGGAAGGGGAGAGGGGGAAAAGTGCTGCACATGGTTAGTAGAATACAAGATAAATAATAGGGCCAGCTGGTGGCAAGTGCAAGGAAAGTGCAGTACATGGTTAGTAGAATACAAGATAAATAATAGGGCCAGCTGGTGGCAAGTGCAAGGAAAGTGCAGTACATGGTTAGTAGAATACAAGATAAATAATAGGGCCAGCTGGTGGCAAGTGCAAGGTAAGTGCCGGGAGAAGGGGCTGTAGGATACAGAGACAGTCCCGTAGTTTAGGGAGGCAGTGCAGGGAAGAGTGGCTGGGCCAAGGACCGAGATTGGTGAGTGGCCCAGTAGCAGATTCAGTGCAGGTTCAGTGTTTTTAGCAGGGGAGAGAGGGAGAGAAAGCGGAGGGAAAGAGGAAGGTTTTGAGGTGCTTCCAGGACCGGAGATGGTTCTCCTCAAGTTTCAGGGAGGCAGGAAGGCTGTTCCAGAGGGAGGCCCCTGCTGCAGAGAGAGATCTACCCCCAGCTCGTTGTTTGGAGAAGCGGCTGACCCTGAGGTAGTTGGAGGTGGATGAGCGAAGAGCTCGAGAAGGAAGATATTTCGGAAGAGAGAGTTGAAGGTATTTTGGCCCAAGGCCCCAGAAGGCCTTGTGGACAATGCAGAGGGTTTTGAACTCAATCCTTGCAGCCACTGGGAGCCAGTGTAGTGATTTCAGTCCTGGAGAGATACGGTCCATGGGCTTGAGGCCAAGGACAAGTCTCGCAGTCCTGTTCTGGATGAGTTGCAAAGGGCGGAGAGTAGAGGCAGGAAGATTTAGATAGAGGCTGTTACAATAGTCCAGCTTCGAGAGAACCAGGGCTCTGGAGACAGTGAGCTTCTGGGGGAAGGAGAGGAAAGGAAGGATACCTCTGAGGACCCATACAGGTCTTCCCACCACTTGCAACACTAGACGTCATACAAAGCGTATGCACAAACATAAACGTAGACACGGAAGGATTATTCTCGAACAAAACGAAAGACACTAGTAGGTGCCCTAGGTTACAGACCCCGTCATTAAGGTTAGAGGGTCATATTCTTAGGGGTGAAAGGCTTCCGGAAATAAAAGAAGGCACCTTCTTTCACCCGCCGCCAAGATGGTGTTCACCTCAAAGGGACGCCCGGGTTATTTTAAATAATGGGCGTAACCCCCAGTACATGTTGCAAAGGACTCCAACGTCATCCCTTTAGGCCTGCCTATGGGTCTGCCTTGATTATGTAATATATTGGTCCAAACTTGCATTACGGAAGTCAAAATGAGCTTAATGCACGCATGGGAGGTGTAAAATGCAAACCTAGAAGCAATGAAGCACTGCACAGGTGATGCACCCAGCACGTCATAGGTAGGGTGTGAGGCCTAGGATGAGTGGAGAGGCGCAGAGGCTGCTGGGTAGGGATCAGGTGTCCCTAAGGGAAATAATAGAAGTACTTAAGCATATAGTTCTTCACAGGGCTAACACTGGTGAAAGTAGGCAACTGCACTTTAGCCCCTTTGGTTTATGATCAATTTGACCAAGCTTCCCAATCGCTTTGGTCTAGGTGGATGGAAGGTGGTAGTATTGCACTTCTCTTAGCACTTTATAGATTGTATGATTGCTATCGTCGATCTGATGCAGATACAAATTCAATGATACATTTTAATATGTATAATATTACTTTATCTAGAATGTTTTTATTTTTACAACTTTGTGGGTCGTACTGATAGTATTTTTAGACTAATGTTTTATGAATGTCTTATTTGTTCGATGTGAGGAATTCAAACGATGTATTGATGCATTTTTACATATGTCTATTATTGTACGTTTCTTGAGAATTTGTGAAAGGTTTAAGTTTTAAACCAAATCACAATAAAAAATGAATAAATAAAATAAAAGTACAGTTGAGTGAAGCAATCAGCCATTGGTGAGATGCTCTTTGGGGAGTCTCTTCCTGGAGTCTATGATGGAGGGGTCTAGCCTGACCTGTGACCCCTGATAAGACAGTGTTACTCCACCTCTCAGTCTAGGTCGCTCACGTGCCCTGCTCTAGCCAAATAGGAACCATACTGACCATGGAAAGGTTGGTTTCAACAGGTGTGCCAACTCGTACGGCCAAATAAACATGATTACAACTATAAAATGCACTGCTGATCAATGGCTCTTTCTAATGGAAGTGGGTGGGAAAATGTCTTGTTCCCAACGTGCACTGCAGCTGACGAGGCCTTGGTGGGGTTCCTTTAAAAACCTGGCCTGGTGTGAGGCACTCATGTCATTGTGCCATGCCTATGCATGCCCTGCACCACTCTGCCTCACATGGGGGTGCTGTGCCTTGTGCTGGGGAAGAAGGCTTGGTGCCCCAACGCCCCCGAGTCTTCCTCCACTTAGAGGCCCACACCCAGTGGCATTCTACAAGAGAGGCTGTCGCCTCACATCTCCTCATTGGAGCTTCACACTCAGATTATTAGATGTGGCCCAAGAACGAAGAAATTGCCCCATGAGCGACCTTGGGCAAGTTACTGTTCCTTCCTCGGCTCGGACTACTCAGCTGTAACTTGGGCATGATTACAAGCGGATATATCTCCGACGTCACATACTGTGCTGTAGGAAGACACCATCTGGTTCCTGAGGTGTGTGCACCGTTGCTAAACATCTCTGAGAGTCGCCTTTCTTTGAAAGGGCTTCGGCAAAAGCAACATCATTGTTCTGAGTTTTCACTTAGAGATGTTGAAGCCAGTGGTGCAATAACGGGCCTGCAGGGAACTCTTGAGATTTTCCTGTGCGCCTCTTTCCCAACCGCTCTCAGAATGTTTTATATTGCTCCATGCAGTACACACAATTAAGATGCTCTATTTGCCGGCGCCATTTTGGATGAAAAAATCCAAGGCCTCTTTTGTTTCCCACTGCACTCCTAGTTGAAGCGCATCAGAGTCGAACAATCCCATGCCTCGTGCACGGGCTGCAGCGCAGGGCTACTCCCTTTTCGTATAGAAGTTGCAGCATAAATGCAAACGCATGTGTGCAAGGAGCAAGGCTGTTCAGAACACACCAACCCCATGTTGACCTGCTGTTCTAGTAAGCCAAGAGGTATACGGTCCACATTAAAAAAATACGTATGAAACATAAACGTCTGAAAGTAAAAAGTTATAAAAACCAATAGTTTTGATCATCAAGGGTAAGAAATGATCCTACAATCTTCACTGTTCTTACCCAAACAAAATAACAGCAGTCGGCAAATAACACAGGAGCGAAGAAATAGGAAGGTGAATGCTGATAGTCAATGGGGGTCTCCCTTGATTTAAGAAAAAAGACATGGACAGAAAAAGGAGAAAGCAGCTTCTAGTAAAAAAAGAGGAACGTTAAGGGGAAAAGAGGGTTAGGGGGTGTACCTCCCACAATAGTTTCATTATGTAGGAAGTTGTTGTGCTGTGCCAGTCACCACTGTAGTGATCTAACAGAAACAGGGTGTGTGTGTGTGTGGTGCATGGTGCCCCAGCCAGGGGTATCCAGACCTTGGTGTAAGAGAGAATAAAAAAAGACAGAAAAGGAGGGAAGAGTTTGAAAAGGTAAGAATAGGAATACGGGGTAGAGATGGAGTTTGTAGTAGTTTGCATGCCTGCAGAATAATTGAAAAATGGCCAAAACATTGTCAGGCCGATTCATGGAATAAATGTGCGCCGAAAATTCCGGCGCAGAGGGGCCTATACGTGCGCTGCGCCGAAAAATAGCGAAAAGCGCAGGGAAACCAGCGCACGTCGATTCATGGAAGTCCGTGCGTAAGAAAAGCATAGGACGTGCGCTGAAAAAGTGCGCGGCGCACGCCGGCGCACAGGTCAACCAACGGCGTGCGCCACGGCCACTGCGCAATCACTCCGAGCGCAGCGCACAGCTCTAAAGTAGGCGGAACACAGGGCGGGACACTCGGAATGGGGAATAAAATGGGGCACAACACTCGGAATGGGGAAGAATGTGGGCGGCACGGGGAAGTACAGGAGGCAAGTGCGCGGAACGCCCACACGCTCTCCGGCAACACGTATTCATGGATTCGAACAGGGCAAAACAGCGCTCGATCAAACCAGCGCACAGGCCCAAAAACGTACGCCACAAGTAAGCAGGCGGTAGCGTCCCGACACACTTAACGAAAGTGCGCCAAAACCTGCGCCAACAAATACCACCCACATACAGCAATGGGCCATACCGTGACCCCAAAGGACAAATGATGTGCAAAGGTGTACGCCATTTACACGGACACCCACTGTTCAAAAATTCGCGCGTGTGTGTACAACGGGTTGCGCGAGAAGTCACTCGCGCGATTGCCCTGGGTACGTGTATCCCGGGGTGCGGGGAAGTCCCACAGCGATTGCCCTGGCCACGTCGATATCAGGGGTGCGTGTGAAGTTCCACACGCGAAAAGCCAGGGTACGTCATTTACAGGGGTGCGCGGGAAGTTTCACACGCGAAAAGCTAGGCTACGGGAATTCCAGGGGTGCGCGTGAAATCCTACACGCGAAAAACTAGGGTACGTCATTTACAGGGGTGCGCGGGAAGTTTCACACGCGAAAAGCTAGGCTACGGGAATTCCAGGGGTGCGCGTGAAATCCTACACGCGAAAAACTAGGGTACGTCATTTACAGGGGTGCGCGGGAAGTTTCACACGCGAAAAGCTAGGCTACGGGATTTCCAGGGGTGCGCGTGAAATCCTACACGCGAAAAACTAGGGTACGTCATTTACAGGGGTGCGCGGGAAGTTTCACACGCGAAAAGCTAGGCTACGGGAATTCCAGGGGTGCGCGTGAAATCCTACACGCGAAAAACTAGGGTACGTCATTTACAGGGGTGCGCGGGAAGTTTCACACGCGAAAAGCTAGGCTACGGGAATTCCAGGGGTGCGCGTGAAATCCTACACGCGAAAAACTAGGGTACGTCATTTACAGGGGTGCGCGGGAAGTTTCACACGCGGCTCTGCTGGGTGGGTCCTCACAGGTGTTCCATTCACACCCTCCACGTCCCCTGCATGCAACCCACACCACAGGGGACTACCCTGCACACCTGCTCATGCCTCCCACCACCCCCACCCCCCCCCGCAGTCAGGGGCACCTGCCAGAAGGCCCCCACCCATGTCTACCACCCCCACCCCCCCCCGCAGTCAGGGGCACCTTCCAGCAGGCCCCCACCCATGTCTACCACCCCCCCCCGCAGTCAGGGGCACCTACCAGAAGGCCCCCACCCATGTACCATCCATGTCCACCTTCACCTGGGTCACAACCCCACACAATCATGACCGTAATGGACGTTCTGCCCTGCAAGAATTCCCAAACAACTATCCCATCCACCCACATATCAAACACAATGACATGTGACACACCCAATGTAAATCATATGAATGAACACATGTCTGTCACACACAGATGTTGCAAGTGAATGTCCAAACACCCCACATGTCATGCATGAAAGCAATGAGATGATACAACACATTGAAGGATCAAATGAAAATGTATTAAAAATAAACAAGGATGGTAAAAATAAAAAATAACAATAAACATGCAATGCAAACTAAATAATAAAAAAGCACAACCAAAAAAATCAGGAACACTAATTAACAAAAATTAAGTAAAATAGGGGTCCAAAGTCAAAGTCCAAAATCAAATCCAAGTACAAATGAAAGAAGAAACACATTGCCTCATGTGAAAAATTCAAACAAATATTAACATCCCTCAAACTATCAACATGATGATCCGGGTCCATGAGCCCTAATAAATGAAACCTAACTATTTACACTAAGTAAGAAAATGTCTATATACAAAAATGTGGTGCATTGTCCTTTGGCAACCAAATAATAACATTAAAACAAAGGAAACCTAACTACAACTAAACTACAGAACTATATACAAAGGCGGCGGGCAAGTCCTGCGGCTCACTGATTGTTGTTCCGGGCCAGGGCATCATCGAACTCCCGCTCGATGTCCCGGAGGCGGCCCCGTTCCACAGCCCCGAGGGTCCGCAGGGACGCCGATGTACCCACCTCCAACTCCCTGCGGATGGCCTCGAGGCACTCGGCCTGCCTCAGGGCCCTCCGCATGGAGTTCTCCGCCCTGACCATAGCGAGCCGCGCCTCTTCCGCCCGCCGCCGCTCCGCATCTATGGCATGGCCCAACCGCTGCCACACGGAAGACACTTAACGTCCAGGGTCCTCCTGCCCTCCGGCTGATGCCTGCCCCTCTGATGGTGATGGCCCCGAGCCATCAAGGCTCCCACCTTCTTCCTCCTGCTGCTGACGTGCTGGTGCCGGTGCCCTGACACCTGCTGCCTGCACATCCTCCATTGTTTGGGGTGCTGTTGTTGCGGTGGCCACCCCTGCTGGACTCACGACTCCCGACTGGGGCAGGGATGTGTCCTCCACCAGCTTGGCCCCATCGTCAGAGGCAGCTCCACAGGGCACCCAGGTGACAGGTGGGTAGGAAGATGGCACGGAGGACGACTGGTGCATAGGGGGTTCAGGTGAGGAGGGGGTCGGAACAAGGCCCAGTGTATGGAGGAACACAGCCTGGTCTCCCTGAGAATGGGTCCGGACGTGGGCAACCCTGCTGGTGCAAGATGATGCAGACACAGGACCGGGGACAGGATTACACACAGGCACCTCCGCGGCGGCCTGTGCTGCCTCCTGTCCCTGCCCCTGTGCTGCACCACTAGCACCAGTGGAATGCCCACCTCCAGACCCCATCTCAGTCCCTTGCACGGCCTCCTCCTCCACCAAACCCACCACCAACCTGGATGACTCCCTGCCATCTTCCGCCGCGGAACCCTGTGGGGTGTCAGCTGCCCCTTCTGCTGCCGAGGAGTCCAACTTCCTCCTGCGCCTCCTGGACCTCCCCTCGGCAGCTGCGACCTGGGACACAGCACCGGACTCCTCACTCCCCGACGAGATGACAACAGGGGAGGGGAGCCAGGCCTTGCGTCTCCGGCTGGCGGTGGCATCCCTGCTGCTGTGCTCCACAGCACCTTCTCCGCCCTCCACATCAGATGACGCTGCAGGCAGGGAGAGACAGGAGACAGGCATCAGGACACTGTACAATTGACTCACACACATACCAGTTGTACAAGAGTGGCATTGTCATACTCCAGACCTGGCATCACAATCCCCAACACACTTGTCTCCTCAACGCACACACATGAGTCATTCAACAGCCATATTGCTACAGCCCGCTACATACATTCACATACAGCAGCATGAGCAGACAAAGGTGAGCCACACATCCCATGATACACACGGACTCAAATACACATGCACACATGCAAAGCACACATCCAAGCATGTGTACCACTCCGCAAACTGTCAGTCATGAGATGAACATCCATGTCACATTTGCAATTCACTCTCCAACATGACAGTGTCACCTGCATCCATGTAGCAACACTGTTGCACCCTTCACAACTACACACACGCACACGCTGCAGACTAATGCACCTGGAATCAACATCCATGTGTCACACCACAAGCATGCCAACTCACATGCACAGTCAAACACATGTGCCCACACACAAGCATTTGCACTGCAAGCACACACACACACACATGCACCATCCTTGTCTCACACATCACAGGCACACATGTGCTTGTCTCACAGCCCTGCACACACACATTTATACATGGCCACACAAAGACATGTGCAACATGCACACTCCTGGCACACCACCACACACACAGCTTACAATCAGTATGCATGTACACTCACCGCTCGACTCCAGACGGGTCTGCCTCCCAAGGACCTGGAGCGCTGGGGATATGCGTTCCAGGACCCAAAGTTCATCTTGCGACAAGTGGCCCCGCCGCCCCTTGGCATCCACTGCCTTCACGAGGCGCCGGGCCTTGTTCAGGGTCCTGGACCTGTAGTCCTCCCAGCGCTTCTTGACTTGATGGAATTCTCGGACTGCCACCCCCTCTGCGTTGATGGCAGTCACAATGTCCGTCCAGATCCTGGTCCGTCCTTCCTTGTCGAGGCGCATCCGTCCGTAGAGGGCATCATACTGCCCCAGGACTCGCTCCACCAGGACACCAACTTCGGTGGCACTGAAGCTGGTGCCCCTCTGCCTCCCTGGCCGGGGGTTGCCAGTCGTGCCAGATGTTGTGCTCCCTGACATGGCAACCCCAGAGGCAGGAGTGGGTGGCCAACTGGGTCCTGGGGCTGGGCTGTGGAGCGATGGTACGGCTGTCGGGAGTCTTTGGTTCCAGCAGGGGTGGTCACAGCAACTGCACCCCTGGCTGATGTGCAGGCAGCAAACAGCAGGGCACGTGGCCAGCAGGCAGTCAGGCAGCAGCAGATGGCAGGTGGGAGCGTGCTCGGGGCTCTGGGGGGCAGGATTCCGGCCTTAGGGGCAGGAGCGTGGTCTTCCGTGTGTGAACGCGTGGTCAGCTTGATACGGAGTGAATTGGCACGTGAAAATCATGCACGTCTGCGTGGAATCCGAGGAAAGGCCGCGTAAGCACGTCAGCACGCGTACGCGATTTCATTGGTCCAAAGGGCCAGGCGCGTAAGCGCGTCTATAACGCACGGCCGTTTCCCAACCCGCATGATTGGTCCAAAGGGCCAGGCGCGTAAGCGCGTCTATAACGCACGGCCGTTTCCCAACCCGCGTGAAAAAATAAAGCTCCCGCGCGAGCGCGTCAGCACGCGTACGCGATCTCATTGGTCCAAAGGGCCAGGCGCGTAAGCGCGCCTATGACGCACGGGTGTTTCCCAACCCACGTGAAAAAAATACACGTGCCGCGCGAGCGCGTCAGCACGCGTACCCGATTTCATTGGTCCAAAGGGCCAGGCGCGTAAGCGCGCCTATGACGCACGGGTGTTTCCCAACCCACGTGAAAAAAATACACGTGCCGCGCGAGCGCATCAGCACGCGTACCCGATTTCATTGGTCCAAAGGGCCAGGCGCGTAAGCGCGCCTATGACGCACGGGTGTTTCCCAACCCACGTGAAAAAAATACACGTGCCGCGCGAGCGCGTCAGCACGCGTACCCGATTTCATTGGTCCAAAGGCACACAGCGAGTAATCGCATATTCAACTGCGCGCGTGAAAAACGCCCGGTTACCATTTACATCTGAATACAATTACAATATTAATAACGTACATTTAACCTGGTAAACCTCGAGCATGTAGTCACACACGCTCGGCCACGACACGTGCAAAATTACAACAGGCAATACGGAAAGACGTACGCCTGCAGGAAGCAGGCGTACGTGACCCGGCACGTCTAAATATTCACGTGAAAACATCCTACAAGCTCAGTGCAAAGATGAACATACCGTTCCTAGCAGCAGTGGCTGTGGGTTACCAAAGGAGGAGGAGGAGGAGAGTCAGGGCCAGAATTTTCTCACCCAGAACCAGCCTATTCGGGATGCCTGATGACCAGGTGTATGGGAGGTACAGGTTTCCAGCACACATCATACTGGACCTGGTCAGTGAGTGGGAGGATGACCTCACATCACCCACCCTGTGCTCCCAAGCACTCAGCCCCCTGCAGAAGGTCCTGAATGTACTGCACTTCTTGGGCACTGGATCTTTTCAGCGGACAAGTGCCATAGTGGGTGGTGTGTCACAGGCCACGCAGTCACGCTGTCTACACCAGGTCTTGAACATCATCACTGCACGGCCATCAGTCCGCAGGCACATATATCTCCCCAGGACTCCTGCAGAAAGGCGGGCGTGCATCCAGGAATTCTATGGTGTGGCTCAATTCCCCAAAGTGCTTGGTGCAATTGACTGCACCCATGTGGCTCTACGTCCCCCCAGGGCAACAGAGCACATCTATAGAAACCGCAAGCACTGGCATTCCATCAACGTGCAAGTTGTATGCAATGCCAAGGGAATCATCACATCAGTATATGCCAACTATCCCGGGTCCACCCACGACAGCTTCATCTACAGAATGTCTACCCTAAACCGGGACCTAGAGGCTGGCCGGCATGGAGATACATGGCTGCTTGGTGAGCATGAATGCCACTGCACATGCATGCATGTCAGATACAGGGTCATGTCACAACACCACTAATGATACCCATCACCACCTCCGCAGGGGACAGTGCCTACCCTATCAGCCACCACATGATGACCCCAATCCGGAACCCCACCACGCCACCCGAGGTAAGGTACAACACAGCCCACATTGCAACACGGGGCATAGTGGAGCGCACATTCGGAGTGCTGAAGTCACGCTTTCGCTCCCTTGACCGTTCTGGCGGGCAGCTGTTATATGCTCCCCCACTAGTGTGCAGGATCATAGTGGCAGCATGTGTCCTGCACAACGTTGCAACACGCCGTGGCCTGCCCGTGGACATGGTGGTGCCCCCACATCCACAACCACATGCACGCCCGCTGCGCATGGGAGGGGAAAGGGCACGGGGGGAGGCAGCCCGTACGCAACTGGTGGACAACTTCTTCACCTAGGAATCACAGTGCTGGCTAGTGCACACTGCTCTGGCACATACCATCTGACGATCAATGATGACACTACCTGACAATGTCACAAAATTTCTTGGCAATAAACTGTCAGAAACACATCAGCCTGAGATTGTTAACATGGAAGTGTCACTATGTGTGCACCCCTACCTACACATACACCAGCAATGCATAACTATGAAAAGACACAACTCCATTCATCAAAAATGCATTGGCACAGGCGAATTGCTACATTACAACATTGCCATGTCACCCAATCCCTTCACAGTCCCGCCACAGAGGACACCATGTCATGGTATGTGAGAGCAAACAAACTGACCCTCACAACATGACACCGGTGTCACAAATTGCAGTTCCCCAAATGGAACATAGCCGCACTTGAACAGCTAACCGTGATGGAGGCACTACTACACACCTGTGTAAGAGTCATTTCAATCAAATTACACACCAACCCACCCTGAAGCCCACCAAAACAAGACACAATGCATGTAATCAATGGTAGTCTCAATACCTGATTGTGCTGGTATGTCCTCACCGTCCAGATGTACAGTGATGGCGCCACGCAAAAGTGTCACTGCACATCTACCGACATGTAGTCTGACTCCAGAGAGTATGCCCGTGTGAAGAACTGTGTGAAATACCTGCAAAACATGAGTAACATATGTAAGTTGAGGCACATATCAAACCATCATGCATAGTTAGGTGCAACAACAATGTACACAATGAATGTCTACACAGTATTGACTATGGACTGCCCAACAGCTCATGGGAGTCCAATGTCACCGTGTAATTTGCTGTCACTTGGGCACACCCTTTGCAAGCCCATGGAAACGGAAGCAGGAGGGGTGTGGATGCCAGGTACCCAAGCATCGAAACCAAACTCAGGACAAGCCTGCATGTGCCCAGCCACAATACAGTGTATGCCCAGGTACCCACACAAGGCAACACACTTGAAAAATAAAAATATGATAAGAAAAAATGGCCATGAAAGGGCCGGCGGGGAGGGGGGGGGCACCTATGAGGTCCGAGGACAGGATGCACGCCACAATCCACCTGTGTGGATCATGGGAAGTAAAAACACCCCATAGGCTCGTGGCCCACACGGCTACTCTGTTGTGGGAGATGAGTCGCTATCGCTCTGGCCAGACCCTGCAGCTGACTCAGGAGGTGGGGGAGCTGCCTCAGAAGATGGTGTGACAATGGGAGGCAGCCCACGCAAAGCCCGAGTTTGCTCCTCCATGGCTGCAAGCAGGCGGGTCTGGAAGGTCTGGTTCTGGATTATGATCATGCGGAGGTCCCCATGCAGTAACTTCCGGGATGACCTGACCGTGTCAGACGCTCCAGCTGCTCCTCTGTCCTTCTATGGGATGAAGCCTCAAGCTCTGACAGGGTCGACCTGAGGTGATGGAATTCTTCCCTCAGGCCTTCCCTGTGGCGCTGGGACTCCATGGAAAGTGATTCCCGCAGAGTCGCCAGTCCTGCCCGCCTGTCCATGTTGGACGCCAACATGTCCTCCCTGTGTGCCTGGCAGATGGACTCTGTAGCCTGCTCCAGTCGCTCCATCAGCCTTTCTGGGGGGACAATGGAAGTGGCCACCCTATCCATGGCCTGTGCAATCATCTCGGATGATGCTGCCTGTTGGGTGGCCATACCGTAGATGGATTGCTCCCAAGCGGTATTGCCAGGTGGCATACGGCCACCACGTTGGCGGGCACCACACCTGCCTGGGGCAAGGCAGACTGCGCCTTGCTGTGCCGGCAAAGCCTCAGGCTGCAGGACTGCATTCCCTCTCTGATCTGCAGCCCCAGGAACAGGATCAGAGATTGTGTGGTGTGGCCCTGCATCCGTAACCACCGGAGGCTGAGCTGCCGACACTGACATCCCCATTGAGGGCAATAACCCGGCTGCAGGTGGGTCGGACAGAGGAGATTCTCTCCCAAGAACACTCACCTGCGACTGCACATAGGTGTCATCCTCCGAGTCTACACCTGAATACTGCTCGGGGGAGGAACCCCCAGAGACACCCCTCGACAGCACGACCTGCAGCACTTGTGGGTTTTCACCCACAAACACACCACGTCCCTCACTTGTGGAAGGTCGGCCCGGGTTGCCCTCCTGGGACGGCTCCACCACCACATCCCCAGCATCAACAAGTGCGTCGTCCCCTGCAAAGACATGAAAGAGAGAAATGGAAACAGGCATTAGCACCATGGCATACAACAAGGGCTGATGAACAACAGAGCCAGTAGTTCAATGACACATGTCCCACATGACTGGGAAACCTCCTATGCATTCACCATCACTGGGTCTGGAGGGGAGGCTCAGGGCACACAATGATGACACAGAGAATGGAGAGCAACGCCTGCTCCCGATGCTGCCTAGCACTGGCATCACACATTGGCCGGTGATTGCCATGTCAAATGCACATGCCATCACACACATGGCATGTGACATAGCCACCAAGTGAAGAGGGAGAGGAGGGCAACTAATTTGGATTTTGGCCACTCTGGTCCTGACATTGCTTCATCACATCAAGAGGTTAACATGTTGGACATGGATCTGCTAGTCCCAATTGGCCACGATGCACAGTGCCTTGTCAACATTAACAAAATGCAGTAAACAATGAGATTCCACCTCCCCATCACCTGTAATGGATTCATATAGCATTCGTGAAGCACCTGTACAGAAATGTATGAAGGTACAGCGGAGCACTGAGGGGTGGTGGGGCAGAAGGGGATGCCATTCAACAATCCTACTGGTGCTGGTGTCATTCATGTAACGCAAGTGCAGAGGTGGGTGGCACAATGAAGTGCAAGGGGAAGTTGCGGCTGGTAGTGCTGTACAAGGTAAGTAGGACTTAACGTCGAGGGCAGATGGTGGTAGGCGCAGACAAGTGCTGGGGGGGTGGCCTATAGGGGTACAGAGACAGTCATGCAGTGCTGTGGGCTCGGAGGGGACAGGGGAGGTACACACTGCATCTGGCTCGGCAAGGTCCTTGCAGATTTCAATGTGTCCTGCAGAGTTGTCAGATGCCGCAGATATGTGCCCTTGGATTGGGGCTCTCATCTTGGTGAGAAGGGTGAGACGCTATTGCCTTTGGAGCAGGCGGCAGGCCAGTTTGCCAGAGGATGAGCATGCTGCAGGCCATTTCCTCTCTGCCACCCGGCACCTGTGTTTTGGGTTCACAAGATCCGAGTCATGCCAGGAGTCAGCATTGGCATGGGGCTTCAGGCGGATTGTCATGACCGTGGCATCCAGTGTACCTGACATAGAGTGGAGCATGGAGTGGGCCCTGTCAGGATGGGAGTGAGCCTAAGGGGGAGCTGGATGGGGGGGAGATTTTGGCAGCATAAGCCTCGACTGACACACACTTCATGGGTTGGCATACCAAGAAGGTGTGTGACAGTGGTGAGGGTGGCTTTGCCTGTGGGGTGGTGAGGGTGAGGTGGGAGGAGAGGAGAAAGTGATCACTCCAGGAGAGAGGAGTGCAGAGAGGGATGGAGAGGGGAAGGTCAGATGAGATCAGAGCATCAAGAGTGTGCCCTGCAGAATGAGTAGGGACAGACGGGAGTTTAGAGGGTGATAGGGAGTTGCTGAGGTCACGGAAAAGTCACGTGGGGGGGACAACAAGCATGCAGGTGGATGCGTACATCACCAAGGAAGAGGATTTCAGTGTCTGGGGACATGAGTGAGGAGGAGAGGTGAGGCCACTCAGAAAGGAAGTAGTACATTTGACCATTTTTCCGATACACAGTACGCACAGTTTGTGAATGTCGAGGTGAGATGGAGAGAGACGTCACACAAGCCATTCCAGAGGGGAGTAGGTCTACGTAGGAGTGACAGTGGCAGGAATACCCTCAGGGAAGGCAAGGGCACACCCCCCCTGCACAGTAGTGCCGGGCCAAGGAGAGGATCTCCTGAACGTCAGGTAGGAGTGTGTCAAAGATGCAGACAGAGCTGGCCGTCAGACATGTTTCCATGAGACCAAGGATGTCAAGGTGCATTACCTCATGTAAGTGACATATATTGGAGGAATGCCTGATGCAGCGGCAGAGTAAGGAGTGTAAATGTGGAGGAGGTTGACAGCCTTGTAGGATTTACGGGGAGTGCTACAGATCAGAGGTGCAGCATGTGTAGGAGTTGGAGTGGGAGGCGGAGAAGGATCATGGGAGGGTGCAGGGAGGCAGTGCAGGATAGATGAGGAGAGAGGAGGGGGGACAGCAGGAGAGGAAAGGAAGTTGATGAGATGTGGGTAGCATTTGTCAAGGAGAATAAGGTTGGCCTGAGGTCCTTGGACTGAGATGCTCCCATTACCATACTCATCAATTGTGGCCTCTGAGGATTGGAAGGAGGCCAAGAGTACACCCCAACGGGTCACACCATTGATGGTGGAAGAGGAGCAAGGAGAGATGACTGGGACCATGTGAAGGGTCCATGGGACAGGCAAAGGCATGTATGAGCAGATGTCAGTGAGAGTTAACCTTGAGTAGGCTCAGATGTACTTGTCAGCAATAGGGTGGGTCGCATTGGAGGGCAGGGTGCCCTCATTTGACTGTTTGCAAGCAGGTGTCGTGAGTAGGGCACGATGGTCTGAACAGTAGAAGTCAGGGAAGATAGACCATGAAGAGCAGCATGGAGTGTGAGGGAATGGGGCTTGAAACCAGACGGAACAAGAGCACACAGGTAGGAGGTGGGTGTCAAGGCAAAATCCAGAGTATGACAGCATGTTGAGTGCCATGTATATACAGAGGACGCATTAGCATGTGGTATCATTGCATGTCAGGCATGTGACGATGGAACTTGAATGGCTGGGGGAAAGTGTAGGAATGGTATGTAAGACATAAGATGAATAGACAGGGGAGAATGAGCAACAATGTCGTGACAAAATGACAATTCAAGGGGAACTTCCCTGGTGTAGGGCCATATGTGCACTGTTGGCAGTAGGGATAGTGGTGTGGGCACATGGTGTTGCACTGAACATACTGGATGAGGCACATGGGTGACACTATCAACTCTGCCACACACCCCCTTGACAGGCACCCAACATGAAGGCTTCGCACACACACCATGCACATTGATATAACACACATGCATGTGCACTCACCGGATGATGCCTCATAATCAGGGAGATCTCCCACACCTTGGAGTTGTCCCTCGGTGACGTAGGATCCAGCTACGGACTCGTGTGGTGTGAGTTCTATTTCCTGTGCTGGGGACCCACCTCCAGTCACCAAGGTTGCGGCATGACTTGAGGCCAGCTTATCCTTTGCCCTGCGCTTAAGGTCATTCCAGCGCTTCTGGCAATCACTAGCTGTGCGCCTCACTACTCCAAGGGCACTTATTTTGTCAGCAATGGTCTGCCAGTGTGCCTGGCGTCTGGCATGTGTGGTCTTGGACCCTGCAACGATGACCATTTCCCTATCATGGTCTGACACATACTGAACAAGTGCATTCAGTTCGGCGTCTGTGAAGCTGGGCTTCCTTGATGGGCCGGACTGTGCAGCCGTGCCTGGGGCATCAGCCTGTGCCGGACGTGCACTCTTCCTCTTCCGCTTGGAAGGGGGTGGGGATCCAGAGTGTCCTACGCCGCTGTGGACACTAGGGGCAGGAGCCATGGTGGACTCAGTACTGGGTGTGTGGGATTGCACACTCAGCATGGGAGTAGGTGCAGGCATTGGGGGTAGAGGGATAGGGTCAGGCCTGATCTGAGGTGCATGAACTAGGACCGACACAGTCTTGGCAGGGTGTATGAGAGGTGGGGTGGATGGAGCCACACCCTGGCCACGGGGGGCAGCAGATGACCTATCTGGCATAGATGCGCGTGTCCTGATGACACCAATGTGCACCGGTGCACGTGCAGTGGACCTGCTGACCTGGATGTCAGCGATGGAGTCACCCTCGGACAGGTCTGGTGCCACAATGGGCTGGTCCAACAAGGGCTGATCAGGGTTGGTATCAGCCACATGACCCTCAACCTGGGGGGGGGGAGGGGGCGGGCATGGCTGTCCCTGACTGGTCCTCCAGACTGGGGGGGACAGGGGCACCCTGCAAGTCACAACCACGTCCCCTAGTGGATCCTCCACGGCCACCACGTGTGGCTCGGCCACCTTTGCCACCCTTACGGCTTGCATGCCTCCCAACCATGGCACTGATGTTATTGTGCGTATGGGAGTGGGTGTGCACAATTGTCCTGGGCAATTGGGTGTCAAAGGGGTTGGGTACCAGATGGTATTCGTACCCTAGTGCAGTGGCAAGGCTATATGACACCCCTGGGGAAAGATGACGGGTCACGCAACGCACAGGCACCCCAAAAAAGTTAAGGAACGTGCACGATACCCCTCCTAGACCACGTGTGCATATGAAAAACCCTGCACTACGCTGTGGCATCCAGTAACACAGTAATGAACGTATGCGTGTCACACGCAGCCTAGATTGACCTCTGAAGAGGTACGTGACACACGGGGCAAGCACAGATGATAGATGCGTGCGCAACTCACCGTCTGCCAGGGAGAAATGCGTCAAAAAGACGCGCGTGTGCGCGTTGGCAACACCCCCGCCAAAAGAAGAATGGGACGCTGTCTGAGGAGACAGGACAACAGTAGAAGGGAACGCTGTGTGAGGAAACAGGCCCAGGAAAAAGAGCAAAAGGGAAAAAGCTGTCAGAGGTAACAGGGAGTACGACCTTTGAACGCCGTGAAGTAAATCGCGTGTCAACTGACAAGAAGTACAGAATACACCAACTCGCTCTCCACGAAAAGCACGTACAAGGAAATGGAGTTCTACATGTACCTTTTATGCAGGCCCACAGGTCCTGCGTCACTTCCGCGTGTAGGCGCTGAAGGGCCAGCCTCCAATCACACGCATTGACACTGGCTTGTGTTTCTTTCACGCGTGTTGGGAAACGGCCGTGCGTTATAGACGCGCTTACGCGCCTGGCCCTTTGGACCAATCACGCGTGTTGGGAAACACCCGTGCGTCATAGGCGCGCTTACGCGCCTGGCCCTTTGGACCAATGAAATCGGGTACGCATGCTGACGCGCTCGCGCGGCACGTGTTTTTTTTTCACGTGGGTTGGGAAACACCCGTGCGTCATAGGCGCGCTTACGCGCCTGGCCCTTTGGACCAATGAAATCGCGTACGCGTGCTGACGTGCTTACGCGCTGAGGGCCTTTCCTCAGATTCCACGCAGACGTGCATGATTTTCACGTGCCAATTCACTCCGTATCAAGCTGGCCACGCGTTCACACACGGAAGACCACGCTCCTGCCCAGAAGGCCGAGTTACTGCCCCCCAGTGCCCCGAGCAGCCTCCCACATGCCATCTGCTGCTGCCTGCCTGCCTGCTGCCACCGTGCCCTGCCATTTGGTGCCTGCACATCAGCCATCTGCAGGCGTACAGTTGCTGTGTCCACCCCTGCTGGAACTGAAGACTCCCGACTGGAAGAACACCACTCCACAGCCCAGCCCCAGGACCAAGTTGCCCACCCACTCCTGCCTCTGGGGTTGCCATGTCGGGCACTGAAACATCTGGCACCACTGGCAACCCCCAGCCAGAGAGGCAGAGGGGCCCCAGCTTCAGTGTCACCGAGGTTGGGGTCCTGGTGGAGCGAGTCCTGGGGCAGTATGATGCCCTCTTCGGAAGTAGCCGCGCCAACTATGAAGGACGGACTCGGATCTGGGACGACATCGTGACTGCCATCAACGCGGAGGGGGTGGCAGTCCGCGACAACCGACATGTCAGGAAGCGTTGGGAGGACTGCAGGTCCAGGACCCTCTCAAAGGCCCGGCGCCTCGTGGAGGGGGGCCGGGGCCACATGAGTTCGATCCAAATGAGGGTCCTGGCACGCATACACCCAGCGCTCCACTCCCAGGTCCTTGAGAGGGAGACCCGTCTGGAGTTGAGCGGTAAGTGTGCAGGCATTGCTGTGTGAGACAGTGCATGTTGCAGTGTGCTGGTTGTGTGATGCTGTATGTGTGGAATGGGCCTTGTAGGCATGTATGTGTGCAGTGTTGTCATGGCGATGCATGTGCGACCAGTAATTTGTGGATCACATGGTTGTTGTATGTGTTGCTATGCAACCTGAGGAGGCCTATGCAGATTGGACACATGTGAGCATGCAAGTGTATGTTCGTGGACATGGGTGTGGGTGAGGGATGGATGCTGATGCCAGGTACATGTATGGTGTCGAGGTCGGTGTGCTTGACCTGCATGTCTGTGACTTTTGAATGGCATGGATGCATGACACATGTCTGTGACACTGTACAGATTCACTGATGCTGCCTAATCATCCTTGTATCCACTGTGTTTGTGATGTACGAGGCCACATGGATGTGACAGAGGTGAAGTGTGTGCGTGTGATTTGCATGACCAATGATGCATGTGAGTTCCATGACATCGTACTTTAGAAGAGTGCAGTGGACATGTATGTTGATGTGCATGCCATGGACCATGGGTGTTGCGTGTGTGTATTGCCTGACCCATGTGTTGTGGAGGGACATGATAGAAGTGTACTTTACCATTGCCAGTCATCTGATATTGCTTCCTGTGTAGGGGACCATTGTACAGTGCCCTGATGCTTGTGTTCTATGTCTCCCTCTATGCAGCGGCTAGTGATGGAGAGGGCGGAGACGGCGCTGTGGAGGTAGACGGCGGGGATGCCCCCACGGCTGCGGCGGAAGGGGTGGGTGAGCCCCCACAGGGGCCAGCTACAGCGGAAGAGGGCAAGGAGCCATCCAGGTTGGTGGTTTCTACAGAGGAGGAGGCGGCCGAGACTGAGGCACACCTGAGGCCTGGTGGGGGCATCCCTGCTGGTGCAAGTGGTGCAGTCCAGGGCCAGGGGCAGGAGGCAGCACAGGTCGCCGTGGAGGTGCCTGTGCATGTCGCTGTCCCTGACCCTGTGAGTGCACCACCATGCACCAGCATGGATGCCCCGTCCCAGGCCCGTCCGCAGGTGGAGGGGGTGTCTATGTCATCTGACTCCCCTCCACCTGCGGACGAGGGGACCCGTGGGCGCATGGAAAAGGTCCTGATTGGGGTCGCGTTGCGCACGGGGGTCATTCGTGATGACGTGCGTGCTTCCCGGGAGGAGCACGCACATCATCACGAAGAGCACCGTGCCGACATGGCCCAGTTGGGATCTGCCATTGGCGCGGGTTTTCTGCAGGTGATGGCCAATGTGTCGGGCATCTCCTCCTCTGTGGAAAGTATGCGCCGGTCGTTCTCCTTGCCGTCTTCCGGCCCAGTTGACACCAGGGCCCCCTGTGGACCTGCCCCGACCAATGCAGCCGGCTCAGTGGGGATCCCATCCCTGCCACAGTCGGTAGTCGGTGGTCCAGCTGGTGTGGACACCATGGCAACTGGACCCCTGCAGGTGGAGGATGTGCCGGCATCATCAGGCAGGGCAGGTGCACGACGGCGTCGGTGGATACCATCAGCCTGGATGCCGTCGTGCTGGCAGAGGCAGTGGCTGCAGAGGCAGCGGCAGCGACGTGGGAGGCGTCATGGCTCGGGGCCATCAACATCGGAGGGGCAGCCATCGGCTGGAGGGCAGGAGGACCCTGGACAGAATGTGTCTTCCGTGTGGCAGCGGTTAGGCCACGCAATAGATGCGGAGAGGCGGCGGGCAGAAGAGGGGCGGCTCGCTATGGTCAGGGCAGTGGACTCCATGCAGAGGGCCCTGAGGCGTGCCGAGTGCCTCGAGGAGATCCGCAGGGGCTTGGAGGTGGACACTGCGTCAGCCCTGCGGGCCCTCGGGGCCATTGAGGAGGAACGCCTCGGGGAGATAGAAAGGGAGTTCGATGATGCCCTGGCCCATAACATCTCTCAGTGAGCCGCAGGACTGGCCCGCCGCCTTTGTATATAGTTATGTAGATAGTAGGTTTCCTTTATTTTTATTTATTATTTGGGTTGATTGGACAATGGCCCACGTTTTTTGTATATAGTTCGCATTAGTTAGGTTTTGGGTAGGTTTCATTTTATGGTTTTTAGGGATATTGGACCCGGACAATCATCTTTGTACATAGTTTGTGGATGTTTTCGATTTTATTATTTGGACCATGGGGCAATGTGTTTGTTTTTGATTTCCATTTTGATTGACTTTGCACCCGTTCTTTTGGATTTCACCTTTCATTAGAATTTTTGTTTTTTTTAGCTGTTACTTTGTGTATTCATTTAGGTGTTTCTTTTTTTTTCCTTCTTACATTTTAATACATTGTTCTTTTGATTCTATTGTGTGGACTTCTCTCATTGGTTTGTTGACTGTCACAATCTGGGTTTTCACAGTCATGTGTTGCCATTGTGTGAGTCTGACGGACTTGGACTCATGCGCATACTGCTCATTGGTTATGTATCATGTAATGGGTATTTGATTTTTGAATGGATGTGTACCTTGGATGTGTGTATGGACTGGGGTGACATGGGGTGGGATGTGGTTGCCCATGGGATCCTGGGATCTGTATTGTGATTTCCTATTGGTAGGGGAACATTTGTGTGGGCCTGGTGGAGGGTGCCCCATGACTGCTGGGGGGTGGGGTTGGTGGGAGACATGAGTGGGACATAAGTGGGGGCCTGCTGGCAGGTGCCCCACAGTGCTGGGGGGTGGGTGTGGTGGGAGGCATGAGTGGGACATGAGTGGGGGCCTGCTGGCAGGTGCCCCACAGTGCTGGGGGGTGGGTGTGGTGGGAGGCATGAGTGGGACATAAGTGGGGGCCTGCTGGCAGGTGCCCCACAGTGCTGGGGGGTGGGTGTGGTGGGAGGCATGAGTGGGACATAAGTGGGGGCCTGCTGGCAGGTGCCCCACAGTGCTGGGGGGTGGGTGTGGTGGGAGGCATGAGTGGGACATAAGTGGGGGCCTGCTGGCAGGTGCCCCACAGTGCTGGGGGGTGGGTGTGGTGGGAGGCATGAGTGGGACATAAGTGGGGGCCTGCTGGCAGGTGCCCCACAGTGCTGGGGGGTGGGTGTGGTGGGAGGCATGAGTGGGACATAAGTGGGGGCCTGCTGGCAGGTGCCCCACAGTGCTGGGGGGTGGGTGTGGTGGGAGGCATGAGTGGGACATAAGTGGGGGGCTGCTGGCAGGTGCCCCACAGTGCTGGGGGGTGGGGGTGGTGGGAGGCATGAGTGGGACATGGGTGGGGGCCTGGTGGAGGGTGCCCCATGACTGCTGGGGGGTGGGTGTGGTGGGAGGCATGAGTGGGACATAAGTGGGGGGCTGCTGGCAGGTGCCCCACAGTGCTGGGGGGTGGGGGTGGTGGGAGGCATGAGTGGGACATGGGTGGGGGCCTGGTGGAGGGTGCCCCATGACTGCTGGGGGGTGGGGTTGGTGGGAGACATGAGTGGGACATAAGTGGGGGCCTGCTGGCAGGTGCCCCACAGTGCTGGGGGGTGGGTGTGGTGGGAGGCATGAGTGGGACATGAGTGGGGGCCTGCTGGCAGGTGCCCCACAGTGCTGGGGGGTGGGTGTGGTGGGAGGCATGAGTGGGACATAAGTGGGGGGCTGCTGGCAGGTGCCCCACAGTGCTGGGGGGTGGGGGTGGTGGGAGGCATGAGTGGGACATGGGTGGGGGCCTGGTGGAGGGTGCCCCATGACTGCTGGGGGGTGGGTGTGGTGGGAGGCATGAGTGGGACATAAGTGGGGGGCTGCTGGCAGGTGCCCCACAGTGCTGGGGGGTGGGGGTGGTGGGAGGCATGAGTGGGACATGGGAGGGGGCCTGGTGGAGGGTGCCCCATGACTGCTGGGGGGTGGGGTTGGTGGGAGACATGAGTGGGACATAAGTGGGGGCCTGCTGGCAGGTGCCCCACAGTGCTGGGGGGTGGGTGTGGTGGGAGGCATGAGTGGGACATGAGTGGGGGCCTGCTGGCAGGTGCCCCACAGTGCTGGGGGGTGGGTGTGGTGGGAGGCATGAGTGGGACATAAGTGGGGGCCTGCTGGCAGGTGCCCCACAGTGCTGGGGGGTGGGTGTGGTGGGAGGCATGAGTGGGACATAAGTGGGGGCCTGCTGGCAGGTGCCCCACAGTGCTGGGGGGTGGGTGTGGTGGGAGGCATGAGTGGGACATAAGTGGGGGCCTGCTGGCAGGTGCCCCATGACTGCTGGGGGGTGGGAGTCATGAGCAGGTGTGCAGGGTAATCCCCTGTGGTGTGGACTGCATGCAGGGGACGTGGAGGCTGTACAGGGAAGACCTGTGAAGACCCAACGATCGGAGTAGCGTGTTCAAATATCCATGCCCCCCTGAAATGGACGTAGCCTAGCTTTTCGCGTGTGAAACTTCCCACGCACCCCTGTAATGGACGTACCCTGGCTTTTCGCGTGTGGGACTTCCCGCGCACCCCTGCAATTCCCGTAGCCTAGCTTTTCGCCTGTGAAACTTCCCGCGCACCCCTGTAATGGACGTACCCTGGCTTTTCGCGTGTGGGACTTCCCGCGCACCCCTGCAATTCCCGTAGCCTAGCTTTTCGCGTGTGAAACTTCCCGCGCACCCCTGTAATGGACGTACCCTGGCTTTTCGCGTGTGGGACTTCCCGCGCACCCCTGCAATTCCCGTAGCCTAGCTTTTCGCGTGTGAAACGTTCCCGCGCACCCCTGAAATGGAAGTAGCCTGGAATTTCGCGTGTGAAACTTCCCCGCGCACCCCTGAAATGGACGTACCCTGGCTTTTCGCGTGTGGGACTTCCCGCGCACCCCTGGAATTCCCGTAGCCTAGCTTTTCGCGTGTGAAACTTCCCGCGAACCCCTGTAATGGACGTACCCTGGCTTTTCGCGTGTGGGACTTCCCGCGCACCCCTGGTATTCCCCTAGCCTAGCTTTTCGCGTGTGAAACTTCCCGCGCACCCCTGTAATGGACGTACCCTGGCTTTTCGCGTGTGGGACTTCCCGCGCACCCCTGGTATTCCCGTAGCCTAGCTTTTCGCGTGTGAAACTTCCCGCGCACCCCTGTAATGGACGTACCCTGGCTTTTCGCGTGTGGGACTTCCCGCGCAACCCTGCAATTCCCGTAGCCTAGCTTTTCGCGTGTGAAACTTCCCGCGCACCCCTGTAATGGACGTACCCTGGCTTTTCGCGTGTGGGACTTCCCGCGCACCCCTGCAATTCCCGTAGCCTAGCTTTTCGCGTGTGAAACTTCCCGCGCACCCCTGTAATGGACGTACCCTGGCTTTTCGCGTGTGGGACTTCCCGCGCACCCCTGGTATTCCCCTAGCCTAGCTTTTCGCGTGTGAAACTTCCCGCGCACCCCTGTAATGGACGTACCCTGGCTTTTCGCGTGTGGGACTTCCCGCGCACCCCTGGTATTCCCGTAGCCTAGCTTTTCGCGTGTGAAACTTCCCGCGCACCCCTGTAATGGACGTACCCTGGCTTTTCGCGTGTGGGACTTCCCGCGCACCCCTGCAATTCCCGTAGCCTAGCTTTTCGCGTGTGAAACTTCCTGCGCACCCCTGTAATGGACGTACCCTGGCTTTTCGCATGTGGGACTTCCCGCGCACCCCTGCAATTCCCGTAGCCTAGCTTTTCGCGTGTGAAACTTCCCGCGCACCCCTGTAATGGACGTACCCTGGCTTTTCGCGTGTGGGACTTCCCGCGCACCCCTGCAATTCCCGTAGCCTAGCTTTTCGCGTGTGAAACGTTCCCGCGCACCCCTGAAATGGAAGTAGCCTGGAATTTTGCGTGTGAAACTTCCCCGCGCACCCCTGAAATGGACGTACCCTGGCTTTTCGCGTGTGGGACTTCCCGCGCACCCCTGGTATTCCCCTAGCCTAGCTTTTCATGTGTGAAACTTCCCGCGAACCCCTGTAATGGACGTACCCTGGCTTTTCGCGTGTGGGACTTCCCGCGCACCCCTGGTATTCCCGTAGCCTAGCTTTTCGCGTGTGAAACTTCCCGCGCACCCCTGTAATGGACGTACCCTGGCTTTTCGCGTGTGGGACTTCCCACGCACCCCTGCAATTCCCGTAGCCTAGCTTTTCGCGTGTGAAACTTCCCGCGCACCCCTGTAATGGACGTACCCTGGCTTTTCGCGTGTGGGACTTCCCGCGCACCCCTGCAATTCCCGTAGCCTAGCTTTTCGCGTGTGAAACTTCCCGCGCACCCCTGTAATGGACGTACCCTGGCTTTTCGCGTGTGGGACTTCCCGCGCACCCCTGCAATTCCCGTAGCCTAGCTTTTCGCGTGTGAAACTTCCCGCGCACCCCTGTAATGGACGTACCCTGGCTTTTCGCGTGTGGGACTTCCCGCGCACCCCTGCAATTCCCGTAGCCTAGCTTTTCGCGTGTGAAACATTCCCGCGCACCCCTGAAATGGAAGTAGCCTGGAATTTCGCGTGTGAAACTTCCCCGCGCACCCCTGAAATGGACGTACCCTGGCTTTTCGCGTGTGGGACTTCCCTGCCACCCCTGGAATTCCCGTAGCCTAGCTTTTCGCGTGTGAAACTTCCCGCGAACCCCTGTAATGGACGTACCCTGGCTTTTCGCGTGTGGGACTTCCCGCGCACCCCTGGTATTCCCGTAGCCTAGCTTTTCGCGTGTGAAACTTCCCGCGCACCCCTGTAATGGACGTACCCTGGCTTTTCGCGTGTGGGACTTCCCGCGCACCCCTGCAATTCCCGTAGCCTAGCTTTTCGCGTGTGAAACTTCCCGCGAACCCCTGTAATGGACGTACCCTGGCTTTTCGCGTGTGAAACTTCCCCGCGCACCCCTGAAATGGACGTACCCTGGCTTTTCGCGTGTGGGACTTCCCTGCCACCCCTGGAATTCCCGTAGCCTAGCTTTTCGCGTGTGAAACTTCCCGCGAACCCCTGTAATGGACGTACCCTGGCTTTTCGCGTGTGGGACTTCCCGCGCACCCCTGGTATTCCCATAGCCTAGCTTTTCGCGTGTGAAACTTCCCGCGCACCCCTGTAATGGACGTACCCTGGCTTTTCGCGTGTGGGACTTCCCGCGCACCCCTGCAATTCCCGTAGCCTAGCTTTTCGCGTGTGAAACTTCCCGCGAACCCCTGTAATGGACGTACCCTGGCTTTTCGCGTGTGAAACTTCCCGCGCACCCCTGAAATGGACGTAGCCTGGGATTTGACGTGTGACACTTCCCGCGCACCCTTGAAAATCGCATGGGCCGCTTGCCGTGATGGTCCAGGGTTAGCGTAGCCCCTTGCGCTGGTTTGTGATTTTTATGAGATTTCCCAGCGCAAGGGGCGTTCCTGGGGGCGTAACTGGCGCTGCAGCGAGTCGCTGCGCCACTGTGCGCCACGGCTGCCTGGGGAAGCTAAAATCCATGAATACGCTGTGCGCCGGATTCGGTTTTGGCGCACGCGGCTGGCGCAGACTATCGCACGCGCACGCTGTGCGCCAGCCGCGTGCGCTACTTGTGCGCTGAATTCTATGAATTACCCTGTGTGTTGATTAGAAAAGGGCAAATGCTCCATGGTCCTGCAAACAAGTGCATACCCATGTTGGCAGTTTTTAGGTACTTACAGGAAAGCACTGCAGTTAGTAAGTGCATGATGTGCTTGAATTGGTGCATGATGTGCTTGGATTGATGATGCATTTTGTGCTTGGATTGATGCATGATTTGCTTGGATTGGTGCATAATGGGCTTGATTGATGCATTTTGTGCTTGGATTGATGCATGATGTGCTTGGATTGATGCATGATGTGCTTTGATTGATGCATGATGGGCTTGGATTGATGCAGGATGGACTTGGATTGATGCAGGATGGACTTGGA
Source organism: Ambystoma mexicanum (assembly GCF_040938575.1). Lineage (NCBI taxonomy): Eukaryota > Metazoa > Chordata > Amphibia > Caudata > Ambystomatidae > Ambystoma > Ambystoma mexicanum. The sequence goes on from NC_090934.1 coordinate 468,227,857, forward strand.
TTGGAGCATGATGTGCTTGGATTGCTGCAGGATGGGCTTGGATTAATACATGCTGGACTTGGGTTGTGCTGAAGCAGACCCTTGTAGCGTAGAGGCTTGTGTTTCATGATAGGTGGTAACCTAGCATGTCACAGACCAGAGAGATACATCTGGGAGTTACCAGATGACTGTCAGAAATAACAAACTTCAGAGTGGACTTTGTGCCAGGCGAATGATGTGTGGTCACAGAAAAAATGTTTAAAGAAGGGCAAAGGGGGTAATGTTCACACTAAAAGAAGGATACATTGTAAGTATACTTCGATAAGGCATACATAAAATAAAAATGCAAGGCAGAGGACATTTAAAAAAAAAATAACGAAACTGCTGTAGCATTGATAGAAGGTGTACTGATAGAGTACAATTTCACACTTCCATATTCACACTTATGTGTTTCATAGTTAAGTATTTCAAACTATTTCATGTATTACCAGCTATAATGGTTTTCAACGTGGTGCAATGCCCAGCAATGTAGTAAGCACATGTATGATGTTTGCATGCCTAAACCAATCTTTAATTGATAGTACTTGTCTGGAATCTGATACTGCACAGCACACAACTATACATACAAGTTATTTAAAAATGTCTGTAAGGCACAGTAGCAGCAGGATGGATTATTGTTGATGGAGGTAATGGAGCAGACGTACAGTCCCCCACCTCTCTGTCTGATCTCCCAAAGAGGGAGATTAGGCCTCATAGGAGTGACTCCTATCCCAGTATTAGCACTCTCATTTCAAGGTGTATGCTGAAGTCCGCGGACTGACTCTAGGGACCAGCAGGAGTGTCACTCAGCAAACTGGGTTCCCCACTCAAGTGGATGAAAGATGTTCTTATAACCTATGCAATCAATAGGAGTTCTGACACTGTTTAGCAGCAAAAACACACCTTGATGCTGAAATGGCTGGGAGCGGAATGAACCAAGGAGATTCGGGATATCTATCTAAGTGACTGCTCGGCTGCATTCCAAACTTCCCGGAGAAACATGGTTGAAGCATTCGATGACCTAGCTTTAGAGATTGCCTTGTGTACCTCGCAAAAGCCATCAGTTATGTGCACAGCATATGTGTGCCTCTTGGCAGAGTACTCAATGTGGCACAGTTGGCAGTGGCATAACACAAAAAGTGACTGCTTCCCTGCAAATCCTGCTGAGACTTCCCCACAAGCTCCTCAAAGAAGTGCAGGCATGTCACTGACTTCCAGACTGTATTGGACCACCTTGCATGCTCACAACATATGAGCAACTGTCACTGTGTGTGACCAGTAAGGTATTTATGTGCATTCCAGTGTCAGAGGCAGGTTTTGGTGCCGAACGGTCGGAAGGCCCCTCAGGGGGCACAAGCTTTCCACGATTTTTTTTTTTACAAAATGAATGTGTTGAATTAGTGCATTTTACACACAATTGCTGAGAAAAATGTGTTTTTCCAGTTGGTTTTCTGGGAGAATACATGACAAAATCCATGATATGCCATTTTACCAAAAGTACACAAGAACATTTTATAACATTGTCATGATGCCTGCGCCCAGAACCTATGTCAGCATTGCCTTTGTAAGTCCCTTTCATGATGCCTGCGCCCAGAACCTATGTCAGCATTGCCTTTGTAAGTCCCTTTCATGATGCTGCACCATTGATTTAAGTCCTGTGCCGGCAGAATTGAGATTTGGGAAAAGTAAATCCCCCAGACCTGTGAAACTTTTAGGGGCCAGATCTTGATGGGAGACGGACCCGGGGCCACATGGAGAATCTTGAATTTGCCAACAAATTTTATGTATTTTATAATTGTTCATCACTATGTGGGTATCACTCATTTAACACACCTTAATATGCAACCTCACTCCACAATTCTGGGACAAGAAACAAGCTGTATTAGGAATACAAATGTAACTTCATTCAAAGAAAATAAACAGAAAGGCGGTTCCCTGAGTTTATGCTGGGGAAGTCACCGCAATGACACATTGATACATTTGTAAATAGGTTACTGAAACAAGAAACAGTATTCCTGTGCAAATCTCCCTAAGAAACAATGCAAACATAATTTCACACACTAGATCAATTCATGATATTTTGAAATATTTGATTCTAATAGGACAATGTCAGTTCTAAACAACACAATTCAAGCCCATATTTACAGCGCCACGTATAAGCCACTGTGTTCAACTACTTCACATAGCATCTTGAAAGACATTATTCCCTCCTCTATCAATAGCCAGAATAGGTATCAGAGAATGATTGCATACAGAAATGGTATTTATGTAAAACACATGTTAACCCCCCCACCATGTAGATGTGGTGCTGTGAGTTACTAGCATATGCATAGTTCAATGCAAGCTGTTGCGAGTTGCATCCAACTCTTTAGGCATGTGTTTAGGGGCACTGTGCTGTCAATTTAGAATGCACAGTGCAGTGGTTCATCCACTCAACATTGGAATATAGTTTGACTGTTTTCTAATAAAGGAATACATGACTCTCCCACTTTACTTTGCAGATAGGGTCCCACTGGTGCATGATCCTCCCCTATTGTGCAATGTTATGAGTGATGGGGTCATTTACTTAGCATAATCTTCTATGGAAATGTAAGTGAAACAACTAAGCTTCCTTCCGTCCCCAATCAGTCTTTTTAAATATCTATGTTTTTCATTGGTCACAAATTATCAATCAGTCAACTAAATATGCACATGTGCACCCTTCCACAAATCTGGTATCAGACTACACCTGTGAGAATCTGCAGGCTTTCAATTGGTTACCTTTGGATTCAAGAAAAGCTGTACTTAACTGTGCAGAAAGGCTATCTTTTCCCATGTAAAATAAATCTGGTTTTGTTTTGAATACAGTGACAAAGCAAAGTGCAGTTTCCATTTTACATGCTGAAGCATTCTATTTGGAATGAGCTCCCCCCAGTAGAAGTCCCTCCGAGTTCACCCAGTCTTGAGATTTTGAAAGAGAAATGGTTCAAGAGGGGCCATATCTAATTACATTGGGCTATTTGCACACTGATGTTTAAATACTTCTTCAAGGCACAGAGCCAGCAATGACCCTCATGAGTTTTCAAAAGCAATCCCAGTCAGCAAGCCCTCTTCTAATCTATGTCTCCCTCTAGGGAATCAAGTCTGACTCCGGTAAATCTACTTAAGGCTTCCTCTTGGATAAGGCCCCTTTTATCTCCAGATATTATCAACGATCAGCAATAATCTATTTGAAACAGGGGCTCCAATTCTCTGCAGCCTTCAATTGTATAGCTCTCCACAATTCCCTGTTTGTCCACTTTTAGAATGTGGTTTATTTCCAAACTATTTAATCAGAGCATCACAATTTTAATTGGCCAGATATTTCCATTGGCTTGCTTAACAGGCAGATGCTCCCAGAAAATACACCCCTTAATTTTCATACGTTGATCATATTTCTAAACATTTGACAATGAGAGGGCTGCAGATTCTGGACAACTATAAACTCAAAATCATATTTCTTCCATATCTCACTGTATCAAGAAGACACATCATTGTAGTATGGATTTCTGGGTTCTTATGGCCCCCACAAATGCAGGCATATGTGGCAGTAATCTATCTGATGAAATAAATGTGATTTATTAATATGTATAAGTGTATTCATTTTTAATAATCCTACACATATTGTATTTTGACTCATTAAATAGAAGAATCTCACAGTTGCAACACACCTTTTCTTTTGATTCTACATCATAATGTTATGAAGTTACATCATGAATAGTGTTTTGTATCTGAAATATCATTTCAAAATACAAAGTGTGCATATTTGTTTTTGAACTGGAGATGTGAAAACATGTCTGCGCCTGCATGTAGCCAATGTTTGACCTGGATCAGCAGACAGGAGTGACAGGAGATACTTTTATTAACAAAGCCCTTGATGGCTCCAGCTGAAGAATTTAAAAGGCAAGGCTGACCTGTAAACAGTTTAGATTGAATTAGTACAGGGTACTGAATTTGAAGCCTATTTGGAATGTTACATTTATTATTCCTTAAGAATAATTCCCTTGAAATGGGTTCATGTGAGTGGGAAGCATATCATTAGCAATGGGCCTTGAACAGATGGACTTTATTACAATAATGGCATTGGTTACTTTCATGTAAAATAAATAAGTATTGATCGTCTTTAGATGTTCATGCTAATCTTCCGGAATTTCAACTCTACCCCCATTCAACCATGTATGCAGTGCTAAATAAGGACATTTATCTTGTTGTCAGGTTCCATGGAAAATCAGAATTGGCAAAGGTACATCAGAATATCATATTTGCCCGTGCGGATTGAAAAAGTAATGTATTCTTGTTTACAGTCTTGAATATATTACAACACATGTTGTATTAAGAATAGGCTTCTATTTGCCTTTGCAAGTGCGTCACAGCCTTTTTCTGGTGTATGTGCTTAATAGGATAATCCAACTGACTTTGCTTACTGTTGGAAAAAGAAACATAGAAGAACATTTGTATTAATGACATTACAGATGCTCTGTTTCCAAGTTTAAAAACGTTTTCTTGGTGATAAAGAAATGGGCACCAAAATCCTTGGCTTTCTTACACTCTGCTCTCCATTATCTGTAGGGAGTAAAATTGTTAGTGAATTTGTGCAATGCTGATATGCATTTTGTAGACTTCACTTCTCTTCCTTTGCTGAGTTCTGTACAGTACCTCATCTTAATACAGCAATGTACCCTTTTTTCAGATGAAGTCTAAAGATTTCTTTTGAAAATATGGCTTTCATCATTTCTTGCTATGAGTTTCAAGTTGGCAAGAGGCCAGTCCATGGCATTAAGTATATTTTCACCTATGCACTTACATGTTAAGATTCAGTTTGTGGTGAAATCTGCACCATATGTCGAATGTGATTTCTCAGGTGAGCAGTTAACTACCTGCATCCCACAGGTGCACCCTTTCTTTGTGGTAATTGGAGAAAAGCACAACACATAAATGAAGGAGGGCATTATTCCAAAACCTATTGCTTTAGATTTAGTCAGTCTCCATTTCTCTTTTATTCTACCCTATGCACCCCTTCGCCCCCAAAAGAAAAATGTCTCAAGGGGAAGGACATCAGTGCAGGGGTTGCTTTATGGAAACTGAAACATATTCTAATTTTAACACTAAGTTTTGCTCGAAAAGAAAGTTAATCTCCCCTTGTTCTTTTCACTGGGCCTTGACTGATACACTCTATCGTAATTACTGGGTTCTTATTTAGAACCTCATTCCTTTATTGGGATGAGGATGTTAAGATCCTCGCCTCATCCTTTCCTCTTTGTTGGTGTGAGGGATTTAGCACCTTTCCCTCCTCTTTAGTATACGACCAGGATAGGATCTCATTTTAAATATTTCTTTAAATATCCTGTTCTATTCTTTACTACAAATCAAATGCTAACAATTAGAATAATGCATAACAATATATATATATTTAGCATTGCACAACCATTAAGCTTTTCATCTGAACATTCATACTTACCTTTCTAATTTGGGATTCTTTTTTATTCAGAGGTCATCTTATCGGGAGGGGAACTAATTCCTCAACTCGATTGAGGACAGGAGGACAGTTCAGGAATGACAGATCCTCAGCTGGTGAACATGGACCCTGCTTTCCTCTGTCTGTTACCCTTTTGAAATACCTAATATTGCTTTTTGAAGGTCTTTATGTCGTAGTGAGATTTCATACTTACTGCAGAATTCTCTAGGTTACTTTGGGCATTTGCAAATGCATGTTAAAGATATTTACAAATGTTTTCTACATATTCATGAGTAGAAGAAGCATTGATCAACCTCTGTTCCTGTGTTCAGTGCAACAGAGGTTGAGGCAAGACCATCTTTCTACCAGTCATTACTTCAAAAGGTGGAATCTTAGTATCAAAAGTAGGGTAGATCTCAGAGCCATCAGAACTAGTGGTAATTGCAAGTCACAGCTGGGTCCAGAATTCACCAAAAACGTATACAAATGTCCACACTGGTTTTATAATATTGCTTTAGCCCCCTGCTGGATGCTGGGCGGTAGGCAATTTTTAAGTTTGGTTCTACTCCTAGAATTACACACATTTTAGTCATTACCTCACTGGTAGAATGTCTACCTCGGTCGAACTCAATCTTCGGAGGAGGCCCAAAATGAGAAAAGATGTGGTTGATCAACAAAATAGTTGCAGTCTCTGCCTTACAATTCGAGGCAGGAAAACATTCAATCAATTTGGTAAAAAGGCACATAACCGTCAACTTATTTTTGTTGCACATGCAGAATGAATCACTGGACCAAATAGGTCAATCTGAAGATCAGACGATGGTAATGTAATTCCCCACTTTTTTAGAGGAGCCCATTGAGAGCGAGAATGTGGATGCAACTGAGCACACACCAGGCACCGTTTTAGATAAATGTTTATATCCTGACCCATGTGTGGCAAATCGGCAACCTCACACATAGGATTTCCATCATCTTTACAAATCACTATGACTAGCTGTCACTGTATCATGGGCATTATTTCACATTATGCTATGGAATGAGGTCGGTACCACCATCTGATAGTAACAAGATTGGGGTTTCCTAGCCAAAGTCCATCTTGAATTTTTTCTGGATCTTCATTAAGACTCAAAGATCTTCCTTTCCCTGACAGTATTGTTCAGTTAAGGGAAGGTGTTCTGGATCCTCTAGATATTTAGAAAAAATGTTTAAAACATCAGGTCTTCTTTATTGGTGGTAATTACATCTTTTTCCTGAGCATCACTATTGCATTGGAAAGTGGAACTCTCACTTTCAGTTTGGCATTGTGATCGCGCTGCTGCTGTTATATGTATTTCTTCCATGTTCCATGTATATTCCCCTTAGATTGCCCAGGTTCTGGCTAGATGATTAGCCAAAGAGCTTTCTGTTTTATCAGGACTCTCAGCTTTTGAGTGGCACTTAATTTGAGGTCACTAAATTATATATCATTTGGGTTACCTTCCCATGTTTCAGGGGCTTGTTGCTTGCACACATCATATCTCTGGCTTTCCAATTTACTAAGTGCTCAACAAGTAAATTTCGAACATAATCTGAATTGGTTATGATTACTAGTTCTGGAAGCTGATGATTGACAGCAGTAAGATTAGCTTTAAATAAGTCCATCAGGTCTGACACCAGACTTCTCTGGGGACCAGTTTTACAGCCAAGTGAGGATTCAGGGTTGTCATTAACCAAAGTATATCTGACACCAGCAACTCATTCCTTATCACCATTTTCTTTAATATGGTAGGAACATACATACACCTAAGCTATGGGAATTTCTTAATATGTGCTTTCCTCATACATACACTGTATGAGGAGAAGCTATATGTGCCTCTAATTATTGGCTGTTCTGTATTCTCCAGCTTCCAAACAATTGACTTGTAAACAGTCAGGTAGATCGCCAATTCTTCAGCCATTGGACTCATTTTATTTTGACTATATCTGAGTTCAACAAGGTTGACCGACATTGAAATAATCCATCAAATAATCTGAGATCTGATAGAGATATTTCCATTCTGTATTCAGTCACTCTGCAAATATTGTAGAGGCTCGTGGGTTGTTTCTACTATTATATGTTCTCCATGGATCAACCAACTATAGTTTTTCAATGCCCAAACCACCGCAGGTGTGATTTCTTACATCCATTAAACATGATCTCAACAGGCAATAATGGTTTGCTTGTATAGAAGATGACTTTATTAACCTGATCATACTTCTGATATAAGATGGCAGTTAGACAGGTATCAGAAAATCCTTCTTCCAGGAAAAAGTCTTTATTTTTTAATGGGGGAAGCCAATCAGGGTGCTTGGCAAAGGCTTTTCAGTTGTTTCACAATCTGTGTTTGAGAGTCCTCTGACTCCCACTTCACCCTCACCTTCAATAGATTGGCCAAGGGTTGAGTGATCTCTGCGTAATTCACTATGAATTTAAAATTGTAATTAGTCAATCTTAAGAGACTTTGTAATTCACATGCATTTGTTGAGGGGTTTCAATTTCAGTGCATGCACCTTCATATTCTGGGGATTATGGTCATTGGCTGTGATTTCATGATCTAGAATGTTTACTTTAGTACAGCACAACTGTGCTTTCTGGAAGGATAATTTTGCACCTGTGTTTCTAAATTGGGTCTGTATGTGGCAGATATCTAACAGGTGTTCTTCCACATTTTTGCTCTTGATTAACAGGTAATAGGCAGAGGCCAATCCCCCTCTTTCTACAAGATCAGGCATGGCTTTATGCATGAATATGTAGAACACATTTCCACTGTTAATATAACCATAACGAGCATGTGTTCTGGTGTATTGTTGCCCCCTGTTATGGCCTGGAAAAGCCACAGGGCCCAAGTAGGGTGAGAGAGTGACATGAAGGATCAGACAGGGATAATCCACACAGGAGCCAAGGTGATGGATACACTGGTTTCTTATTATGCATCAGATTACACAGAATAGATAGGAGTCTGCTGAGGCTTGGAAAGCATTTTATGACAAGTCACTGAGATGTCTAGAAAGAGCTCTGGAGTCTAGGCTCATAGCAGCATCATATATAGTCCTCTCAGTAATACAAACTCATATTGACATGGACCCTGGTGGCATTTAGCAAACGCAGGAACAAACTCTTGTCCTTACTGGAACCCAGATCATAACAAGCCTTGCAGTTATGTGGGATGTTTCAACCCACTCATCCAAGCCCTGCAACATCATTGTGCATTACTGGTAGCAGAAGCAGCAGAAGGGCCACCGGAAAGCATGCCGCTTGCCAGAAATCATCAAAAAATGCACAGTAAAAATCTAAAGAATAGGCTGCCACCCACTTTTGCCTATATTAGTGAGCACAGGAGGTCTCTGCCTTAAACCACCATTGTGCTGCACACACAGTAGCCTGAAACCATTTGGGAACAGCAATACTGATTGCCAAAAGCAACCCAGAGCTGTTGGGAATTCTTTTTCCTGATGTCAAAAATTGTTAAAATCATGGCTCACAAAACAATTAAAAAGATCCCACCTCATTGTTGGGGGGTCAACATCATTCTCCCGCAAGAATCTACATGAATCTGATGTCCACAGACGTGCATCCATATTTGAACAAAGTATATTTTGAGGATTGCTTACTGGTAAAGCAGCTGTCAAAAATGGGTGCAATACCGGAGCTTGACACTGACCGGCACTAGCGATCTAAATTCTAACAGGAGACCTGAATCTCTGAAGCTAAACAGGAACCTGAGTTAGCTGAGACTTCAAAAGGCTGGCTGTCCCCGGGAAGCCTTCACACCTAGTATTCCCAGCAACAGCACAGGAAATCACATAGTCATGTAACCAGATGCAGAGTGGCACCCTGGTCTGCTGACCTCAGTCAATACAATAGACTCTTTCAATTGAACAGAATATGCTGATTTGGGTGTGCCTGAACAACTGCTCTGGGGGAAGGCAAGACATCTGATCTCTCTGAGTCAGAGCCAAACTTCTGGAGGCGGGGGCAAACCAATGGGTGTACTGCAGTGGAGGCAAATGTATGTTTTATTAAATAGCTTATAAAATATTGTATCAAGCTGACAGAAATGTACAATTTGGAGATTCTTAATATGAAAAATGCACTCACCATTTGAGACTAAGCTGGACGCTGTGGGATGTTCTGAGGCCAAGCCCCATAATCATTAATATTGTGGGTGCAGTGTTTATGCTAGAAACCTAAGAACTTCCAGTAATATGCTCAGAGAGGGTGTGTACCTCTGTGTAAGATTTGATGCAAAATTAATATTGCGAAACCCATCCAAAGTGCAAAATGTTGTCATTTCTGAACCCAAGCTCGTAGAAACATGTGACTTGAACCGAACTGTACCTTAAGCAATCTGTCATGCAATTTAGGTAATATTAACAAGTTGTGTATCTTGTAATTATGTGTTTTATGAAAAAGAAGATATGCTGTATGGACACAAAGGGGAGTGTCCTTTCCTTGAGCCATAAACTTGACCCCTGATGACTCATTCTGACTCACAACTCCGTTCTCCAGTCAGGTCACAGTAAATCCTTTAACCTATCAGGATCCTCAGAGGGTTGGGCATAGAAAGTCAGCCTTCCCACCCTCTTTCAAAAGACATAAAAAGAGCCACTGAGACCCAGATAGGGACACCCATTTTTCCACTACTCATCGATTCCTGCGCAGGACGCTGCCCGACCATATCCAGACAAAAACTCCAGACTCCTGAGGCTCCAGAACTTAGACACCATATAGACTCCAGAACCAGACTCTAGAACTAAACTCTAAAACCTTAAGCAAGGGCCAAACCCAAAAGCTGAACTCTTTTCAGAGGCCCCAGAATCCAGCAACCTAACCAAACTATTCAACAGCCAGGCGAGCTGTTTGATTCTGGCTAGAACCCTGTGCCAGAACCATATCCAGACCCAGAAAGCAGAGCTGTATCCAGACCAGACCGCCATGCAGTGCTGATAGCAGACTAGAGGCCCCGCTGTGAGCAGAACCAGTGCCAGAGACCATCCCGTGGCGAGAGAACCGCAGCCCAAACCTGACCAGATCTGTGACGAGGTCCATTCCCTTCCAAAACTAGGAGTGAGTATCTAGAACTGTCCAGAATCCATCTCTTAGTTTAAAGTAATCTTATTCAAACCATTTCAACCTCTCCAGAACTGCATAGAAATCGTGTGTCCATTCTGTGATTTCAAAGCTGCAAAAGTGTCATCTGTCATTCTGAAATCTTGACTTCATTTCTGAAAATTTACCTCCACAAAAACGTCCGTATCTTTTGAACCGTATGTCCTAGAAGATTTAACTGTCATTTTAAAACTAAGAACCTGAGCTTTCCAACAAACCCAAAACGACCTTCTAACTCCTTGTAGTTTTTCCGTAATCGCGGTTTACGCACTCAGAAAAAGTGCTGCAAATTGCAATTTGGCTCAATTTCACCAATTGTAAAAATAGCTGCTTCTTGCTTTCCACTGCTGAAATTCGTTTTCAACCTGATAATCACACCTGAATCATTTCTGGTGTTGACCTGAACTAATTCAAAGTAGCTATCACCTACCCTGAATCTCCTATAGTGAATTAAAATCATTTTCAGCATATTTTTCACTTCATTGCAAATCACATGTAAAAGTATTTTTGCCTGTTTAAAAGCATACCGGTTGCTCTAAGCTTGCTGGGGGGAAACGGGATTTGAACTGCATTTTGCTTGTATCCCTGAAAACTGTGTGCTCTTCTGTACATCTCTTTATATTGCATAAGGGGGGAGTGAGTTGTCACAAGGGAAAACGTGATCAGATTATCTCTTGTTGAAACCATATCCAGTTTATTTTTGTGCTGCATTCTTTCCATCATTGCTTTTCCTTGAAACCATGCAAAGTATTCTCTGCTACCTTATCCTTTCTATATCAACTCCTAAGTAATTAAAGAATTTTGCTACTGTAATATTATCCACTGTTGATCACTGTCATATTCATAAGGGTGCTATCAAATATTAATTTATTCATAAAAGTGTGATATATATATATATATATTGTTTAATTTTTCCAATAAACCTTTTAATTTGCAAAACAAACCTACTTCTTGGCTTAGTGAGGTCAAGGGGATTCAAAGAGAGGGGCGTTATATAAGGGTTCATCATCCAGATTTAAGAACTTGACATAAAAATATATGAATAAGGGCTTCCATTGGGCATCCCAGACTAGGCATTGACTTAGTTGGAGTACTTGATTGAAGTCACTTACAGTTACATTGTCAGAATCATCAGCATATGTTAGGTGAAAAACAAGTTAGCAAACTGTGACATTCTATAAATGATAATGGCATAGCCTGAGGAAATAGGTGCCAGTTGATGTGACTTGTGTTACTGGAATCTGCCAGCCATGTCATGTGCGCTGTGTACAGGGTGAAATGGAGGCATAGAAGGTACCTACTGTAATTTAGATTTTGCACCTTGAAACACTTGTGAATAGGCGCGTTATAAATGACATATCAATTCATATCATATCAAGAGTCAATATACTGCCACATAATCCCCAAATGTAAAGACATTTTCATATTGGTGTTCATGGAGTGCTAAGACGGTCCAACATCCATTAGTCAACCCAAGGGCTGTGTATACTTTAGAGCTCTAGATCCGTGCATGCCCCTGATCTACATAAGGGAGAGGCACTGTGCCATATGTAACCTCTTATTCACTTCCCTTAGGTCTGGACAGAATCTCCATTGTTCATTGTGTTTCAATATTCCTAATTCTGGTTTATTAACGGGACTGTGGATTGATTGAATAATCCCACGTGATTCCACATTTTTTCATAATCTCTATGAGTGACACGATGGACGCTAGAGGTAACTCGTACTGTCTTACAAATACCAGCGCCATATTAGGGTCTGTAAGTGTGGTTTTATAATAAAGGGATGTATTTACACAACCATATGAATAGACAGAGAACATTTTCTGGAATTCTACCTGTCTTAAATTTTGATTTTGTTCTTCTGTCTCACAGGCACCAGGCATACTGATCTGTTCTTTGGGCATCTGAGGAAGCCTGGAAATATTTATGGGGTAGCAGTTTCTGAGTTATATTCTAATTTGTTTGATGTGCTACTCACTGTAAAAGTACTCTTCATCTGAGCAGAAGCTGCTTCTACCTACCTATTGAACCGGCATTGCGAGCTGATCCAGGCTCTTGCTGGCACCGCCGCCGTACTAAAGCGCTTCCTGGAGGAGGCGTGGCAACAGCTGTATGTGATTCCATCACATGATTCCGGGCTCCTTGAAAGGACAAAGGCTACCACCCTTGCGGCATTAAGCCCATTGGAGACAAGCCCACAGGCTGTTGTGCGGCTGTTTGCTGCTGGAGGAGCGCATTATAAAGGTAATTTGATTGCCAGGCCGTAATACAAATCACAATTCATATTTCTAGGATCTTTTGTGCGGAGTGTTCAGCGCAGTGTGAAGCTAGAGACTCAACATGGACTCTACATTGGCCGTGAACTTCTGCGACGCGGTAAGCACTCAGGTACCTAATACCCGTAGTCGCTCGAAATATCCCGGTGCCGGGAGTACAATGGGAGACAAAAGTGAAGTAATGAATGGCGCGCAAGATCTAGGTAAGCCATGCTCTCTGCTCCTTGCTGCACCCGTACCCCCTACTGACGGTATGATCCACTCACACAAAACCACTGCCTCCCCGATCCCCCCCTCACCCACCCCTCCCTTTTCCACCCCCCCGGTAAACTCCTCACCCGCCCAGGATAAATTTCACTTCTCACCGTTGCGCAGCTCCTCTATTAGTAAGGTCGGGTCGCAGTTTGTGGCATGCGGCAGGGCTAGTGGAGACGTGCATGCGCATGGCGATGAAGTCATGACAGCAGAGTCAGGCAAAACTCGCGGAGCCGAGCAAAATATAGGGGAGCGAGCGCAAACTGGAGACTTGCTGCCCGAGAAAGAGGTGGTGTCTGTGAGGGAGCTAGCAAGGAACGAAGGCTTCTGTCTTCCACAGGAAGAAGGCTTTTTTGCAATAAAGCAAAAAATGAATAATAAAATGAATAACAAATTCAAAGTACCAAAAACATTTATACCAAATATTCTATATGAGAGTATTGAAGCAGCAGTATGTTTGGACGGCATGGAAAGCCCCCAAGCTACAAAAACAAAAATACAGCAGTAAAACAAAATGCACGGAAATTGTGTGAGAAGGACAAATCTAACCTATTGTCCTCCCACAACAAAGAAACAAGGTGTGTTCTGGAAAAGAGTCTCGCACAATGTAACACACAAAAATCACCTAATCTCGTGACACAAGAAAAAACAAATGCAAAAACAAACCTAATCAATGGGGTAGGTGGACCTCTGAAACAAGATCCCATTCAGAAACTTAAACCACGCGCCTCATCCCTCTCAGGAATAAAAACCATAAGATGGCACTTCAAAAAGAAAGACTTACTCTCCTCTCAGAAAGATCATACCATGGTCTCTAGGATTATGGACCCACCACAGCAGCAATTTGAAATGGAAATGTCAGACCATGACCTTCTTCTAGCGTCTGGCCGATGTGAGCAAACAATGTCTCAGGACGAACAGCCAGAAATAGACAAAAGCTGCTCAAGCAAAATACTTACTGGCGAAATGATCACAGAGACCGAAGGAATACAAAATGTTCCTGCAAAAAATGCAGCTCCCGATCAAAAGAAACAATCTGAAAGATATCTATAAATGAACCAATAAGCACCTCAACTCCACAGACAATTCGAACAAAAAGGCAATATGGAGAAGCGGAAGTAAATAAATCTACTGCTTCCTGGAAAAAAGGAAAAAAAAATGAAAACAAAAGTGCTATGATTGCAGATGAGGAACTGAAAAAAAAAATCACTTCAGAACTGCAAGACAATGTCTTTCTTCCACATGAATATCAAATGAAGATGCACCTCAAGAAATAAGTAGCAGCATGACTTCGGCCACACAACCGGATGACGAAGAACACATTGTGCCAAGCCCAAACAGCGTGGAATAAAAAAAAAAGATTTTGGAAGAGAACAAGTTCCGTCACAAAATGCATGGCCATTAATAGACATTTGTGCAAACATGCAAGCTGCTGTAGGGTCAATGATGATGATAGTTCTTGCTCCATATTTAAAGCTTTATGAGGCACTACACGAAAACAGTAAGGATCAAGCCCATGTATTGGCACAAATCCAAACCAAATTAACTAAGGTGGAAAAACAGTTAGAGGTCAAAAAAGAAAGAAAGACACGAGAAAAAGAGTCATAAAATGTCAAAATCAAGACCCTGAGTGACACCATCAAGCTACTTAAATCAGAGAGCCAAAAAGACTATGTCCAATCTGAGAACAAAAGCACTCTAACAGAAACAAACCCAAGGCCATGCGAGGAACAAAGAAGGGTAATTGTGATGGACTTTCGGAGTAAAAAAACTGAAACAGCAAGCACTTGTGTGATAGATCAAATGAACAGTCGAAATCTGCCAATAGGCAATCGAAGAAATGAAAGAAACTTGGAAGAGGCCTTGAACGACGGGCCAATGGTACAGGCTACACAACATAATGACGGCCAAAATCAGCATAATGGTATTTATCCTTTATTCTCCATTGAAAATATAAAAGAATCAAAACGAACCAAACAAGGTTGATAAATCAAAAGACGACTCAGAAAAACAACAAAAAAGACAGAAAGAAGTCATGGAAAAATTAGACAAAAAGCCTAAAAACTTGCCAAACCAAAAACGATTGACATTTGAAGGAACACAGCAGTTTATCAGAAATCTAAAGCCTATAGGACAAGAGACAAAAAACCCTATTCAACAAGTGCATATAACGAAAAAGAAGGATGAGCCACTACAAACAAAAAATCAGGATCGAGAACATATCAAAGATGTGGAACTAGAGAGTACCTTAGAAAGCTCCTTAAATGAGTCAAATGTCCAGTATATGAGAATGAAAGCTCACAAGAGTCAATGGAGTACTGTGAAGATACTGGAAACAAGGAAAACAAATCACCAGAAAGTCTAGAAGATTCGGCGCTGACCTTTCAAACTCATGAAACATGAAAAAAGAATGCAAATTGAGAAGAAAAATGATTTGGAAAAAAAGCAACAACATCTGCTTAATGCTATGATTGAACAATCTAGCAAAGGTTGGGTAAGAAAGAAGACAAACGTAAATAAGAGCTCAGGATTGAAAAGCTCCTATGAATGCGATGACACCAAGGGTAGATGGAGCGATAAGAAAAAATCAGAGCCCTCTAATAACCAAAACCAATTATACAAACTAAGAATGGAGAGAGTTTTAAGAGCAAAGGACAGTCTGATCTTAAATAGATCAAATTTAATGAAACTCTTGTATAATGTCCCTCAATTGAGAGTTATCGAACCGAAAGACATAAAAATTGTAGAATTCCTGAACGAAGAACATACGGACAGAATATGCATACACTTAAAATCAAAGACGGTCATGAACTCAATATGGCTAGCAGCAGATGACCTCCGAGTACTGGGTTTTGATGTCAAAATAGAAAATCAACAACAGAGTGAATAAGACCCAAAAAAGAATATACCAAAGAAAAAAAGCTCTAAAGAGCCAAAACAAGCCTGTGGGGATCAAAGTGAAGATGAAGTGGACTATAGACCTATATGGTTCTCTCCAACAATACTACAGGGCCCAAACGCTCTTCGGATGAAAATCAAAGGAAATGAGAAATTGAATCTAGCTTCCGGGTCAAATACTGAGCATGCTATTAAAACAAAAATTGATACAGAAAGCTCTTGGGGATGGTTAGCAGAAACACTGGATACAAAATCAAAAGAAACAAAAAACTAGATCGATGGCCAGGATCTCCGAAGAAAAACAAAATGTGCCTCCTGGAATACAAGAGGTTTTCATCATTTGGTTGAAAAAATAAATAACGAAATTATGACCGCAGACATTATTTGCATTCAAGAGTGTTGGCTGCAAGAAAAACCATATTTACATGGTGCGACCTGTTACCCGAACAAAGCTCGTAAAGAAAAAAAGGTAGACCTACTGCAGGCCTCCTAACCATCATAAAGAATACGTATGGTGGAAATGTAATACGTACGATTCAACCATCCTCTCAGATACAAATAATAATTCTGCGAGAAGTAGAAGGAAATGGCAATCCAAACGAAAGAGGGAAAAAAATACTTTAATCATCTTTAACCTGTGTTGGAATGTTAAGGCCAAAGATGGACAAACCTTACTGGAAACAATTACCAACTATCTGGATCACTTGAGATCAGAATACGATAATCCGGCATTGATTTTGTGTGGTGATCTTAATATCTAATGTGATAAAAATAAGAATAACCAGGTAAAGATGACGAATCACAATCGACAAAAACAATCGAGAGCGAGAAAATGGCAAATGGAAATGGAGAACCGTGGCCTTTTACAAGTGAATGGTAATGTAGAAGGAGATTTAGAAGGAAACCCCACATGGGCATCGTACAATTCAATTGCAACTCTGGACTATTTCTTTGTAGATCGAGAAACTTTTGGCACAATAATGTATCTAAACATCCTACCAACAAAAAATAGTGATCATAAAATTCTAATACTCCCTTGCTTAGAGACAGACATCGCTAATAAAAATGACAAGGAACAAAGGAAATTTGGCCAACTGAAGTTGACACAAATGAGGGTCGAAACAGACTGAGAATAACAACCAAAGTGATGCCTCTGTTAACTAAATCAATAAATAAATGGGAATCTACAACAGGAAAAGATGTTGAGTATGAAACTTGTTTTACAATTTTCAGAGTGGCCTCTGAAACTAAAAGGAGGAACACAAAAAAGAGGGTGCACCATTTTAATGCTGAAATAGCGGGAAAAAAACGACAGTTAGCACGAGACTTAAGAGCCCTGAAAAAACAGAATATCGCCTGCGATGATATGGCAATAAAAAGTAAGGCACTCAAAAAAGGGCATCGAAATTGGATCAAATCCCATAGGGCAATACTATTTCAAAAAGACTCTGAACAGATGCTTATGGCAACACAAAATAAAAACTCAAAATACTTATGGTCTTTGCTAAATCAAAAAGGAAATCAACAAGGTGAAGAACAACTTAATCCTATACATGAAAGCAAATGGGAACAATACTTTGAAGCAAAATACAACCGTGAGCTTGCAAATTAGTTGTTCCCTCAAGTAACTGATAAGAAAAATGGCTGGGACATCAAATTTACGAAAAGTGAAATTCTAGCATTGATCATGAAAGCGAGTAGATCCAGAGCCCCAGGGCCGGATGGCCTGACAAATGAAATATTAAAGCAAGCCCCAGAGGTATGGGCAAGCATGTGCTCTGTACTCTTTACACGAATAGTAAAAATAAGGCAGATTCCAGAATATTGGACGACATCTATTACTATTCCGATACATAAGGAGACAGAGCATGTCCAGAGAATTATGGTCCAATATCACTCTTGGAGGTCATAGGAAAACTCTTTGCTGGTATACTTCTAAAAAGATTAAAGGAATGGATTAAAATCTCTGGTAATTTCGACCATAGACAAGCAGGTTTCGTAGAAAAAGTAGACTGTAGTCTGAACCTCCTAATTCTAAATCTAGTAAAAGCAAAGACCATCCAAGAAAATCAAAACCTCTTTATCGCCTCAATAGACATGGCGGCAGCATTCGACAGAGTGGATCGACAAATTCTCTGGGCTAAAATGACAGAAAAAGGCTGTGCGAAAGATCTGATAGAAGCTATTGAAACTCTCCACACAAATACATTGATGCGTGTGAGATTGGATCGAAAGGGAAAACTAACAAGGGCAATTGCGACAAATACTAAAACAAAGTGGGCTAAAACAAAGATGCCCACTAGCTTCCATACTCTACAACTTCTATATCTTGGATGTAAAAGATTGTTTGGAACCATTAAGAGCTTGCTCCCCTAAAATAGGAGAAACAAAAATAGGTCACCTACTATATGCAGATGACCTTATAGTGATGGACAAAACCCAAATCGGGCTACAAAGGAAACTGGAAGCATTAAACATTCATTTGAAAGAAATCAAACAAAACATTAATCCAGAAAAATCAGTCATAATTATAATCGCAAAACCAGGTCCCAATACCAAGAATGCTTTCAAATGGCACATAGAGAATTAAGCAATATAAATAGTGAAAGACACAAAATACTTGGGAGAAATCCAAGGTTGCTCACTTGGGAGAAATCGTGAGCGCGAATTGGAGTGAGCAACCTTGGATCGATCAACTTCAGCGAAAAATGGATCAATTAACATCACAGGCATTAATATTGAAAAGAAAGTTCTGCAAATTCTCCATTCGCCCGATTGTAGAATTTTACAACGCTAAAGTAATACCTACCATAACATACGCAGGAGAAATGGCCCTGAGCATCCCATGGGAAACGTGGGACAAACCTGAAGCCAGATTCTGGCGTAAATTGCTGAGAATTCCTATATGTGTCCCAATAAATATTATACGGCACGAGCTGGGATTGTACTCTATGCAAGCTCGAATAGTCTGGAAAACACTGGCCACCTAGAGAAAAATCTTGTTGGAAGATTGTCCAAAACAATATCAAATACTAAAGAAGGAAGGAGGAAGAATTTCCTTTTGGCCAATGGATGAATGAAACTGAAATGCAAGGAATTACTGCAAAATATGAACGTATCAATGATAGCCCTGTGTCAACATCCGAAGAGGTTAAAATTACTTCTGCTATCTATTGATTGGGCAGAAACAGAACATGCGAGAGCGATTTCGAATCATCATACCTTGTCTGAAAAGATAACTAGATGCCCACAGATATTGCCAGGATATCTAGAAAAAAGTGCCAATCAGAATCATAGAGATCTAATATTGCAATTCCGTCTGAACATTCTAAGAACAAGGACAAATTTGGTCAGATATGGCCTGGCAAAAGAAAAACTTTGTAGACTATGCAAACAAGAAGATGAATCGACTCGACACCTAATCATCTTTTGCCCTGAACTTAGAACTGAAAGGGGATGCATATTACAACCAATATTGTCTCCAGCATGTGATCTAGATTCCGACTTATGGTGGTCAGCCTTATATGACAATCCAAATAGGAAAATAACCAAAGCTTTAGGAATCTTCCTTGAATCGATATTAAAGAGACTTGAAATGGTCTAAAAACACAATGGACAAAACTTGTTTCTTAACACATAGCCAAACCTGGATCCACTCTGATGCAGAACTAAGAAAGAAGGAAAACAATGGCTTTGGCTTGTGTATGTGGATGAGGGAAACATTTGTATATAAGCAAAAATTTGTATTTTTTTACGCTAAATGCTTTAAATAAAAAAATTAAAAAATTGTTTGATAAATCCTTATTTATGGTGTCTACCTGGTTGAGTGAATCCTTAGATTGTGGTAGTTACTCATTACTCTGAAAACTATCTCATCTTCTAGCATGTCAAAAGTAACATCCACCACTCCATAACAGCACAAGAAGTACACCATCAAATGCCCCCTTGTGGAGTATAGAGAGTACCTGGACTTTTATCTTTTTTTATAGCAATATTCAAATGCCATTCCAATGGAAGTATCTTGGAATATTATTATGCTTCTGGGTTAGTGTCACTCAATATTCAAATGGTGTCAACTTTAAGGACTACTGATGGAGTTGAGAGTAGAGATAGGCCTTGTTTCTGAAAAATACTACTTATATTTTTAATTAAAGCCTCCTCATTAAACAAGGTCTGTCTTGTTCTGATCATTATGGGCAAAGTGTATTGTTGAGTATTTCCAAGAATAATGGCTTTTTGTTTGATTTGCGCTTCAGCAGCATAAAACAGCAATTAAGTGAACTTAAATGCCTTTTCAAATTCATCAGGTTTCCCCCGATTCCTGACCAGATTTGGATTAATAAACTCCAGATTAATGGCAAATCAATGTAATGTATCATTGCTGATATCAAAATAAGAACCAACATTGCTTACAACCCAGCAATTATGATCTTTCTTTTTTCCAAATTTTGCTTTCCAACATGCCCCTGCTAGTATTCAGGTGCTTTGAATACATCTCATTAGGTCCAGATTCCCATTTATCAGCTTTAAAGTGGGAATTGTCTGGTACGTTTGTTTTGCCTATGCAATTTGTTGCTGATGAAGCATCGTTGTTGAGTTAAACAAACCTTGGAGAGAACTGGTTACTTAGCTTTAATGTGCTGAATAGATAAATAATTAGTTCTTCTTTCATTTGTATAGTAGCTAAACTACTATTTTTATCTGCTGAGCTATACCCTGTTTGACCTTGATGCTTAGTGGAGGTCTGCCACAAATATCATTTCAGTGCATTTCCCTCAAAAGTTGAGAAACACTCGTTAATTGGTGGAAGATTTATTCTCAAAGGTTCTGTGGGAGTCACCTCACTATCATCTTGTTCTTTCATATATATGATAGTGAATGTTAGGGCCCTTTCAAGTGAGATATCGTTTTATCAGATGAATGGGGATGCAGAATTTACTCTTACACCAATAATAAGACCGACTCAGGAAGTTGGCAAAATGTAACCTGGTTTAATTTTAGGTGTCTAAAACAGGGAGTACAACGGATATCAACGGACATCGCACAGCATAATCTCTCAATGTATTTTATAAAAACAATTATTTTATGGCAAGAACTTGTCATCATTGGAATCATACTATGTGGCAAACTAAGAAAACTTACTTGAGATTGTGATAGGTCTACTCAGAACATCTAGGTATACTATCTATTGAGGATAGGATTGTGATTGGGTCTCTACCGTCAGGTGGACAACTATGACCACCCCTAGAGCAACTCATCTTCATTCTCATCAAATACACAATGTTTCATTGGCTCTCAAACTATAGGGCTCTTTGCTACGTGGCCCTCGATAATTGGTTGGCATGCTTGTACCCTCCTGGAATATTCCACTCTCTAGCAGCACACAAGCTGGAACCCCAGGTGTTAGTGGGTGGACTTGACCATGTCTCCCCACCCAATTACCTGACATCCATCATCACTCATACCTTCTGCCAGATGAATTGTCTTTGAACGCAGCCCTGCAACCTATCACTGCTCTTGTGAATAGAAGGGCGTGTGGGCATGTTCTTATCTTCAAGTCTCGGTGTAGCTTGCCCATTTTCTATTTTCATCCAGACCATTTGACAGGAAACCGTGTTTGAGCTCCTTTTTCTCATATTTAATGTATTAAATAAAGAAAACTTGGCACTCATGGCATCTTTCCTTTGCACCTTAACAGGGGCTGAGCTCGCTTCTCACATCCTTTGTATCTCTTGAAGATAGATAACCAGTTCTTGGCTGCACTAGCCCTTGACACTGGGCAATGCATCCTTCTCGATTCTTCCTCGACCATCAGCTGTTTTTCTCTGCTGCACCACACTTTCAGCACTTCTGTTCATGAGGTCCAGGTTTGCTAAAATGCAAGGTGGAACATCCAGATTCTATATAATATTGGCACCGCCTGCAGTCTATTCACTATGTATAGCCAGCCTTCGCAATTACTTAGTCTACTTGCGTTACAGCATCTGTACAGTTATAGAATGGTTTGAATTTTCTTCAGCGCTCTTCGCATATACAATCTCCATTTTGCACATACAAGGTCACTCAATTCTTTACTTCATCATCAGATTCCAAACAGTCTATTCACCTTCTCTCTTGGCATCTGTTCTTGGCGTGTGGTCTTTGCTTCATGTGACGTCACCAATCTTCTCTTTCATTCATCTTCACACGTCTTCAGGGATCTCCCCTAAGAGACCGTCAGCTCTCCAAGGATACATGAAAAAATGTTTTCTCAAGGAATACCTTGGCTTAAATGCTTTTCGTGTTCTAGGCATCATTACTAAGTGTTTTACTTGTCACAATTTCCAGTTCCCAACATATAGGCAAAACGGGGGCTGAACTTCTGATAGAGGCATTTGGCTCCTCCTCTACACTCACCCTTTGGTTGATTCATCGACCACTCCTCTATCAGTCTTCACACCTAGACATTCTTTTGTGAAGAAGTGTTTCTTTGGGGTCCATATTTGTATTAATCCTTTCAGGGATCCTCCTGACTTTAAATGGTCATCAACACTCCAGATCATGTGGTTACATTGTCCATTCGGACTACAGTAAACCCATCTTCCCACATACCTCTTATGGTTCTTCGGATTCAAGAACTTTGTTCCCTCAGGTGCTTGAATGCTTGTTTCTACATATTTTCTGACTTCTTCATCGTCAATTCCTTGGGTCCAAATCCTGATTTAACATCGATCATGAGCTTCATTCCTATTGCCTTCTTTGCTTTGTGATTATTATCCTAATCATACAGAGTCCAAACATGATCATCACCAACAGTGCTCCAAGAAACTTGAAGATATTCGCCTTTCGTTGTGGAACCCATGTGAAGATTGATGCAAACCAGCTGTCATCTGCAATATCGTCAACTTCATCTTCCATTTTGTTGTGCAAGTTTGTCAGCAATGTGATGGCCTCTGTCAGGGCCCATTCTCGTCATTGTGAGAAGGTATGAATGTGCAACATGATGGCCCGATTGTGGCACAAACACCTCCTTTCATTGCTGTTATCATGTCCAGGACATACCTATTCTGGAGAGTGATCAACCTTACGGCTCTCAACTCTTCCTTGATAGCGCTGAATCCTTTTATCGTGGTATTAATGGTCTGCAGGAGTTCCCATAGTATTTGCCATCATCTGGATCCCTGGCATAAAGATAATTGTGAATATTAAGGCAGTCTTGCTGAACAACCTGTGTTCATATGAAATATTGATATTGATATTTTATTCTATCGCGCCTGTACACATGTGTTTCAGAGCGTGACAAGGCAAGGGAGGGGAACAGGAGAGAACAAAACAACAATCTTAATAGGCCCAGTGACATTGAGAACGTGCAAGTGCAAGGGAGAGGGGGAGGGGAAAAGTGCATGGAAGGGGGGAGAAGTGGAAAGTGAGGAGCAAAGGAGAAACAGATCAATAATAAATAAATAAATAAATAATAAAGGCAACAGACAGTTGTAGTGCAGCCAAAAATTGGCAAGTGCTGGGTTTCAGGCAGCAGACAGAGTAGGCCTGATAAGTGCAGGAAGAAAAAGGGGGGACTCTATGGGTACAGATGCAGATCCCAGTGCAAGGGGTGGCACGGAGGCAGTGCAGGAGGGTGGCAGGGTGAGCAGGTACCTGGACCGCGAGGACAGAGGGTGGCCAGGTGCACAGTGCCAAGAGAGAAAAGATCAGCAGGGCAGAGAGGGAGCTAAGGCAGAAGCAAAGAGGGAGGTCTTGAGGTGCTTCCAGAACTGGAGTGGCAGGGAGCCTGTTCAAGAGGGAGGACCTAGCCAAAGAAGAGATCTAACCCCAGCCCGTTTCTTTGAAAAACAACTGACCCTGAGAGAGTTAGAGGTAGAGGAGTGAAGAGCTCGAGAGGGGAGGTATTTGCGTAGTGATAGCTGAAGGTATTTTGGACCCAGGCCCCAGAAAGCCTTGTGGACAATGCAGATGTTTTTTAATTTAATCCTTGCATCCACTGGGAGGCAATGAAGAGATTTCAGAGCTGGAGAGATACAATCCCAGGGCTTGTGACCAAGGACAGGTCTCACAATCCTGTTCTGGATTAGTTGCAGAGGGCGGGGAGTAGAGGCAGGTAGATTTAGAAAGAGGCTGTTACAATAGTCCAACCTAGAGAGAACCGAAGGCTTTTCTCGATTCATCTGAAAAATAATTCTCCCTTTTTGTTTGATTGAGAAGTTCGACTGAAATCTCCTCCTTAAGTGAGCATCTGCGTTTGGAAACTCCCCAATGTTCAGGTCATTCTTCAGAATCACTAATGCTGGAACATGAATGATCACTAGGGAGCATGTCCCTCTCCAATCCTTGGGTAACTTCATATAGGCTCTGGCTCTGGATCCACAGGCCCAGTATCGATCCATGAGAACGGCTGTTCCTGCTCCCATCTTGGAGTCATCAATTGTAGTTTTGCCACCTCCATTTGTTCCCTCACGGATTCTTCTTTCTCTTCGGAAGCACAATGTTGCATTCGTCAATGGGATCACCATTATTGCACCTGATTCATCTTCTACCTATATCAGTAGTTTAGCATGTTCAGCCCATGATTTCAAGCACTCATTGTTCACCTTTTGCACTTCTCGCACATATTCTGACTTCAAAAAGTGAGATGCATAGGACATCAGCCATTCTTCCCATTATTTCTTAGTTTTCACTTGTCCATAGACTAACGTTTGAGACCGTTCTCAGCATCCGGGCGCCCACGGTTTTTCTTCCGTATCAAGACAGTCCATCTTCCTCATTTCCTTTTTGACCACTTCAGCCTGTCCTGCCATCAGATATGTCAGCATCTTGCTCTTCCATACAGGCTCCCTTTCCATCTGCGTAGTCTTGATATAATCATCCTGAAATGGGAAAAATGCTTTTGATCTCCATCGCAAGGTGGACCAACTTCCATCTAGCATCATACTCTGGAATGTCTCTAGTAATAAACGTTTGGGCAGCATTCATAGCATAAGGTATGACAGCACAAATATAGCAACACTCCTTCCACATTCTTTCTCCCACCTTTTTCATGTGTTGATACCACATGTTATGACCCAATATGCTGTACTACCTAAATATGTGTTTATCCCTTCATTATCTTCCTCTGCACTCCTCTTCTGTCTTCCATCATAATGGTTGCAGACCATGGAAATAACTCTAAAGCAGCTCTCCTGTGGGGGGATAACACAAAAGGCTTCTCAGTGACAGGCAGCTCTACATGAGTTACTTTAGTGGGGAGAATCAAAGGTACTGCTGCTTTGCTTGGAGCAATAAAGTAAAGAGTGTGGACCATAAGAACCATGAGAACAAGAATAAATGCTGAGCATGCATATATTATACACCAGTACATTAACCTACACCATTTATGACTTTCTGGACGTCGTCGAGCTTGTCCTTTTTCCCAATCTGTACAACTTTTAACATTTCTCATTTTGCCTGTATACTGCTTTAAGGAAGGAAAAAACCTTTTCAATCAGGCAACTCTGTTAAATAATCAGGTAACTGCTGGATCTGTTCAATTATTGCCACAAGCAGCCTCCTGGTTGCAGGTTGAGATACGCAGAAAAGTGTATATATCAACACTGCGCCCAACAAGAGCAGGATAAACTCTAAGTATGAATACAAAAACAGCGAGAAGGAGCATATGGGCATCATTATCTGTCAGAACCATCGATTAAACCAAACAGAAACTCGGTGAGAAACGAGTCTGGAAACTGTTCACGTTTCCAGTCATCAAATTCAAACTCTACGTTTGGCATATTATTAGTACGTCAACACTTTCTAAAGTTCAATTCAAAAGATTCATGTGACTCAACTGAGTTTGCACTCGTGCTATAATATCTATAAGAGTGTCCCGGTTGAGCCACAGTCCAAATGCATACTTGCATTAATTTAATCCACAACCTTAGTGTCCTCTTCCTCGTTATCGATTGCGTCTGCACATGTTGAAGTTCTTCTTCTTATCTTGCTTCTGAATCGATAGTCGGGGTGCTTGTGGGACGTGAGATGGTGGTCCGACCCGTGCTGATTCCTTAATGCATATAGGTTTAGAGGCAGGCAATAAATCTATCCCTTCTTTAATATCAATTTGAGTTGTGCGATCCTCTCTTTAAGAAGACCGTTGAGTCTCTCACATATTCCGTTCACTTGCAGGTGATAAGCCGAAGAAAACTTGTGCTTAATGTTCAATAATAGACTAATCGGTTCAAATACTTCATTAACAAAATGGGGCACATGGTCAGATCACAGCACCTCACATAAACCCATCTTGCAAAGACTTTTTGTACTAAAACCTTTACTGGGCAAGTGGCATCAGGGTTTGTACAAGGACCTGCTATGATCCACGTGGAAAAGGGACACACCACCACTATCATATACCTATATCCGCTAGATACTTGTAGCATGTCAACATAATCGATATTTAAATGCAGAAAAGGACCATTTGGTTGAGGATTCACTCCTCTATTCATTCACAGTGTATGCCCAGCGGTAAACTTTTGACATACAATGCAGTTTACTACATAAAATGCAATGTCTTCTAACAGGTTTGGTATGAACCAGCCCTCCACAATAGATGCAGTGAGGCTTTCCCTAGTTACATGCACAGGGTAGTGCAGCTGTTCAAGCACTACCCTAAACAATGCTACTGGCATCACCGGCTTTCCAGTGCTGTCCTGTCGCCATAATGCTTCTGTGGAGGATAAGGAGCACCCACTCGGTTTCCACAATTCCTGTGGTGCCCTACCTAGAAATTGCATCAACTGTGTTCTCAATAAATGATTAAACCCTTCACTCACTATCATAATTGTGACTACATTTTCCTTTACATTTGCACTATCAAAACTTGAGATATCTGGTTAATATGCAACCCTTTTGGCCTCTACATCTGCAGCTTTGTTGCTGCAAGAAATTAAGTTAGTTGTCTTAGTATGTGCTGTGCATTTAACTATTGCAATAGCTACTGGGAGTTGTAGTGCCTTAATAAGCCTGTCCAATAATGCTGCGTGTTGAACTGGAGTGCCGTCCACTCGGCAGTAACCCCTCCTTTTCCGACAAGCTAGCCCTGCATGCATGGTTGATGTCACATAGGCGGAGTCACTGTACACCATCACTTACCGTTCTGCATGATTTTCTAGTGCAACAATAAATGCTACCAATTTTGCTGCTTGCGCTGAAAAGTGAGACAGTAGTCTTGCACTTGCTACAACCTCAAATTCCCCATTTTATATGTGCCTTACTACAGCTGCACCAGAATGCCTTTCTCCATCTGTTTGATCAATTTTTGAAGACCCATCAATAAAGAGAATTTCGACTTCAGACAGTGCGTTTTCCTTTACACTCGGTATGTCATCATAGAACTCCACATAAGTAGCATAGTCATGCACATGCTCCCCCTCTACCATGGGTTCGGCTACAAATGTGGCAGGGTACACCTGACTATTTTGATTGCTGGATTTGATATAACCACCTCAAACGCAGAAGCTCTCTGAGATGTCAATGTACCCTTAGGTTTTTCCAAAATTGCAAACAATGCATGCTCAACAAAAATTGTCATAGAACACCCCATCACAATACTGGTAGACTTCTCAATTGCGAACGCTGCTGCTGCCACCAACTGTTCACAATGAAAGTTTCCTCTCATCACTGGATCTAGAATCCCACTGTAACATGCCAGGGGTTTGTACCCCAATGGAGTCCTATGTGTAAGCACTGTTGTCATGACTGTCCCATTCGTGTGTGAAAACAAAAATAACTCCTCAGCATCATTGGGAATTCCTAAAACTGGAGCTGTACTAATGGCTCTTTCCTCAGTCCATTGTATTTTTTCCTTGTTCACTTGTGCCTTCTTTAGAGCCTGCAAAAGGGCTCTTGGATGTGAACTATAATCAAACACCCATGCTCTAACGTAGTTGCATAGTCCCAAAAACTGTTGCATTTACTTTACCGTGTGCAGTTGTGCTGTTTTCACAATCACCTTAGCTCTCTCAAGTGTGACTCTCTTTCCCTCATGTGAGATCAACTGGCCTATGTACAACACCTCTTCTTGACAATATTATAACTTCTCTTTGTCTACTTTATATCCCTCGTCTGCCAGGATAGTCATTAACTGATTTGAGTCTTGTCTGTACTCATCTTCTGTCATGCTACAAACCAAAATATTATCTACATATTGTATCACAATGCTTTTCAAATCAATATTGCCAAGGTCCATCTGGAGGACCCTATTAAAGACTGATGGAGACTCACAGTACCCTTGGTGCAAACGAGTACTTTTCAATTTGGTTTGGCAAAACATAAATGACGTCAAGTCTTGGGAGTCCTTATGCAAAAGGAATGAGAAAAACACATTTTCAAGTTAATCACCTTGAAATATTGTGCTTCTGCTGGGATGCTACATAATATCATCGCCGGATTAGGAACTAAAGGAAACGCTGCCTCTACAATCTGGTTAATCGGTCTTATGTCTTGTTTGAATCTCCATGACCCCCGCCCCTTTGATTTCTTGTTAGGATCCACTGCGGTATTGCACAGTGATTCTATGTCCCTAAGATACCTTGTTCCATCAGAGCTAAAATAGTCTTAAAAATATCCTAATCCGCCTCTCAAGACATGGTGTACTGTCTTGCTCAAGGTAAAATTGCTCCTCAGCTTTATCTTAACCTCCCCTATCCCCTTCAATAGGCCTATGTCATAGGGCCCTGTAGTCCATAAAGAGCTTGGCACTTTTTCCAAGTCTTCATCAAAAAATGCTGGATGCTGCCTCAATACCACCATTCGCTATGGGATCACTCTCTTCTCTATTCTGATCCAATATATAATACTCATCTCAAATATCACTTCATTATCTGCTAGGTTATCTCTAAACATGTCTTCATCAGTGACGTCAGTCAGTCTATACCCTTCGCTGATGGCAATCACTGTTCTCCATGGTCTGCCCTCATCATCCGTTCCTCCGAGCATGGCCATTTCCCCTCGTACTATGGCTGCATCTAATTCTAGGGGAAAAGTCTGTCCCCCTTCTTCGTCCATAGGTGTCTGTGGCCTGAATAAAAAGTCATCAGGTAACCTCATAATCCTTCCCTCTAGACCGGGTAGCCATGTCAACAGAATGCATATCCCATAAAGAAAACACTCTGGCTCTAGTGGCACTCCTCACAGAGCCACTTGCCCTGTAAATGCCAATATAAATTTGCCCACATTCATCTAATGTATCCCTGGAGTAGAACACACTATTCCTTCCTCAGTAAAAGAAATCGTCATGTTAAGCTTCATCATTAAATCTCGTCCTAGATTGGTAACTGGTGTCTGCCTTGAATACAATAATGGAACAGACAAGTCACACTCTCCTATAGAGACTAGTAATTCATCAGTAAAAGGAACTTAACTCGTAGCTCCAGAGAATCCCTGAGCATTCATGGCAATTCCTGACATTGGCTATTTTCCCTCTCGTATACATGAATGAGTAGCACAAGTGTCTACTAAAAAAGATCAACCCTTGGTTCCTCTTGGGGGGTCTGGCGTTACTGATAGTACTGAACACATCAGGACACTCTGTGAGCTGCCCTATTGTGGATATATGCATATTCCTGTACATGTGAAAGGACTTCCTCCCACCACACTGACACCCCCTATTCTAGGTGTCAATAACTGCCCTGTGTTTGCATTCTGCTGTATCTGCATGGGTGCATGCTGAGACTCTCCTTGTGGTGGATTCAATTGTGCTTGCTGTGGTTGCTGTGCCTGCTGCGTTTGCGGTGCTTGTGCTTGATACACTGTCAGGTCTTGGGCAAACCCGTCCCTAGCTGGTGAGCTATATGCTGGAGGATAAGCTGTCCCCCTCTTGAGAATTGCCAATTCTGACTTGTGCCCCTTGGTTAAATCCTGCTTGCACATTCTGATTATCATTCTGCATATTCTGAAAACTGCCTTCATTATTCTGAAGACCACCCCTTCCTGTATAACCCATTCCTGTGCCTTGCGGCATGAACCCATTCCCTCCTTGGTCCATCTGGTGTTGATTATTCACCTGCGATGTACCCACTGCTTGTTGTATTCCCAGTCCTTCTCCGCTTGTCAGTACCGCCCCTTCTATATTTTGACAATTTCTTCTGAACTAACTTGTCTTCCTCAAGTTTTCTAGCATCTTCCCTCTTCCTGTTTTTCTCCTGCAACAGCCTACAGTGATGTACTATGGTGAACATCATTTCTTCCCATGGTCTCGCTTCCATTCCCACTAATTTCTTAAGTTGCCTCTGTACCTGTTCTGGCAACCCTTGACATAAAATGTGGTAAAATGTGGTAAAATACTGCCACTGTCTTCCCCCCTGTCTTTCCACATGGTTCCCACGTTTCAAGAGTCCACCGTGCCTGAATACTTTGATTGTAAGCAAGCAGGTCTTCGTCTTCCTGCATTTTACATGCCATAATTGCACCCATGTCTGATGTGTCAGGATACTGAACCCTGAGAGCTCTCCATTCATCTGCTCTGCAATTGTTAAATGGTGCTCCATCATGTGTGTGTTCTGTGCCGTGACACTTGAATAGCCTGCTCTCGTCCAAATGCCATCAGCTCTTTCCCCAAGAATGGCTGCTAGGGGAGCCTTGATGTCCCCTATTGCTAAAGTATTTCCCCCTGTCATCTTCTCTTTTTTTTTATTTAGCATTTTTAAGGCACTCACACAGTCCGGGGACATCGAGGTGCTGTTACAGGATTTTTTTTGTCTTAGTTGCATATTTTATAACGCACTTATTAACCAGAGGTTTCTAAGCACGGACCCAGGGATTGAACCTGTGTTGCCTAGTTTCATCTTCTTTCCAAGGTGAGCACGTTGCCGCTGAGCTATCCTCCCGGGTCAGATATCCTTCTCTAACTCATAGATCAATTTTCCCACACCCGCCATTAAACTAGAACGTTTGCATCTTAAGTTATCCTTATCCATTTGTGACCATGGAATATACTGCGGTCTGGCCCCTCCTTTCTCCAATACAGGAAATTGCATGAACCCAAATCCACAATCGCCTCCCATCGTCTGCCTATGCATAGTGGGGACAATCGCTCCTGATCACCTTCTACCTGGCGATGACCTCAGCCTGCTCAGATATGGTGGTGACTCTCCCTTCTCGTTACACGATCGTCCTTTCGGACACTCTGGATATGCCTTGGGATCTGGCGTTCTAGCTCTAGGCTGGTCTAAATCAGACATCTCACTTCTTTGTCTGTCTGCAAACACCCCTCGGGTTGCATGCACGTCCTCCCTCCTCCCCATGGAAGGTTTCTCTCTCCTTGTCTGACATATCTAACCCCCAGCTAGTGCGACTCTCGTCTCCTTCATCCTTATTTAATGTCAACTTATCTAAGGACAATGCTCTTTGCTTTGTGATTGGAAGACCAGGGATTGATCCCCCATACCCTCCGCTTTCCAATTTGCTACCTTCTCTTAAGTCTTGATATGCCTTATCAATCCTGTCTCTGATGCGCCCTATGTCAACATTTTCTTCTAGGGCCACCCGAGATGGCCCTGGCGTTGCCTCCTTTAATGGAGAAAACTCCTCTATATTGCCCAATTGTAGTACTCGATTCAGTTCAAATAACTCTTTTTGAATGTGCTCAATATCGCGTTCCCGCTGTCTCCTTTTACGTTCCATTTCTTCATCTAATTCTCTTCGCTTTCTCACCTACCATCTAACTCTTTCCTCTTCTTGTCTTTTGTACTCTCTTCTTTCATTTGCTCTTCACTCTTCCCCTTCCCTTTGTCTCTGCATCCTTTTATCTCTCAATTTCTGTGCTTCCTCCTCTTCTCTCTTCCTTTCTTGTCTGTCCCATTCTTTGATTACTCTCTGCCTGTTGTCAGACTGTCTTTGCTCCTCCACCCTTTATTCCTTTCTTTGCTGTTCTTTCTGATACATATGTTCTCGCAAGTGTCTACTCGTTCTTTTATGTTCATCCTCCTTCAATCTCTTCTCTCGTTCCACATCTTTTCTATCCTGTTCATCTTGATCTTCTTTCTGTCTGACTTCCTCTATACTCTTCCCATCTAACTTGAGTAATATCTGTCCTCCCATTCAATCATTCTGTACAAGCGCTATTTCGTGAACTCTATCCTTTTCTCCTTTCATCTCTTGATCTCTCGTTCTATGGCTGTAGTTACATTCAATCACTCGCTTTTCCCCTCTTTATCCTGTAAGATCCTAAAGATCCCCTCTTTTCTCTTGGTTTCTTCTGGGCTATCGTCACTGCATTAAGCAGACAGTTCATATATCGGATTACTATACCCTGTGGCCGCTTTTAGTTCCTTTAACGGATACAGGGCCTCATTACACGTAGTCCGGTAAGGGTTTACCGGTACCGGTAAGGGCACCGATACCGGTAAACCCTTACCGCCTTACTACGAGGTCCCTTTGCGGGTTGGTACTTTAACACCTGCTGTTTAGCAGGCGTTAAAAACCAACCCACAAAGGGACCAGGGTACTAATTACGGTACCGCAATTTGCGGCACCGTAATTAGCGCCTTCCCCATTCCCATAGAGCCCTATGGGGCAAAAATGGGAATGGGGAAGGGCAATGGGGTAAGGGGGAATTACCGCCCCGCCAACCTTGGAATAGGGCAGTAATTCCCCTTTCCTCCAAGGCGGTGCCGGTATTTTAATAGCACCTTGGTCCACCGCCTACCGTGTAATGAGGCATATCTTCCGTACTATCACATTTATTTCAGGTGAGGTAAGGGGAGCAGAAGGCTCGACACCTTCATCCTCATGCTGGCTATGCCCTATTCCTCAGACAGCGGATCCTCTCTCTCCTCCTGGTACATTTTCTAAAGCTCTAAAATAGCTAGCCTCTTCCCCAATTGCTTCCCCTTGTACGCAGCGCACAAGTATGTGGTCATGTGTTGCAATACCGCTTTTGATAGTGATCAACCCTGTGGCCATGGCATGAACATTTTATCTGATGTGCCCATTACCCACTCTGCACTGTACAGTTTGAGCCTGGGCATGTGTTTTGGCTGTGTTTTATACACGTGCATCAGTGGAGTAACTTCTCCCATTGTGACGAGTCTCAATTGACTGTCAATACTTACCAGCATTTACACAGATATGTTTAAGAAAAACAACATATATGAGCGTGCTCCAACATTCGCTGCTCAAAGCCTCTATTTCTCAATTTTCTCAACCTACTTCTCGGTCAGCGGCGACAATGACCTGAAATAGGCAATAACTTTTTATCTCTACTTCAACATTGCACAGCTTATTCTTGTCGCTCTGCGACACTCTTCTTTTCAATACACAACACACAGACAGACTAGTCAACTCTTTTTACATTAAACCATGGTACTCTTCTTCATCTATCCCCTAAAAATACTCTGATTGGAGTTTAAGTTATTACCTATCATAAACATGTCTATGTGCCACCTATTTTTACCCCAATTGGGGTTTGAAATTACTTCTTCTAGATCTGTCTTGAGACAGGAAACCGGGCTCTCAAAACACTCTTTGTTTTACTTTAAATCTTTGTTATACTTTAAACGCTCTTTGTTATTTCTAAACAACCCCCCGTTACTTTTCTACGTTAACACAATCCCATCCCCTTAATTTGCCATTCACCTCAGTCTACTCACCATTCGCTCTTCAGCTGAAGGCCTTTGGTATCATCTCCCCTCCTCCAATCGACCATTTTCGCCTTCCGTCCGCAAAGTGCCTGTGGAAACCAGGAGGGATTTTGTCAAAGAGGGACCCGTCCCACCTGTTTCGATTTTCTTGCAAGTATTCTATGTCGGCCACTCTCCACAGGAAACCTTGCGATCTTCTGGCGAGATGGCAGAGGGTGTCAGTTTGTCCGAAACTCAGGAAACCTAATAGTCAATGGGTCTAACCATCCTATCTCTGCTACCACGTGAACCGTTATGGCCCTTTTAAGTGAGATAGTGCTTTATTAGATGGATGGGGATGCAGAATTTACTCTTACACCAATAACAAGACAGACTCAGGAAGTTGGCAAAATGTAATCTGTTTTAATTTCAATTGTCTAAAACAGGTAGTACAACGGACAACGCTGCACGTCGCACAGCATAATATCTCAACCTATTTCATAAAAACAATTCTTTTATAGCAAAAACTCGGCATCGTTGACAACATAATACGTGGCAAACTAATAAAACTTACTTGGGATTGTGATAGGTCTACGGGGAACATCTAGGTATATTCTCTATGGGGGATAGGATTGTGATTGGGTCTCTACCGTCAGATGGACAACTATGACCACCGCTAGTGCGACTCATCTTCATTCTCATCAAATACACAACATTTTATTGGCTCACAAACTATAGGGCTCTTTGCTACATGGCCCTCTATAATTGGATGGCATGCTTGTACCCTTCTGGAATATTCCACTCGCTAGCAGCACGCAAGCTGGAACCCCAGGTGTTAGTGGGTGGACTTGACTATTTCTTCCCACCCATTTAGGTATACAAATAAAGGGCAAAATCCCAAATTTTTGTTATCGGGGGAAAACAATTCTGAAATGGGACATAAGTCAAGCAACTGAGTGTGGTGCATAAAGCACAGATAATTGAAAAACCCCTCACTACGAGATAATAGAGATTGAAAGGCTCTCGTCACATACCACTTAACAAAACCAAGCTAGTGATACCAAGGTAAGTAAAGAAAAATATGTCACTTTAATAATACATATTAAAAAACAGAAACATATTCATACATCAAACATCACGAAAAACACAAAAAAGGCATCTGTCTAAACACTAGGACATGCAATACGGAAAATGGAAATTTTTTTATGCATCCTATTTTCACATGAAAAAATTTCGACTACCATGACTATATTTAGACGCTGTTAGAGATAAAAAGTGTCGACATGTTTCAACCAAAAACCAGATTGGACATGTTCTCAAGTGTCCATTTGGAAACAGCTATAGAGGCCATCTTCAGGACAGGGTATTTCTTTATAGTAGAGCTTGTGTGTAGTTTAGATGAGGCATCATGGATCTAAAAAGATTTTTATGTATGATTAGTTCATTTAGACAAAGAGCATGGTTACAAAAGTAGCAATTACCTTCTATTATTATTATCCATAAAGATATACAGTGTTTAAAAATAGACAGTTTTGTACAGTCTACCGCCTATATGAGGTATCAAACATGTTATAGCCTTACAAATTGAATAACTTACAAACACACAAAACATAGTTATTTGACAGAAAATACAAAAGACAATCTCTTACTTATTTCTACTAGGTCGGGTGTGATGGAATGGATGTGGAAAAAATGTTTTCTCCCATTTCGGAAATGGTTTAAATACGTCTAGCGGCACAAGGGCGGCATGGATCGTAGGTTCTATGGCAAGGTTCACCTTGTCCTATTTATAAAACATAGTGAGTTATGTTCACCAACTAATAGTATATACCAGTTGCTAGAGTGTGAGATATGGTTCAAAGAATATAGCACAAGTTGCTAGAGAGTTAAAAACACCATAGGTACAGTCATACTAAACCCTATTAAGGATCTCTAAAGGAACGGTGGAAAAGACTTACAATTTGTTTAGTCACCCAAGCACTTAACAGTGTATGTTGACAAAACGTCTCTGTGTCCGCCAAAGTCGCGTACAGATGGGCCAAATGTACCCACAAAGAAGGAGGAGGCTGGGGGTCTACCCCCCTGTGAAAGACAATCAAACAGAGCAGGGACACAGCAGTGAATAACTTGCACAACATACCAAATGTTATGAAAAAAGAGTGTGAAAACTTAGTCAGTGGCGAGAAATCACTATATAGATTATCTCAAGCAGCTCACAAAAAATGTGCCATGCGTCGGGATGAACGGGCGTTT
Organism: Ambystoma mexicanum; assembly: GCF_040938575.1. Classification (NCBI taxonomy): domain Eukaryota; kingdom Metazoa; phylum Chordata; class Amphibia; order Caudata; family Ambystomatidae; genus Ambystoma; species Ambystoma mexicanum. Next base: position 468,263,745 of record NC_090934.1, read on the forward strand.
CTTATATAGGTCAGGCTTGAACGCGGAGCGTGTGCGCGTCAAATCAGAGCTAACGCCTGTGTCAAATAGAGACCCAAAAAGTACATTGGCTGTAGCAGCTTGCTGGATGTCGAGTAAGATAAGTAAAAAACACACGTTACTTCACTGTGCAATGTTGAGAAAAGGAAGCCGGCTGAGTGAACTAATCTCAGCGGCATCGACAGACTATGTAAATATACAGCATTCTGGTCGAGTGCGTGATAGAAAGAAAGGGGTCTGCACGGACATAAATACCTTGGCCTCGATGGTTCAGAACGCCTCGTCCGGTCCGGGTACTGGCTAGTCTCTGAATGGAGAAAGCGCACAAGACCCGATTTAAAAACTGGTGCTGACATAAGAGTTGTATCAGGTGCAGCGCATCGAACGCAAGTCACGTGATCCCTCGTATGACGAGGTACGTTGTTTAAAGGTAAACCGCGTGATATGCATTGCAGAACTAAATGACCGTAACGCAAGGATAAACAATGGCATAACTAACCAAAATAGATCAAAAGGACCTCAGTCAACCCTCATTGAAAGCAATCCTAAGTCTGTGGCATGGAAAAGTAACCTCAAGTATTGGGGAAAAGCTCCCTTCTTCCATGTAACATTTCTGTCTGGGATTTTTAAATTGTGTTTGTGAACTAAGCTGAATTGATTTTCTCAACCTAGCTTTATGGTCCATTTCAATTATCATTTGCTGTTTACTCTGTACCAATTGTTCTCTAGATTCATTCAGACTAGTCTCACTAGTATCAAATGCTCCAGTTTGACAAGTGAACTTTTCAATGGTGTTTTGCAACTTCTTCTGCAAAGTATATTTTTCTATTTCTGATAAATATGTATGTCTTTCACTGACTCTTGGTTTATATATGCCAGCTACCTATTTCTTTCTGCAGGTCCTCAGTCTCTGAGATTCTATCAAGATCTTTCCTTAATGTTTCTGCTGTCTCCATCAATGTCACATTTTCTTCTATTCATTGCATTAGCTCTTGTGGACTCACTTTATTGTCACCACCCTGTGCTTGTGCCTGATTCATTTGTAAGGTTAGCTGATGTATTGTAGTATCTTTTTCCTGTGCTAAAAGAGTCCGCTGGTTCTTAGTGATTTTGATATCATTATATAGCTCATCAAATGCAGTGTATGAATAGATTTCCTTCACAACAAGCTTTGCAGCGTTTTTTTCCTTTCATTGAGTTGCATTTTTATAGTTACAATTTAATTTAATAAACCATTGATATAGGAGGTTGTTTCACAGATTTGACCTTTTAACTTAAGTGTAGAGATTGGGCCTCATTACAAGGTAAGCTTACTGGTACCGTTGTATCCGGACCATCAAACTCCAAATTGTGCTCACAGGTGCCTTCCAGGTCTGTCCTGGCGGAATGAAAGGCACCCGCAAGCACAGCAAGCCTGTAGCACCGGCACCGTTCTGAACAGTGCCGGTGCTACAGGCATCCCCATTCTCATTGAGCCCTATTGGGCTCAAATGGGAATGGGGATATACCGGCACCCGCAAAAGGGCAATTACCGGGTCCGGCGGAGCCGGAATACCCTGGTAATTGCCCATTTGCAGCTTCCGGATTTTCTTGCTGGTATGGTGATAGCCTTGCCGGTAAAACCGCCAAGGCTACCTTCAACCTCGTAATGAGGCCCAATGACTTTGCATGTCATTAGTATTTAAAGAATTATTTTTTTGCAATAGTTGGCTTCTCTGCACACTTTAAATTCACCCTGTATGCTTCTTCTAAACTGTGATGTTTCTGTAGTATCATTTGCTTGTCACTCAGTGACCCATTCAACAGTTTTATTTCTTGTTCACAATGATCACTAGCATGTTGAATTGGTGTTAATTCTGCTGAAGTCTTTTGAGCCGCTTCTGCAAATTGATGGAAATAATGTACATTTTCAGCCCATCTGTCCTGCACCAATTTGAGGCAAAACAAGATATTGGTTGAAAGATTAACAAGCATCTGTTTTTCTTCCCTCGCCATTAAGGTCACATATAATTTTTACAATGCATCACCGAGTGAGCCTTCGGGTGCCCAAACATCTATTCTTACATCTTGCACAATTTCTTTTATTATGTCTTTACATGACTCAATATTCTGCATCAGCAATTGCCCATGCAGGAAATATCTAGCCAATGCATGATCAAGAGCCACATTCAAATCAGCCCTGATGTCCTGTGGTGACATGTCTAGGTTGTATATGTGGTCACAAGAATAGATCAACTTATATACAAATTAAGAATCTTATATTGAATAATCAATCTACCCTCTATGCCTATTTCATAAAACACAGGACGTAAGGTTGTGTCAATATGGTAATCTAGAGTGGGGTGAGCATTGGTGTGCGTTCTTTGTTTTTGTTTTTCTTCCTGGCTAGCCAGTGTTGCGACTACCCACTACTTATATTTAATAACAGGTTTTCATTGTAGTGATTCTATATATTAGCGATCAGCTGGCTTGATCAGCTGACCGACCCTTGTGACACTCAAGAAGTAATTTAAATACTTTCTCAAAGGTGCTATGTTTTTTTTCCAGTTCCCGCCACAGCGACTGAGACGGCGCTCGTCCGTGGAGACGTTGAACAACCCATTCTCCGTTCGCCTGCCTAGAGCATTAAGGTGAGGCGTATACTATGCACATAGCGGCAGCCTTCATTTCAAACCCTTTTGGTTTCAAACTCCTTTCGTATTAGTCATGCTTGCGGTGCCTTGAGAGTCAATACGCACCACAGTTGAGCTGCCTTGCATTTTTTTGATTAAACAAACACATGGGGTCGTTTTTTCCCGTTTGTAATTTGTGAGCCGCACCAGTACGGACTTTTGAAAGAACATGCCATAACAGCTGTTTTAAATAGATGGCTATTGTAAAACTTAGAGATATAAGAGGCCACAACCACAGTATGGGGGTAAAACAGCACGCTTTTAACCAGTGTTTTTTGGCCTCTCCAGGTCTGTGGGAAGTTGTGCCCACTTGGATTTGTCGTGAGAGAAAAAAAATCAACACCTTTGTTTGGGTTCATTCTTCACGCACCCCTACAAGCCACAGACAAGTTATGTCGGGTTTGTTAGCCCTGAGTGCACATCATTTTTAATTCAATATGTGAATTCACTTTTGCATAGCCCACAGGCACTAGCAGGTTTTTCCTTGTGCTAGTCGTCCTATAGGGTACTGGTCATGAAATTGTAATTTAGCTTATCCCTGCTTGTTCATCACTTAAAGTGTGAGTGGACCATGATCAAGGAATCAGCTTTTTGTGCTCTACTATTTGAGAGTACTGGACAAATCCATAAGACTCTTTTCTTTTGTTTTTATGTTTTAGATAAAGAAGCGATTGGGTTTTGGAGGTTTAATACTTCACTATTGTATCAAGTTTTTGTCCTGATGAAGGCCCGGTTCAATTAAAGAGGAGACCGAGTTTGGATGCAGTCTACCTCGACCTTGTGGGCCGAAACACATTGCGTCGGCACCATTCTCTGCAAATTCATCCATTGCTAATAAAACACCCCTGTGAGGTGATAGGTACTAAGTACCTGATAACCATCAAGAAACTAATTTACCACTGTCTATTTATGTGTTGTTCTTTTTCTTTTGTTGCCTGATGTAATGTACAGGGCAACACTGTATGCTTTTTTCAAACCCAAATTACACTGTGATATGTTTCATGTAATTGATGCATTTTTAACACAAAAAGAGAAAAGAGAGACTCAAGATGAGTCAATAATAAAAATATCATGTTACAACTGAAAAACAGTATGGTTTGTCAGATTAGAACTTGATATATGTTACGACTTCAAGGTGTGCACTTGGTCCTGACTATTGAAAGTCGCTGAAAAATGCAGGAGTAGGAGGTAGCTTGTGGTCCTTTCCCTTTTTTTCTCTAGGAACCCTTATACACCACAAACCCCTCGATAAACAAAAATATAGGGTACAACCTGTCGTATAGACGATAATCAATCTACCTATATAGTTTTTCTCATTTCAAAATTCACTATTTCCCAGATTACAAATTTCACAAAACACAAGTAAAAGAAATCAACATTTATACTTAATGTAACCATATACAAGGACCATCTAATTCAGTACAACAATGCAACTTCACAAAAATCTGTGATCTTGGACACAATCTGTTTGTACCAATCCATACGTGTGTTGACATCAGTGATGGCTCCTCCCTATTGTCTCGGACAATAAGCCCCATTGTGTCAATATATAGTATGTAAGTTATAAATGTTCAAATTTACGTTTTTATGTAATGTTGATTTATGCAGATTGTTATCAAGGGAGTTTTTTCTATTTGCCCTGAGCAATACCCTCAGGGTCCTACCCATTTTGCCAGAACCTGGGTCATTTAAATAGCCATGGCTCATTTATTTATTTATTTATTTATTTATTTATTTATTTATTTATTGCAATTCTTGTTTGTTTAGTGTGCCACATTCCTGCAGGCCTCAGGGTGCACACACAAAACACAAAACAAGGAGACGAGACAAAGTCATTTAGCACAGGAGAAGGGGCGTCATGTAGTCATGGCAGAGTCAGTCAGAGTGGCACAGGCTAATCCAGGGATTGATTGAAAAGCATTGTTTTAGACCCTTTTTGAAGTCCAAGGTAGAAACAATAGACTGAAGGGTCAACGGGAGAGAATTCCACGCAATCAGGCCAAGCACATCAAAGCTCAGTCCACCTGCAGTCAACAATCTAAACCTTGGCTGAACAAGCTTGAGCTGATTCTCAGATCTGAGAGAGGGAGTAGGAAGATAGCGCTTGACGCGAGCTGAAAGATATTTAGCAGTTGTATCTAACAGGCACTTATGAGTCAACGTAAGGATCTTATAAGTCACTCTATGTTTTACCGGCAGCCAGTGCAGTTTTCGCTTGGCTTGTGTAATATGTGCGTATTTAGCCAAACCTGTAATGGTACACACTGCACCATTCTGAGTGACTTGAAGAGAGGACGGACAGACTAAGTACAGCCACTCAAAAGGCTATTACAATAATGAAGTCTTGAATTTATGAGGACCGTGGCCAAGATGGCTACATTTTCTGTCGCATAAGGTCTAATGTTACTCAGTAACTTATTGACATGGCCACAAGAAGTGCGTTTTGGAGCCACATGATACCTCATAGTTAGTTCAGAATCAAATGTGACACCCAGAGCCTTGACTTTTTTGGCCACCGGGATAGCAGCATTCATAATGGTGAAGCTAAGGTACTCCAAGGGGAGAGTTTTAAGTTTGGGAGCAGACGCCACAATAAGCAACTCTGTTTTAGTGGCATTAAGGGCCAAAGAGCTAATGGCCATCCACTTGTGGATGGCAGCGTAAAGCTTATCAAATCTGGTGAAATCAGTGGCATAGTGTCCTGAAAGTTTAATGACAACCTGAGTGTCATCCACATAATTTGTGTACTGGACACTCATGATGTTCAAAAGTACCAAAAAAGAAAGAATGTATATATTAAAAAGAGATGGGGAAATACAAGAGCCCTGAGGCATCCCACAGGTGATGAAAGCAGGAATGGAGTGAGAATTCCTGCTGACAACTCTGGATTGTCGTGGTCCAAGAAAAGAGGAGATCCATGAGGTAACAAAGCTGGAACAATCAACCACAGAATGGAGCCGTTCAACTTAAAGGGCATGGTCCACAAGATTGAAAGCTGACGATAGATCGAGAAGCATCAGCATGGCAGAGTGGCCTTGATCCACTATATTCAGGAGATTAGCTTTAAGATTGAAAAGGGCAGTCTCCATACCGTGGCGGGCACTAAAGCCGGTCTGATGACTGCCCAAGATATTATTCTGGAAAGGACTAAACACACACTCACATCTCAGTCTGTTTGTAAAGGACCTTCTTATAGAATGTGGTAAAATAACGAGGTGCAGAGGAGAAAGACACAACCCTGACACTAGATTGTGATGTTCAAGAAAACAAATGGGAAAGGGTGTCCACGGAATGTGGAACCCTCGCGTCCCCTGCACACTCGGGGTTTCTATCCTGGGATAGACAATAGATGAAGCCTTATCACTGTAATAGTTCACAATGAGTTCAGTTAGGTAGTAATTAATTGTTCAGTATATGTAAAATAGCAATTTCACCCATCAGTCAAAGATAAGGATATTGTTTCATATGTTTAAATAATCACTACTTTCAACAACTTATTAATCAACTACTTTCAAAAAATTACTTTCAGAAACTTATTATTATTCAGAAATGATTCACTGATTTATTCACAATTGCTACTATCCTTGTAGATCAGTTGGTTTTCATAAAACAAGTTATTTGTTATTGTACATGCCTTTACAATATTAACATCATATTGTAATATACATATAATTGTCTCGGTAATGTTCAATATAGTACAAAGAAACTCGTTCAATATAGTACAAAGAAACTCAACGCGTTTCGGGCAATACTTTCACTTCTTCAGGAGTGGGTACGTGAATTTATCATGGTATACAATTCTTTAATTCTTTAATTCTTCCTGGGCATCTATAGGAAACAACATCAATCAGACAATGTCTTGTGAATGTCTTATTGGGAAATCAACTATCACCATTTATATGTCCACCAATTTGTACAGTATCCTACCTCACATTGGTGCCCCAAGGTTAATCCTAGTGCTGCAATTTCAGCAAAGATGGGTATCAAACTCCAGTTTTATATGTCTCACCACAGGTAACCTACAGTAATAATTTACATATACTCACGTAGTGGTACATTTTAGCCATGTTATAGGTGGTTTAAAAGTTCTGCTAATGTCTAGGAATGCCTACCTTCATCTAAACATGCTCCATAGTTACACTTGGCTCCAGGTATTCTTATTCCGGTATAGGAGGGTTGGTCCTGTTGTCTAGGTCCAATTATCTGTAAGAGATATGTTACTTATGAGTACCTTTCTCCTCTTCCTATATTAAATCAATATAGTCCTGTTACATTAGTCGGAAAAGTGAAAAAATCACCTGTGTGTTTTAATCATAAGGATGGTTGCCTCTTCCATGTGATGAGTATATTTTTCTTCTAGAGATTCTTTCTTTAGGGTGCCATGGTTTCCTGGTGGATAGAAGGTAAGGAAAAGAATTTCACTTGCTACAATGGCCCTTTAGGCATGAGAAAACAGGTGCTGGGATCAGCAACTTACCTGCACTTTCCTAGGGCCTCATTACGACCCAGGCGGTAAGGGGTTTACGGCAGCGTAAACAGCGCCGACCCTTACCGCCTGAGTACGAGGTCCCTTAGCGCCATGGCGGATTTAACACCTGCTTTTAGCAGGTGTTAAAATCCATGGCGCTAAGGGACCATGGAGTTAATTACGCCACCGTAATTTACGGTAGCGTAATTAACGCCTTCCCCACTCCCATTATGCCCTATGGGGCAAAAATGGGAATGGGGAAGGGTAAATGGGGATTGGGGACTTACCGCCCCGCCAAGGTCGGAAATGGGCGGTAAGTCCGCCAACCACCATGGCGTAAACGTAGTTTTCGCCATGGTGGTAAAGTCACGGCCCAGGCGATAACTTACCGCCTGGGTCGTAATGAGGCCCCTAATGTTAAAAAGAACGAGTCTGTAAAGTCATCTCAAGACTGGCATGGAACACGTAGGGTTTTCCTAAAAAGGGAAAGTTATAGGTAATTCACAGTGGCCAGAGGACCTAGAGTCAAAGGTTTGATTAAATAAACAGGGAAAGGGGGCACTTTCCGGGTGCACGCGCATTCTGTCTATGGCTTACCTCTGTGAGAACAGATGGTTCTTACTCGCACCGTGTCCACTGCAGACTGCGGATGTGTCGGCTGTGGACGCCAGAGCGAAAATAAAAAGTGAATGTTGACATTTGCGCACGCCAGCGTGACGACGTCACATGTGCACATGTGACGTCATCACGTCTCGCGGACAGAAGATAAACCTACGTGGGAGGCGCGTCAACTGCTTTTTAAATTTCATAGACCAGAGTCATTTTACTCATTGCTGGTCAGTGTCTCACATTAACAAGTCTGTAAAGTTGAAATGATTGCTTTGTCAAAGTAGGTCGTCTTACAGGTCCTATCCTTCATTTACTTTGATAAAAATAGTACATTGAAATCAAAATATGTTACGAATTCCAAATAATTATGTGTCCCTATGGTGGTGATGTTTACAGATATTCATTGGATAGGAGATGACCCCTAGTCTTGGTGTGACCTGGAGATAGTGCCATTGTTTAGGTTGGGGGAGGAGGGCAGGGGGGGTCCTTAGATCCATTATACACCTGATGATATGGAGAATTATTTTGGGTCAGTTAGACTAGATATGGGTATAGTATCATGAAGTATAGATAAATAAAAATTTAGGGCACCTCTGTTCACAATCTTCCTAATTTACATGGTGTCCTTTAACCAGCATACATTCAAAAATTGGAATGTATTATTTTCACAAGTGTACTCATTAACCTGATACTTCTGCCATCAGTCAACTATAGTTTTTCTTCTAAAAACATTAGTGTTACAATTCCAACCTGGTATGATTTATGGCCCACATTAGAGGTCCATTCTTTTGAGATGTTTCTATGGGTCACCCCTATCGTCAGAGTATGTCTGGACTATTCATTATTAAGTTATTGTCTGAATATGTCCTTTGCTTTCCTTGGTAGTCTAAAGCTCTCTGTGTGTAATGTAAATACCTACTCAAGCTGGCCATAGCCAAGAGATATTGGACCAATAGCCTATATGTATATTTTAGCATAACTCTTTTTGTACATTGGTGAGCAAAATGCTCATTGGTTAATAGTTACCTATTTTTTGTAATTTTTTTTAATTTGTATACAGTTTATTACAAACTTTTAAAAAGAAGGACTAAAGCAAAAAAAATTGAAAATGAAAGAAGAGTCAATGAGGAAAATACACAATTCCGTCAAAAGTGTCCATCTACTCACCATGGAGCATGCAAGTCCAGCACCTCAATTTAAATCAAATTGTCCCTTCTTAAGTACACTCTTCTTTACTTTGGTTGACTGTCAAGATCAACTAGCCATCCAATTGAATATGAAGTACTAGGTTAACATTAAACAGAAGAGACCATAAACAGTATTGCATCATCCTCTGTTCCTAAGGCATTAGGTCTTCAATCATCGGACATTTCTAATATATTCTAGAGAGTAAAGCAAAGCAAATGTCAATCTGTTATTTCATCCTTCAAATAAAGCTGCCCACCAGTCTTCACAATCCAAGTTGTTCTTTTTCCAATTTCATCTCCAAAAAACAATAATCTTTTTCCACAAAGCACAGGACAAAAGGCAACCAGATGTGTTAAGGTTTCAGCATCGTTTTTACAGAAACTACACATTGCATCATCAGGTGGTATATTCCTTCTGTGCCTTAAGATTTCTTTAGTTTCAAATTGATTTAACCTGAATCTCATAAACACGTCACAAAGATGTTTACTTGGAAACTTAACCATATAACTCGATAATTTGTTATATGGTTTAGCTTCAATCGGGACAAGTTCCATACATTTATGTTGCAATCTCTGGTGGCAGGTTAACATCCAGTCCCATTGCCACAACTTGATTTTGACCTTTTTCGGATTAAACCAAAACATTTCTTCCGCAACATTAAGTGTCTCCAGCATCAGTTTACAGTTTGCCATCCACAGCTTTTGTATCGATTGATCATGGCTTTCTGGATATGGTTTCAGAATTCGGAATTGAGGAGCACAATTTGGGTCTGTTATTTTTCCAAACAAAGATCACGAATTCCATGTTATTTTTGCTGTAATAGATGTTAGACGTAACTCATATCTAATACAGGCTCTTGGAACTCCTATTCCTAAGTGCAATATTTTTATCCAAAAAATATGTTCACAGGTTTCCCACACCTTATAAGAACAACTGAATGAAGTCTCTGCGTCATAGATTAGAGAGGGCACAACTTTCTTCTTGTAGAAGTTCATTACTGGTTCCAGACTGAATTTACCATATTTCTTATTAATAAGTGAGCCTTGTGCCATCAGTTGTTTACCTTTCGCCTTTACAACTCTCATCATAGGCTCATCGTTGATTTTTGCGCTTATCGTTGCTCCAAGATATCCTATTTGTGTGGATTTCTTTAAGCTGTTAGAAAGTATCTTCCAATGAAAGTTCACTTTTTTTGTTGTTCTTTGTCCCTGTAAGTTCTTCAATTCAATTATCTCAGTCTTGGCACTGTTAATCAACAATCCATTCTCCATGATGTATGATTGTAGAGCAGTTAATTTACGTTGTAGACCAATCTCCGTTAGGTCCAACAACACCATATCGTCCGCGTACATCATCCACTCTATTTTTGTGTTGTTAAATTTGGGTGAGTACGATCTGATCTCTTCAAACGTTGTTCCTATGTCCACGATGAAAAAGTTCAACAGGATTGCACCTAATGGGCAGCCCTGTTTCACACCTCTTTCTGTTATGGATCTTGATAGAGAGCCATTTTTATCCAAACAGATTTTGATATTCGTATCAGTGTATAGCTGTTTTATTGCATGGATCAAGCCCTCTGGACAGTTCTTCTTTTTTAGCTTTTCCCAGAGTAGTTCGCGATCCACTGCATCAAAAGCATGCGCAAGGTCAACAAACGCTGCAAATACAGTTTCCTTTTTCCTATTGCCTCCATTTTTAGTACATTGATTATGAATAGATTCAAGTTACATCCGACACCTTTCACAAACCCTGATTTTCTTATGTCGTATGCTCCTGACTCTCTAATCCATGATGACTGTTGTTGTTAAGGTTGTGTAGCGAAGATCTTTCTGACAACATCAAGAAGTGCAATGGGCCTGTAATTTTTAGGATCAGAGCGAATACCTTTTTTAAAAATTGGAACAATTATGGCGCTCTTCCAAGTCGTTGGGATTTTTTTTTTCAATGACGATATTAAAGACAGTTCTGCAAAAACTAGCCCATTCATCTGGATTTTGTTTCAGCATGTGGTTTGTAAGACCATCTGGTCCACATGCTCGCGAGGGGCTTAATCTTTTTATGTTGTCTAAAATATCCGATTTGTCAATCCTTAAATCCGATGGTTTTGTTTCATCAAGTATCACAGGTTTTCTTTCACCCTTGCTCTTGTACAGTTCTGTATAATGTTTGATCCAGGTAACTTCACTTACCATATTGCTAACTAGGGCCTTTTGTGGGGCTTCCAGATTATTTATTAGAGCCCAGAACTCACTAGTTGTTTTCTTTCTTAAACAGAGTTCCATTACTTCCGCATCATTTTGCAGAATTATGTTTTTGTGACTTTTTATCCAACTAGTATGTGATCTTTTCAGTTTTAATATTTTATCTCGCCAATTCGCCAAATCTTTGTTTTTTTTAATTTACAAATTTTTTGACGCATCTCTCTTTTTTTCTTCATAATTTCCTGATCAAAAGTATGGCAAGGTTTGTATTTAGTTTTCCCGTAACTTGTTGTCAATTCTTTATATTGCTCCAGGAGTGGAGGATAATTCATTGTGTTATTGTCCTCAATTTTTTTTGTCAATTCCAGTATTTTTGCAGAATTTAACCTAAACCTATTCCGGCCAGGGACTACTTCAAAGTCGTGCATATAATTGCCTTGATTATTGATTTGTTGATAGTCTCCAATCCCAAACTTAAAAAGATCGTGATCACTCTTTTGAGTTTTATGGATTTTTAGGTATGATATATTTTCCAATAAACCACTTGATACAAAGATATAATCCAATATTGCTCTTTGGTTATTCCTAGTCCAAGTTGGATTTGGTGGTCATTTTGCTTTTGCAGTTATCTTAGCACCATTCTCCATACCTGCTGTTCCCTCGATTGTAGCTATTAGATCAAGGTTCTAGTCTCCGCATATGATTATGTTTGGACTTTCAAATTCAGACATAATGTTATCGATTTCATCGCATAAACTGTCAGCAAAAGTCCATGTCGCAGTAGCCTTTGGTTGCCAATATATGTTGATTAGATATAACCTTAGATCCATATCCATATCCATATCTTCTTTCATTCTGTCCAGGATTGAGATCATGATATAAGGCGATTTAATCATTGTCTCTGTTATTCGATATCCGCTCCTTCTATGCACTAAAGTGAGTAGTCCAGACATTGGTCACCCCTTTAGAGGTCTTATGGCTGGATTCATTGATATTTCATACTGATCAACTACAGGTTGAACAGATAGCCATGTTTCTTGTAAACATAATATATCTGCTTCAGTAACTTCGGATGGTTCCTCTTGAAATAAATGAAGAAAGCCCCTTGTGTTCCAGGTTCCAATTTCCAGTAGGTCCTTTTGGTCCTCCTTTAGACATTAACTTAAGTTTCTACAATTTATGGCACTAGCAATCCAACTCCAATCTTCAGACTGAGTAGCCATCTTTTTTGACAATGTGGGATTTGTTTGTTGAATCTTGTTCTCGTCAGATGGAATTGTTATCTTAATTAGCCTTGCATTTTTCCTCATGTCGTTCTCATTTAACTCACTATCTGGAGGTACAGGTTTTCTTTCAGCCTGTGTTTGTGCAGACTCATTTCTCTCTTTGGGAATAATTCTTCCTGGGAGTTGAAGTCTTTGCATCTTATTTACTTCCACTATTGCTTCGGAAGGAACTCCCTCTTGATAACTTAGATTTGCAAATGTTTCTACAACTTTGAAACCATGACGTATTAAGGACGTTTCACCTTCCAGGATTTAGTCTTTTTTGTAATTTGAGTGAATATGGAGTACCACTCGATCAGTTTGAGTTTCATTAACAAATTCAACGGTTTTGATGTCACTCAATACGATTGACCTCAGCTCCGGAATATTGTGGAATAAAGTTATGATGTTATGTCTGTTTAGTATCAATCTGTCGTTTAGACTATCACTTCTTTCCAGCGCGATGTAGTAATTAGATATTCCTCTTTTCTTGTTATCTCGTTCATGTTCTTCATGTTGCATCGATTTGTGTGAGATAGTTCTCTTGTTGTTTTTCTCTATGGTTTTCCCACCAGTTTTCCAGTCCGAAGATTTAGAGGATTGATTTGCTATCAGCTGCTGAATCATTCCAGACGAAGATGTTTCTTTGTTGGAACCAATTTTGGGCAAGTCCTCGTACTTTTTTTGAATGACGACCGCTTTTCCTTTATTATTATACAGGGCTGATCTTTTTTCTTCCAGAGTTAGAAAACGGCCGGCGTCTTTGGATTCATCATTCCCAGTGTCTATTCAATTATTATTTGGAGAGTCTACTAACAACTGTTCTCAACCTGGATCCTTTTTGAGTGGTTCCAGTCGCCCCGAAAATTGTAATATCTTCAGTTTTTTCAACATTTTGCTCTTTAGGGAACTTCAGACAATCTTTGCACACTTCTTGACACCCTTCATGTTCACTCTGTTCTACATCACTTGGTTCGTAAGTTGATAGGTCCAACAAGTCAATTGAGGGATCTTCCTGAGCATCAAGAGTGGATGGATTCTCTTTTTCAGTCAGATGTGATGGTGTTACTAGATCTTGTGTATCAACTGAGTTCTCTTTTTCCGATGGTGTCTGCAAGCTATCATTATTTAAGATTTTTAAATTTCTAAGAAATTTTCTCGAACCATTTCCATTTATTTTCACATGATTAGCTATATATTTTGTTTTCTTTGTGCACTTTCCTTGTTTTGATTTTTGAGATGCTTCTTTTTCTACTGGCGGTACTTTCTTCATTCCGAATATTGGATACATTCGGACCTGTTTTACAGTCTCTTCAGCCATTATTTGTGTTATTATTTTTGTTGTTGGTTCCACAGTTGGTATATGGGTGTCTTCCAAAAGTTGACATGAGGTAACTGTAGGCCTCTTTAGTCCTACATCAATAGTATATTTTACGATCGCGCTCTGCTCTATAGATTGCACCTTCTCGCTTGTAGACTCAAGGACTACAGATATTGTTCTGGAGGTGCTAGGCTGATCTGATGTTTCTTTGATTAGCACCTCAGCCTTGGCCTCTCCATTGCGTCCAGTTTGCTCCATGTTTTCACGACTCATATTTTGACAGCAGCAGACTTCTGCTATAATCTTTTCATTGTCAGTAATATGTTTTCTGGGGTCGCCGTTAGAGTTAGTATGTTTAAAAATTTGTAAAGCCTCACGGGCAACCTCCGCCAGCAATCTTTTATCATCTACCGAACTCCGTAAAGGCTCTTTCAGAGTGGAGTTTGAAGATTCTAAAGAAAGTGTGTCTTTACGTGCTTGGAACTTCATTTCTCTCATTTCTAGGTCCATTGTTGCCAGCTTTGAGTTTAGCATTGCTAAAAGAACATTTTGTTCTCGATAACTCTCATTAAATTGCTCATACATCTTGGAGAACGGGGCTGTCGCTATGGTGATAGCAAGTGAAATTTTTGGTATTAATTCGGCACTCATTTTTTCCAATGCTGTATTTGTTGGATTAATAAGTTTATCAATTTTCATAGGCATTTTATTTAGTCCTCTCCTGATTTTTGGGAATGGTCTTTCAACAAAAGAAGAGTCGGATGAGATTTCATCAATCAATGACTCTGAGTCATCATGTAGCCTCTGATGTATCTCGGCAGAGGAGGCAAAAACCCTGTCCTCCTCTTGGTCTTGGCCAACTTTATTCAGTCTTTTTTGTGAGCTTAAAATATCTAATTGTGGGCTCAGTTCAACTCTTCTCCTCTTGGGTGAGTAGGATGATACATCTTTCATGCTTCCTTTCACTTGGGTATTCAGCTGTCTCTTGAGATTCAGGGCCCATTCTCTGTTGTATGGTGCTCGCTTTTGTTGCCGCTTCCAGTAGCTAGATTTCTCAACAATTTCTCCAGCTGTAGTCTCTTGTTTATAGATCCATTATCAATTGGTCAGCTATGGCCAATGAGGATCTATGATTTGTTTCAGGCTGGATTTCATGTAGATTTCCATTGTCTATGGCGTCCCGTAAAAGGACAGAAGTGTTCATTTAATTCAAGGGAGCCATTACAAGCACTGTGTGGATCATGCGTGGTAACAAACTGACCAACACTCCTTTCATTCGGTGATTGATTCACCATCACACCATTTTCCTTATTTCGTGCGGTTTCATTTTCGTTTGTAATCACTTTTTCTATTTTTTTCAATTCTTCAATCGCATTGGTGTTATTAATTAAGTTGTTTCCTGTATCATTGATGTCATTCTGTGGTCCTGATTCATAATCCAAGTGCGGATTATGACTCCTTTGTTTATGTTGATCAATCTTAGAGGTTCTCATTCCAGTCAGAGCCCCCGTAGGGTCTCATTCCTCTTCCAGCTGACTCGTAGCACAGCTCACCGCAGCCGCGGGGCCCCCCGGGTCGGCCGACCTCAATAGCTCATCGGCACTGACTCCACTCGCGGGGCGTCCCGCGGCTACCCGCACGCCGCCGAGATCAGGCATACCAACCACTGCCAACGAGTCAAGGATCAGCTGTTCATGCAGAGCCAATGGAACTGGGTAGGTTCCCATTAAGTTGTGCAGATTAATGGACTGTGACACTCGGGTTTGCGTGGAGTGTATTTGGGTGGTAGATTGGACCAAACTTTGTTCCAAACTGGCTCGCATTTTGATGGAAGAACGTGTCACGTTAGTTGCAGCAAACTTACAAGAAGTGCTCTCCTCAGCAGAGGACTGCGTCCATTGTAAATCGGCCGATGGTTCAGCCTGCAAATTGGACATCTCCTGTATTTCAAGTGCAGATTTGCACTGTCTATAGTGCAAGCGTGTTTTGGGATGGGCAGAAATGGGAGGCAGCGCTCGTTCACCGGCACGGGGGCCAGATTTCATGGCACTTGCAGAACACGAAGCCCGCACTTGTACGATATAATTAAATGTTTATTGAGATAGAATGTGAGATGTAACTTGTAGTGTCAAGAAGGACCCTGTTTATATAAACTTCTTCACACTTAATTCATACTGCAAACACAGCCAACACACTCGCCGCACTCCGCGACGCTCCGCATAGGAAATTGAGTTTTCGTAGTAAATAGCTCCTCCTCCACACGAATGGATAGTGAAAACAGACCAGTAGCTGCAGCTCCTCTAAGGTTCCCAACACTGCCAACACACTCGCCGCACTCCTATAAGTTGGCAAGATGTTGTGAATGCCTACTCAAGCTGGCCAAGATTAAGGCATATTGGACCAATAGCCTATAAGTGTATTTTAGCATAAATCTATCTATTCATTGGTGAGCAAAAATGCTCAATGGTTAATAGTTAGCCATAAGTTAGTAAGATATTAGAGGGTAAGATCATACAATGTTGTATATTGTACAATTAATTAAGTTTCAGGTTCCCTCAGATGTTTTCAAGGGTTGGGGTCCCATTTCTTTAGAGAGAAAGCTCCCAGGTGGAAGTCTTCGTTCATCCCATAAGGGCTCATGCTGTCCAGTTTGTCAATTAAAAACAGTTCCCTTTGGTCCAATCTTTTGGCATGATTACCTCCTCTTGGGGCTCTTGCAACTACTTCTAGTATTTGGTAACGTAGTTGGGCTACTGAATGTCGTTTGTCTGTAAAATGTCGTGCCACTGGTGACCGGTCATTCTTCGTCCTGATGTTGCTCTTATGCTCATTGCATCTTTCTTTCATTTTCCGTGTGGTCTGTCCCACATAATATATCCCACAAGGGCAACTCAAGGCATATATTACTGATTTTGTATCACAAGTAGCAAAATGTCTCAGTTTGATTTTAGCTCCTGTTCGCGGATGTCTTACATAATCTCCTTTGGTGATGTTATTGCAGTTTCCACAATGTAGGCATGCGTAAGTTCCAAATTTCTTCGTTTGCAATGTTAGTTGTCGTTGGTCTGGGGCACGTTCAGCTTTCACGAGTCGCTCCCTAAAGTTTTTCCTTCTTTTATATGCAATCAGAGGTGGTTCAGGAAAAGGTTTCTGGAGTTGTGGGTCCATTTGGATAATCATCCAGTTTTTTCTTATCAGTCAGGTGATTTGATGATTTTGGCTAGAGTATTTGAGAGTAAGAAAAGGTATCTCCTTGTGTACTGGTATCTTCTTCATTAATTCTTCTCTTTATTTAAGGGTAGACCTTTCCTTTGACGTTGTTATGACATTTTCCGTATAGCCTCTCTCCAGATATTTTCCTGTCATCTTATTCATTTCGACTGTAAGTGTAGATTCAACTGAGTGATACTTTTTGCCCAAAGGAACTGGCTGTACGGTAGGTTGTTTTTCAAGTGTCTCGGATGATGACTCTGTTAATGCAAGCTGTTGTTCACATCAGTTGGTTTTGTGAATAAATTTGTATTGATTTCTCCATTTGTCAATTCTAATTGAACGTCCAGATAATGAATCTTAGGGTTGCCTATTTCCATTGTGAATTTGATTCTGTGGTTTACAGAATTGATGTACAACAAGAACTGTTCAAGTGATTCTTTATTACCTCTCCAAATGATGAAAACATCGTCAATATATCTCATCCAGCATATTAATTTGGGTCCCCAGTCCAGATGTGCAATTATGTTCCGTGTTTCCAAATAATGCATAAACAGGTTGGCATAAGCGGGGGCCATTGCTGAACCCATTGAGGTACCAGATGCTTGCAGGTAAAATTGACGGTTGAACCTGAAAAATTATTTTGTAGGATAATGGTCGCTAATTCTAGTATGAATGTTTTCTCCACTTTGCCGTCTTGTTCTTGTAGAAGTGCCCACTCTAGTGCTTCTAATCCTTTGTCATGAAAATTGAAGTGTGTAGACTCTGCACGTCAAAGGTCACTAAAAGATCATTGCTTTCCAACTCTTGTAGATTTTGTAAGATGTTAAGGAAGTGGGTAGTGTCACGTAAGTAGGTGCTGGTCTTTTGTACTATAGGTTGAAGTACTTGGTCTACATAAATGGCAAGAGGATGGAATAAGCTGTCTGTTCCTGCAACTAACGGTCTTAATGGTGGTGGAACTAATTGTGAATCTTGGGGAAACCATAAAATACTGGTCTGATGGGATTGGCTTTGCTGAGGAATCTCCTAGTTTTTTCTGTTATCCAACCATTGTCTAGTGCTTTTTCAAATACATTTTCAATCATTTATTTTATTTTATTTTAGTTATTTGTTACACGCTCAGACCCTATTGCACAATACAAAAGTTATTCATACATTGTTACAAAATACAGAAATGATTAACAGATAATTACATAGTACATGGCAGATGATAGTGGGAACAACAATATACAGTTTTACAGATTCCACTAGAGTGGTTACACGAGCAGGGATCCTTATGCTAATATAGGTTAAATAACCAGGTTTTTAGCAGTTTCTTGTAAACTGGGAACGGGGGTTCTTTTTTAATATTGATAGGGAGGGTATTCCAATGCTTAGGCGCTAAAACTAAGAAGCTGCTGCCCCCTGCTGTGTTTGTTTTGTAGCGCAGGGGTGCCATTAGGAAGTTATTGTTGGATCTTAGTGATCAGGTGGATTCTTTTAACTGGAGGATGTTGTTCAGGTATTTTGGGCCTTTTTTGGAGAGGCATTTGCACGCGATGCAAAATGTTTTGAAGATAATTCTGGCTTTGATGGGAAGCCAGTGAACATCCTTCCTTGTGTTAGTAATATGGTCCGATTTTTGTATTCCTAGTGCTGCCCTTAGGACTTTGTTTTGCAAGAGTTGCAATTTTGTGATGTTAGTATTGGATGTGCCTAGCACTAGATTACTAAAGCCTGGGTTGACTCTCCAAGTTCGAACGGGGCTACTCCTTCATAGGGTGGCATGGATGGGCTACTACTGTCTTATAACCTGGACCCTGCATTAAGGGGTTAGCATTGCAGCTCTGACTACTGCAAATAATTCTGGGAATGGCTGGATGCATAGATGGGTGGCCATCGTGTCCCCAGGTGGGACGGGGGAGTTCCTTGATGACGAGAACTACTCGCTGGTTTTATCATGGCCAATCTGAATGGAGACACATGGGTGGGGGGGCTCTGGGTGCATTTGGGTGCAGAACCTGTCACTTGGGACTTCAACATGGACCATCAGTCGTATGAAACCCTCTATTTGTTGGAAGGAGAGACTCTGGAGTTGCTTTTATTGCTTGATGTTGGATCCTGAGGAGGGGGGCGGGGTGGGCTCGTATAATACCTGGGACATGGATGGATGGGGGGGGGACTGCTGTGTTTTTTGTTGCTGCGGAAACATTAAAAATACATTTAAAAAAAATAATCTTCTCCGTAACCAAAGAAAGAAATAAGTAATTGACTTACAAAATTAGCAGCAGCAGACAGCGATGAACTCTTTTATGTTCCCAATAACTTAAAAGCCCATAAGGCTAGCGGTGAATTCTGGAGCTATATCAGTGATGCCCATTGTTAGTTTAAAACCCAGCTGTAAGGTGCTGCCAGAAACCATTCTCTCAACTCTTCACTATTGTTCTGGCCTCTGAGCCTGCTCAGGCACCAGGATCAGGCTGCCTGCTCCCACTAATGGCATTATCTCACCACTGGGCACCAGGTACCTTCTCTGCATATACTGGACACATGAAAGTAGGTGCCTACTTGAGAGTTGCAGCTCATCCCACGAACAGTAACAATGGGAGTGCCAAACCCACCCAGTGCAGTAGTAGTTTTCAAGTATGGTTGTACTGTACAGCTATACCGGCAGATTCACTTTGCTCCTCATTCGGAGGATGTCCATCTGTGAATGTGATGCCATAGCACAAATAATTCGAAGCCATCTCCCAGCAAATATAGCCATGTGCTTGTGATAGGCCCAAAATGCGTTGTGGAGCGGTCTGATGGACAATGAGAGGTGAATTTCTCACGAGGAACAGAGTGGAGAGAAAGAGACAGACGCAAACAGAAGGTAGCGGTCCAATGCTCGATAAAATACTTCACAAAATGTGTGCCCTGTTTTGTCCAAATAACGTGGACGGCGTCAACAAATATGTGCTTATACAGTTCAATTCCTGACCCCTGGTAAGGCTTGTGTATTCAAATGTGTTTGATCAAACGCAGTGACCAGGAGCTCTATGGATAAAAGGCCTCAAACTACATATGCAACGGATCTCTCCAACATATGCGTGCGAGCTGACGTAGCAGGCTCCCAGTCAGTAGGAACTCAGGCCAGGGGAATCCTAGGGGGAAAGATAAAAGGTATAGGTGGTTTTATTAAATTGAGAGGGGTCTCCGTTGGGGTCCCTATAAAATTCACAGTGGTGTTTGCGTCCCTTGGTGAGCTAAGAACTCAGTGTGTGGCCCATCTCCTGATAACAGCTATGTTTGTTATATAGCATGAGCAGTGCGCCTCCCTACCCAGAGGGCTGAGGGTGGGGGGTGTCCATGGGAAGTGACCCTGCTCTGGGGATGGGAAGTGTGCACCCTTGCACGAACCAGGAACCGAAAACAGGGCCTACACTTGGTTAAGTTATCTGATAATATCTATTAAGTGAACCTAATGGTGATTGTTTATATTTGTATTATAGAGTGTTTTGTGATAACAATACCTGCTAGTTTCACATTTCAGTGTGTTCTAAAGGCCTAAATAAAAAACGGTATTTTTATAATTGACTGTCTAAGCTAAATTACTGTATGCCATTCTCTTTGACTCACTGAGGGCCCCCGATCCCACTCACTCTCCTGAGACTAACCCTTGCCTGTTCTCCATTGCTACCCTGATAGAATGTTGGCTAACCCCAAAGCTCCCTGTTCATCATAACTAGGGTGACCTCCTAAACTCTGTTCACCAGACCAGATTCTCGAAATCCAATGTAACAGCATGTGAATCTAAAACCAATTCCAGGCTAAAGGATGAAGACATATTTAACAGAAATAGTGTTTCTACACACTGATGTGTTACAGTTGCATGTGCCCGTTCGAGCTTCCGTGTTGTATATAGACGGTGAGAAAGGGAAACCGAGGTGGAGGAGAAAGTAGAACAATCTGACAACTTTTCACTGAAGGCTCCTTTTTACACCTCCTCCTCTGCCTCCCACATCCAAGCACTCTGTGACTCTCTCCTTGACCACTTCCTTTACATAGCCCTGGAAAGAAACCTTGCCAAAGGCACAAAAATGGCATCGCTCGCAACCCCCCCTACACCTGCGCTCCCCTGCATCACAACTCAGAAAGCTCCAACACGTTCAGAACACAGCAGAAAGACTCCTTCTTGTCCGATGGCTGATGAGAACACTTCATACCCGGCCTCCCGGTCCTTCACTCGCTGCTAATCGGGCAACAATCCACCTTCAAGGCAATGTGCATCACTCACTTAGCTTAGCACAACACAGGACCAGAAAATCTAAAGCACAAGCTCATACTCGAAAGGCCTATCAGAAACCTGAGATCAGGCACAGCTCTCCTCCTTGTCATGCCAGTTGCAAAATCGACCAGAATAGGGGGATCTTCTTTCACCATCCAAGCTCCGACCATCTGGAACTCGCTCCCATTTAGCATCTGATGCATAGGGGATCATCTTGTTTCCGGAAGACTTTCAAGACCTGGCTCTTCCCCTATACACCTTGACTGACCAGATCCACCACCTGGGTGAAGTATTACCCCCAGACAGGTAGGTGGGGACACCAATGAGTCACTTGAGGAGACCACAAGACAGCACCTAGCCTGCATGAGAAGGATTCCAGTCTATCCGTATGACACGATCTTCATACCCTCATCGCAACTAGATATCAGCCTTGCTTCTCTGGTACCTATAACACTGCATTTCAATGAAACGTAGCCGTATCACCCCAGGCACAGCCACCCACCCGCAAACATCTGCAATAACTCACTGCTCGACTTCATAACGCACATCATCTCTGCCATTAGAATGCAGCTGAGACCCACGAAAGAATTTGGTCCAGCTTGGCACACAATCAGTCACCCTAACTCGCCTAATCTCCTCACAGCCTATTACAGCACCCATCCACCAGCCAGAGTTCCATGGGATGCTAGCATGAACTGAGCCACCCTTTTGTGCTAGTTAAAATGCACACACACATTTAAAACTCCTCCTTTCAATTCTCATACCTCGGATTTCGGTCCTCCAAGGGTGTTCACACCAGAGCGCTTTGAGGCCATACCAATAGCATTAAGCACCATACAAATGCCATATAAAATAACATAACATATCAATTGCACGGCTCTGTAGCCTTGGCAATTTCCACCAAAGGACTACACCAATGAAGCCACCAGAAAAGGACCATAGCAATGTAAATACCACTAACAGGCCATTTCAAGCGAATTTTGAAAAAGGCCAAGTCAATGCACCCTGAGCTGAATGATGAAATGAAGTGTACCATATTTTAACAGGCTATGCCGGTGGAACCTCCGCTGGCAGTCCATGATGATGGATTATCCAACAAAGAACTGTTCAAATGGCACATCCCCAAAAGGGTCTTTCCAATGAAACTTCCACTAAAGAATACAACAGCACCTTCATCGGTGGATCACTACAATAGAACCTCAGCCGAAGGACCTCAACAATGAAAGCTGCTGTAGTGGTAAAGGCAGATGTACTGCATCAATTGAATATCTGCCACACATTTGTACTAACAGAACCTCTACCCAACGACAATTATTATGGATTCTTCATTGAATGACCATGGCAACATAGTCACCACTGAAGGAGCGTGGGAATGGGTTATCTGCCAATGCCTCCAGCCAATGGAACCTTTCCCATAGCATCATTTCAATTACACCTTCGAACAGTAGAACCTATAGCGAAGCATAGTGCTAGTGGAACCTCCTCGGGAGAACCACGTCAGTTCAGATGCCATCAAAAGGCTGATCCAATAAAATATTCCTTAGATGATTGCATCAATGATGTTTTCGCAAAAGAAACTTGGAAAATGGACCTCTGACAAAAGACTGTGTCAATGGATCATTGACTGGTCAACTGAATGACAACACAAGTAGACAATCACGAAAGGAAACGGTCAGGAGAAACTCTACTGTGGGCGTTCACCAATAAAACCTAAATCCATGGAACTTCAATGTCATTCTTCACCAACAAACAAATCTAGCAGACTATGGTGCAGCTGGAACCTCCACTGAATTACCATTTCAATGGAACCCTCACTGAAGAAGCTTGCTTATGGAACATACCACCAATGGACTGAACCAATCAAACCATCAAATGGAAACTGACCTGGGCGAACTCATCGCCAGAATCTCAACCAAAGTACAACGCCAATGGAACATTCCACGAAGGATTGCAAAAATGGAAAGCTGCATATTGGAATGTGCCAATTTGGCGTGATGTACCCAAATGTGGTGTGATGTACCCATTACACGGGCAAGACCAGGGGGTAATGGCCCATTACCCCCTAGTGTTGCCCGTGGAACGGGTACATAAGGCCATTAGCACTGTGGTTACCTAAGCGGCAACCAGGGGTGCTAAAAAAAAGGATCTTCCTTCCTACAACCGGAGGCCGCGTGCCCCCCATTGTAGGAAGGAAAATCCTTTACTAACATGGCCCCCATGGAAAGGGAAGGCGGGGCTCATACGGAGCCCCTCTTCCCTTTCTATGGCAGCTGTAGAAAGCTGAGAGGAAGGTGCAGCTGCGGCTGCGAGGGCCGCCGCAGCCGGAATAAGCTAAGTGGGGGCACAGGGAAAAACAGGGATGAAGGGTGGGGGGAAGATGGCGGCAGAGAGAGCCGGCCGTCAGGCAGCTTGAAACGCAGGCTTGTACCTAGCTCCCCTGCCCGGGGTGCTAATGTAAACTTGTGCAAAAGGAACATGGAAACTGAATGGGACGGCTGCTGCAGAACCACCCCACTGTAACCTCCATAGAAGGACCACACTAATGGACTATCAACTATAGGACTGTGCCAGCCAGCACGTAAGGAGTGCATCAATAGAACATTTGCTAACACCTCGGTGAAAGGGCTCTACCAGTGGACATTCCCTGATGGAGCTTTCCATTTGACCCTCTACAGCATGAACACACCAATGGAAGTTCTTTGCTCTCCCATCTGACCTCCAGGGTTCTGGAGATTTCTCAAAGGTTTACTAGGCCACCGGTGCATAAGTGTAGCAGGTGACTATCTTTTCCCTGCCCACAGCAACAGCCCCAGGCATTCCTTCGACCACAGTTTTTTTTCAAAGTCAGAGCCCTGTTGGTACATTTTGAGATTACATCTATGCTACCTACTCCATCTTCAAACACACATGCACATGCATACACACACACATGCACAGACACACACATATACTCATATACACCCATGTTATCCATACCTCAAAAGTGTCCAGCACTGGGGAGCTGAGGAGGAGGGGGTTCTGTCTTCTTTCCCTGCACCACACTTTGCACTGAGGAGACCATACCGGCTTCTTCCAAAAATGTAGGTCAAGGGGCCTCATTACGAGAATGGAGGTAATGAAAAAAGGAAGGCGGAATGGTAATACCGCCATCGTTAATGGGTCCGGGCCATTACGACCCGACAACCCGCCAATACCACCACTGCCCGTACCGTGCCCCTTCATACCGGGATGCGCGCATACACGCACTCCTTCGCGGAGTAAATACCGGATGCCGGTAATAGGAGGAGATCACAATTCACACGGGCATGCAATTACCGGCATTCCCAAAGGCGGTAATTAGGGCCTGCACGATGGCGGCCATACATGCATCGCGGACCACCCGTAAACAGCAACCTGCAGTCAAGGCAACTGCCACAGGTGCACACAATTACCACAGGTGGAGTCAATGGAGCCTGTCCCAGTATACAAAGAGTACACCCACACACCACACCCCTTCCTACACCAAAATGATACCACTAGCTGTTGCAATCATGGGGCTGGAGGACATGCCTACACTGCTACAACTACAGCAACACCAACTACAACAACAACTACACCCACAGCAACAGGCACCACAGAGGAGACGCAGGAGGA
Source organism: Ambystoma mexicanum (assembly GCF_040938575.1). Classification (NCBI taxonomy): domain Eukaryota; kingdom Metazoa; phylum Chordata; class Amphibia; order Caudata; family Ambystomatidae; genus Ambystoma; species Ambystoma mexicanum. Next base: position 468,288,582 of record NC_090934.1, read on the forward strand.
GAAGGAGGGTGAGACAGAGCCAGCAATTACCACCAGTGCAGCCAGTAGTACCTCGTAGGCAGCCACCAATCCCTCGCATCAGATCCAGCCCATTCAATCTAACCCCTGAGCAGATCCACACCCTGTACCGGTTGGACCGGGACACCATCACCACCATTGTGGACATGATACATGACAACATTGTCAGCCTCAAAGAAATATGCACTGCCATCCCCCCGCTACTAAAGGTGGTGTCTGTGCTCCACTTCCTGGCCACAGGCACCTACCAGCACACAGTGGGCCAGCTGCATGGCATTTCACAACCACTATTTTCACGCATGCTGACCTAAGTACTGGATGCCCTCCTGAAGCACGCTAGCACCCACATATCCCTACCACGGACTGCCCAGGAGATATCCGACACCAAAGTAGGCTTCCATGCACTGGCTGGCATGCACAATTGCATTGGTGCCCACGACTGCACCATGTGGAATTGGTAGTCCCCCATGCCCTAGAGGCGGTGTACCGCAATTGCAAGCAATACCACTCCATCAATGTACAGATGGTATGTGACTCCAGAAAGATCATCACACATTGTTGCGCCCGATCTCCCGGATCGACACATGATGCCATGGTGCTGCGTAATTCCACGCTACCCCGTCACATGGAGCGACATGCCGGACGACGTGCCTGGCTGCTTGGTGAGTTGCCTGACTGGCCCATGGCAGTGCATCAGGGTTGTGAAGGGGGAGATGCATACTCCACCAGGGTGGGAATGGGCGGTGAGTGGAGAATGCATGCAAAGCTAAACACTCCTGACCTGAACCTCCCAACCTGAACATGACACATCAGACCAATGCCGTTTATCAATGACAACATGTAAGACGCACAACCTGGCCACCATGAGTATGTCAAGCAATGCCTGACTAAACATGATTGCAACTGTGCCAATGTGGCTAGTGTGATCAAGTGTGATCATGCACACTGTAGTATACGCAGCAATAATGGGAGGCAAAACATCGTCCTGCATCCACAGTACATCCGCATCACCCTGCATCATCTGTACAACGCCATCCAGACTACCACACCATATTGCAGTATACAATGCATCTAAATAATATTTGTGCATACGTACAGGGACATGTGCATGTCAACACCAAATTGCTGCGGCCAAGGCTGTGAATCCTGAAGGTGGCAGCTCAGAGTGACTCACACAGACCTATTTGTATTTGCTTGCAGGTGATGGAGGAAATGCCTTGAAGCCGTGGCTACTTACCCCTGTGCAGAACCCGTGGAACAGCCATGAAGAGGACTACAATCGGGTTCATACCCGTACCCGTGTTGTGATTGAGCAGACCTTTGGCCTGTTGAAGGTGCGGTTCCGCTGCCTAAGCAGGTCTGGTGGAGCACTCCTTTATAGGCCTCAGAAGGTGGAAAAGATCACCATGGCCTGTGTCATGCTGCACAACATGTGCGTCCGGAGAAATGTTCCACTGCTACCTGACATTGACATGCATGCACCGGGTGAGGATGATGAGGATGAAGACAGAGGAGAAGCAGCACCCCTGCCAGTACGTGATGCACAAGATGGCCGTGCAGTACGCCAATCACTGATTGACGAATACTTCTGACCCACAGGGACGTTGATGGATATGTTTCAGTAACACATTGTACACTGGGTCCATGTGGACATGCACACAGGGAATGTGGGGAGTTGGGCACTGTGCACTGTCATGAATAAAATGTATACACACAAAATGAACAATGTCCAGCCATTGAATGATTTTTCACACAACGAGTGTATTAATATCAACTACAGAAATGTGCTACCCCCACCACCCTGCCCACAACACCAAAACACCCCATATCCCCAATGAACACCCCATACCCCCAATGAACACCCCATACCCCCAATTAACTCCCCCTAATACACCTATACACCACCAACACCATCTGACCCACTCCCATTGTTGTCCCACACTATTTCCTTGCTTTCTTGTTGTCCGGGGGCAGCATTTCTGACTGCCTCGCACTCCGTCTTGTTGGACAAACAGGGCTGGAGGGTGCAGAGGAAGCGGGTGTGGAGGATGGGGGTGTGGTGGATGGGGTGGAAGCCGTGGTGATTGGCACAGCTCATGCGGGTTGTTGCTGCTGCATGTGCAGCAGGATTGAGGTGAGGACCTGCGTGATGTCCCCCAGACCCAGTCTCGCATCATCAACGCAGAGGCATTAATGGCGGCTGTGTTCGCCGCTATGGCCTGCACAATCTCACGCCTCGTGTCCTCTCCCTCCTCAACATATTGTCGGACAAGGTCCAGCATTGAGTCCTGTCTAGCCTCCACACTTGCTAGCCGTGCCTCAAGGTTGGTGGGAGCAGCAGTGGTTGAGGGTGCTGCGACTGGGCGTGCATTGGCAGTGCTGTCCTCGGGGGGCTGCTGAGGTCCGAATCGTGGAGTAAAGGATCTGCAATGCTGCTGGTGGGTGTGGCCTGAGTGTGGGGTATGGGGGTGGATACAGGGCTTGGGGAGTGTGGACATGCCACATGGGTTAGTCCATCCTCGTCCACATACTCCTGCACTGCAGTTTCAATGTCGCTCAGTGGGTAAGTGGCTGCTGCCTCGCCCACCAAACTTGTTGCTGCCAAATGTGTGCCACTGGCCTCACCTTCCACTAGTGTTGCCATCTCTGTGGTCCCGGTCTCAGGCGTAGATGTGGGGCCCTCATGTGCGCCCATGGCCTGGGCACTCGCCCTGGGTTTTGGTGTGGCCTGCGAGGCTGCCCCGGAGGTGGTCTTGCCTGTGGGAGTTGTCTTGTACCGGGACGTGGATGCCCTTGTTGGTGTTTCCTCACTGGCATCCTCTCCATCGGTGCCTGGGGGAATAGAAGAGATGCAGGGCATCCGTGATTGTGTTACATGCAAGATGCATTATATGTTGCTGTGGAGAATTTCATTTATCATGCATTCATATCTTACAGGTGTGTCACACAGGATAGTATGAAGGGGGCATTTTGGCATTTGCTGTGACGTCTCAATTCAGGAATACTGCATGGCAGGTGGCATGCCGTTGTATTGGGGTTTATGTGATGTTTTACATGGGCACGGTCCGTGTGTGTTGGCTGCCTGTTGGTAATGGGATTGGCACTCAGCATGCATTTCAGTGTGGCAGGGTTTGGGCCTCCATCTGGACAAGGATATGTTGATGTGTGTGTTGGGACATGCATTGCGTTGCCTAGACTCTATTCCAGATCACTTGTGCTACATCATGGTTTCCCCTACTGGGATCTGCAGGGTCACTCACCTCCATCTCCAGATGTTGCGGCACCCGTCTCCATCTCCCCGAACCCTTGATGGACTCCATCTGGATGAAGGTACTGCACGTCTCCTCCCAGTGCATTAGTTTTGTGGGTGAGTGTGGACCCCCGCCTGTGGCCATGGCCTCCCTCCTATTGCTAGCCAGGATGTTCCGTACCCTGTGGCGGAGGTCATCCCACCTTTTCTTACAGTCTTTGACTGTCCGTGGGGTGGTGCCGACTGCCGAGACCTTGCGGGCTACCTCCTCCCAAATCTCCTTTTTTCGCTGCTGCACCTCCCTTTTGAAGTTGTGCTGGTTAATCTCCTCAGCATGGGCAGCAATGGTGTCCACCAACATGTTGAGTTCTTTGTCCGAAAAATACTTCTTGCGCTGGCGGGGGTTTGATTTCCTGGTAGCCTTAGATATGTTGAATAGATTGGCACTGGTCTCTCCTGTACACAACTGGTGGTTTGGGAGGATTGCAATGGATCGTGTTTTCAAAGATGGCCGCCGGCACGTTTCCCGTTCTGACGCAATGACGTTACTGCCGGGTCCGGTATTAGGAGCCCGGTATTAGCATGATGTTATTACCGGGTCGGTATTAAGGGGTGCCTCCTAGGCGGAGGTGGTATCGGCGGGTCCCGTGATGGCGCTATCGGGGGTTGGAGGGACTTTAGCGCCATGGCGGTATGGCCATTACCGGCATGAGGGTTCGCGCGTACTCACGCACTCATAATCACCCGCTATTAGCGGCGTCAAATGAGCACGGATTCGCTAGTTCCTTCATGCCGGCAATGAACATGCTTTTACCACACTTCTCAATGTGTTTCTATTTAAATGGATAAACCGACTAGAATTTATACACTGTGTGCGCCACACTGGTAAACATGGGCAAGGTTTGATGTTAATTTGTCATGATTCCTGCCCTCCAAGATGTCAGGCTGGAACCAGGCCACAATCACCTACATGGCCCTCAAGGGCCTATCCATCCCTCCAAAGACCCACTTGGAGTCAGACTTGGCGCTTGTGGCACCAGACTCACTCACTCCCATAGGATAACATTGGGGATTGGAATTGTAGTGCATTGATGGGGACAAGATGGATGCCCCCACATATTCCGGTTCCCAGAACTGCATGTGCAGTCTAGTCTTTTGGGTGTGGTTCTGCCCAGAGACACCTGGGATACCCAGAGACTATTTAAGCCACGCCCAGGCTGAGAAACATGCTTTGTGTTTTCTGCACCTGCAGCGTGACACTCACCGTTTTCGGATCGGTCTCCAGTAGGCCTGCATCTTTCTTCTGCACTCAGCTCCTGCAAGAACAAGAACACCGTTAGGGACAGCCTTACCGTGCGGCGCTTCTGCCCATCATTCATCGCTTCTTCTGTTCTGCGGGCATCTTCGGCGGTGTCATTCCCATCCCGGCACGCCGCTTCCTAAGGAAAAGGGAAAAGAACAGAAAAAAGGCATTAGTAAGCATTCAGCAAATCTTCACTTATTTTTAAAGACTGTACGAGCTTCAAACGCTTACCTGAATCCCAGCCGCTCTGGGGGAACTCTGTCTCCGGAACTTCTCATCCATCTGCAAGAGGGAAAAGACACTCCAGGTTAGCATGGAAACATATAGAGGCGCTGCATACCGCGCTTACTCACCGCATTTCTTCTTCATAACCGGCATCCACGCTGAAAACTTCGCGGCACCTAAAAGACACAGAAAAAGAACTCAGTTCAATACAAATACGAAAGGGTTGGATAGTGCATCGCGCTCTCACTCACCTTCAGTGCTACTCATCTCAGCAGGACGTCGCCATCCCCGGACGCCGGCCATCATCTAAGGAAGGAAAGGAACGAAGTTAGAGAACTGTTCAAAAGACTCATTATACTTACCTGTCAGACTCTTGCCAGTGAAGTAACTAGGCATCAACGAGCCCGCATCAATCAACGCGCCCCTGCGCTGAAAGCAGGACAGAGAGCATACTTTCCAACAAGGTCAGCTGTGAATCAAAGGGAAGGGTTGGACCCCGGGGAAGAAGGGGTTCAAGCACACAGATACAATAGGGAGTTAAACTCTACCAATCCTGTGTTTCAGGTCCAGTCTCCAGTCGAGTAGACTACAGGTAAGGGTTCGAGGTCATAGGAGGTCTGAACAGGCTGAGTGACGTCCCCGTGGATACCAGGTGAACATTACATAATTATACCGGTTGTGCTGTACATGGGAAAATAAATGTTTTCAATAAAGATGCATTATGGAAAACGTCGTTGTGCACGTGGACCTAGAAGCTTCTCCTTTAGCCTGAATCTGGCTCCATCTCCTTTGAGAGACAGCTAACGTGGCAAGTTGCAAGACTTCATAGCAGCCCTTCACCTGTCTGGGGCAGAGTCATTCGTATGTCATTTGAAAACTTGGAAACATTTGTGGAATTAGGGTGCAGATACAATAAGGAGAGTTCGTGGTGAGCTGTGGATCAAAGGGAAGGGTTGGACCCCGGGGAAGAAGGGGTTCAAGCACACAGAGAAAATAGGGAGTTAAACTCTACCAATCCTATGTTTCGGGCCCAGTCTCCAATCGAGTAGACTCCAGGGAAGGGTTCAAGGTCGTAGGAGGTCAGAACAGGCTGAGTGACGTCCCCGTGGATACCAGGCGAACGTTACAGAACACAAAGACCACATCAAAATCCACCTGGGCGTCATGGAAATGTCAGAACCTGACCAGTTAGCCCACATGTTGGGGCAGCTACGTTCCGAAGTACGTACAGCCAGGCAGGAGACCAACACCCTGAGGAGAGAGCTGATAGTAGCCAAAGAACGCACTGATGATTTAAGGCGGCAACTTCTCCAGTCACAAGCAGGGCATGCACCATTGCCGAGAAGCATGCCCTCGATGCCAGCACCATCAGCCAATCCCGTTTGGATAACCCTTCCTGGGGCAGTTCCCTTGGCCCCGCCCGAATGATTTACGGGGGATCCCAAGAGGTTTGCAATGTTCATGAACCAGTGCCGCCTGCACTTCCTTTGTAGACCAAGGGCCTTTCTGAATGACCAATCACGGGTTGCTTTTGTGCTATCCTACCTGAGTGGTAGCGCCGCAGACTGGTCTGTACCCTTTGTGGCCCAAGACGATCCTTTGCTGCATGACTTCAGGGGCTTTCAGCAGGAGATGGAAAAGCTGTTCGCCCGTCGTACTCATGGGCAGGCATTAGACAACGAACTTCTGTCCCTACGCCAAGGGAATCAAGACCTATTAACATACATAGCCACGTTCAATAGACTCGTAGTTGAAGCAGAATGGCCAGTGGAGAAGAGAACCACATTATTTCATCGGGGTTGCGGGGGGAGCTCAAGGATGTTCTCACGCAAGTAGTGAACCCCCCGAAAGACTGCTCAGAATTCATTGACCTTGTTGTTCAACTGGATCATAGGTTGCAGGACCGAAGAGCAGATCGAACCAGACCGGACCCTCGCCCTATGTATGTGCGTTCAAAGGACAATATTGCCCGCACAAAGGAAGGTTCAGGAGAACCAATGCAAATCGGGGGGGTCAGATCCCCCTTGACTAAAGCGGAAAGGGTTAAAAGGAGACAGCAGCAGTTATGTCTGTACTGTGGAAGGTCAGGTCATTTCCTTAAAGAGTGCCCTGTGAAGCAACCGAGGAGGACGGTAGGGGCCACAGACAAGGAAGATACCATCAAGGAATCGGAAAACTCCCCAGCCCGACAAGTGTAGGGGTCCACTTGTCGAACAAAGAAAGTGAACTACAGACCTCCCATTTTGCACTATCTGTGATCTTGATCAATCCCCAACAACCATCTTGGATGCACACAGTAAGAGCGTACATTGACAGTGGAGCCGTTGGGAATTACATCGACCAGGATCTTGCGGCAAAGATGGGGCTTCCGTTACTCCCTAAATCAACCACCGACACTGTTACCACGGTCGACGGCATGGAAATAGCTTCTGGTCCAGTATCCTAATGCACTGCAGCTTTAACCCTTCTGTGCCAGGATGGACACCAAGAATCTATTGTTTTCGACCTCATTAAGGCACCACACTTCCGGTTGATTTTGGGAATGCCATGGTTGGTAGCTCACAATCCTCGAATCGATTGGCGAGCAAAAGAATTGGCCTTTCCCGAGACTTGCGCCCACACATGTTATCGCCAAGAGAAACAACCAATAGACACCAGAACGTCCACGCTTGCGACTGTGGCAATCGGCACCCTACCAAGTGAATACCAGGACTTTCAAGATGTCTTTCAGAAAGAACAGGCTAATACCCTGCCACCGCGTAGACCATATGATTGCCAAATCGACCTGATACCTGGCGCACAAATCCCTTGTGGGTGAAATTACGCGCTTACGGAACCAGAAAACCAGCACCTGAAGGCCTATCTTGACCAATACATGGCCAACGGGTTCATCCGTCCCTCGAAGTCTCCAGCAGCCAGTCCTCTATTCTTCGTACCGAAAAAGGAGGGGAACTTGAGAACGTGCATCGACTATCGTGCACTGAACCAGATTACCGTAAAAAAAGCTACCCCCTGCCACTGATCCCTGAATTGCTTGATCAAGTCAAAGATGCCCAAATTTACACAAAACTAGACCTGAGGGGGGCATATCACCTTGTTCGCGTAAAACAGGGGGACGAATGGAAAACCGCTTTTCGCACCAAATACGGCTTGTACGAATATCAGGTAATGCCCTTTGGCCTTTGCAACACGTCTGCAGCATTTCAATACTTCTTGAACGATATCCTACGGGAATTGATTGATGTCTGTGCTCTAGTGTACATTGACGATATTCTAGTATATTTTACATCAAAGCAGGACCACGTTAAACACGTCCGATCAATATTGGAGAAACTCTGTCAACACCAGCTCTACGCCAAGCTCGAAAAGTGCTCATTCCACGTCTCCGAGGTGGAATTCCTGGGCTTTTTTCTCAGCCCGAATGGAATCCAAATGGATGTACACAAGGTAGATGATATCCTGAACTGGCCATCCCCAAATTCATTCAAGGGGGTTCAAAGTATGCTGGGTTTTGCAAACTTCTACCGCCGGTTCATCCCCGGATTTTCGCAAATCGTGCATCCCATCACGTCATTGCTAAGGAAAAGCAACAAAAAGTTCCAGTGGACAACAGAAGCCGAGGAAGCTTTCCAGGAACTCAAAGCAAGATCCAAATCTGCCCCAATCTTACGCCACCCTCGCCCTGATCTTCCATACCTGGTGGAAAAGGACGCCTCAATCATGGCTATGGGAGCCGTCCTCTCACAAAAGGACCCAGAAGCGGGCCAGTTACACCCTGTTGCCTTCTGGTCGCGTAAATTCACACCCCCTGAACTCAATTACGCTATCACAGACAAAGAACTCCTGGCCATTAAGTCAGCCTTTAAGGCATGGCGGCACTACCTCTTGGGTGCCAGACACACAATCAACATAATAACTGACCACCGGAAACTCGAGTACCTAAAAACGGCAAAGGCACAGTCCTCACGACAACTACGTTGGGCTCTTTTTTTTGGTGAATATGACTACGTGATTACATTTCGGCCAGGGGGGAAAAACAGGAAGGCCGATGCCCTTTCCCATATGGGGGTGGAAGAGCAAGGGTATCAGACCCCTGACCCAATAGCAATCATCCCGAGTGACAAGCTCCTAGGAATCACAGCAACCAGGAGAACATTACATGATAAAAGATCAGTTGCCCTACTTCAGGAATCGTTTATTCTTACCAAACCAAGAACTACGAGAACAAGTCATGTCCGCTTATCATGATTTCTTGATCGAGGGCCACCCCGGAATCGCTAAAACCTTAGCCAAGGTAAAACGAAATTATTGGTGGCCCACGTGGCGTAAAGACATTATCCAATTTATCCTATCTTGTGGAGTGTGTGCTCAAAACAAGTCATCCAAGCAGAAACCGGCTGGGCTAATACAACCATTGGAAATCCCACCAGCACCCTGGCACACGTTGTCCCTCGATTTTATTATTGACTTACCACCCAGTCAAGGGTTTAACACTATTCTTGTGGTCGTGGACCTATTTTGAAAAATGGTACATTTCATTCCTCTTAAGGGGCTCCCAAATTTTTCCACTCTGGCAAAGGTATTTCTTGAAGGCATCGTACGGCTCCATGGGTTTCCTTCAGTTTTAGTCTCAGACCGAGGTACTCAATTCGTATCTAACTTCTGGAGAAAATGCTGCTCTATGTCCCAGATCGACATCCGGCTATCCACCAGTCACCCCCCCAAACGGATGGTCAAACTGAGAGGACAAATCAGACGCTCGAGCAGTATCTGCATTGCATGTTACACCAAGCTGAAGGAAGCGTGTTCGACCTATTATGGATAGCTCAATATGTTTATAATAATTCCCTACACACCAGCACTGGGCAGACACCCTTCTATACCATATATGGCAGGCACCCACGTACTTCTGAGTTGGACGTTCCTACAACCCTGGAAATGCCAGCAGTCAAAACCTTGCACACGACCATTTCTCAAACCTTTAAAGGGGCAGCTGAACACCTACTTCAAGGTAAGAATCGCCAAAAGAAGTTTGCTAATCAACACTGAGCAAAGGCCCCCAACTACCAAGTGGGAGACAAAGTCTGGCTTGCGTTGAAACACGTGTCCATTAAAGGAACCCGAACTTTCCGTCCAAGATACCTGGGTCCATTCACCGTCACCTCTGTGATAAATCCTGTGGCGGTCAGGCTAGCTTTCCCATCAAACATGCAAATTCATCCTGTGTTCCACGTGTCTCTCCTTAAACCTGTTCAACCTGGGACCCGGGTAGCAACATCACCACAGCCAGTAGTAGTCGGTGGGGAGCCAGAATAAGAAGTCAAGGACATCCTGGATTCAAAGTACGTCAGATCCAAATTATACTACTTAGTAGACTGGAAGGGGTATGGTCCACAAGACAGGACATGCGAGCCTTGTGAGTACATCCATGCACCTCGCTTTCTTAGACGATTCCATCAAAATCATCCAAACAAACCAGGACCAGACAGAAGAGCCACCTTGAGAGGGGCCTTGGGGGGGTAGTGCTGTCATGATTCCTGCCCCTCATGTCCCCAGCCCTCCAAGATGTCGGGCTGGAGCCAGGCCATGATCACCTACATGGCCCTCAAGGGCCTCTCCATCCTTCCAAAGACCCACTTGGAGTCAGACTTGGCACTTGTGGCACCAGACTCACTCACTCCCATAGGATAACATTGGGGATTGGACATGTAGTACATTGATGGGGACAAGATGGATGCCCCCACATATTTCGGTTCCCAGAACTGCATGTGCAGTCTAGTCTTTAGGGTGTGGTTCAGCCCAGAGACACCTTGGATACACAGAGACTATTTAAGCCACGCCCAGGCTGAAAAACCTGCTTTGTGTTTTCTGCACCTGCAGTGTGACACTCACCGTGTTCGGATCGGTCTCCAGTAGGCCTGCATCTTTTTTCTGCGCTCAGGTCCTGCAAGAACAAGAACACTGTTAGGAATAGCCTTACCTTGTGGTGCTTCTGCTCATCATTCATCACTTCTTCTGCTCTGCGGGCATCTTCAACGGTGTCATTCCCATCCCGGCACGCTGCTTCCTAAGGAAAAGGGAAAAGAACAGAAAAAAGGCATTAGTAAGCATTCAGCAAATCTTCGCTTATTTTTAAAGACTGTACGAGCTTCAAACGCTTACCTGAATGCCAGCCGCTCTAGGGGAACCCCGTCTCCGGAACTTCTCATCCATCTGCAAGAGGGAAAAAACACTCCGGGTTAGTGTGGAAACATCTAGAGGCGCCGCATACTGTGCTTACTCACCGCATTTCTTCTTCATAACCAGCATCCACGCTGAGAACGTCGCGGCACCTAAAAGACACAGAAAAAGAACTCAGTTCAATACAAATACAAAAGGTTTGCATCGCGCATCGCGCTCTCACTCACCTTCAGCGCTACTCATCTCAGCAGCACGTCGCCATCCTCGGATGCCGGACATCATCTAAGGAAGAAAAGGAACGAAGTTAGAGAACTGTTCAAAAGACTCATTATACTTACCTGTCGGACTCTTGCCAGTGAAGTAACTAGGCAGCAACGTGCCCGCATCAATCAACGCGCCCCTGCGCTGAAAGCAGGACAGAGAGCACACTTTCCAACAAGGTCAGCTGTGGATCAAAGGGAAGGGTTGGACCCCGGGGAAGAAGGGGTTCAAGCACACAGATACAATAGGGAGTTAAACTCTACCAATCCTGTGTTTCAGGTCCAGTCTCCAGTCGAGTAGACTACAGGTAAGGGTTCGAGGTCATAGGAGGTCTGAACAGGCTGAGTGACGTCCCTGTGGATACCAGGTGAACATTACATAATTATACCGGTTGTGCTGTACATGGGAAAATAAATGTTTTCAATAAAGATGCATTATGGAAAACGTCGTTGTGCACGTGGACCTAGAAGCTTCTCCTTTAGCCTGAATCTGTCTCCATCTCCTTTGAGAGACAGCTAACGTGGCAAGTTGCAAGACTTCATAGCAGCCCTTCACCTGTCTGGGGCAGAGTCATTCGTATGTCATTTGAAAACTTGGAAACATTTGTGGAATTAGGGTGCAGATACAATAAGGAGAGTTCGTGGCGACTCAGGTAAATTCCCCATTTTGGTCCCACTATATTTATATGACAGACATGCGCATGCCAATAGTTGGAATGCATAGTCGTCCGGACTCCTAACTAAATGATCCTGCACGCGTTCCACGCCTAGCCAGGGCTACCGTCTGAAGAGCAAAGGCAGGAATGGGTTCTTGTTCAAGAACCGCCCCACTCAGAGGTGAGCCACGAAATGCGCTCCTTCCTGGTAAGGGACTTTATCCATATGTGTTGTCCCATTGCCCTCATCAATGTGGCTGTTTCCCTAATGCGTCTCCACTGTGACTTTGCTCCTTCCTGCCTTCACTGCATTACTGCTACATATTGGGTTTCCACTCAACATCTTCCTCTTCCTCCATAGGCCACTGTTTAGTTACCCCAGGCAGAGACACAGTGCCCTGCTTTTGGGAAAAGCCTTGATGCTGTAAAACCACTACAGTAGTAGGCAATGCAGTACAAACGTTTTACATAACTCATTACGAGTATGAAGGAATTACTGCCCCTTTTCCTGCTCCTCCATACTACGGGTTTGACCCTGAAGTGGGGGATTTACCTCCGGCATCATGCCGGAGGTAAATCCTCCCACATTCCACTGTGAAATCGGCAATGTCAGGGTAAATAAAGTGGCTGTGAATTCTGTCGAAATCCCCAATGGAGTCCTATGGACTTCAAATTAATGGGGACTGCCCCAACCACTTCGGCAAGTGGCGGGAACGATAATTCCATTGGGCGGTATTCCGGCAGATTTACCACTGGTATACGGCCCAACTCGTAATGAGGCCCATATGTTCTTGTGAGATGCCTTTAGGTCAAAGGATTTCATTAGGATCCTAAAAAAAGGATGGTAAACTTACATTAGGGGAGTTCAAGGCAGGTAGGTAAATTACCTTCTGAAGGGCTAGTAGAGAGGGAGCAGAGAATGTCACATGTCAAGCATGCATGATACATACATGTTCCTTCTGATGGTGCATACCAGAGGATGATTGAGATTGATAACATTACGATAAGGAGTATTTGCAGCATGCATTATCCCTCTACAAAGCTTTTGGAGCTGTAGATGGCAAACCCTCATGATGAAGCCATTCATCCCTCTGACAGCCTTGCAATGAATCGCATTCAGACAAGTACATTTGCAATTTTACGAGCTCACGACAACCCTGTTCCCCGAACAACTACAACATACATAATTGTGCAGTATAGGAAGTGGCTGTTGAAGGATTCTTTTTTGCTATGCGAAAAGAAAGGGTTTATTTTGTTTTCGATAATATCTAAACGGTCACATCTATGAGTTAATAACCATGTTAGATGACATTTGTTTTCCTTTAAGTTACACCTGGCAGACAAATATGTGACCATGTCAAGCCACTGTTTACAAAAATTTGAATCAGCCTGAAACAATCATGAACTTAACCTGAATTTGACACCCAAACTTCTAGAAAATTCTACAGGTTCGTCAAAACCAGAATACACCAAGTATTCAGGTCTGTGCTTACACATCCACACTAAAATGCAGTTATATTAAGTTTATTATCAAACTCTCAAATGTAAAATAAGTTTGGTGCGCTCTAAATTATACTCTAAATTGTATGAATATAAAGGCTTTGCTTTTTACCTTTAATTCAACACTCCACATCAAACAAAACGTTGCCTCTGAGTGTGCTCAAATGAATCCTTTCCATTCCCTATGGAGTTGGTTCAGAAAATCATATTCAAATCAAATGTCACACCTTCTCCTAGCCAAAGAAAAGCCATCTAGGTGTTAACTGGGCTGAACACATGGCCATTGTCATGAAAAGGGCCAAGTCAGGCTTGGGCCTTCCCATCGTAGGACAAGATGCCTGTCTGAAAGAGAAGACATATGCCATGCTTGAATTGGGAGGAAGTAAAGAGCATGATTTGTGGTACCCCAATCGAAATCTCTCTATATATGCTGATGCCATACTTTAGTACAAACTGAGGGACCAGACCAGCATAGAGAAAGTTTCAGATTTGTGCCTTTTAAGCTTGAAATGTACACCAATAAGATTAGGGATTTTTATTATGAATGTCCACACTGTGCCAACAGAAAATGGGCTTTCCCTTCCCGGAACCAGAGAATATTTGCTCTCCCTTGCTGCATAAGATACTTGCCGCCATAATTTCATCAGCTACATTCCTGGCTGACTCCTCGGCCCAAGGGTATCTCTAGTCTGTTGTGGTGCACCATGGGCCTCATTCCGAGATTGGAGGTAGTCATGGCGCTATTTGCGACCTGGTCCCCTAACGGGACCCTTAAAGGACCTCGGAATCGGTTGGTAGGGGATTACCGGCACTGGTCTCCTTACCGGTGCCCAGTATCCCCTACCGCCCAACTCGTAATGACCCCCCATGTGTTGGTCAGATTGAAAACGGCCCCTAACAAGGACAAATTAGATCTCTTCTTACACCAATGCCCTTGTGAAGTCACAACAGCTATACATCGTCACAAACCCAAAGGATGGGAAAGTGGGGTTAGATTGTGTGCTGAATCAAGGGTTTTTGTCCCTTCTCCCCAAGGGGGAGCCTCCCCCTTTGAGGCTTGGGAGGTGAACCCACTCTGCAAGACCCTCTCTAGGGGTCTGGGCAAGTGGGACCATGCTGGGAAATGCTCCACCTTAGGGGACAAGGACTCCCATTCCTGTGAGGAACTCCCTAGACCATCCACCATGGTTGCATATATGGGACTATCAGATATGAAGAACATTATAAGATCGACAGACTTGGCTAAAAACAGAACTAAAATACCCCATTATGACCAAGCAGGAGGATCAGTCTCTTTAAAAAGAGACATACATTTAACGGAGATGAGGAGACTGAACGATGAGCCCACACCTAGAAGAGATGAAGCACCAAGCTAGAGAGAAAAGCGTAAGCAGGGGAAGCCCCCTGATGATGTGACGCCTGGAGGAGGTGGAGCCGAGGAGAGTCGCGGAGCACATGGCTTCCAGAAGAGTTCTGAGCAACAGAGGGAAATCCTGGAGGCCCAGCGTTTCAAAGTAGAAGGGACCTGAGGAGAAGGGGGTCCTTATCCGGGTGCTGGCGTGACCATGACGACTTTGTGGTGAACGTTGTGCCCATCAAACACCACCAAAACACCCATCTGGGGTCCCCACGGGACACCCTAGGATCCACATCCAGACCTTGTCGCAGTGACAGAGAGTGGACCGAGGGCGGGACACTGATAAAAAGAAGAAGCACAAAATCTGGCGCAGAGGATGAGAACCTGAGCGAGTGCTGTGCCCGATAATGTTCCCCTGCAGATCCAGAGGTAACAGAGTGAAAGGGAGAACGGGAGGCTGCCGGTGCATTGTTATGGAGCAGTTGGAACTTGTCCCAGTGAAATTGACAAGATACTGGGGGTCATTCCGAGTTTGGAGGTAGTCTTGGTGCTATTAGCACCATGGCTGCCTCCAAACCCAGGTCCGGGTCCAGGTTCTCTGAATGGGGACTTACCAAGTCATTCCATCCTTGGATGACCCGGTAAGACCCCATTCAGAAAACCTTTCCCCATTCCCATTTTAGCCCCCATAGGGCGTAATGGGAATGGGGAGGGAGCAAACGTTATTTGCTCCCTGGTCCCTTAATGGGTCCCGCTAAGAACGGCTGGTTAGACTAGCCGTTCCTGGTGGGACCCGCTAAGGGACCTCGGAATGTGGTGGTAGGGGGTTAACGGCACCGGCAGCCTTACCGGTGCCGTTAACCTCCTACCGCCATACTCGGAATGAGGCCCACTAAAGACAAAGGCCCTCATTACGACCCTGGCGGAAAGGGAAAAACGATGGCGGAAATGCAATACCGCCATCGAATAGCGCTCGGTGCGACTATGACCCGTCACCGCAAAGTACGAAGCCATTAGCGACACCGTAGTGAACGCCAACGCTAACTGCACTAAGCACGCGCGCGCGCGCCATGCCAAACCGCAAACACCACCATGGTGCAACGGTACGCCAATTCCGACCCTAGCGGACATGTACCTAACGCCATCAGGCATGGCGGAATGGACCATTCCGCCATGGCGAGAAGTCCGGCATCGCGAATCAACCGTAAACGGCCCCACTGAGTGCCTGTACACCGCTCCCTGCCCACAAAGTACAACTCCCTGTAGGTGCAATGAAGTCACAATGCAACCATTCAAATGTACAAAGCACCCATGCATGCCAACGAACAAAAGAAACACAACAGGGGCCAATGGGAGCTGCAGGGCACAGATGGCAAGAATACAGAAGCCATCCCAATGGACATGACCACAGTCCCCCCCCCCGAAACGCACGCAAACACAGGCACCTGTGACCAGCAACATTCCGAAAATAACAACATTCCACCAGTCCACCTGGCTGACCGCCATCTGTCACACAAAACCCAATCCCCCGCCCCTGAGCATGACAACATCCAAACTGTCATATAGGCAGCCCCCATCCCTGACCTCACGGGCTCAGTAGGCAAACGCGCCCAGCACAGTACCACGCAACTAAACCCCGAAGCAGGAACCCAATGCAGATCTCCTCACAATACATCGCCCCACATATAGGCACATGCCACATCACTTGCAAAGAAAAACGCTACACGGCCCAAATCAGAATAGAAATTTAATGCACAACAAAATCACCAAGCCCATACAGCCATCAGGCCATGAACTCCAAAACACATTACACCATTGTGGGCTGCATCCGCAAGAAAAGACCAGCCACTACTTGTGTGACGCCCTGTCCCATCATGGTACACAGAGCCACAATCACGTACGAAAAGGCAAAAAGGAAGCGCACACAACCGCAGGGCCGTCCCAATGGGGAGGCACTAGTCCAGCTGAAAGGCCGAAATGTTGCTCCGAGCCACCAGTACTGCGTAAGGGCATGTGGGCCACTGGCGATCGTCCCATAAGATCGTAATGCTGCTCCACCGATTAACACGAAGCAGCAGGTGTCGGGAGTAAAATCCATCTGCAGGAGTGGCATACAGATGGCAGTGGCAAAAGGGGAGGAGATACCTGTCAACCAAAAGAAAAGAACAAGAACAGAATGGCCATCAGAACTACATTCGAACAACTCACTTCAATGAGCACACGAAATCCACAGCCATATGCATGCCAGCCCACTCCAAAGGATCATCAACACCCCAAAGCCACTTGCGACTCATAACCATCTATACCTAGGTGTAAACACCATCACGAACGAGTGTACCTGTGCATGCGTCTGCCAAAACAGAATCCATCAGATGGGAATGTTAACGTGCATGGACACAAGTGTCTGAGGGCGCGTCGAGACAGGGAGGGCTCAACAAGGCCAGATAGACGATGGTCCCACTATGGCAGCCCTGCATCACATAGCGTAGGGGAGGCGGATAGATCCCAAGAAGCCCTGTACATGGCAAACTCTGCACCAAATCACCTGCCCATGCATCCATTCATCATTCCCTCATCCCGGGATCAAAACGCCTGAATTATTACTCACATGACATTAGAAACGTCCATTGAGTCTGTGCGTAATGCAGCCTGCTACATCCACAGTGCCCCAGCCCGTAAATCCAGTGTTGTGAAGTAACATGTATTTGGGAATGGCCGGCCTCATCGCCCACGTAGCTATTGCGCATCCCAAACTATTCATATCAATCATTGCTCCCTCGCCATGGGCCCTGTCTCAAGGACATAGAACAATAGAACGTTACATTTGCAGTCAGACCTGTGGGCATCTCCTCGCCGCTAGCTGGAAACCGAAAGCGCCGCCCTTCGAATTCCTCATTTGCAACATCACGTCGAAAAGGCATCTGTGGCCGTTTGAAATCACTAATTATTCCATCGAGTGCGGCTGTGTGTGAAAATGGCAACTGCCTTCACCCACAAATGGGACGCCCCGCCCGTCGTTGCAACTCGGTACAGTGATGCATGAGGGCCCACCGTTACTCGAGTACTACGTTCCACTGACCCTTCACAAGTCCGTTCGCGACTGCACAGATAGTATGGGAAACAATGGGACCACAGCAGAATGAACATATCAACCAATCTTACACGCCCATCGGGTACAAATACATGATTGCAATAGCAAGATACCATTACCCGAATTGCAGCGTAGTGCGCGGGACGTGCTCGGCCAAAGGGGAGAGCCGTTTGCACAGGTGGAATCAATCACCACAGGTGGAGGCCATACAGCCTGAAAACACATAAATTGCACAGCCAGTCTCCTCCCACAACCACAGCGAAATGCTACCGGCAGGACTCGCGATGTTGGCCCTGGGGGACCTGATAGCACTGCAAGTGCTCCGACTCCAAGAAGAAGACGAACAACAACTACAACCAGCCGCACGGAGGAGACGCAGGAGGAGGAGGAGGCCAAGGCAGGGCCAGCAAGGCCCAGCAGCACAGCCACTACCACCACGCAGGCAGCCCGCAATCCCACGCCTCCGAGCACATCCGTTCAACCTCACTGATGAGCAGATCCACACCCTCTACCGTCTGGACCGGGACACCATAGCCGCCATTGTGGACATGACACAGGCTGACCTAGTCAGCATGATAGATAGCCCAACCGCAATCCCACCCCTACTGAAGGTGGTGTCTGTACTCCACTTCCTGGCCACAGGCACCTACCAGCACACAGTCGGACAGTTGCATGGCATATCACAGCCACTGTTTTCACGGACACTATTCCAAGTGCTCGATGCCCTCCTGCAGCACGCAGACGACTACATCTCCCTACCACGCTCGGAGCAGGAAATTACGAACACAAAAGTGGGATTCCATGCACTTGCCGGCATACCGGGTTGCATTGGTGCCATCGACTGCACCCATGTTGAATTGGTCGTCCCACATGCCATGGAGGCCCAGTACCGCAACCGAAAACAATTTCATTCCCTGAATGTACAAATGGTGTGTGACTCCAACAGGATCATTACGCATTGTTGTGCCCGATTCCCTGGATCAACCCATGATTCCATGGTCTTGAGGAACTCTACCATACCACGCTACATGGAGCGACACGCAGGGTACAGATCCTGGCTACTCGGTGAGTCTCATCTCATGCATGATGATTTGGGGTATGTGATTTGGCAATGTACTGGCAGGAAGGGGGGGGGATGTGCGTACGTATCAATGGCATTCCACATCCTACGTTTATCGTCCACATACAGGTGATGCTGGATATCCACTGAAGAGATGGCTCCTCACACCAGTCCGGAACCCACGGGACCTGCATGAGGAGGACTACAACCATGCCCACTCACGTACCCGTGTAGTCATAGAACAGGCATTCGGCCTACTGAAGACTCGTTTCCGCTGCCTCAGCAGGTCTGGCGGGGCACTCCTGTACCGCCATGAGAAGGTTGCAAAGATGGTCATGGCATGTGTCATGCTCCACAACATGTGCGTACGTAGAAATGTGCCCATGCCCCCTGACGCTGAACTGCAAGCACCGGATGATGGTCATGATGAGGGTGGGGATGTGGCAGCACCTCAAGGAGTCTGCGAGGCACCGGAGGGCCGTGACATCCGTCAGCATCTCATTGATGTATGCTTCTAGCACTCACGCCTGGGGGCTGATACATGGACACGGGACTCGTGGCACTGCGTGTGTCTGGGACATGCACAATATGGACTGTACGCCTATGATGGCCTAGTACACAAAGATCAATGTCCACACATCTCATTGGGTGATCGTGCACTTTTTATGGCATATGTGATATCATGTTGAACACCCTATCGACCCGCCACCCAAGTGAGCCCAACACACCCCCTCCACCCCCCTACCTCCCACCCGAACACCAGTGTCCAAAGATGCTCATTGTCAGTGGCCTGTCGCTATTGCAAGCCCCCTCTGCGGGTATCAGGGGCACCCCTGCCTGTGGAGCGCAGGTTCCTCCCTGATCTACGTTGGGGGCTGCCCTGGACGGAACTTGCAACGGATGATGTGTCTGCCTGCTCACGTCCATGCATGTCCCTAAGGGTTTGCGAGAGCTCAGTGAGCACACGGCGCACTGCGGCAAGTTCGGCACATACGTCTTTGGACGTCGCATGCTGTTCCCCCCTCAGGCTCTCGGTGCTTCTCTCCATTTGGACTCTCAGGCTCTCGGTGCTACTCTCAATTTGTGCCCTTAGCGTCTCTGTACATCTCTCCATTTCTGCCCTAAGTGTCTCTGTTGATGTTTCTATGTCTGCCTTGGTGCCCCCACATTCATCGGCATGGTCCTTGAGGAGTGTGGCCATTTGCTGCTGTTGGACGATTAACTTGTCGAGGGACTGTTGCCTCTGCTGGGCCATGCCCATTTGCGGGGGTGTCACAGAGGGGCTGTTGTCCTCATGTTGCCTTGCCACAGGGCTTGGGGGGGATGGCCAGTCGTCGTCTTGTGGCTGCCCCTGCGTGGTATCCTCATGTTGTACGGGATGGGACAGACAGGGGGATTGGGACAGGTCATGGATGGATCTGACCTCGACATCCCCGTCTTCTGTGTCCGAGCATGCTGCCATCAATGGGGTGTCACCTATGGTGCTGCTGCCACCAGAGGCAGTGCCTTCTGTGGCATCCATTGGGGGGACCTGTGGTGGTGGTGTTGTGGCCATGCTGGCTGCTGGGGTGCCTGTTGATGTTCCCTCCTCTGTGCTACCACCTGATTTGTGCTGCTGCCGTGTCTTGATGCGTGCAGCTGAGGTGGAGGGTCTCTGGCCGTTGGTCTTGGCCCTCTTTGCAGGTGTGCTGGTAGGGGTGTCCTGTGGCTCGTCGTTTGGATCGGACCCTGTGGTGGAGTAAAGGAGGGCGAGGGTTATTGATGGGTCTGTGGGAATTGGAATGGCATTGTATCACATGCTTTGGGGTGGTACCTGAGGGTGATTTGGGTCGGGTCCTTGGAGGTGCTTTGATTTGTGTGTGGAGTGAGGGTGCAGTTGTTTGGCAGCCTGCAGTTTGGGTGTGCCTGCTGCACGTGTAGTGCGTGTATTAGGGGTTTTTAATTATTTATGTATTTATTGTGGGTTTTAACGTGCGCTATCAGGCCGATGTGTGTGGACCTTATCCTGGACATGTGTTTCTGTTGCACTATGTGGACGCATGGTGCTTCACATGGATGGACTGTGTGGCTTGTTATATCTGGCCCACCTACCTGAATCTTCGGATGTCTGCACTCCTTTCTCCATCCCTCCGACTCCCTCAATGCTCTCCATTCCGATGGTGGAGGCACAGATTTCTTCCCAGGGGGTCAACTTGATGGGTGATTCAGGACCTCCCCCGGTGGCTGTGGCAATGTTGCGGTTGGCAGAGAGTATGCTGCGGACGCGTATCCGCAGGTCGTCCCATCGCTTGCGGCATTGCTGTGGGGTGCGGGGTGCGGTCCCCACCGCACTTACCCGCTGTGCCACCAGAGCCCATATGGCCTTCTTGTTTGCAAGTGCCGTCCTGGTCATTTGCGTGGAGAAGACCACGGCAGCATTCTCCTGGAGGGTCTCTGTTAGCACGGTGAGTTCCTCACGGGAGAAGTGGACCTGCCGCTTGCGGTCGCACGCTTTCTTCGCTGCTTTTCCCATTTTTCTTGGTTTCGCTAGGGTGGTTGACGGGGTGGGGTGTGTCTCAGGGTAGTGTTTTTAGTGGTTGTGTGGTTTTAGTGTATTTATAGGTGTACGCCGGGATGTTTCCCGTTCCGGGACCGTGTTTTAACTTCCGTTTCCGTATATTTCCGGCCACCGTACTTTGCGGTAGGCGCACACTGCGGTGACCGCTAGGAGGGGTGGCGGTATTGCACCTGGGGCCCCGTACGGCGGCGGTGTGGGCCGTTTTGGGGTCTTTTCCGCCATCGCGGACTTAGCACTTCCGCCATGCCGTGGTGCTCGTGCCCGATGGGTCGGAATGGGCCGCACTTTGCTCCTTCGTGCAATGGCGGAAACGCTATTTACGCTGTGGCGCTCCGGTCAGTCGATTTCCGCAAGGGTCGTAATGAGGGCCAAAGCCATTTAACTGGAACTGTGGTACTGTGAAAAAGAAAATAACAAATAAGCCTGAAATAGAAGGTATTAAGAACTGAGCACAAACAACCTGGGAAGTGGGAAAAGTACCCCATCATTTAAGAAATAAAGAGTCAAGGAAACTAGAGGGAGAAATATGTAAATATGAATGTGAAGTGAAATCAAAAGAACCATATAAGAGGAGAGATAAGCTAAATCAGCAACCCCAGGAGAGAGGGAAGGTCAAGTCCCTACAAAGGATATCCAACCTAAAAAGGCCTGGGTTACAAGAAGCACAAAGGCTTATGAGCTTGGATCAAAGTGCAATAAAGAGTGATAAAAAGAACTGTGGAACAACTGTCCCAAGAGGGGAGCATAAACCCAAGTGCATTGTAAAAGAATAACAAGACCTTGTCCAGAAGGTGTCAAGAGACTAAATGAAGGTATCTTACTGAAGAGAACTTTTGACTAAAGTAGAGACTTTGCTCTAAGGGAATACCCAGAGAGGGGAAATATTCTCCTAGTATGTTTTAAGTCAGTTAAAGTAGTGGTAGGGTCAGTTCGAACTAGTTTTGGACTATGGACATATTCATTTTGGACGTTCTGATGACTGACTAGCACCAATGGTTATTTATATAACCCTCTAGCAATATGGAAAGCTAGGCCTTATCTTTATTATTTAAATAAACACCAGTATAAATGTCCTTTAAATGTCCGCCTACTTCTTCCGACCCACCACAATTGTCACGCATGAGCCGAAAACACCCCATGTCTCAGGGCTATGCATCTGCGTCTCTGAAACATTTTGGCCTATGCATCCCGTTATCCCTCACCATTGACTATGCTGCCTAGGGCTGATGGGAGCTGTAGTCTATGACATCTGGAGGGCCAAAGGTTGCAGACCCCTGAACTCTGAGGTATGAAAGTATCCTCTCAGTCTGGATTTTCTCTCTAAAACCTGATGGCCATCAGAATGCCTGTGAACATAAAAAAGACACTTGCAATGCAGTGAGATTTGAAGACGTGGAGGGGAAAAGATGGAGAGTCTGGCAAGTTTGAGGAGAGAATGTTTTGGAGAGGACTACATGTGGGAAGTACCCTCTCGCCTATCTAACTGTTAGGTCTATGACGGACATATGCCTCTGCCCCAACCCTCCCTGCCTTTCACAGGCACTGGAAGGCATTAAACATCTCCCAATATCCTCTGATGCAGCATGAAGGTATTATGGGAAAATGCCCAGGCCTGTTGTATTCTGTGAGGTCGCCTACCCTAGCTAACGCTCCCCAAATCCGTCATCACCCCCAGGAATAGGGTGCCGAATCTGGCTTTGGAGGTGTAGCTTGGGAATGGCATTTCCTCTGTTGACATTTTAATCGGGTGCTTTTTCCTGATCGTTTCCAGTGCTCAGTGCGTGCCCCCCGTCCCTCAGGAAACCACAGCCCATTTCCTCCACTCATAAACCGTATCTTTTTTTTTTTTTTACCAGTTTTGATTTTCCTGATGTGTGGATTGAACCCCACTAGAAGACAACCCCGCAGGAAACAGATGGGCTCCTGCCCCGTGCCATCCTCGACATCCCACTTTGTAAGTGTTGTGTGATGAATACAGAGCACTGCACATTCCTAAATGGCTACTGCACCTTAAATAACTTGTGTTAACATCATTCATAACAACGTACTCATTTTATCGACCTTTTATCGACGAAAGAGGAGTGAACCCTACTTAGATGTATACTTGCAGGTAACACAACATCTCTGTAACGGACGCATTAACCCACTGAGATACTTGCATCTTGATCACCAAGGTCCACCCACTGGGGTTGTGTCCTCTAGTTATGATGTTCAAGCAGATATCCACGCGCGAGGGGCCTGTATTATTTAGCATAGACAGGTAAAGGATCTTCCTTGGTGTTAGTGGAGGGACTAAAGCTTCATCAATGAGTGGGGTGGCCCCCCCATATACCTTGAGACCTTTGCTTCTGCCAGTTTGCTATATATGTTGGTTGCCAATATTTAGCAAATGTTATTTATTTATTGAATTTTTGGGTATTCATAATGCGCCTATGCACAAAGTCTTTCAAGGGGCAAAGGGCACTGGAAGAATGGAGGTGGGCTCACAATTGTTAAAAAGATTACATTTGGAAGTTCAGCTGCAAAAAAGCACCAAGGCCCATTGCCTTAGACTCTAGAGCCTCTCATCCAAGGGGCGCGCAGTGTGGATTATCCAATCTAAGGTATACAGATAGGTTCAAGAGACACCATTGTCCGTGACTGTGACTGGATGGGGCCTAGTGCTTCGAAAGGTGCTCTCATTGATTTCATTGCTGCAATTTCATCTTTCACACTTTGCGAAGTTAACAATTATGTGTGCCAATGCAATCCAAAATACAATGGGGCTCATTACAAGTATGGCAGTTTTAGAACAAATTGGCGATAACGGAATTACTGCCACTTGTCCCGCACCACCATACTAAGAGTATGGCCCTGGAGTTGGGAATTTACCTCCAGCAGCCTGCTGGAGGTAAATTCTCCCACTTTCCACAGAATATCGGCAAAATCGTAGGAATTACCACAGTGGTAATTCTGCCAAAAAATGCCCCAGCGACTCCAATGGACTCTAGAAAAATGGGGATTAATACTGTCACCGCTACTTGTAATCTGGCGATAATTCCGCCGGACCAAGTGGCGTAAAAGTAATTCTGTTGCGCAGTATTCTGGCAGATGTACTGCCGAAATTCCACCCAATTTGTAATGAGGCCCAATATCAATTGAACCGATTTTTTTTTTTTAAATAACGTCAATTTATCTTGTTAAAGGATTTCCACATAACTAAGTGTATAGGGGGTGTACCCTCCTGTTCTCCCTTTAATGTCACCTCCCTCCCTCTTCACCGTATCTTCTAATCTAAATATTTTCAGACCTTGTGTGTCTCCTTACACAACTATACCTCTAGCTGGCTTTATCTATTCTACATAGCATTGAGATGGCACCTATGATATTATATGATGTAATATAATGTATGATATATGATATGATATGGCATTTATAATGCCCTAAATTCCTGACACCATCCACCAGCCCCCCCATCTGTGCCACTGCCCAGGCAGCCCCCTCAAGTCCTGATACCACCCATCAGCCCCCCTCACCTCCACAACTCCCCTAGGAAATCCCCACAAGTCCTGATACCACCCACAAGCTCCCCTGACCTCAGCCACTACCCCAGGCAGCCCCCTCAAGTCCTGATACCACGCATCAGCCCCCATGGCCACTGCCACTACCCAAGGCAGCCCCCTCAAGTCCTGACACCAACCACCAGCCCCCCTCACCTCCACCACTACCCCAGGCAACCCTCTCAAGTCCTGATACCACCCACAAGCCCCTCTGACCTCCACCACTACCCCAGGCAGCCCACTGACAGTCTCCCACCCTACCAGTACAATGCATGGCTGCACCTCACCTGAACCTCTGTGGTCTGCCTCCACCGTGAAGCAGACCTCCAAATATCCACTGCAAACACGATGAACATGAAGCACTGAAGATCAATCCAGGACTGGAGCATCCCCAGTCACTCCCTGGCAGACCTGAATCGGCAGCACCTCAACCAGACAGCACAATATTGCAGCAATAGCACTGTGGTCACCCCATCCATGTGTGACAAGTGAATGCAATGCTAAGTGGCATAGGCATATTGGCCATGGGTCATTGCAAAGGCATCAAAGAACAGCAACTGAATGTGTGTTGAGCCAGATCCACAAATAATGACTAAGCGGGTTTCAGCCTGAGCATAAGTAACCCTGGTGCTAGGGGTGGAGTAGTCCCTGTCAGGGATGACAACATGACAGGCCTGTGCATGGGTGATGTGAGGGCAGTCATAAAGTGCATGACTCACTGAGACAGGAGATGTGCGCTGCCACACAGAAACAGCAAACATGGGTCGCAACTGTGTTACAGAGGCAGAGGTGCAACAAGACATGAGAGCAGGCAGGGTGTGACTGCACATGCAGGTGGGCATGTGAGCATGACATGGGAGTCACACAGCAATGAAATTACAAATGTGCACGTTATGTGTCCAGGCCACCCATCCACAGTGAGTCCACCTCTCACCGCAGCACCCACAATGCCAACTGCACACTACAGTGAACAGGTTGTGGCAAATACTCAATCCCAAGCATTTGTAAAGGGGACACATGAACAACAGTGGACCTGACATGAAAACAATGTGAAGACGTGCAAACACACATGAACAGGTGGTATTCCATCCACAATGAGAGTCAAACAAAAAATAAATAATGCATCCACACATCATTGCAACCATACCTGTATGTACATTGGCCTGCTTTATGTAGTCTATTGAGTGGTGTGAGAGATTTCTTTTTTATGTATTTATTTATTTATTTGGGTGAACACTGTGCTAATCTGGTGTGTTTGTCTAGTGTTTTTGTGGCTTCTGAGCCTGTTTTTTTCTGTGCTGGGCTGCATCCAGAGGGTGCAGTCCATGGGGTGTAGTCCTTTGTTTGTGTCTGGCCTTTTCCCAGTCCCACTCTCCCCTCTTGCAATTGCTTGGAAAAGTCAGGTGTGTTTGTGCCTTGGCTCCAGCAGCCATTTTCTACTTGCTTTGTGGACTGCCATGTGGAAGGATGTGGCAGGGAAACCAGTTTGGAAGCATCTTTAGGGGCTGGTTGATGCTGAGTGAGTAGTTTCACAATTATTGTAATCCGTTTTTGGCCAGCTTTATGTACTCTATTGGAGTGGTATGAGTGTTATTTCAAATTTCATTTTTTAAATTTTTTTTAAATGTATTTATTTATTGATTGATTTGGGTGAGCACTGTGTGCTAATCTGGTGTGTTTCTAGTGTTTTTGTGGCTTCTGAGCCAGTTTTTCTTTGCTGGGCTGCATCCAGAGGGTGCAGTCAGTGGGGCCTAGTCCTTTGTTTGTGTCGGGCCTTTTCCCAGTCCCACTCTCCCCCTCCAGCCCTCCAAGCCACCCATCTCTCCGGATTGGTACATCCACCTGGTCAGAACTGACCTTCCCAGGGCAGCCCCTGTGGCTAAGGGCCCCAAGGCAAAGGGTGGCTCCCACATTGGTGGCTCCAAGACGTGTCGCAGCTGTCAGGAGGGGAAGCCAATGAAGCCAGCAGTCAACAGACACCAACAAAAACTGTAAGTGTGGCATGGGTGGGGTGTAGAGCAATTACTCTACTCCAGAAAGCCCCTGCCACTCTACCTTACCTTTCCATAACGTAGACTGCCATAGACTTACACCATGCATACTTAGAGATATGGATGACCACCAGCCTAAATCTAATTATGGCTGGACTGTAAATGTTGCATTGCTTTACACACCAACTTACTTGCCAATGTTAACTAGTGCCACACCTAGAGAGAACTGTGAAGATTGGCCTTTGTAGCATCTAGATAGGATTATGAATGTTAGCGTGTGCCACACTTAGATAGAATTCTTAACTTTAGCCTGTGTCGCATCTAGATAGAAATGTGAATGTTAGCATGTGCCACACTTAAATGGACTTAGATGGAATCTTTAACCTTAGCCTGCATCACATCTAGATAGGATTGTGAGTGTTAGCGTGTGCCACAGTTAGATGGAATTCTCAACTTTAACCTGTGTCGCACCTAGATAGAAATGTGAATGTTAGCATGTGCCACACTTAGATGGACTTAGATGGAATGCTTAACCTTAGCCTGCATCACATCTAGATAGGATTGTGAGTGTTAGCGTGTGGCACACTTAGATGGAATTCTCAACTTTTTAGCCTGTGTCGCACCTAGATAGAAATGTGAATGTTAGCATGCGCCACACTTAGATGGACTTAGATGGAATTCTTAACTTTAGCCTGCGTCGCATCTAGATAGAAATATGAATGTTAGCATGCGCCACACTTAGATGGAATGCTTAACTTTAGCCTGCGTCACACCTAAATAGGATTGTGAATGTTAGCATTTGCCACACTTAGATGGAATTCTTAACTGTAGCCTGCGTCGCATCTAGATAGAAATGTGAATGTTAGCATGAGCCACACTTAAATGAAACTGTGAATGTTACCTAGATGGAATCATGATCACTAGCCTGCCTCACATCTAGATAGGATATTGAAGATTAGCAAGTGCCACCCTCAGATGGAATAGTGAATGATAGCGAGCATCACACCTAGACATAATTGCAAGGACAGCAACGCCAATTAACTGACGCACTAACAATTTCACCCCCTGAATACACCTCTCAAACTCTAACCAAACACAACCACAAGCCTACAACACAACAACCTGCACAAACTTCACTACACTGCGACAACAAAACAAACCAAACATAGACTTGCACAACAGCACACAACAACTACCGACCGTAAAACACCACAAGCCCAGCCAACTGACCCACCGGGCTGAGGCTGCCAACAGCACATCACTGCTCTCTTGCACTTTTCCAGCTTATTCCCACTAACTCACCCCCCTTCCATTTTTCAGAGCCACCAGAGTGCCAGGGGACCACTCCGGTGGTGATAGTGTGCGGTACAAATATCCTTTAACATTAACATTAACATACATCATCACACACACACCGAACACTCCCCTCCAACCACACTGATGCAAAACGTGCAGTGATGTTGCACATGTAATGGAAATAAATTGAAAACATTCAGTGCAACCTCAAGTAATCTGATGGCCTTACCCCCACATATCAGGCACATGTGCTGTCCCTCTACCCTCAAACATCACAGCAACATGACACACAGGCACACCACATTACACATGACCTGCAATGATGAGATGCACAGGGTGAAATGTAAACAATCAAATGTGCAGACACACAAATGAACTGCATGAAGCGTGGAATGTAACCAGATAACACCTGTACTCAATAAAACTATACACAACAAACACTGGGAAGGGATGTTCAAGAAGTCCGAGGTAAATGAGGAAAACACTGAATTTAACCCTATACATAAAGAACTATATACATGAAAAATGGGAAAGGAAAGACAATGAGGTCCAGGGCAAAAGAAGAAAAAATGAAACCTATGTCTAAATAACTATATTCAAAGGCAGCAGGCTACTCCTCATCACCGATCTCTGCCAACCTGTTGACCAGGGCTGACTCAAACGCCACGTCCTCCTCTGTCGTTTCCTGGAGGGCTTGCAGGGTGGACAAGAACTGTTGTTCTGCATACCGTGCGTACCTGCAAGTCACCACCAGGTTGGCAGCCACCTATTTACCCGACGCAACGCCACCTCTTCCCAGGGCCACCATCACAAGTGCCTCCCATGCCCGCTGCCTTTCTGCCAGTAGTTGCCTCTCATACCGCCAGAACACGAAAGATATGGCATTCAACACACCCACATGGCCCTCCTGCCTCATAGTTGCCACCTGCCTCCTTGGGGTGGTTTACTCTGCAACAGTGTGCCTCCTCGTACTTGCCACCTGCTAACGCTGTGCCCAGTGCAGGCTCTGTCGGTACGCCCACCGATGTGATGACAGTTGGTGGGCGCAAGTAGTGCCTGCACTGCTCTGAGGTGCCTGCTGTCCCTCCATTGCATATGTCCCTGTCGATGCCTGGGTAGTCACAGTGACCACCTCAGCTGATGTACTTTGGACCTCGGGCGGGGACATTAGCTCCACCTGATGGAGCATTGGGGGAGGGACTATGCACAGGGGATTGTGCTGCTGTGTGGGCCAGAAAGCACCCTGGAGGATGACTGGCACACAGAGGAGGAAGCCGAGGAGGGTGTCGTGGCAGTGAACAGTCCATGTAGCCCACCAGAGAACTGGCCTGCTGCCAGCAAGGCCATGAGACAGCACAGCTCATTGTGATGATGGGCAAGCATACCACGAGTAGCCTGCCCATCATCACAAATAACTGTGGTCCACCTCGTGAGGCCGGCCAGCAGGGGCAGAACCTGATCCCTGATGGACACATCTGCTGGTAAGGGGATACTGGTCTGGATGGAGGCATCTCGGAAGGTGCGCACTACTGCATCTGATGGGCCAGGGGCAGGACTTTAAACAGGCACCTCCACGGTTGCCTGCACAGCCACATGCCCATGGACAGAGTTGCAGCATGGACACCAACCTCGACACCCCCACCTGACCCCATGGGCTGGGCTTCAACAGCCACCTCCTCCGACTCCACCTCTATCAACCTGGATGACTCCAGGGTGTCTGCCGCCGTGGTTGGCTCCTGTGCAGCATCACCCTGTCCCACTGCTGCTGAGGAGTCCCCTGCCACCTCCACCTCCTGTCTCAGCAACATGATTCCTCACAATTGAGTGTGCATACAGACTCTGGTGCCATTCGTGAAGAAGTGCATCAAGACCTCACCACCATTGGTGTGCCGGTGCATGCTTCTGTGTCAAGACTGGCCCTGGCCAATGAAGACCATGCCTTGGCAATGCATGGATTTGACCCACCACCACAACCACCATCAGGTCAACCGCTGGATGGGGGGCCCAGCATACCCACACCTCCTTAACCACTGTTGCAGTGATGTCTGTGAGCCCAAGGAGGGATGTTTTGTTGTCTTTTGGCATACACCCTTCCCCTGCCCCCTCCAGGGTGGACGTTACCCTCCCACACCTCCCACCCCCAGTCCAGGATGGATATTTTGTTATTTTTTTGGCATGACCGGTGTTTACTTTTTTTTATTTAAATGTGCTTGATTGGGATTGACATTTATTTTGTTTTCCTGATACACCAGTCCAGGATGGATGCATGCGTTGTTTTATTCACCCAATCCAAGATGGATTCTTTTTTTCCTTTATTTCTTTTTATTTCTTTGAGAGTTGTCCTCTCAAGAGAATGATGGGTACGGTAGTGGGCATGCATCCAGGCACAGTGGTGCACTTGGTACCATAGTGTCCATTCTTATTTCAACTGCCGGATTGTGAGATTGTGAGATGTTCACATGTCTCTTCTGATGTGCATATAAGACTAGGTGCAAAAGGAATGAATCTTTCAAAATGTTAATTTCAGTTTGAATGTTTGTACATATTTGTACTTGCTTCTGCATTTCTCTCGTTGTTTATGTGACTTACATTTTCCATCCATTATATTGTACTTGGGAGGGCAATACTCCCAATTGCAAGTCTCATGTGGAGGACTGTTTGTACATGTAGTTTTATGTCTCATGATCACACACATTTTGCCTCACTTAGGCACACTATCTCAAGGTGTAGCTGTGGGCACAGAGGATAGGCCCCAATTCTTCATTGAATGGCACCCAGTTTGTGACCTCATTGTGTGTGTTCTCCAGGGCTTCTTTTTAGGAAAAGTATGATTGCACAATCTAGGTGTGTGCAGCCTCTCCACATGCCCTTTGGCCTATCAAGGACATGGGTGGTGCCTGTGGCTGAGGGCAGTGTCCCACTGGCATTTCCACTGCTACACCACACTGTGTGGCTACATTGTGCAGTACACATGCTGCCACTATTATTTTACAGACTACTGGTGGGGCGTATACCAAGACTCCACCAGAGAGGTCAAGTGAGCAGAAACTTGACCTTAGCACCCCGCATGTGCGCTCGACTATGGCCCTAGTGGCTACATGTGCTGAATTGTAACTTAACTCAGCTGGTGTGGCCGGATTTCGGAGCAGCAGCATCATGAATTGTGACAGCGGCTAGGCACAGTCGCCTGCAATAGTGTACATGTTTGTTTTGGCAATTATTGTCATGGTCTGCTGTTTAGTGTGTGACATGCATGCATGTGTATGTCAGTTCATACTTACCAACAAGCCATGTTTTGGCATACTTGCCAGATCCCAGGGCCCGGTGCAGTGGTGACTGCTGGTAGATGAAGCAATCACGTGAGCTGCCTGGGAAATCGGCATACACTTCCCTAACCAGTCCATTGCCATCACACACTACCTGCACATTGATAGAGTGCCAGTGCTTACGATTGATTTAGATGTGCTCTGTCAATCTGGGGGCTGTAGCGCTACATGTATACAGTCTATTGCTCCTGGTACACGTGGTAAGTGTGCTGCTGCATAAAATTCCTGGCACTCTCTCTGCCTTTCCTCCAGTGAGCGTGGTGTATCTATATGTGCCTGTGCACGCACGCCTCTGGTGTTATGCATGCAAATACCTGGTGAAGACAGCGGGATTGTGTGGCCTGCGATATCCCGCCGACTATTGCTGTGGTTCCTGAAAGGAACCAGTAGCAAGGAAATGGAGTGCAGTCAGCACTTTCTCAAGTGTGGTAAGGGCCTAAAAGCAGATGGTGGTTGATGCTAGGTCAGGTTCCCACTCTCTGACATGGTCTACGATTACATGGGGGGGGCGGTAGCTAGCAGATGCCTGGTCAGCAACCATCCTAAAAAGCATGGTGTGAAAAAATCCAGGCCGTGGGCCTCCTCTTCCTCCAGTGTCTGTGGACGATAGCTCCTACTATTGCTGGGTTCATTATAGCTCTGGGCATTGGTATGGTATGCATTGCGTACTTTATACATATTGGTTCCTATGTGTGTTCAACTGTATGCCTGCTATCATGTGGCGGATTGTTCATGGGGTTTGCGAGTGCCTTTTCCAGATGCAAGGTTCTGCGTTATAATCCATGAATACGGTTGGGTTTGCAGTGAAATGGGTGTGTGATTGCTTGTGCGTGGATGGCCCCCAACATACCCACATTTTGGCTTGTTCTTCCTCATTCTGCATGTTCCACCCCCTATTTGAGTCTTGCACAGGCACGTCCCACACTCTGCGATGTGTCTCATGCAAGGTGCTCGATCACTCGCAGAGACGTGCCGGGCCTACGCGAAGTCCACGCAAAACCAGGAAACATTCTGCGCAGTCGATTCCATGAATAGACAAACAGGGTTTTGTGCTGTGCACGGTTTGGCGTGCAATGTCTCGAATTTACAGTGCAAATAATTCCATGAATCAGGGCCTTAAACCCTGAAATTGTCAGGATTAATTTGTTGCTAAAAGAAGTGAATAGATGATTTCACTGCACACCATTTGAAACTGAGTGCCTCCAAATGAAGGTTATATTTCTTGGGGATTTTTTCTTGCTCCTTAATCTCTACTCTATCTCAGCCCCCAAACCTGTTGGACTTGATAATTACTTTGCCCAAAAGGTTACAATTGTGGGTGTTAAGGCGGGCAGACCTCGACATATAAGAACAAATCTAATCTATGGTGAAAAAATCAGAGACGAGTGTGCTTCATTAAGAGTTTGGCAGTGAGGTAAAAAGTGGTGGTAATGGAAAGGGGGTAAAAGGCACCAGCGTTCTCAGTGCCTTGCTCTGTTCACTGGCTTTCAGTGAGAGGCAACTGCAGAGTGTGATAAGTGCAGGTCTTACATGAGCGCTGCTGGGCCTGTAAAAAAGGTGATTCCCTTCTACTGAAGCCACTTTGTCGGTAGAAGCTTGAACTACCAAGAAGGTAACTCCAAATATAAATATGGGAGCCTGTCTCCCAATGGTAAGGATGCCAACTGTGGAAAAACCCTTGGCCATACAACAGTAGATGCTTACTTTTCAATAGGGTGATGAGAGTAGAGGAGTCTGAAGACACAGTGGAACTGAAAATCCCTCCTCAATGTGCAGAACCACCAGAGTGGACTGGATAGGACCGCTATCATCAGGAGAGTCTCGAGACCATGAGACATTGAGGAAGTCAGGAGTATGGAATCGAGAAGAGGATGAAGAACAAGCAGAAACCAGGAAGGAACAGAGTTGGCCAGACAAACAAAAGGTGGGGAATATAAATGAGCTGAGGTAGAGTACTTACACGCATTGAGTGCAGGACCACTGAAGAAACCACTGAATATATCCATTGTGCTACACTACTAGTCTTGACCCAGAAGTGAAATCCCGCCATGTTGAGCATAGCGGAAGCCCAGAGGCCCGCCATTTAGAAGGGGCATGCAGCTCTCTAGATGCAGAGTGCAACCCAACAATAACGGGGGAAGAACATCTCTGTGCCAGACAAGAATCATCAGAGGATCCCAGAGATAGGCCAACGACAGTGGCATGTCTGGTATTTGCGCAGATGAGTCCTATTAGAGCAACATGTAAAGTCCTGGGTTTAATTGACAATGTCCTCATGGCCAGATACATCCTACCTGACTTCAGATTTGTTTCACAGTGTTTGCATTCACTTGTATCACATTTGCTGGTGTTCCCTCAAAAGACACCTCAGCTAACAGGCTGAAGAATTGCAGAGCAAACCCATGGCCTATGGAAGCCACTGATCCAGGAAACGGTTTGCCTATCAACGGCAGAGCGTGTCTTACAATAAGGCAAGTATATGCCACTGAGTGGTGCCAGCGCCCACAATTTGGGACTGAAATCATCAGAGTAGGGGAGGGGCACATAAAAATAGCCATTCGCCTGGGGAATCGTAGGTACGTCCCCCAGCCCTGAACACCTGGAAACGAGCTCTTGGATCTGCTGTCATTTATTTTCGAATATCATTGCGCTCGCTCTTCCTTCATTAGGGCTCCACGTGCATATAAGCAACAAAGTATGCAATCCTAAGTGTTGAAAATATTAAAACAATATTTTTAAAAAACAAAACAGCCTGACTGATGCTTTCTGGAATGCTGTAGGTATTACAGAACTTTCATATAAGGAGGCTGCGCTCAGGCTACTCGTGATAGCGCATAACCAGGGCATTTGTCCATCTTTGTACCAACACGATTGCTCATTCTATTCAGCCCTTTTGATACCCCACCCAGGAAAGGTGCAGAATGAGACATGCTTTCTTTGTTGGCATAAAAAGGCAGCAGATATATATTCACAACATAATCAACTCAAAACACCGCAAACAAACTTTGTGAAAATAGTTCTCATGGTGCGGCGACCCACCGACTGCTCCATGTCCAAACCTTGCTTCCTCCTTTCCCAACCAAGTCCACTGTAGGCCAAAGCTCCCCCAACCATTCTTGTCTGAGCCCCGTCTGCCCTTGCAGGTGTTCCTGGGCTGTGGGGAGTGCCGTTTAGTCACAGGAAACTGAGCCCTCATTGCTACCTCCAGTGCCCCTGCCGCTTAGGCCCCCAAGGAGCGCTGGTCCCGAGAAGAGAGAAGACCCTTCCGGCTGTCTCACGGCTCATTAGTAGTCTGTATCTTGGCACTGGTCGGCAAAACCCTGCCTCACTGTTCTGTGACAGCAACGGGCAGGCTTTGCCATTCGGCCGTCCTATAAGTAGGGTGGGTGGGAGGAAAATAAAACACAACAGGTCCTCCGATGTGGCGGGCGTCCTTCTGCTCGAGCTGGAATCTCCTGCAGATGGAAACCATGGGGCTTATAAGTCGCCTGGCCCACCCCCTCCTATTGTCCCTTTTTGCGGGCATTTCGTCAGTTTCGCGGGCTTCACACCCCTCAGGCCGCTTCCTGCACACCTCCCCCTTACCCAGGGGGGAGGGAGGAGAGGACACTGCCCACGTTTTTAGGGCGCCTCCTCCATTTTGTTTACGTCATCACCTCCAAAGTGCGTGCAGCTCGGCGAAGGCCCTCACCTGCGACCTGGGACTTATTCGAGGAGATGAGTCTGGAAATGGCCCTCTTTCACCAACGGCTTTGCTTCAGATTGAGCCACCATGGGCACCACGAAGGCTGAGGAATTGCTTTCATCCAAAATTGTGCAGGCCCATTTGAACCTAATTCTGAATGTCGCCCGTTTGGCACAACACCCCATTTTTATATGTGCCCTGCCAGCTGGTTAAAAGATGGCAAAAGAGTTGGCCCAGTCATGGTCACTTCCATGCCCTCCTCTTTTACATGGTACTGTCCTAGGGTGCCAAACAGAACATGGAAACGGCCCACAGCATGGAACAGCACTAGTATGGGGGCAAACACTTAATGGGGCATCAGGGAGATAATGTGACTGCATTTAGAATTGCTTAGGATGCATGGAACCGGCCATTGGACTGGCACTGCAGCAGCCACAGACCAAAGAGCTCCATCTTGAGGTCGCCCAAGGTGGATGTGCTCAGAGCCTCGAATGCCTCTGAATGGGTCAAAAGGCAGTGACGCAATCTTTGATACCCTCTCAAACATGTTTAGTACTACCATATGTGCCTTAGACTCCTAAAAATCTTTCACAAGTACCGCTCTTTACTCCCACAGTAACCGTGAAACCAAAAGTTGATGACTGGAAGGATTTGAATACATTATTACCACAGGCATAGCTCTGGGAAACCCTCCAGACCATCGTTGTTCAGTCTGTCAAGCCATTACGGAAGGGAAAAGACCATATGCAAACCAGGCTTTATCCCACCCCAAAAGGGACAGACCAGCCCAAACTGCTAGGTCACATCCCCTCTGTATGAGACCACAAGCACCCCCAAACATGTTTCGACCTTGTTGGGCATCATCTGTGAGGAGTAGCTTGAGTCTCTAGGCCCAGCAGGCTTAGGACCCACGTCTGGGCATACTCGTCCCACTTGGAGTAACTAAAGCAAAACCAAAAGTTGATGGCTGGATGGGTTTGAATAAATCATAACCACAGGCACAGCTCTGGGCAACCCTCCAGACCATTGTTTTTCAGCCTGCCAAGCCATTACAGAAGGGGAAAGACCATATGCAAATCAGGCTTGGTGCAAATTTAGCTAGGAAGCATTAGAGTGCTGCACAAGGAGGTCACATCTATAGGTGTACAAGTCCAGTGGAGGGCTAGCAGATGAGCTTGTTTTGATAGTGGGAGCAGAGGAGGAGGGATACCAGGCGTGGGAAAATAGGGTTGTGTCGTGCCATCAGCTGTTAGCAAGATGTTATTGGAAGAGTGCTATCTTCA
This sequence comes from Ambystoma mexicanum, assembly GCF_040938575.1. Taxonomy (NCBI): domain Eukaryota; kingdom Metazoa; phylum Chordata; class Amphibia; order Caudata; family Ambystomatidae; genus Ambystoma; species Ambystoma mexicanum. The sequence goes on from NC_090934.1 coordinate 468,325,159, forward strand.
GGTCCTTCCTGTAGTAAAGGCTGGGAGGGGCCAGTCCTGTCCGTGTTGGCAACTTGTTTCAGAGGAGGGGTGCAGAGCAGGAAAACGCATGTTTCCTGTTATCTTCTCTCTTGCAGTTCTTTATTTCCAGCATGGTGATGTTGCGGTCCCTGGGGGTGTGCTCTTGCATGCAGATACATGCTGCAGGATATTATATATTGCCCTCACTCGCATCCCAGCCATGTTCTTGTATGATAGGGGGTTATTATATTTGATAGTGCCTTCACCTCTGACTTATGGGTGGGGAGTAAAGCATTAAAAAAAAACAAGAAACCTTTTTACAAGTACACATAAAAGAATCTGACATGAATCACTGTGCACGTAGGCGCCCAGTATACAGGGCAGCTGACCACGTACTCCTTGTGTCATTTTGCCCCTGTTGATATTCTGCATGTATCAGTGAAGTGTTAGCTGGCATCTTGCCCCTCATCAATGGACCACTTGAGCCTGGATGTATGGGTGCAGGGGGAATTAGAGGGGTGGACAAGCTAAAGCTGTTTGTCAGGCGCAGAAGAAGTAGGGGAAAGGTGGAGATCCAAAAGCAGAATGCTGAGAAAAGATAGCACTGCAGGTTATGCAATTGTTGCTGAAATGTGATATGTTTAGACTGCCTGTAAATCCTATGGATTTTTTCCAATTATTGCTCCAAAATGTACAGTAGGTTGTTTCACCTGGGGAGGGCTATGGCCACCTCGCTTCGCTCGGTGTGGGTATTTCTGCTCCCGTAGCAAGACTCAAAAGTTGGCACCCATGACTGTACCTACCCTGGTTGCTGAGTGCTTGTGTATTTCTATTAGTCATGTGATAGCAATCGGCTGCAGGTATAGTGATCTGCAATTCATTTACATTCATAGGAAAGCAAAGCCCTTTGTGGGATTTTGTGAGATCCTTTGCTTTCAGATTACAAGGACAAGTGACCACTTAGTAGAAAAGAAGTAGGGAAAGAGGACCTGCTCTCAGCTTAGAGAATCATTGGCATTTCATGCAAGTAATAATAATTGAGCATTTATATAGCACTACGAACCCTCAGGCATCTGAGCACTGCTTATTTTTACCCACAGTGTGTGGTGCTCATTTATCGACCTCGAAAGGATGAAAGGCTGAGTTTGGCCCGGCCAGGATTCGAACCTGTGTCAGCAGGCTCTGCATGGAGCGGTCTACTCGCCGTGCTCTCAGACCGGCAGTAATAGGGGGTTAATTCTCCTATCAGAGTAATTGGTCATTCAGTTCCGCTTCAGACCCCTGCATGAAGCAAGTCTTGGAAGTAAGTCAGAATTCCTGTGGGAAAATCCACTACTGGACACATTTCCTTTTGTAGCTGTATCTCTGGCAGCCAGGTGTGGCGTCCGTTCCCTTTCAGTCTCTCTCTCTCTGATATATACAGATATGCAAGTGTAATGTAAATCAGTGGTACGCCGTACCACGGGTTCGTTTACATTTTACAGAGCGTACCTTTAGTTCAAAGCCTCAAGAAAAGCGCCCTGGGCGCGTTTTCTTTCGCCCGAGCTAAATCTAGAATCGGACATTCAAGCGCTGCCATTTTCTCAATCCATGGTCAGGCAATAGTCACGTACACAGCGCCTGTGGCTCTGCAGCCTGAGCACCTTAACGACTGTGTCAGAGCCTTTCATTTTCATGATGGAACATTTCCAGCTGAAAGGCCTCGCACAGCACCAGTTATCCTGCAAAACTATGGTTGTTAAAGTGAGCAACGCAAAGCACCCGTTTGAGGATTGGTTATACCTTTGATATCTACTAGACTTAGATGAAGAACAAAAAAAATGCTTTATGTCACTAATCAAATGTTTTCAACAAGGAGCTGGAGGTTTGTTGCAAAAAATCAACCATAGCTATCTGAGCGTGTTACCCAACTTCTTTCATTCCGCGACTTAAATCACTGAAAGAACAGCGGGGTTGAATCGATGTTTCCGGATTGCATTATCTTGCATTCTGGGACTTATCGTTTACCATTCAGGAGGTGAAAATTAAAGCCACACTGATAATCTTTTGGCTCAACATTTTCCTATAAGGATGTGGATGTCATGTGGCTTTAATATGCAATTTGTGTGTTTTGCAACAGGAAGAAGGATAGCTCAGGGGCAACGAGTTTGTCTTAGAAACAGGACAATGCAGTGCAACAGAGGTTCAAATCTCGATCGTGTGCTGGGAAACCACTCACTGGTATTGTGTCATAAATGAACAATAAAATAGAAATAAATAAACACTAGGCCAGTATTATTGTAGGCCTTGACATCCAAAACTTCAATATTTGTACCCAGTAAAGCTTGGAAGGTTTGCAGAGTGGGTTAAAATCCCTGCTTCACTGTTTAGCCAAAGTGTGTGATGCTGGTCAATTATGTAATCCCACTCTCTGCCTAAACTGCAAATATTGGAGTCCTTATTTCACATTGTGTGAACTTAATCACAGTATCTGAAAATAGGACACCCTTGCAATGGGACAGATTGAATGTGCAGGGAGAACATAGCATACACTGGTGCTGCTCTGTTAATGTACCCCAAAGCCACCACCTACAATTTCACTATTGGTTCACTGGCACCCCTTCAGTCCTGTATTGCTTGATTTTAAGGCAAATATATAGTCTCAGCAGCCAGTAAGTCTGCTACACTAGAATCTTTGGTACACTAACTGAGGCGGAGACAACATACATTTTCTCTCCTGTTGCTGTTAGTCCCAGAAGTTGCTTGGCCCATGCAGAGTACTACCCCACAGGAAAATGAATGAAACTCTTCGCTATGTCCTGTTATGCTATTTTATTGCATCTTCTGTAGCGCAGCTGCTGCGATTTTCTCACTTTATAGGAGCTTCAGAATCTGCTAATGCAGTAGTATGGGACCAGGGCGAGATTGCTTTCGTTACAATGATGATGTGTGCAGATCTGAAGATGCAGCTCTATGTGGTGTCGATATTTAGTGAGCTGTCTTGTGCAATAGTTGGTGCGCACTTCAGGTCACTAAAATACTTGCTTGTTTTGTTGTCTGTGGGTCTGTCAGAGTATTGCTTAAGGAATGTGAGGAGTTGTGTTGGTGCATCTATGGTGGGCTAATTTGGTGTTTAGGGAAATTTAGTGTATATACGTGTGTCCAGATGATGTATGTTCCACTTTGAAACCTCCGTTCTTTCAGTGCACAGGTTTCAGCTGTGATGTATTTTCAGTTAGGGTGGGAGATGAGTGATTTTGAAGCGGCTATTTTTCTCAAATTGATGGAAAACCTGATTGCATTGACCCACCATGCAAGAGTCGGAATTTGAGGCTTTCAAAGTGCAGTTTAAACAGAAAGCAGAAGCCTTTTTCTTCTGTTTGTTTTTGGCAGTGACCCACCAGAACATTAAGGACTAGTTAAGGGGTGGACCAGAGGAGCAGTTCCTAAGGGATCCAAGGACTAGGGAGAGTGTTTCACCAGAACAGCCAGTGAACTGGGGGGTGAAAACCAAACCAACACCTAACCACAGAGATTTACTTTTACCGTAGTTTTACTTCAGTACATTTTTAGGTTTTGGCTATTAGGTTGTGCTTGTAAGCCAAACGTATTGCACTCGAGTAACGCTAGGAAGGCATATGAGGAGGGACACATAATTTGAGGGTGTCATTTTGTTATTTACCAACCCATTGACTGCCCACGGCTATTTTGGGCTGAAGGGCCATTCCCACCCACTACCTGCTCATCCCTCTGCTCTAAAACGCATCCTCTTGGGATGTCTTTGAGCTCACTCTATCAAGCAGTAAAATCAAACAGTGACTCTAGAGTTGTTAATTTCTTATTGATTTATTTATTGTTTATGTATATAGCACTTACACACAGGTGAAGTACTTCAAAGCGCTTCAAGGCGGGAAGGTAACAAGGGAATACAGTAATCATTCTTAGGCCTTGAAGATTCTGAATGTTCTAAATATAAAAACTAGCATAGTAGGCCTGACGACAATTCTCCTAGTGCAAGTGCATGAGTGGCACAGTTGAGACCAGGCTCGGGAGGGGGGACAGGGCAGACGAGCTAACTGGTCCTAGCACATTTAGGTCATAAATACTTACAAACAGAGGTGCAGAAAAGGGGGACAAAAAGTCCGGCCAAGCAGGGGCCTGGGCAAAGTGCAGAAAGGTTACCCCGCTCAAGGAGCATACGCTGAAAGTGCAGTAGTGTTGAAAAGGTGCAGTGGCTCAGAGGCAAGTGGAAAAGACTGGTGGGGGAGCCTGGGACCTGTAGGCTCTGGAGGTGAACCGGGCAACCAGTCAGCAAAAACTGAACAGAGTTGAGGAGGAGAAGGAGGGCAGAAAGAAAAGAAAGGGTGTTAGCAGGGGAGAGGGAGAGAGAAGGAGAAGAGAAAAAGAAGGTATTGAGGAGTTTCTGGAACTTAAGGTGCTCCGGCTCAAGACAAAGAGGGGCAAGGAGGCTATTCCAGAGGGAAGCACCTGCAGAGGATAAATATCTACCCCAAATCTCTGTTTGTTAAAGCGGCTCACCCGCAGAGAGTTGGCGGAGGATGAGCAGCGGACTCTAGAGGGAGAGTATTTAGTTAGAGAGCATTGTAGATAGTGCAGGCCCCGGCTCCAGAAAGCTTTGTGGCTAATGCAGGGGGCCTTGAACTTAATCCTTGCAGCCACAGGGAGCCAATGGAGGGATTTCAGCGCTGGGAAGATGCGGTCCCATGGCTTGAGGCCAAGGAAAACTCTTGCGGTTCAGTTCTGGATGAGTTGTAGAGGATGGAGAGTATAAGTAGGAAGATAAAGAAAGAGGCTGTTACAATAGTCCAGCCTAGAGAGTGTACTGGAGGGTGGAGCAACCTCTCAACGGGCCCATGAGATTCAGAACTCGCCCTCCGGCACCTTAAGTCCAGATAGCTCCACCTTGAGGAGGATGGGGTGCAGGATTCACATACTCCAACACCAATCAATAAGGACAAGTCAATGGTTTGGCAAAGGGAAGTCCGTTTAATGACAAGTACAAAAAACGGGGAAACAAATGGAAATCATCAGAGCTGCGATCGCCTGTCTCGCTTCAACTTCCAAATTCTTCATGCAAACAGTAACTTTTTTAGCAAATTCTCGTCATCATTGACGTGTAAAACTCATAAGTTTGACATGCAATTCTATTGATTGGAAAAGGTAACTTAATTATAGGTACTATATCTGTATATGGTAACAGAGTGTGGGGATTGGATAACTCTTATCGGGTTGTCTATGCCCATCCCACTCCACACTCGTGATAGATGTCACTAAAAGTACAACATCTCATTGGTTCTACTAGCTATAGGACCCTAGATTATTTGGTCCATTGTGATTAGGTGGTTTACACCCATAGGCATAAATCTGCACTTTAATTAGCAGCATGCAGAATGGTCGCCCAGGTGCGGGATGGCCCAAGATTCACCCTGCCTCCCTTCCATCAATCACTACCCTCAGGCCCATGTGTCAATTAGTTGGCTGAGGATGGCCTCGAAACTGTAGTTTCTTATCGGGGAAAGTTATGGCATCCTCCGGTTTTGGGTGACATCAGACGTTGGTACCTCTTCGCGCTTGGCTGGTCACGTGTCAGTACACTGCGAAGTTGCTTCATTTTCCATCTATTCACGTATTTGATTCTTTGTTCGGCCTCATCACCTGCCTGGGCCTCCTCATCTCGACCTTCATGGGGCAGGCTTCTATGCTCTTAGATTTCAATTCTTCGGAGTTGCTGCTCTCCTCCCTTCTTTGGGTTGACCTCAAATTCCTAGCCATGAGCTGCTTCTTGGCTCTTTCGTCCGACTTTGTGCTGGTACATGAATCCTGGCCTGTTAGGCCCCTACCATCCTGGGCTTAATTCTGCTTTCGCAAAATGGAGTCGCACTTGTATAATGTGCTTCTTGAGGTAGACATATGGTTGGCGCTTGCCGTTCTATCCTCCTACTAAGCATTGCAAGCAGTACCGTTTCCTTAGCTTCTTGCGTTCCAAGGCTATTTACCAGCATTTGGCCAGTTACACATTTCCATCCTGCTCTCAATGGTTACGTGTCTTTAAAGTTCAGCATTGTTTCTTCTTCTATGTCCATTACATCATGGTTCGCAACATTTCGTCTTTGTTTTATCTCCTTTTTGGTTGTCATTTCTTTCATCTGACCGTCTGTCCAGCCATTGTGTCGTCACCATTCGCCTCCAATAAGAGCCCTTTGGGTCTCTTCAGGGACAGTTTGTAAGTGGTCTTCATTTCGCATCAGCTGCTGGTATGCTTGTCCTAATGGGTACCTTGCAGTCCATGGTTGTCTGGTTATTGGCGCTTCAATAGGTATACATGTCCTTCTAATGGGTACTGGACAGAGCCCCACTGTGGCTCTCTGTTGGTTCATTTGCTCCTTGTAGTCACGTATCTTGGCGAGTATGCCTCTGGCATCTCGAAATGGGTGGCTGGAGTGCAGGCCATATTTGGGACCTCCTCTACACACCCCCCTCTGGTCGGTTTATCGACCACTTCTTCTTCCTCCATTAGATTACTCTTACTTCGTTCTTCTATATCCAATTCTTCGTCTTCTGGGTTTGTACATGATGGCGGGAACGTGTGTTTCTTTGGAGTCCATATTTTTATCACTCCTTTCAGGCTTCCTGCTGTTCTTAAATGTTCGTCTTTGTTCCAGGTCATAAGCTGACATTGTCCATTTGGGCTGCAATAGATCCATTTTCCTTCATAATGTCTACGTCTTCTGGGATACACAAATTTTGTTCCTTCTGGCCTTCATGAAGTTTCTTATTTCTTCATCAGTCAGGTCTCTGGGCTTCCATCCTGGTTTGACATCGATCATGATCTTCATCCCAATGGCTTTCTTCGCACTTTTCTGGCATTGCGTGATGATTATCTTGATAACACAAAACCCTAATAGTATCATCAATAGTAAGGCTCCCAGAAACTTGAATACATCTGCCATCCATTGTGGGACCCATGAGAATAGTGTTCCAAACCAGCTGTCATCATCTATCTTGTCAGTTTCGTAAATCATCAGGTTCTGTAGGTTTGTCAGCATACTGATGGCTTCTGTTAAGGTTCTATTTTCTTCATCGTGCGAAGGTATAAACGTGCAACATGATTCTCCGATTTTTGCACACACACCTCCATCCATCGCTGTGATCATGTCAAGTACATATATGTTCTGGAGAGTCATCAATCGGATTGCTCTTAGTTCCTCTTTAATTGTGTTTAATCCTTTAATGGTAGTGTTAATGGTCTGCAATAACTCCCATCTGGCTATCTGCAACCATTTAGTGTTTGCTCCAACCTGGAATCTTGGCATGAGGATTGTTGCGAACACTTATGAGGTAAGACTAAACAGCCTGTGTTCGTATGGGATTGCATGAAATGCTTCTTCTGATTTGGCAGAAAAGTAATTCTCTTTATTCGGGATACCATTTCCACATATCTCCTTTTCCTCAGGTGAACATCTGCTTTCGGGAAACTGTCGATATTCAGGTCACTCTTTGGGATCACTAGTGCAGGAACATGGGCATTCACTATTGTGCATATGCCTCCCCAGTTTTTCGGCAGTCTTATGTATGCTTTGGATCCACACGCCCAGTAATGAACCATAATTACTGCAGTTCCGTGAGTCATTTCTGGAGCTTCAAAGATTCGTCCACAGTTCTGATTCTCTCCCATCTTCCTTTTGCCATTGTTCCTGAAGCACAATTTCAGGCTTTCCAGCGGCATTATCTGCAAGGGTCCTCCTCGGTCTTCGACCCATGTCAGTAGTCTTGTGAGTTTCAGCCATAAAGGTTTGCACAACCTCTGTGAGTTCTCTATTGCTTCCTTATAGGCTCCATAGACCATCCATGCTCTCCAGATCACCACTCCTTCTTCCCATCCGTTTGGTGAAAACACTGTTCCCCAAATTTACATTTGGCCTCTCTTCTTCCAATTCTTTTCTCTTGTGGAGATTTTCCTTGGACATTTAACTTTGGGCTCACTTCCCATCTGATTGCTGTTCCTTTAACTCCAGGCTTCTCGTACCTGATCACATGATTCCTTGTATGGGCTCTATTTCTCATCTTAATATCCTGTATATAATCATCTTCATCGGGGTAAGTTGTCTCGGTTGCCCATAGCAATGAGGTGTCTCTTCCCATGAACTGTCCTCTGGTGTTGCACATTGCTACGTGTGAAAGACAGTGTGCTCTCGGGACGTCAATTTCCACAGCCATGAAGATTTTGGATTTCCCCATGCTTTACGGTAGAAGTGCACAAACAAAGCATTCTCCTTCTGATTTCTTCTTCTTTCATGTGCTGGTACCAAATGTTGTTTCCTACATGTGCTGTGCTATCTAGGTAGTCGTTCAGTTCACTGTTATCTTCATGCAGGCTTCTCTTGATTCTTAGTGTCTTCCTGTAGTTCGCTATAACTACATCTCTAAACGTGTCTGTGTGGCTTTTCCTTGCTGGGGGATTCTCGGGCATTCTGGTTGATGGAGCAGGTTTCCTTCTCTGCATCGATGTGGTAGGTGGAGGTTTTGCAATTCTCTCCTTCTCTTCTTGCATCCTTTTCGTGTCCCTCTATAAGTGTCTTTATTAGCCACCAGCCTGTCACCGGCCCCGTGTATGGCTGCATCATGGGCCTGGTACTTGTTCCTTGTGCTGGAACTTTTGTGATTGTCAGTACAATCTCTGCGGGTTTATTTTTCAGTTCCTCATGTAGTTTCTTCACTCTAGCTATGAACGGGAATAAATGATCTATCAACATTTGTGTCCTTGCAGTGAATCCCCTCGTAGCCGCTTCTGATTTCTCAAGGGCTTTTGCTATGTCTGCATTAGTCGCCCTTCCATTAGATTCCTTTCGGTCTCTCTCCTTGTTTTCTGGGGCTGATTGTTCGGTAGGCAGTCTTGTGCTCTCTGCTGCCTTTACTTGAGGTTCTGCAGCCACTGACACATGCCCTAGTTTGTGTGCATTCGGTGTATGGGTACGTGTAGTAGTTAGTGCTATGTTTTCATTTATTCCGTGCTGACCCTGTCTCCAGCTTTTCTCTTCTTTCGTTACCTTACGTGTGTGTGTATATTACTGCTAATTACATTCAATTTTAGTTCATTTACCTTACCATCAGATTTTCTTGGGACTGGAATGACTATATAGGGTCTGGGTGCCTTTGTGGGACTCATGCGTACATCATCAGATGGATGCACTGCAATTGGACTGTTTCGTGCACCAATAATGAATGCAGTTCTGATTGTTAATAACAGAAAGAGAATGATAATCACCATACATATACAAATAATTGCGCGGTATGAAAGGTGGCAGCATTTCCTTCCAGTGAAGCAGGGGCGCCCCTCTGTTGGTGGGATGACCAGGTTACTGTTCTGGACCCCATTTCAATCATCACAACAGGTCAATGTTTATTCTTTTTTTCCCCAATTCACTTGTTCTCCAACAGTTTGTATCATAAAGTGTCTGGTGCTTCACAAGTGTCCCACCTCTTGTGGATGACGATTGTCTCTTGATACACAATTCAGTATCCTTGCTAGACTAACACTTAGATAAGTCACTTTTACTGTATATATCCAAAATATGTAAGCTCCCAGTCCACCCCCCCCGAATCTGCTTCGCTCCTGAGGACATGCTAGAACCTGTGCAATGCGAAAAAATAAAGAACATGGAAAAATCAAAAATCAAAATAAAAAAGGTGAAGTTCTTGCCTCTGCTCCCTCGATCTGTCCCTCGGCGGAAGGTTTCACTGGAATCTCCTCAAACACTCTCTTTGAAAGATGGACAGCTCCACTTGCAGCATGATTCCGTGGAGGAGCGTTCCCATCTGTACGACGTTAGCTAGATCTCTGATGAAAGTGAGGACGTCAACCTCAAAAGGTCTCCCCACCATTTCCGGAAAGTCAGTGACTAGGCGAAACAGGACGTTGTGTGCCAGTCGGCTGTCCTCGGGTGACAGGGACATTTGTCTTGCTTTGTTGGATTCAAACAGATCGTCATCAGTGACTTCAGTCACTCGATACCCTTCTTCAATGGCGATAATCGAACACGATTGTCTGCCTTCATCATCGTAGCATTCAACTAATGCTATCCTACCTCGCACTGCTGCAGCATGTATCATCAAGGGAAATATTTGTCCCTCCTCTTCATGCATTGGTATTCTCGGCCTGAATAGAAATTCGTCAGGGGTTCTCCTGACCTTGTCTGCAAGGCCTGGTAATCCTGCCATAAGTACACGTATGCCATATGCAAAAACCTTAGGTTCCAGTGGTATAGCTCTCAAGGCTCTTTGCCCTGAATAGGCCCTGATCATATCGCACACATTCGAATAATGCATTCCCGGAGTAGAGCATACTATGCCCTCCTCTGTAAACAAAATGGTCATATTCAATTTTGTCATTAAATCTCGACCCAGAATCGTTACTGGGGTCTGACGCGAATACAACAAAGGTACATTCATTTCGCATTCCCCTATGGAGACTGGGAGTGCGTCTGTAAAGGGAACTCGACTGTGAGCTCCTGTAAAATTCTGAGTATCTATAGCCTCGCCGGACAAGGAAAACTTGCCTTCTCGTATGCACAGGAGTGTTGCCCCCGTGTCAACTAAGAAGGAATATTCTTTACCCCCTATGGCGACATTCACCCTAGGTTCCCTATTAGGGTCTGGTGTCACTGATAGGATAGAGCACATCAGGGTTCCTAGTGAGCTGTCCTAGTTCATATATAAGTTCGGTCCACTGTACACTTGTGGATTCTCTCCATTTCCAGGGTTGCCTCCCCTTCCGGAGTTTGTGCCCTAAGACATTTGCGGTGGTGCCTGTTGGAATTGCCCTTGCGGCAAGTTCCCCATGCTCAGGGGTTGAACCTTCTGCTGTGCACCGTGTTGCATGCCTGGTGCTTGCTGCTGCATTGTTTGATTCTGTGCACCGCCCTGTTGGGAGATTGCAGGCGGATTCACTGTGCCTGCTCCCATTCCTTGGCTATTTTGCCATGAGCATAGGCTTCTGCACGAGCGCACCAGATGCCCCGTCATTCCACACAGTCAACACACCGGCGGTGGTTGGGCTATTTGTCAGTTCACAATATCTGTATTGCCCATTTGCACGTTTTGAAACCCTTCTTGATTCCCTTGGAAACCTCCGTGATTACTCTGCCATCCTCTTCCTCTAAATCCCCTTCCCCTTGAGTATTGTCCTATGATACCCTGGGTGTTCTGCTGTGGGATAGCCACCTGTTGTGCGTTCTGTTCAGCTGGGCTAGTTAGCATGGCTCCTTCAAGAGCGTACTTGGATAATTTCTTTTGCACTAGCATTGCTTTCTCACCTTTTCAAGTTACCTCCTTTTTCCGATTCTTTTCTTGCAACAATCTACAGTAATGTGCAATAGTTAGCTGTAGTTCAGCCCAAGGTTTGGCCTCAACTCCTACCAATTTCCTGAGTTGTTTCTGCACTGGTTCTGGCAATCCTTGGCATAAAATGTGATTATACACAGGTATGGATTTTGTCCACGATTCATGCGTTCCGAGCACCCACGCATCTTGGAAATTCTGGATATAAATTAACGGATCTTCTGACTCCTTCAATTTGAGAGTCATTATAGCTCCCATATCGGAAGTGTCTGGGTAAAGCACTCGTAGCGCTTTCTATACTGCTGCTCTACAATTGTTGAATGGTGATCCGTCGTGAGCAGTGTTAATTATGGTAACACCAGGGTACCCAGCCCGTGCCTATACATCATCTGCTCTCTCACCGAGTATGGCAATCAGGAGACCTTTAATGTCCCCTATAGCTAACGTGACACCCCCTGTCATCTTTTCTAACTTGTGGATCCACTTCCCGGCTCCCGATCTCAGCATTGGAAGCATATTCTTTAGGTTTTTTCAATCCATGTGTGGCCATGGAATATATTCTGGCCTTGCTCCCCCCTTTTATGGCAACGGAAATTGGAATGCGCAGTCTTCTTTCTCTTCCCCCATAGCTCTTCTGTCTATTGCTGGGGTAACATCCCCACATCGCCGTCTGCCTTGCAACGTCCTCAACCTGTCCACATAGGCGGGCGCCGGCACCGCCCTCTGACCATGGGGTGTTCCTTCGTGTCAGTCAGACTGTGATGTAGATTCTGATGCCCTTGGTGTGGACTCGCTAGTGTCTGACCATCTCACTCCCTTGTCCCTTGGGAGCCGCTTTTCGCGCCGTCTCCCTTCTTCATTTGTCTCGCATTCCATTGACATTGATTGTTCCCAATTTACGCAACTCCTTGCATCATCATCGTTCTTACTGATTTCTAGCCTATCCAGGGACAGTCTCCTGCTCAGGGAATACAGGGTGACATCCTCAGTGTCATACAGCTGAGTGCTTTCCAAGTGCTCGTCTTCCCCTTGGGATATTGGTTCTAACCCCATTTCATCATATATTTTATCGATCGTTTCCCCGATGCTTCTGGTGTGAAGTCATCCTCAATATTCGTCCTACTGACTTACTTCCCTCGGTTTCTGTTTCAGGCGGGGCAGGTGGCGCGGTAGGCATCTCACCCCCCTCCGTGCATACATTTAATATCCAGTCTGCAGACTGGATATTAATTAAATGCAGGTGGCTCTTCATCCTTCGACTGTTTGAACATTTTCCAAAGTTCTAGAACAGCAAGGCATTTCTCTAGTTTCTTGCCTGTATATGTGGCATGCAAATAAGTCATCATATGTTGTAAAACAGCATTAGATAAGGACCCGTTCTGTGGCCACGGCATGAACATCTTGTGGGCGGTACCCTTAACCCACTCTGTACTGTATTTATTAAGCTTGGGTGCATGTTTAGGCAATTGTTCACATAAGTGTGCTAGCGGAATAACATCTTCCATGCTTAAATCTCTTCTAGCAATACTTTCATGCAACTTCACCACACCCAACAATATGAGCGAGCACCCCAAATATCGCAAGCTCCAATCCAATCTTTTCCCGCCAAATTTAATATCACCAATTTACTCAAGAACATCAATTCATGTGCGATTCCCTCTCAACTATAGAATCGCGTAAAATCCCTTGATCAATTTCAAACAACAAGGAGACAAATTTCCTTACATGTGACACATCAACAGAACATTCATGACAAACATTAAACAGACTAGACAGACACCAGCTGGACACAGATATCTCTGCCTTCTAATCAATACCCCGACATGGAGTTTAAACAAACTCCTTTTACGATGTCTTTAATCGTCGTAGTAGCCTAATCTTTCCCTATTATGTGGGACTATGAGTTCACGTTTCTTCTGACCGCTATATTAAAGTGCAGGAACAAGGCGTATCCCTTACCTCGGGTGTCCTCCCCGGTATCCTCTCTCTTTATCTCAGGTGTCCTCCCCGGTATCCTCTCTCTTTATCTCGGGTGTCCTCCCCGGTATCCTCTCTCTTTATTCAGTTATTCTCGAGTCATTATTCCCCTATATATATACAGTCTTCTCCAGAGACGTCTTTATGGGAGGGCAACAGGGGCACTTTCCCCGGGCCCCCACCTTGGAGGGGGCCCCAAGAAAGAGTCTTATTAAAAAAAAAGTCTGTTTCCCTAAGTCGACAAAATTAAGTATCCCACATCGAGATTTTCTATGGTGTGCTGCTAAGGCTAAACCTATTTTCTGTCTGTTGTTGACAAGTACATTTTGTTCAGATCTTTTCATTCTGTGTTTGTGCCCTCCCTGACTTATACGTGTAGAAATGAATAAAACAGACACTCCCTGGACAGGGAATAAGGCACAAAAGAGCAGGCTGCGAGAGTTCAAGGAAACATTTATCTAGATCTCTGAGAGCGCTCTGAACACATCAAAGTTACACCATATTATATAGTACATTGGCATATTTAACACATGATGCTACGTTGGACCCGGATTGGTCAGCCAGGGTGGTGTCTTAGGTGTGGGCATCATCTCTTCCTCCGGGTTGGTTGCTTACTTGGCGGGAGGATTGACATCAGACATCTGTACTCCGGATGGGTGAAGGTCAGGTCGCAGTGAAACATGGTGGTCACTATCTAAGCTAAGAAAATACATTCTAAATAATGCATGCACTAAATAATGGCTGATCAAAAGACACTCAGTAGTTTATCATGTCACTATACAAATCACACAGGTATCTATAACATCTGTGACATTTGGGTTATACGGATCACAGGTTTACGAGTCTTGACCACTATAATACTGTCATTGAACTGTAGGGTTAGTCTCACAAGAATCTCAGGTATGTGGCATTTGTTAGTATTGGGCACAATATACTGCAGCAGGAGTCTAATGTTAGTTGGGGGTCTGTTGGGTGGGCTTCATAGAATGGTCAGCGGTCTGGCACATGAAAGAGATAACTTGCCGGGACACAGAGTTAGAATGGCAATAATTTTCAACTGGCGAGGGTGAGAGGGCAAGGACACTTTTGTGGAGATGGACGAGCTATGAGCTTGGCTCATGCTGGTTCACATGCAGGACAGTGATCTCAGAGGAAAAGAGATGTGTTACATTTATTATTTGTTGCAAGCATCTCCGGCTTCAGTGTGAGAACGGAGCTGCAGAGTTTTCCAGTCAGAGTGGGAACAAGGGTGGGGGCCATGTGCTCCGAGCTGCTGCAGCGGGGAAAAGGGAGAGAGGCATTTTGTACTATCGCAGTGAGGCTTGGTCACCAATATGGAGTCAAAAGGTACAAAAAATGGATGCCCGTGTCCTGCTCGGTGGTCCCATCTACACGAATGTAACCCAAAGTTAACATCGCGTAAGGGCAAGGGGCGTACCCACCACAAGAGGCACTTGGTCCGAAGTTTGTACTGAGAAGTGGTGGCAGAGAGGGGCCCATTGGCCCCTCGCTCCCACACATTCCCCCCTTTTGTTACATCTAAAGTAACAAATACTTTTACTTTTTATTCTTTTCATTCTCCCTTCGGTAGTACTCAGCCTCCGCCACAGCCTCGTCCCATGCAGGGGTGCCTTTTATTGGCATCCACGCTCTGCATACATTTCTTAAGCTATTTCCTCTTATGGCATATTCGTCTGGTGTACAAATTAAGTAAATTCCTCCATCCCCAACTACATCCACCCATACGTCTTGGTACCATTGCACCTCCCTTGGTTCTTTTATCGTTGTATGGTGCAAATTATCAACTATATCCCCATATTGCCTGTAAATTGCTGTCATCCTGTATTGTGGTGTAGTGTACTCCCCTGTTTGTATTTGTGCATCTATCATGGTAGCTACCGTTGTCTGTCGGCCCATTGTTACCATCATCATAGCTGAGGTTGGCATGCTTTTCTCACAACACCGTAGTCCCAGTTGGCACACACAAAAGAACAGGAGCACAAAGACGATGATGGGGACCAGTATTTTCATTGCCACATTTACCCATGATGGTATCCAACTGAACAAATTGTCGAACCACGTGCTTTCTTCTGCACCTCCTTCTGTTCTCATCCTTTCCCCTAGATTGTGTACTGCTGTTATCACATGTGAGAGTGTCTTCAGTTGGCACGAATGTGCAACACGCCCCCCCAATTTTTCGGCAAACACCACCGTCCATCGCTGTGAGGAGATCTAGGACATATCTGTTTTGCATTGTCATTAGGCGCAGTGCGCGGAGCTCTATTTTTTATCACGTTGAACCCCTCTTTAGTGTTGTTAGCCAGTTGGATGAGCTCCCAGTGCACTATCTGCAACCATTTGGCGTTCGTTTGTGCTTGCAGTCCCGGGACAAGAAGTGAGGCGAAGAATGTCTCTGCTGATGAAAAGAGCTTGTATTTCTGTGGGATCTCAGCAAGGAGTTTTGATGATTCGGATGAGATGTAATTGGAGGATCTTTTACTTCATGTCAATCTTTTCTTAAGTTCATATTCTGACAATAGTTCATACGCTGGAGCTTCTGCTATTATTAGTTGGGGCGCTGTCGATGGTTCAGCCGATTGCACTGCTGCCGATATGCCAGCCGATTGCCCTGCTGACCCTTGGATATGGCTCTGTGGTATTACCATCAGGGCTGTGTGGAGGGTGGCTAGAGCACAAGTTCCTTTCCACGATGCGGGGAGGTGCAGGTAAGCTTGTTTGCCGCAAATCCAGTACATATCCATCAGTGCAGCGGTGCCTTTCTTCATGTCAGGTAGTATGACCGTCTTGTTACATTTCCTTGTCTCTCCCATGTTCACTCTTCCCTCCCCGTGGAAACACAGTTCATGTCGCACCTCTTTCTGTATATTGATAGGCTTTTCTAATGCTGTGACCCACGTTAGCTTTGTGACATGTCGTGACCAGATGGGGTCACATGCCTCCTTTATCCATTGGAAAGTATCATTGGATAGGCCTCAAAGTGCTTCTGCTTTGCATTCGATAGTTTCTTTGTGCCACTTATTTTCTGCACATCGCGTCCCCTTGATGACAAGAAATGGTTCCTTGAGGCAAATTACTCCTTGGCGTCTGCTTGTGCACGTTCTCTCATTTTCCAGTTTTTTCAATGTGATGGTGTGCACTTGGAACGTGCTTTTTATTCTGCATAAAACCAGATGAATTAAACATTGGGCCTCAGACATGGGCACTTCCTGAGGTACTAACATTTTCGGTGCTCCTGATGCGTGCGGGATGAGTGAACAGACGTAGCAACTTTCATTTGTTGCTTGCTTCACCGTGGCACTCATGTCGGAATACCATTTATTTGATTGATCAGGGTGACGGAGATCTTCTATTTCGTCTAACTCCAGGTTATGATAAATGTCGTATCTTTTCACTCCCGCCCCCCTTTTTCTCCTCCTTTTCCCTTCCTTGTCATTGTTTTTCACCTTTTTGTAATGCATTGGAAACATGCCAGCCCAGGCTGTATCATTGTTATTAAATATGACATGTGTTTCTTCATCAGTAACAGTAATGTCGTGTGAGGAAGGGTGTGTGGTTGTCTGTGAATGTGTACTGGTGTTAGTTAAATCATTTGGCCAATAATAATCTCCATCATATTCATTAAATTCATAAGCATCACTCATATTTATGTTCAGACGTAACAATGATACATTTGTTGATCCTACAGTGGCGTGTTCTGAAGGTCGCATCATGTCTGTATTGTTCATGTTAATCTCATGTGATTCTTTCCACATAGTCTTCACCCCAGTCCATATCAAGTGCAACCCTTCTCGTATCGTGTTAGCCCCGCTTTCTCCCCTGTGCATGTCATTAACCAAAGATAAAAGGGTATAATACCAAGCCATGAAAAACAAAATTACTGACATCAAAACTGCAGCACATTTCAAAACACATTCAACGTTACTGAACCTTTTAGCTCTAATGGCGCCCCTATCACTATCTAGCATTAATTGGTTCTCCGCGATTGTAGTTCGTTGGGCCATTTGTCACCTGGAGGGGCGATATACATTTGTTAAGTCACCACAATATATACATGTATTTACATTTTTTGTTCAACTTCATGTTTAATCATTATTTTTAGTCATGTTTGTTCATTTGCTCTATTACACATTTACTTTTGCTATGGAGGGAAGGAGAGTAAAACAGTGATGGAGAAAAGCGTGGAACAATAATGGAAACGAAGGTGGGGGATAGAGAAAGTTGAGGTGTATGGAGAGGATATCGATCAATCAAAAAGGAAAGAAGGAAAACATAGAAAAGAAGGAGAAGATAAGTCGTGCAGAACAAAATACATATCATAACTTTTATCCCTGCATGTTATCTTTACTGACAATTTGGTTATCCTTTTTCAACCTCATTTATGGTACCAGTGGCACCATCTTGCTCCTCTTGGGGGATTGTACTATCGTGTGCCATCCTCACGTCTGATAAGTGCACCCAATACTTCAATCCTTTCACCTTCACCACAGAAGGTGTACTATAGATGACCTCGTAAGGGCCATGAAACCTGGGTGAATTCCACCTCATTACAAAGCTGCGGATGTACACGTGTGCTCCTGGCATCAGTTGCCTGCTGGAACTGTCTGTGGCCGGTGTGGTGGTATCAGTCGCCACATTTTCAGTAAAAGGCGGTGCTATTTGTCGCGCTATGCTGCGTACTGCGCGTGTTAACTGGGTCAGGTATTCCTTGAACTCTTCCCCCAGCACTGTGGCAGCCCTGTGTGCATCCGATGCTCTTCTAATCAGGGACACTGGAGTGTGTATTTGCCTCCCAGTTACAATTTCGTGGGTGCTCAGATGGTGGTCTTAACATGGTTGCGTCCTGAGTTGGAACAGTGCCAGGGGCAAGCAATACACCCAGTTCTTCTTCAGTGTGTTACACAACTTTGATAACTTACTCTTCAGCAATCCGTTGATCTTTTCCACCATTCCATTCGCCATCGGATGATAAATTGAGCATAGTTTGTGTTTTACCCCCAAGAGTGATGTCACTTCCTTAAAGAGGTCATTCACGAAGTGCGTACCGTTGTCTGATCTTATCACATCGCATATTCCCCATCGGGAAAACACTTCCCAAACAAGGAATTTGGCCGCACACTTCGCGTCTGGGTTGGGACATGGACCCGCTTCCACCCATCTTGAAATGGGGCACACCACCACAATCAAATATCTTGCTCCATTACACCGCTCTCCCATATCAGCATAGTCTATATGGAGCTCTCTAAATGGTCCTGTTGGTCGGGGCAGGGTACCGCGCAATGTTCTCAATGTCATTCCGGAATTATATGTTTGGCATGTTATGCATTCCACAATGAATTTTGACTGGTACTCTTGCAAATTGGGGACGAACCAGTGTTCCTGGATGTCTGCGGCAATGTGTTGTTTTACTACATGGCCGGGGAAATGCAGCTGTTGGAATGCTATTTCTAGTAACTCTATGGGCATTACAACCTTTCCTGTTGTCTCCTGTCTCCAAATGAGATCTGTGGATGATTGTTTACATCCCCGTTTGCTCCACAGTTCTTGCTCCTCTTGTGGTACTCTTCTTTGTAATTCTATTATCTGCGCTATTGGGGTATTACTGTAGGCTTCTAGTGGGTCTGTGGTGGTTGCTTTTACAATGCATTCGAGTGTTGGTGTAAATTGAAATACGAGGCCTTCTTTGCTGCTGCGTCAGCTGCCGCGTTTCCCAATGAGATTGCATCTGAATTGTTGGTATGGGTTTGGCATTTCACCACTGCCACTACCAATGGTAATGCTAATGCGTCTATTAACTCATTCAACAATGTCGCATGCTGTACTGGAGAACTGTCTGACATCCTGAATCCCCGTCTACGCCACCGTGACAACCCAGAGTGCACTGTGGTAGTTGCATATGCTGAGTCTGAGTATATTGTCACCGCACAGCCCTTGGCTGTGTGCAGTGCTTCGATCAGGGCAGTTAGTTCGGATGCCTGTGCTGAGTAATGGGATGGGAGGCACTTTTGCACAATTGTCTCATAGTCATCTTCCTCCATGCGCACTACCGCCATCCCTACGTGTTTTTCCCCTGTTTCGGGGTTTATTGATGCTGACCCATCTATGAAATATATTTCTCCCTCCTGTAGTGCATTTTCACTTGCTTTTGGGATGTCATCACCTTCCCCCTCATATGTGGCACAATCGTGTTCATGTATGTCCTCTGTCGTGCATGGCTCTGTAATGAATGTTGCTGGGTTTACTGTTGTGCACCTTACAACGTGTACGTTGGGGCTCGAAATTATCATTTCATATGCTGTTGCTCTCTGTGTTGTTAGCGTTGATTTTTATCGCTCAGGGATGGCGAATAGGGAATGCTCCGCATATAGCGTTACTGAACATCCCATGACAATGGTGGCGCTCTTTTCAATTGCGAAGGCTGCAGCTGCGAGAGCCTGTTCGCACGCGAAATGGCCTTGCATTACTGGATCTAGTGTCCCACTGTAATAAGCCAATGGTTTGTGACCTAGTGATGTTTTCTGTGTCAGTACTGCCGTCATCAATGTCCCATTACATTGCGAAAACAAGAAAAATTCCCTCTCATAAATTTGTGAGAACTGGGGCATCAGCAATGATGTCTTTTAATTTAAAATACTGTGTCATCATTTCATGCGTCCATTTTATTGCAGCTCTATTTTTCTGTGCCTCTTTTAACGCTTGTAGTAAGGGGCGTGTGTATGCCGCGTAATCAAGGATCCATGCTCGGCAATAGTTACAAATGCCAAGAAACTTTTGCATGTCTTTCACAGTTTTTGGGATTATTATGTTGCATATAGCAGCTGCTCTGTCTGGGAGTATTCGCTTCCCATCTTTTTATATTAGCTGTCCGAGGTATATAACCTTGGCGAGACAGTATTGCCATTTTCCTTTGTCCACCTTGTATCCCTTGGTAGCCAACACATTCAGTAGTGCTATCGAGTCTTCTCTGCACTTTTCTTCTGTATGGCTGCAGACGAGTAAATCGTCTACGTATTGGATGATGGTACTCTCTACATCTATGTTTCCAATGTCCTCACGTAACACCCTGTTAAAAATGCTGAGGCTTTCGCAATACCCTTGTGGGAGTCTGCGATGTTCATACCTGTTATTCCCTAATGTGAATGCTGTCAGGTATTGGGATCCTGGGTCAAGTGGTATGGAGAAGAAAGCATTTTTCAAATCAATTACAGTAAAACATGTTGATTCTTTTGGTACGCTGCACAATATTGATGCCGAGTTAGGCACTAATGGGAACTCTTTTTGAATGATGTCATTAAGTGGGCGGAGATCCTGGATTATCCTCCACGCCCCTCCTTTTGCTTTTTTGATCGGGAAAATCACTGTATTACATGGGGAGTTTGATGGCACTATGATGCCTTGTTTTAGGAGTGCATTTATGCTTTCCCTAATTCCCTCCTCTGCTTCTCTCGATATGGGATATTGCTTTACCTTCGGCGGTATTGCACCTGGCTTGAGTTTTATTTTTATTGGTGTCACCTCATGCAGTAACCCTACATCGTGGGGCCTTGTGGTCCAAATTTCAGGTGCTACCTTTGCCATGTCCTCCTCAAATATAGTCAGTGGGGCATTAACGCTAGCCATGAGTGGGTTGTGTACCTCTCTGTACTGGATCATAATGTCACATGGTATACTTATTTCCATTATTATTTCTCCGTCGTTTTCACCATCAGTAAATAATTCCTCATCTGTTATGTCTCGTAGCATTATGTTTGGGTCTATGCATAACACAGTTCTCCACTCGCACCCATGCGCGTCCAGTCATATGACCACAATACGTCTGCTTGATACTTGAACTGCCTCAATGTCTGTGGACATTATCGTGCATGGCACGACGTCTGTGTGTGCAATTGGGCGGAATATGAAATCTGATGGTGTTCTCCATTCTTTTCTCGTTATCTCTGGCACCGCACGTGCTAATACCTTGATGCCATAAATAAACATACTTATATCAATGGGTATTCCTCGCACCACAACTTCGTTCATTACTGTGCTGATCATCAACATAGCTCGTACCGGGCACACTCCTGGGGTTGAACACACTATTCCTCGTTCTGTAAACGAGATGGTCATATTTAATTTGCTTAACAAATCTCTCCCCAAAAGATTGATTGGCGCGTCTTTGTGGTACAGTAAGGGTGCGCGCATGGTTTTTCCCCCCACCGTTATATCAAAATAGCCCCAGAGAACCCCTGCGTCTCTAAATTCCTGCCTGAGAGCGGAAACCGCCCTTCCATAAGACATGATTTCTACGCTCCTGACTCTACCATAAAGATAAACTGCTTATTTCCTATCTCTGCCCCCACTAATGATTCCTCTTCTGCACGTAGGGGGGTAGATAGGACTGGACATGCAAGTGTTTCCTGTGGGCTGTCCTAATCTGAATGTCTTTCTTGCCCTGGCACTGAAAAGACATTGTCTCCAACCACTGTTACGCCACGGTATGGTGCGGGCGCACCGTTTGCCGCTGTCGCAAAACAATTGCTGTTTGCGTTTCCTATCGCGTTTTGTCTTGCCATAGGTTGTGGCGGTGGTTGCTGTCCTTGCTGCATCTGAGGTTCGTTATAGCATTGGTCCTGCTGTCTCCCTCCTCCCATCGGTAGTCGATAGGGGCTAGCTGGGTGTGGGCACCCCCAACCTTGTTCGTTCTCCATGGGCTGTTGCCCCTGGAAATACCCTGAAGGCCGCATTCTACAATCTCTGGAATAGTGTCCCCATCTCCCACAATTCCAGCATGACCCCTGTGGTCCGCCTCTCCTTGACCACCAAATCCTCTATTCCCCATACCTCCAAACCCGCTCTCTGGCCACGGTACCCACCTCTTTCTCTTGCTGGTCTTTCTTGCCACTGTTGTCCACCGTACTGCTCTTCTCCGTTCCACGGTCCTTGTCCTCCGGTTGCCCGCAGTGCCGCTATTGTGACTGGTCTATTTCCCGCTCCTTCATCCCCCTTGTTTTCTCTGTCTGTGGCTACGCTGGCATTGATGGCGGCGACCTTCACTAATTTGTTCTGTACCAGCTTCGCCTCGTCTGCCAGCCTTTTTCGAGCTATCTCTTTTTCTCTCCCTTTGATCCTCCTGCAGTGGTGCACAATTATGCTCTGTATTTCAGGCCAGCCCTTGGCTTCTATCCCAGCTATTTTGTCCAATGCCTTCTGCACCTCCTTTAGGAGCCCCTTTTTGATGATAAAATAGAACAAGGCGCTGGATTGGTTCCAAGCCGTGCCAGTTTCGCTTCTCCATAAATCCTGCACCCGCAGTATGAATTGCGTAGGATCCTCGTTCTCCTCCATTGTACACTGCATCACTAAATGTAAATCTGTAATATCAGGAAACGTGTGCCGCAATACATCCCATACCTGTGCTTGAACGTTATTGAACGCTGATCCATCGTGGCGGTCACAACACATCGTTACTCCGGGGAATCCGGCCTTTTCCCACACTGTGTCTGCTTGGTCACCAATTGCTGACACTAATAAACTTTTCACATCCCCTATTGCGAGAGGCACTCCTGCTGTGTTTTTCTCAAAGGCGTGTATCCATTTCCCAGCCCCTCCCGATAGTGGGGGGAGGACCTTTAGCAAGTTGTTTTTATCCATTTGAGCCCATGGAATGTAGTGTGGCCTAGCTGCTCCTTTATGTATCAATGGCATTTGTAATTTGTGTTTATTTCCTACCTTACTTACCGCACCTTTCTTTATTTTACTTATCATCATATTTCCCCCTCACTGTCTTAGTCTACCCTGCCACAGTGGTGGCGATGGTGTATCTGGGTAACGGCGGTTTGGCAGTGGGGACCCGGCCTCGGCAGCTGCCTCTTCATATTTGTCTAAGTCACTCCACACCTCTTCTATTTCTGATTCTTGCTCATTGTTTCCTTCACATCCTTCCCCTCTCTCACTTTCTGTGGTGGCTGGGCGTATAATCCTCACAGGTTTTTCATTTAGATGAAACAGGAACTCCCCTGACCGCCACTCTTTCTCTTGCCCTTGTGGTATGCGTGTTCCTTGTGATGATACTGATCGCGCTGGCTCTGAGATTGCTTGCGCCACTCCCCCTGCTGTGCTCAATGTTGGCGTTAGATCCGCCATAGATAATGGTGGCACCTCTCCTCCCCCTGGCAGCATTTGGCCCATATTGCACAATGCTCTTAGCCGCGTTATTTCCAACCGTGCATGCGCTAGCTGGCGGTCTAATTCTCCAATTAAGTGTGTCAAATTCACAGGGGGTGCGCTTGTTGGGCCATACAAACCTCCTTTATCATAGGGTGGTGGTGCCGTGGTGACTGCTCCGGTTGAGGGTGCGGGGGTGGGACATGCTGGTATGTACAGGGGCTCACTGTATCCTACTGCAGGCCTTGACATTAAAGGATATATTTTTGTTGTATCGCCTTCAGCTGTAATGGTTGTGCACTCGCCCTGTGGCGTTCCGCTTACCTCTTCCTGCGTTTTCTGGGTTTTGTTTGCTCTTTTTTTTCTGTACTTGCCCTTCAACTTCTCTTTCCCTCTAATCACTTCTCCACTTGCCTTTCGTTCCTTCTAGCTGAACAATATACCCTGAATCTTTTCAATTACTTATAGGTGGTCTGCACACATATGTATCAAGATAGATATATGAATCACTTTTCAACGTTAACCTTATGGTTGTTGCATGTTCAAATTCAACAGTTCATTTTTGCATATTTTGCCACTTTAACCACAAATTAATCACAGTACTTGGATATCCTTGACAAAAATGGACAGAACCCAAAAGACATATAACACATATCATGCACATGCACTACCTGCGCGCTTTTTCTTCCCGTCTGTCCTTTTACCACCCCTTCCCCGTTTCGCCTACTCTTCTCATTCACTCCCCACCTCTTACACCCTTTAACTCTTTTCCAAGAATCCTTTTGTACCCAGAAAAATAATGTCCTAAATAACTACTCCGAGTCTACTCAATATACGAGACTCCTACTGTTTTCTCTGTATCTTCACTTATTTGTTTTGCACTGGACGAGACAATGCTACGCGGCGCCGCCTTCTACCCCGTTCGGGCTAGGATACCACTTCTCTTTTTTCTCTTCACTTCTTACAAAACCTAATGGCCATATAAAGGACAGATCAGAAAAGCCTCATCATCACTCACACAGGCCCTACTCTTCCCTATAACCCATTACCACCTGTCCCCCATATTTCCCCCTTACCTTTCCTTCGTAACCTTCTCAACCGACACTCACGTGTTCAGTCAGGTGACTCGAGGGTCGCCGCTCGCAGTCCGACCCCAGTCAGGCTCACACCCCAACCAATCCATGGTCCGCCTCGGCGAGCAGCTTTTCAGTTGGGTATTCATCAACCGGGAACCCTTGACCCTTCTTCGTAGTGCGCACAGGCTGATCGGCCGCGGAGGCGATGGTTTTGCTGGGGGGAATCCCGGATATCGCCGCACGGTGCCGGCCTCGAGGCACCTCTCCGATCACGTCGCAGGGGGTCACCAAATGTTTGTGCCCTCCCTGACTTATACGTGTAGAAATGAATAAAACAGACACTCCCTGGACAGGGAATAAGGCACAAAAGAGCAGGCTGCGAGAGTTCAAGGAAAAATGTATCTAGATCTCTGAGAGCGCTCTGAACACATCAAAGTTACACCATATTATATAGTACATTGGCATATTTAACACATGATGCTACGTTGGACCCGGATTGGTCAGCCAGGGTGGTGTCTTAGGTGTGGGCATCATCTTTTCCTCTGGGTTGGTTGCTTACTTGGCGGGAGGATTGACATCAGACATCTGAACTCCGGATGGGTGAAGGTCAGGTCGCTGTGAAACATGGTGGTCACTATCTAAGCTAAGAAAATACATTCTAAATAATGCATGCACTAAATTATGGCTGATCAAAAGACACTCAGTAGTTTATCATGTCACTATACAATTCACACAGGTATCTATAACATCTGTGACGTTTGGGTTATACGGATCACAGGTTTACGAGTCTTGACCACTATAATACTGTCATTGAACTGTAGGGTTAGTCTCACAAGAATCTCAGGTATGTGGCACTTGTTAGTATTGGGCACGATATACTGCAGCAGGGGTCTAATGTTAGTTGGGGGTCTGTTGGGTGGGCTTCATAGCATGGTCAGCGGTCTGGCACATGAAAGAGATAACTTGCCGGGACACAGGGTTAGAATGGCAATAAGTTTCAACTGGTGAGAGTGAGAGGGCAAGGACACTTTTGTGGAGATGGACGAGCTATGAGCTTGGCTCATGCTGGTTCACATGCAGGACAGTGATCTCAGAGGAAAAGAGATGTGTTACATTTATTATTTGTTGCAAGCATCTCCGGCTTCAGTGTGACAATGGAGCTGCAGAGTTTTCCAGTCAGAGTGGGAACAAGGGAGGGGGCCATGTGCTCCGAGCTGCTGCGGCGGGGAAAAGGGAGAGAGGCATTTTGTACTATCGCAGTGAGGCCTGGTCACCAAGATCAAGTCGAAAGGGGGTACAAAAAATGGACGCCCCGTGTCCTGCTCGGTGGTCCCATCTACGCGAATGTAACCCAAAGTTAACATCGTGTAAGGGCGAGGGGCGTACCCACCACTGGAGGCACTTGGTCTGAGTTTTGTTCTGAGAAGTGGTGGCAGAGAGGGGCCCATTGGCCCCTCGCTCCCACACACCTGTAATGCTATGTTCACTGTGGTATACATAGTTTGTGTGGCACAACAACTGTAGCATTCTCACCTTCCTTTGGGTATTATATTGATCATGTGCAATAGCCAAAGTTGAAGTACATATTGATACAGTTGAGTGTCCCGATGGTTCAGAGGATAGCTCAGTGTGTTAAGCACTCATTGCAGAGATATGCGTTCACATGCAAGATTACAATACCAAATTCCAGCAAGGCCGACTCAGCGTTTCCAATGTATGAAGTTGTTAAGCCTGTATGTAAATGTACATTGTTCTATAGCACCCCAGGTGTTATCATCACCAATGTACCTGCACTAGATAGTGGTTGCTATTAAAACTAACATACCATCCATATGGTGATGGTCTAGAAATTGGTTTATTTAGATGGGGAGTTGTAAAACCTAGGCAGGTATCTCCAATGATGACAATAAATTAAGTTGTTAGAGGTGTTTAAGTATCCAAATTCCAGACTGTGGAACCAAAGCATTCATGCTTGGATCCTGGCTTTGCCAGCAGACGATACATTGATCCTGGACAAAGCTGATATCACTGACAGTACTGTACTGCCTTCTATGAAAAGGTTTTCTTCTCACATACTGGTGGCATTGTTTGGCCTATTACATTATCTTTCCTATCATGTTGGACATGTGAGTGGAAAGAGTTCTAGACAGAAGAGAGCAGACCAGATAGTGCAGGCTTCTTACCAGCATATTTTAAGGTTTGCTTATGTGACAACAAAACAGTTTTTCTGCATATTTTTAAATACCATTGCACAAGCCCATGTTTGGGGTGTATTTAAAGCTTTACAATACAAAAGAGAAACCTATTTGAAATCTTCTAAGATCACATCAATTAGTATGCTGGTATGTATATACTTCCCATGATGATGGAGACAATGAAGCTAGAATCATTCCCATTTTGAATAATATGTTTCTATAACGTTTTGTTTTTTAAATGTTTATATTGGGTTATGTGATTTTCATATTTTCCAATTTAGTTCTGTAAATACTAGAAAATACATCTGTAAGACCAGAAATTGTGGTGATGAATCCCAGCTTCACCTCTTAATCAATGTGTGATCCTGGGTATCTCATTTAATCTTGTATTTCCTCACTTGTCAAAATTGCAAGTTCCCAAACCTTCCAAAATTGTCAGCCCTTCCGAGTGATTTTGTTCTCAGGGTACGATCTTTAAAAAAGACTAATTCATGGTTTCACGTACTAAATATAGTGTTGCTTGCTCTATAATTATAGTGAGCATTGATATGTTGCACAGCAGAGCCACCTGTTTCTTTGCTCTCGAATGGCGACACTGCTTGAAAACCATGTCCCACTACTAATCTCAGTTTGTCTGGATACAGAGACCTTCCTGGTATCTTCAAATCATCATCCACCCTCTATACTATGGTATGGTATGTATAGTTTGATCCTTGCTTCTCATTGTTTATCTGTATCCATGTTTGAGCACTTTTACTGTCTCTGAGACAGCTAATCTCAGACTATTCTGGATTATGTGTACCGTTGTCATAAAATCTGTGCACTATGTCCAGTATACCTTCCACGTGGCTGTTATTGATAAAATGTTTGCTGTACCTATGCTTGAACACAAGTACCAGCGCGTAGACTGCTAATGTTGCCCTTGAAATTCTACTTGTTAATCACTCTGATTACAACATGAATGAAGACTTATTTTGATCTCTGCGAGATAGCATATCAAGCTATGGGTTGTTATCATGAGACGGGGTGGGGCGCACTAGATATTCTATATCCCTTAATTCCTTTGGTCTGTTGGAGGGGAGCCCCAGAGGTGTCCGTGCCCCAGGCCCCCAAAGTGCTTAAGGTGGCCCTGGTCTTCTCTATTTCTGACTATTTTGTTTTCTCCACCTCCCTCCGTTACCTTTCCCCTTACTTGTTCTATTGCTTAAGGACATCTGCCAAAGCATCAATTTTCATTTCACTCACCGCTCACATCGTTCCTCTCTGTGTCTTCGGGATCACCGCCTCCGTTACCGCCTTCTTTTGGTCTTTCGTCTGATTCACTACCCGTATGAATGGAAGGGTTTACGTTTTTAAAACGGGTGCCTTCAACCCACTGCAGTTCTTTGGACAGTATTACACTATCATTGTCCACGGGAAGCTTCACAGTCTACTCGGCCAAAATGGCGAAGGACTTGTGATATTGCCGAAGACTTAGAGTTACTTTGTGTCGACGGTCAATAGGTGTCTTATCAATAATCAAAATTCAATAGTTGATGGTCAAAACCATCCTCACTGCTACCAAGTATACTGGAGGGCGGAGCAACCTCTGAACGGGCCCATGAGATTCAGAGCTCGCCCTCCGGCACCTTAAGTCGAGATAGCTGCACCTTGAGGAGGATGGGGTGCAGGATTCACATACTCCAACAACAATCAATAAGGACAAAGGGAAGTCCGTTTAATGACAAGTACAAAAAAACGGGAAATAAATGGAAATCATCAGAGCTGCGATCGCCTTTCTCACTTCAACTTCCAAATTCTTCATGTAAACAGTAACATTTATAGAAAATTCTCATCATCATTGACTTGTAAAACTCATAAGTTTGACATGCAATTCTATTGGTTGAAAAAGGTAACTTAATTATAGGTACTATATCTGTATATGGTAACAGAGTGTGGGGATTGGATAACTCTTATCGGGTGGGCGTCTATTCCCATCCCTCTACATCACTTGTGATAGACGTCACTAAAAGTACGACGTCTCATTGGTTCTACTAGCTATAGGACCCTAGATTATTTGGTCCATTGTGATTGGGTGGGTTACACCCCTAGGCATAAATCTTCACTTTAATTAGCAGCATGCAGAATGGTCGCCCAGGTGCGGGATGGCCCAAGATTCACCCTGCCTCCCTTCTATCAATCACTACCCTCAGGCCCATGTGTCAATTAGTTGGTTGAGAATGGCCTCGAAACTGTAGCTTCCTATTGGGGAAAGATATGGTAGGGGCCTAACCGGCCAGGATTCATGTACCAGCACAAAGTCGGACGAAATAGCGGAATCGAAGCAAGAAGCAGCTCATGCCTAGGAATTCGAGGTCAACTCAAGGAAGGGAGGAGAGCAGAAACTCGAAGAAACAAAACTTAAGAGCATAGCAGCCTGCCCATGAAGGTCGAGATAAGGAGGCCCAGGCAGGTGGCGAGGCCTAATAGAGAATCAAATACGCAAATAGATGGAAAATGAAGCAGATTCACGTTGTACTGACACGTGACCAGCCAAGCGCGAAGAGGTACCCACGTCTGATGTCACCCAAAACCAGAGGATGCCATAACTTTCCCTGATAAGAAGCTACATTTCCGAGGCCGTCCTCAGCCAACTAATTGACACATAGCCCTAAAGTACTGATTGATGGAAGGGAGGCAGGGTGAATCTTGGGGCATGCCCCATCTGGGTAACCATTCTGCAAGCTGCTAATTAAAGTGGGAGATTTATGCCTAGGGGTGTAACCGACCCAATCACAATGGACCAAATAATCTAGGGTCCTATAGCTAGTAGAACCAATGAGACGTTGTGACGTCGAGCACAAGTGATGTAGAGGGATTGGCATAGACGCCCACCCGATAAGAGTTATCCAATCCTCAC
This sequence comes from Ambystoma mexicanum, assembly GCF_040938575.1. Classification (NCBI taxonomy): domain Eukaryota; kingdom Metazoa; phylum Chordata; class Amphibia; order Caudata; family Ambystomatidae; genus Ambystoma; species Ambystoma mexicanum. Next base: position 468,354,807 of record NC_090934.1, read on the forward strand.
AACCTGTTACCATATACAGTTATAGTACCTAAACTTAAGTTACCTTTTCCAACCAATAGACTTGCATGACAAACTTTTGAGTGTTACAGGTCAATGATGACGAATATTGCCTATAAAATTGCTGTTTGAATGAAGATTGTGGAAGTTGAAGTCAGAGGGGCGATTGCATCACTGATGATTTCCTAATGTTTCCCCGTTTTTTGTACTTGTCATTAAACGGACTTCCCTTTGCCAAACCATTGAGTTGTCCTTATTGATTGGTGTTGGAGTAAGAGAATCCTGCATCCCATCCTCCTCAAGGTGCAGCTATCTCTTCTTAAGGTACTTGAGGGTGAGCTCTGATTCCATGGGCCCGTCAGAGGTTGGTCGCTCGCCCTCCTGTACAACCCCAAGATTTTTTGCCTCATTGGTAGGCGAGGGCGCAGGGCCAAGGGAGGCAGGCCAGTGAGAAAGTGGGAAAGCAGGAGTCCGAATGAGTACAATCTCTGTGTTACTGGCATTCAGGCATAGATCGTTAGCAGCACACCAAGCCTGGATTGTGGATAGACAGTCAGGGGTGAGCGAGGAGGAAGAGGGGGAGGCAGAGGCTAGCGTGAAAGAGAGCTGTGTGTCATCCACATAACACTGAACGCTAGAGGTAAAGGTAGAGATCCTGTGGGCCCAGGGGGCCATGTACATATTGAAAAACCAGGGCGATGGAGCTTAGATCCCTGGGGGATACCACAAGTAGAGAGAGTGGTAGAGGAGAGAAAGGGCCCTAGTTCCACCTTGGAGGGCCGGTCAGAGAGAAAGGAGGTGAGCCACGCCAGAGCCTGATCTGGTAGCACAGAGACAGGTGATCAGGATGTTGCGGTTTACCGTATCGAAATCAGAAGAGAGGTTGAGAAGAATGAGGACAGAGGGAGAGTTGGAGTCAAGATTTGAGAGCAAGTCTTCACGGGTGTTCAGAAGAGCAGTTTCCGTGCCTCTGGATGCTCTAAAGTCAGACTGATGGTCATGGAGACAACCAACAGATTCAGTATGGAGGGTAAGTTAAGTGATTGCCAGCTTCTCCAGGAGTTTTCCCAGGAAAGGGGCGATAGTTTGCCGGAATGGACAAGTCGGTGGAGGTTTTTCTGAGCAGAGGGTGTACAAGGAAGTGCTTCAGAAGAGAGGGGAAACCTCCAGTGGTGAAAGAGAGGTTGCAGAGGTCAGCCAAGGCAGGAGCGAGAGTGTCAATATTGTCCTTAATGGTTTTGGAGGGGCAGGTGTCCAACTGTTTGGAGGAGGCTTTCATAGACTGCACTTGTCTAGAGACTTCATCGGGTGTGACAAGGGATAGGGAGGAGAAAAGAGGGGGAGGGATGGGGACGGCCGAGGCGGGCCTAAGAGATGTTGGTGCAGGCGAGGGGCAGAAGAGAGAGAGGACAGGATGTCCTGTGTTTTGGTGGTGAAGTTCGCGGCCAGGGCCGAGCAAAGGGCCTGGGTAGGTATAGTAGAGGAAGAGGCTGTGGTAGGGTTGGCCAATTCCTTGCAGACTTTGAAGAGTTTGGCTGTGTTGTTAGATGCCGCGGAGATGCCGGCTTGAAAGTAAACTCTTTTCTTGGAGCGGATGTCTATATTGCCTTTGAAGAAGGCGGCATGACAGTTTGTCTGAGGGTGCATCTGAAGATCCCCATTTCTGTTCCGCTGCTCTGCACTTGCATTTAAGGGCAGCCAGATCGAAGTCGTACCAAGAGTTGCACTTTTTTGCAGGCTTTAGTCAGACTCTCATGACAGGGGCAAGAATGTCAAAAGTGTTGGAGATGAAACAATGAAAGTTGGAGAGAGCTGTGTCAGTGTGGGAGTCAGCCACAGAAGTAGAAGGAGGAGAACAGGTGGAGGCAAAGGCAGCCACTGACAATCTTTTCATTGGTCCGATGAACTTGAAGGCAAGAGGTGGTGTAGGATGTTCCATTTTTATAGGAGAAGAGAGCTTCAAGTGAGAAGAGAGAAGAGAATGATCAGTCCATGAGAGTGAAGTAGTGAGAGGAGTAGAGTGGGATATCTGTGGAGATGAGAGCATCCAAGGGGTGGCTAGCAGTGTGCGTTGGACCAGAGGGTAGGATGGAAAGAGAAAGGGAGTCACAAAGATTGCGGAAAGGTCCTGAGGAGTCTGGAGAGTCGAGATTGATGTTAAGATCCTCCAGCAGGAGGAGTTTGGAAGATGAGGAGAGGGAAGTAGAGGCCAGGTCAGACCATTCCGAGAGGAAGAGGGTGGACTGGTCCAGAGGGCGATAGAAGGTGGACAGACTAAGAGAGGTGACAGGGGAGAGCGAGAGCATGCAGACCAGGTTTTCAAAGGAGGAGTAGACCTGAGTGGAATAATGGAAACAGGGATCCACTCAGGAAAGATCCAGGCTACTCCACCTCCTGGCCTGTTGGGTCTGGGCACGGAGAAGATCTTGTAGCTTTAACTCATCACAGAGCTGCTCTTAAACTATGTCTCAGTAAGAGCAAGAACATCACAGAGGTGGCATATGTCGGAGGAGTGCTTGATAGCAGAGCGAGCGTTTAGTGTGGCAACATGAAGCAGGTTGCCACTTTTTAAAGACTTACGGGGGGTGCAGGGGACAGTGGTCTCCCCTGTAAGCAGAGAGATGGAGGATGGAGGATAGGAGGAGGCAGATGATGCAAGGATAACAGGTGAGTCAGTGAGGAGGGTGCAGGCAATGGATCCAGGAAAGTGGAAGATGGCAGGGGAGCCCATGTGGGAGGGGCCACAGGATGCAAGAGGGCTCCAGATATGGCGGCAGTGGGTGGCCAGGGCAGCAGGGTGGAAGAGGCTGAGAGGCTGATGAGGTTGTCAGTGTAGTGGGAGTAGGCAAGGGAACCTGTTCAGTTGAAAGTGGCATGGGGGTAGTTGTGAGGGAGGTGGTGAGGTTAATAGGGGGCAAGGAAGCCAAGGTGGTCATAGATAGCAAGGGAGCCTGGTCAGCCTTATAGGCAGGTGGTAAGGGAGCCTGTGAGGAGGAGGGAGGAAAGTTAATAAGATGAGGAAGGAGCATATCAAAAAGTAAGAGGTTGGGATGAGGCCCTTGTACTAGGATAGAACCGATTCGGTAGACATTCATGATGGCCCTGGACATTTTATTCCAGCCAATGTCTAGTCTGGCCACAATACAACAAGATACATTGAACATTGCAAACTGAATGTCAAGCCCCAAACCGCCCCATCCTGTCCCTTCCCCAAACACCCCTCCATCCCATCTATCCCACCATCCTATTTCTTCTTTTTTAGATGCAGCCAGAGTACCACTAGTTCAGTTTTTCCACTTGCACCACTGGATATATCATCCTAGTCTGCCCTAGATCCTATTCACGTGCTGATACACTTAATAGGAGGATGGGCATTCTCCTTGCTGCTTGCTTTGATCAGGAGAAGTGGAGGTAAGCAATGGATGAGACATTCAAACAATACTAAAACCCTTGGTATTTACCTGGATGCCACCTTATCTTTTACCAAACAAACTAATGCAGTAGCATCACCAGCCGCGTACACTTGCAAACTTATCACTGCATGTAGGCCCTTTATCTCCACACCCAACTGTATCACAATCGCCAGAACGTTCGTTTTGTCCAAAGTAGACTACTGCAGCACCCTGTACTTAGGCACTAGCCACAAAAATATCCACAAACTACAAGTAATCCAAAACAATGCCATCAGGGCAGCCCTCAACATCCCCAAGAAATCACATATTCCTGAGACCAGACGTAATCTGCACTGGCTCCATATAGAGCACAGAATATCCCTCAAAACCCTTGCCCTAACACACAAAGCTAGGGCAAACCTTGCATCTACCTACATCTCTAACCAACTCACCCCACACACATCTTCAAGACCTCATAGAACAGCGCAAGCAAACACTATGTCCATACCAAGATTCAAGCTCCAGAACTCGGGAGGGACTAGATTCCTGGTACAAGCTTCTAAGTTATGGAACACACTCCCTGCTCTCCTCAGGTCAGAACCATCCTTCAACCTATTCAAACGCAATACCAAGCGTTGGCTTCATGACTTGGACACAATGACAGCATAACTTCCTAGAGCCCAGACTCACTGCCTACCCATTGTACATATCGTAATTAATATATCAGCATATTATATAATATACTACTACTTGCTCCTTCACTGCCCACTATATGTAAACTATAAATAAAATGCATATATGGATGTATGTACCTGCAGCCCATATTAACTATCTGTAAGAGCAACCATTGTAATGTATGGCGATCATATGCAACTGTAACTTGATTACTTGTAACTTGTACTAAAAACTATGCGCCCGTATGCCCCTGGGCCTGGCCGTGCTTTATAAATAAACTAAATACAAATACAAATACAAAATTGAGAGTATGTGGTGAGGGACGCTTTCACTGGCTACAAGCCGAGGACCCCAGTCTGGGGTTCTATATCATTCCAGCCCTACCTGGAACTGAGGGATAGGTGTCATATTTCTGCAGAACACGTTTCTGCAGAACATGACCCAGAGTTCCATATTTCCACATGCTCTCGCTCTACCTGCTTCTCGGCTTCCTGCTTGTGTGCCGTGGGCAGTCACTGCCCCTCGCCAGGCCTGGCCTCCTGCACCTTGCTTTAAATGCTTTCTAATTGCGTTCCTCACATTGCTCTTCTGGCAGTGGCAATCATGGGACGTGTCCATTGTGGGTAGGGGACCACTCCTTGTGTGGAAGACTCCTCAGTGACCTTGATGGCCTGGTTCTCTTTTTTTTCTTTTTCTAGGCATAAACTTGGTCCTTTCACGACTGTTTCAATATTAACTGCTTCTGGAAATTAGTAGCATTTGCCTCTCAGTCTCTGCCTCAACAATGGTGCTTGATCTCGGCTCACTCTGCCTACTTTTAGTCTAGTCTGCTATGTAAATGATGTCTCCCTGAGGAACCAACCGTTCCAGCTTCTGGTATATTCTGGATTGTGGACTGCCACCCGCTGCTGTCACAGGCTCACTGTGGGGATATATGGTAGTGACTTTAAAAAGCAGCCAGCAAAATGGGTGCACATGCAGTTGACAATGTTTTCAATAGAAGCAGTCATTTTAAAAGTAAAATGGGTGCAAATCCTCTAGCAGATTAGGGATACAGGTCAGCATTTTAGTGGGATTCGACTAAATGCAGAAGAGTGATGGGAAATGATATGAAGTAGGTGATATGCCACATTGATTCATTATAACAATGAATTAGGCCTTCCATGACAAAGCAGAATGCAGAAGAAAAAAAAGACAGTGAATTCAAAGTGCATTATGTATATGGATTATGTGAATTCCCATCTGTGTAAAATTGCATTGTGAAAATGATCAATGCTAACTAACTAATTTCCCTATTAACAACACCCCACTAACTAATTAGTTCTCCTGATTAACATTGCAACGCAATGTCAGTGGTCACAGATGGAAATTCTGGTTTAGTGTTTCCCCATGGAAGAGAAATTTGCACACACAAAAAAGAGAAATTAATGAACTATTTTTTTCATGCATTCTGAGAGTTCTTTGTGTGTTCAGGAAATAAGTTGATACATACATGCTCTTGAAAAGTGATTGGACAGTGGGATCAGGAGTCTAGGAGGTGTTCAGCTACGTCAAGGGGGAGTCAGCTGTGCTGCTGATTGACAGGAAGATTTATTAAATAGGGGGTTGAACCGAAAGGCTGGGCTTTTTCTCCTCTTTCCTGCGCTTGAGCTGGGTGCTGGATTTTTGCTGCCAGCTGCAGAGGGGCCGCAGTCATATCTGTCTGGAAGCCCAAGGCCATCTCGGGAGTGCCAGGGATCGTGTGGCTTGGGAAGGCTTCAGCACAGGCAGGAGCAAAGAGGGGTCACGCAGATAAGACAGTTTCTTCAAGTCCTTGTGTAAGTATTTGTGGAATTGAGGAGAGCGTTGGGTGACCGCCAGTTTTCTCTGTGACTGTTCAGACAAGAATAGGGCTAAGTCATTGGTATTTCGCATATGGCGAACTGAAAGAAAAAAAAAGAAAACATTTTACAATGCACATGTATATCTTGTCTCTTTGATAACTTCTGCAGTACTGATCTGTGGGTAAGAACTCATAACTGTGTCATCATGAAATGTACTATTTTGCTTCTTTTTGTTTCATAATCAGACATATTACCAAAATAATAACTGCAATAACAGAAAAGTGGGTGTCTATTTTTTCTTCTCTTTTCTCTTCTCATATGTCTGATAATCACTGTTTCAGTGGGAAAAAGTAGCTGTGAAACACCTTGGGGGTTACATCACAACAGTAAAAGGTTTTTTTTAAAAATAAGAAACAAAAGGGACCATATAAATCAAGCTAGAAAGTTAGGTAATATCCCCAAAGACAAAACCTCTTACATAATTTGGTGTGTTGGCCCTGTGGGAACAGACTGTAAAGCAGCTACTGGGTGTGGCAAGTGTGTTTCAGACAGCCATATGTGCACTAAAGGGAATTGATTCTGTTAGATTAGAGTATTGCTGCATACCAATATGTCTCAAATTGAGGCCCCATTTCCAGAACTGGTGAAATACCTAGAGGCAAAATAATATGCGCATGGGGTGTGGTCATCAGACAATGCCATACTGTGGCATGACCGCTTTCATGGAGAGGTGCAGAAAGAACCACTAAATAATATCTTTGAAGCGTACAGTATAATTCAGGTGTGTCTTCTGAGATTGTTTAGAGCTACTGATAAAAATGTTGACAAAGACTGTTTGATGAGGCTCTGTGCCAAGATCTGGTTCATTTTGAATAGATATTTACGGATGCAGGAAAATGATGCTAAGATAATTAGCAGACTAAAAATCGGATGGAGCTAATGAGCAGGAGAAAAAGCTAAGATCAGAACTAGAGTAATGCCAAAAAGAAATGCAGTCAAAATGTAATGAATTCGACACCCAACTGTCTCAAAGAAGGAAGCATTTTGAAGACAGTGAGCAAGAACTAAAACACCTGAAAGGGTTGGTAAGAGACATCAGACAAGACAAAGAGGATGTTATCTTAGAGATGCAAACTCTCCAGAGAGACAATATGGAGAAAGAAAGTGAACTCCAAGCTAGTGAACAAGAGATATCTAAAATGTTCCAGGAAAGGGACAAATGGGACAAGGAGTTTAATCAATGCCAAATGCAGATGAGTGAAATGCATATTGTAATAAATAAGATGGGTGATGAGAATACCTACTTATGTCAGGAGGTAGACCGGCTCCATAAAAAGTGCAAAGATATGAAACAGCAGACATGTCACTTTAAATCTCAGGAAAAACAACAAGGCACCACATTCAATGGGATTCAGGTTAGCCCTGTCTCTACCAGAGGGAATAACGTCCCAATGGCTACACTGGTTGCTGGGCCTGGTTGTAAGGCAATTAGGGGGTTTGACTCACCCACTGGTGGTTGCCACCAATCTCAAAAACAAAGAGGTGATGGCTGGAAGGTTTAGAATGAATCTTAACCACTGGCATTGCTCTGACCAACCCCCCAGACCATCGTTCTTCGCCTGCCAAGCCATTACAGAAGGGGAAAGACCATATGCAAATCAGGCTTGGTCCCACCCCAAAAGGGGTAGTCCAGCCCGAACTGCTAGGTCACATCCCTTCTGCACGAGACCACAAGCATCCCCAAACATGTTTCGGTCTTGTTGGGCCTCATCAGTGAGGAGTAGCTTGAGTCTCTAAGCCCAGCAGGCACGGGACCCACGTCTGGGCATACCCGTCCCACTCGGGGTGACAAAGCAAAAACAAAGAGGTGATGGCTGGAAGGTTTAGAATTAATCTTAACCACTGGCATTGCTCTGGGCAACCCTCCAGACCATCGTTCTTCGCCTGCCAAGCCATTACAGAAGGGGAAAGACTATGTGTAAATCAGGCTTGGTCCCACCCCAAAAGGGGTAGTCCAGCCCGAACTGCTAGGTCACATCCCTTCTGCACGAGACCACAAGCATCCCCAAACATGTTTCGGCCTTGTTGGGCCTCATCAGTGAGGAGTAGCTTAAGTCTCTTGGCCCAGCAGGCACAGGACCAACGTCTGGGCATACCCATACCACTCGGAGTGACGAAGCAAAAACAAAGAGGTGATGGCTGGAAGGTTTAGAATGAATCTTAACCACTGGCATTGCTCTGGGCAACCCCCCAGACCATCGTTCTTCACCTGCCAAGCCATTGCAGAAGGGGAAAGACCATATGCAAATCAGGCTTGGTCCCACCCCAAAAGGGGTAGTCCAGCCTGAACTGCTAGGTCACATCCCTTCTGCACGAGACCACAAGCATCCCCAAACATGTTTCGGCCTTGTTGGGCCTCATCAGTGAGGAGTAGCTTGAGTCTCTAGGCCCAGCAGGCACGGGACCCACGTCTGGGCATACCCGTCCCACTCGGGGTGACAAAGCAAAAACAAAGAGGTGATGGCTGGAAGGTTTAGAATGAATCTTAACCACTGGCATTGCTCTGGGCAACCCCCCAGACCAGCGGTCCTCCCCTGCCAAGCCATTACAGAAGGGGAAAGACCACATGCAAATCAGGCTTGGTCCCACCCCAAAAGGGGTAGTCCAGCCCGAACTGCTAGGTAACATCCCTTCTGCATGAGACCACAAGCATCCCCAAACATGTTTCGGCCTTGTTGGGCCTCATCAGTGAGGAGTAGCTTGAGTCTCTAGGCCCAGCAGGCACGGGATCCATGTCTGGGCATACCGTCCCACTCGGGGTGACAAAGCAAAAACAAAGAGGTGATGGTTGGAAGGTTGAGAATGAAGCTTAACCACTGGCATTGCTCTGGGCAACCTTCAGACCATCGTTCTTTGCCTGCCAAGCCATTACAGAAGGGGAAAGACCATATGCAAATCAGGCTTGGTCCCACCCCAAAAAGGTAGTCCAGCCCGAACTGCTAGGAGACCACAAGCATCCCCAAATATGTTTCGGCCTTGTTGGGCCTCATCAGTGAGGGGTAGCTTGAGTCTCTAGGCCCAGCAGGCACGGGACCCACGTCTGGGCATACCCGTCCCACTCTGGGTGACAAAGCAATAACAAAGAGGTGATGGCTGGAAGGTTTAGAATGAATGAACTCTTTTGCTTTGCTATTGTCCCATGTGGAGATACAGGTAGGCTGTGTTTCTGACCATTTTAATATGCTCCACTTTCATTTTCGGAGTCACACACAACTCGGTCCAGGAATGATGTAATAGGCCACCGTCTTGCCACACATCCATGTTCATGGTGGTGACCTGAAATATTATTTCTTCTAGCCAGGCCTCCTCATCTTGCTGTGCCCATTCCCTTCTGAAACAAAAAACACACTTGAATAGGTCAAAAAGAAAAAAATCACTTTTTGCATTCCACTCTGATTTCTGTGACAAAAATGAACATACAGAACACTCTATTCATGCTACCCAGTCTGGGTGTTTTTTTTTTTTAGATAATTTTAACAATTCAGCATTTGACAAATGAAAATACAAATTGTGTAAAACACTCATACAGAAGAATAAAAGACACAATAATATCAACACTGATTGATCTTTCTAAATTGTGTGTCAACAGTAACAAATGGAAACACACGTTGCCAGGTTCTAGCGGACAGCGTGTAGTAAAGAACAAATAGACATTTTTACAAAGACAGCAAAACAAATGACAGAATGTTCTTTCAAAATGACAGTGACAATGCACTGTAGCTAAAAAGGTGCGTCTACACCGGGGTGTTTCGGGCCGTCTGTGTGGGCTAGATGAGCCTCGTGTCTGTCATGTCCTTCATCAGCACGGGGGCTGAATGGGCGTGGAGTGCTGTAAATATGGAAAGGAAGAGGTAGTAAGGGGAGTGCCCAAGTGTTTTAAATGCAATAAATGTGCCATGTCAAAATAATCAGGGAGAAACATCTTACCTAAGTGGTTTAGTAAACCCTAGGCATGTGTAAGGGTGACTGTCCAAAAGGTACTGGTCCCGGGGTGCTCCTAGTGTTAGACAAAAAAGGACATACTAAATAAGTTGTCCTAACAGAACGTGCACACGTTTACAGCTGAGAATTGTGCTGGAAAATGGGCTTACCTCAGAATGGAGGCTGAAATCAAACTATAATCAGGCTTGATCACATAGTGCAGGGGAAACCTGCAAGAGAACCTAATATCAATACCCTCTTCAGTGCGAGATTCTCTATTTGTAAATCGCTAAGGTGTAAGCTAGCGTACTGCTAGAAGTGTGACATACCTTCTGCAATGTTCGCGTGCGGCGTGCGCTTCGCCGCACGTGGCTAACAATGGGATGCTGCAGCTGGAAACAAGACTGCTGAGTCAGTCTGAGTGATCGTGGAGCCTGGAGACGTAGAGTTGCTAACGCCGCTCCCGGGCTTCCGAACTATTTATATCGGCCGCCATTTTGGAAGCGTGTGGACCGTCACAGGCCAGAAAAGGGTGTAAATGTGGCCCTAAATGCTCAGAAAATGGAAAAAAGGAATTTCAGTGATTGACCAAATATAATATTAATTGTAGTGAAGTTTAGCAAAAAGTTTTGGATGGTTGCCATGGTTACCATCAAACAATCGTTGGTCACTGATCGGAGAAGGATAAAAATATGGGGCTAAAACTACAAAAATGGGGTGCGATGAGACAATCTAAGTGACACTTGCAATGGCTAGAACTGGTATTGTAAAACACCAAAACGCGAGTTGTTTGCACGCATACCCAGATATGGGCATTATTCTGTGTCTCAATATTCAAATATTGCCCAAATCTGTGTCTCAATATTCAAATAATTCCCTGGAGTAGAGGGTGGACCAAGGTTGTGACAGAAGTTATATTAATCCTACATTCATATTACACTTGGCTTGTGTAGTCGCATATGGTTGTGAGTAAAGGCATACAGTAAGCAGAGCGACACATCATCTAGGTATTAGATACCAACATATATTAACAGAGGCATTACTTTCAATCTAGATTGGTACATGTATTTCATATAAAGTATTTATGTATCATTGGTGCCCTGAACTCGATGGTAGTCCATGTCTGTGGCTGATTTTATATAGATGCTTGTGGCAACCCCTTGCACCTGTAATAAACCTAGGCAAAAGCAAAATACCTTAAGTGTACACAGGTAAACCTCACACAAATATGCAAACAACCCCCTGTTTGTGTGAATGGGGCCGGATCATAAGTTGAATAGGTCAAAAAATGGAAAGATTTGGGAGTGATCAATCTCAATGGGTCACAGAAAATTGTATGTTGTGTCATGTGGCATCACAGAAGCTTCAGAGGAAATACCTTCTTCTTATTCTCCTAGAGTCTAAGTTGCCTCTCAAGGACAGGTCATTAACATGAAGGTTTTCCATTCGACAGAGATGTTGAGTCCTGTGCGTACCGTATCCAGTTTATGAACCCAACGTTGTTCTAGTTGGGTTAGGGTTCTGTTCATATCTCCTCCGCGTTTGGCTGGTGTCACCTTTTGTAGTATGAACCATCTCAGATCTGTGTCTTTATGATGTTCCTTCTCAAAGTGCTCTACCAGAGGTTTGTCGGCAACCAAATTCCTTATGCAGGAATGGTGCTCAGAGATACGCATTTTAATAGGACGGATGGTCTTTCCTACATATAGTAGGCCACATGGGCATTGCATTATGTAGATCACGCCTTTTGTATTGCACTTGGTGTGGTCCTTCATAGTCCATCTGGTGTTGTTGTATTCAAATGATTTTTTTCTGTAGGGTAGGGGGGCAGGCAATGCACTTCCCACACTTGTAGTGCCCCAACACTGGAGGTAGATTCCACAATGTATTGTCCACTCGTGGCCGTGGTTCGATGAACGTGTGCACCAGAGAGTCCCTTAAGTTCTTATTTTTCTTGAATACAAAGCAAGGTGTCTGGTTCAGTGTACCTGGTTGTTTCACCAGGTGCCAGTTTTTCTTTATAGTCCTTTGTATTAACTGGCTCAATGGTCCGAAAGTGGTAACACATACCAACCTACCAATGTCCTTTTTAGGCTTGTTGCCCAGGCAGATTTCTCTGGGTGTATATCTTGCTCTCTTCTTTGCTTGCTTAATGGATTTGAGAGGGTATCCTCTTTCCGTCAGACGAACTTGTAAATCGTCGCCATGCTTCCTGTATATCTCAAACTTGGTGCAATTCCTACGGATCCGCAGGAACTGACCGTAGGGAAGGTTGTATTTTAGGCCCATTGGATGATAACTTTCAAAATGGAGTAGGCTGTTACGGTCTGTGGGCTTTCTGAATAATTCTGTCTTCAGGTGATTACCTGTTTTGTAAATATGAAGATCCAGGAAGTCAACTTGGTGATGGTCCCACTGGATGGTGCATTTTATATGTGGGTTCCTTGCATTTATCCATTGATGGAAATCATGAAGATCACTCGGGCTACCCTCCCACACAATTAAAATGTCATCTAGATATCACTTCCAGAGAGTGATGTTAGCTAGGTAGGGGTTTTCTTCTGAGAAGACATTGATATTTTCATAGTTAGACATATAGAGATTTGCAATGTCGGGGGCGAAGGTAGCCCCCATGCTCACTCCCTTGGTTTGTTTGTAAAACTGATTCTTAAAGAGAAAAAAATTCTCTGACATTGCTAGCCTTGTGCACTCCAGTATGAATCCTGTGGGTGGTGAATTAGTGTTGTCTCTGGTGTCCAGAAAATTGCGTATTGCTTCTATTCCTTCTGCCTGGGGAATTGATGCGTACAAAGATTCCACATCCATGGTGGCCCGGTTGCCGGTGTTACTCAAAGGTATATTGTCAGGCAGGGTGATAGTGCTGGTACTGTCCTTAATGTACGAATGCATCTTGACCACTTAAGGTTTCAGGAATAAATCAGTATAAAGTGATAAAGGTTCAAGTAAAGATTCACACGCGGAAACTATGGGTCTCCTTGGTGGCTTTTCAGTATTCTTGTGCACTTTCGGCAGAATATAGAAAGCCGGGCTAAGAAGGGTTGGTCTTGTTCAAAAAAAGGTTCTCATCTTCGCAGATCCATCCCTGGTCTAATGCGTGTATGGTGAGGCCGGTGATCTCAGTCTGCAGTGTCTTAGTTGGATTATGACTGAGTGGTTTGTATGCCTCCCGGTCGCTAAGGAGTCATAGGCATTCGATGTCGTATGCCTCAGCGCCTCATACTACTATGCCTCCACCTTTGTCGGCGGGCTTGATGGTAATTGACTGATCTGACTGTAGATTTCTCATTGTTGTTCTTTCCTCTTGGTCCAAGTTGTCTTTGTAGAAATTTTGTTTGGAGAATCCTGCAAGTGCTGTTTTAGTAACTATCTTTTCGAATGCTTTGATCTCGCAGAGGATCGAGCTTGGTGGTGGATAGAAGGAAGATTTCTGCTTGAAGCCTGTGATGTTTTTGGATGATTTTGGTCTTTCATTCTGGTTGCTGTCTCTCATATTAGGCAGGTAAATTTTTGAAAAAGTGCTTCAGGCATATATTTCTATAAAATCTCTGAAGTTCCAGTTCTAGTTCAAAACTGTGGCCTTTTTGGGCTGGGACAAAAGAGAGTCCCTTTCCCAGGAGTCTGAGTTCGGGTGGGGTCATTACACATTCGGATAGGATGAAGACTGGTATCCCATGGCTGGTCCTTGGTTCTGGTACCATTGCCGTGTCCGCATACATGACCCCGATGGTGCTGGCCTTCTTCTGGGTCTGCCTCTTTGGCCCCCCCTGGGAAAAAAAGGTTGAGCTAATTGTTGTCCTGTGGGACCTGCCAAATTTGAGGAATTCCCACTACCACCGGACGATGTACCGGAGAAGTTTACTCCTCTGTTCCTTCGATTATATCCTTGGTTGGCTTGTTGATCAGTGTAATATGTGGTTCTCAAGTAAGGATATGTCCTCTCTTCTGAGAAGTTAGCCAAGTCCTTCTTAAACTTGTCCACTTTTCTGTCCAACATTAAGTTTTTGAATTTAATGATCTCAATTTCAAGTTTTCTAGTTTTTCTTTGGCTTCCTGTATGGACTTGTCTTCAAGAAATTTCTTTTCCAGTTCTTTCAGTTCTATACCTTGTTTTTCACACTCCTTTGCCGTGTCGATGACAAGAATAAGCCAATCCCGGCTGCATTTATTACCAACCCCGCTAAAGTTTTTAGTAAATTTGGGGTTATCCGTATCCAGCTGCAGCATCCGACCGTTAGCCACGCACGGCGAAGCGCACGCCGCACGCGAACATTGCAGAAGGTATGTCACACTTCTAGCAGTACGCTAGCTTACACTTTAGCGATCTACAAATAGAGAATCCCGTACTGAAGAGGGTATTGATATTAGGTTCTCTTGCAGGTTTCCCCTGCACTACGTGATCAAGCCTGATTATAGTTTGATTTCAGCCTCCATTCTGAGGTAAGCCCGTTTTCCAGCACAATTCTCAGCTGTAAACGTGTGCACGTTCTGTTAGGAAAACTTATTTAGTATGTCCTTTTTTATCTGACACTAGAAGCACACCGGGACCAGTACCTTTTGGACAGTCACCCTTACACGTGCCTAGGGTTTACTAAACCACTTAGGTAAGATGTTTCTCCATGATTCTTTTGACATGGTGCATTTATTGCATTTAAAACACTTGGGCACTCCCCTTACTACCTCTTCCTTTCCATATTTACAGCATTCCACGCCCATACAGCCCCCATCCTGATGAAGGCCGTGACAGACACGAGACTCATCTAGCCCACACAGACGGCCCGAAACACCCCGGTGTAGACGCACCTTTTTAGCTACAGTGCATCGTCACTGTAATTTTGAAAGAACATTCTGTCATTTGTTGTGTTGTCTTTGTAAAAATGTCTATTTGTTCTTTACTACACGCTGTCCGCTAGAACCTGGCAACGTGTGTTTCCATTTGTTACTGTTGACACACAATTTAGGAAGATCAATCAGTGTTGATATTATTGTGTCTTTTATTCTTATGTATGAATGTTATACACAATTTGTATTTTCATTTATCAAATGCACAATTGTTAAAATTATTTAAAAAACAAAATCCCACCCAGACTGCGTAGCATGAATAGAGTGTTCTGTATGTTCATTTTTGTCACAGAAATCAGAGGGGAGTACAAAAAGTGATTTTGTTCTTTTTGACCTATTCAAGTGTGTTTTTTGTTTCATACGTAGCCCTCCTGGGCAGAATAGGTCACTCACCAGGAGCCCTGATCTACAACCCATTCCCTTCTGACAAATAATTTGTGCAGAAGGTATTGCCTAGCCATTTTTATCTCTACTGTGGTCATTATGAAGAGTATTCTTTATTAAATTATTTATACAAGGGTAAACCTGTATTCTGTTGCTTTTTGTCTAGTTCAGGGTAGATTTTACTTCATTTTTACACACAGGCTTCATACTTAGGGTCTAAGTTTTGGGAAGGCACGTTTATAGTGTAACACAGCTTTCTAACCACAAAAGTATCACTACCTCTACGCTTAGCCTGCTGTGTTAAGCTGTCATGGATGGAAATACTTATCTCAATCCCGGACGAGCCCAAACTGTGTTAAGGATTTTAAAGGGGCATCACATTCCAGACCAGGACTCTTTATACTTGCCAGGTATGCAGCGCACAATCAAAATGCTTTTACATGTATGAATTTGGATTCAGCTTTGAGAAGGCAGCCAAACGGTCTCACACACCCCTCCCCTTAAAGTACACCCTGTGTTGCAACAGACCATGAACCAGGCCGGTGTGTAATAATGAGATATTTTTTTGTTTTTTTGTATAAAAATCAAACACATTCAATATAGGGCAGCAATCACCAGGGTGGTGATAATTACACAGGGAAATGATAGAATACACTTAATTTAAACTTCTAGCACAGGAGACAATGCACAATTGAAATAAAGCAAAATTACTTTTGGGGTACTGCTTTAAATGGCACCACAGTCAAGCATTCCCCCTGCAACACCCCCTCAAATCCCTGTTAACCAGATTGTGTGTGGGTGGAGAGGAGTAGCAAAGAGTCAGGTATACTATGCAAAAATCGGATTGAAAATCCGACCTACCACCCCTGAATGGGAGGCAAAAATCAGATTGAGCTCCCTTGAAAAATTAGTAAAATGGCACTCAGAATTCCTAAAGTTGTTTTACATGTACGGTTCAATGAATAAGGCAAGAATGTGTGTGGCTGTACTTACGAAACACGAAAACTGACAAGCTACAAGGCAATGTACTACACAATGGGCATACAGTTAAAAAAATTGACTTTGGGAAGGAAAAACAGTGCAGCAAAATCACACGTGGCAGGATTGCAATTTCTTGACTTTTACAGGTTTACAATAGCAAAACAGCTTGGAAAATGAGCTAAACAAACAAAATCGGAATGCAGTTTTAATACTAAAGGACAAAAGCACATCACAGGTATTATATGAAAGTGAAAGGGTGCGTTGGGTGGATGAAAGTATGGAATTCTTAAAGGGAAAGGAAACCCGATTTTTAAACGGTAACAATTTCACGGGACAACTCGGTTTTGTTAGTAAAGTGATTTCTTTTACTGAAACTATATTTTTGTGACTAGATTGTTACAGAAAGACATGGTATGTGAGGAGGTTACTTACAATGGCAACCTATCCATACCGCTTTCAGCTCTATATGGGAATTAATTAAATTATTCAAAATAGTACGAGGAACCTATACAACGGACTGAAATGATTAGGAAAGAATGGCGCTAACACATGGAGATCAACACAGATTTTCCTAAGGACAGGATACACAGAGGATTCTGACAATTTAAGAATGTCCTACGGTAATTATGGGATTTCTTATAGGGTTTCTTATAGGGTTTGAAAAATGCCAAGGTAACAAGGCCAGGGATGCAGCTTTTTGGTTACTGGGGAAGGCAAATACTTACAAAGAGCCTTGAATGGGGTAGTTTGGACAGCAAACTGGGTTTCTGGACAGCAAGGCAAGGTCTGGTCCTGCGCAGCAGCGGGCTCTCCTGGAGGGGACAGCTGGGCCTAGTCTGGTCGCTGGAGGAAGCGAGGTACATCATCTGGGCAAAACAGGTAGCGGGGCAAAAGCCAGTCTGGTCACAGGATTATCCTAAAAAGGGTTTCACTGCCTTTCCCCCTTTCTCCCTGAATTATTGGGATTTTTGTAGGGTTTAATTCTGGATTAGAGGTTCAGCCTCGGTAAAAGTTTCTGGCTGGATCTGCTCTCAGCTACCCCTGGCCTGCCACTGGAAATTGGAATCTTGCAGGGTAAATGTGGATGCCTGGATCTCTGGATGTGGAGATGGATTTTTGAATCTTTGATTTTTGAATGTCCTAACTCCCCCTAAACTTCCTACTTATAAAGGCCGGATGATGTCAGAGAATTTTTACGATGGGCAAAACTAAGCTAGACCTACCTCTAAGAATTGGATATGTCAGCCTGTGGATGTTGCCACCTCCCTGTCAGCAGATTGGACTGAAGGCAGTGACTCATTTTAGTGTGTGTTTTTTACAATGTGATTTGCTCTACCAAAGTTACTTTTGCCAAAATCAGTTATGGAGCAAAATACTTATATTTACAAATGTCATCATCAGAAAAATTAGATAGGCAGATTCCATATTTCACAAGGGACATTTCTGTCCAAACGCCAAGTTTGTGTGGCATGGCTTTGTTCTCCTGGCATTCTTTCATGATTTCTAAGAAAAATACTTTATCAAATATCCTACAAATCGAAATACATGAGCCTAACATCGTCGGTCATATTTGCTTTAAGTTTTATAACTGTAGCATGGGCGCTTTCCCCAGAAATGACAATTTCCTGGCATTTGCATCCACAACGTGTCAGAAGAACCTACAATGTCTTATTTTAATGGCGTAAAAATGGCATTTAAGCATAGCAGCGCTGCCTTTAATTATTTTCTTTGGTGCACATGAAGAAAACACTTGCAGCCATCTCGGCCCATTTGTGCTCGACAGAGCCAGTGCAGCCATTATTTTTGTAACTGCAAAGCACAGTTTTGATGCAAGGGAATAGTGCTCTGCGGAGCCAGTGCAGCCATTCTTCTTGTAACTGCTGAAAGTGCAGTTTGGTGGTGCAGGGGACTTCTGCTGGGCTGGTAAATGTACCCCACAGAGGAACCATCGTACTTCAGCTAAACCTTCGCTGAAGTGCCCTGGAAGTCAGTCTTCGAAAGACTGTCGACCGGAGACGGGGATCGCCGAGGAAACTGAAGAGAATCGGCCGGACATTCCGTCCACTGTCATCAACGAGGGTTCGGAGGATTGCTGTAACCCTTGGAGGCCCGTCGCAGCCATGTTGCCCAGAACCGGAGCAGCTTGACGCCATGCCGCCGATGACTGGAGCCGCAACGCTCCATTGCCTAAGAACACTTTGAAACAAGGACTCCCTCGCTCATCACCGATGACCGCTTTGTCCCGCCGAAGAAGTCAAGGCTGCCAACGCACTAAGGAGAATCTGCAGGTGGGTTTCCCACACCCAAAGACGCCGACGACCCGATGCCCTTGCTGGGCCAAAGTTCTTTATTGACTCTTGCGGCAACAAACTATCGTCGTTGAGGTGCATCGCCAACCTCATCGCAGGACGTCCACGACCGATCGTCAACAAGCACCACCAGGACCGAAGCTGATGCTTTGATGCCTTTGTTCATCTTTTCTTCGAGGGATCTTAAAGATCCGTGGCTTCTACCTTAAAAGAAGGCTCTCAAGAAGGATCCGTCGACGACCCGACGACGAACTCTGCTAAACCAGGTGTATTGGGGTGGTGGACCTTTAATAGAAGGAAATAAGACTCTAATAGACAATTAATGGACCGGGCTTGTCAATATACTTTATTTTACAGGTTGCCCAGGTGAGGGGATCCGCATACAGAACTGTGCCTAGTGATAGGGTCCCAGTAGTCTGCCAATTGTTTAACCAACTTGCTTTCTGCCTAAATCTATTGTTGGTTCACTTATTATTTGATTTGTATGCCATTTTGAATTGCCTACAGTTGATGCATTTTAATAGATTCAGAAGTGTAACTGTGGTACCACATAGAAACTGTATATATTTATCATTTTAGAATTGCCTGAGCACAAAGTGTGTTATTGTTTGTGTACATAATCAAAACCTTATTTATATAAATAACTGTGTTATCACTAACATAGTTTGTGGACATTCCTTTGTGGGTGCTTGGGGACTACAGTGTACTTAAGAACCTGCCTGCATCACCTCCTGAGAGCTTAAGCCTTGATTGCTCGTCCAACGTTACCCAATGGAGAATCTTGGCTAGGGTGCTCTGTGCCTCTACTCTGCCATATGGAGAGCAGGAGTTACAGATAACTCCTCCAGTCTTTACAGTACCCACCACAATGCATCTCTTTCAACTCACCTATATTTGGTAGGTGTCACCCTCCTTGAAATCATCTTCACTGAAACCATATAACTCCTGTTCATAGTGATTCTCTTTGGTGAACACATTCAGCACCTTTGTATAATATGCTCAACTCTGATTACAGTGGGAAGTGCCCATCAAAACCATCTAACCTTGTCCTACTTAGACACTCAGCACATTAAGAGGTATGCTGTTAAAGGGGTCTAAAATCATAACTCGTTTGGTCCCAATTGGTTGCCCATCCTCCCGTTTGCATTGCCCCAAAAGCTATTCTTTGCACACACTTATAAACACTGCTTCCGCGCATGCCCCAGTCGGATTCCTTGTGCCAATTAATCACAGACCAATCTTGCACAAGTAATTGTAAGCCTGCGTGCATGCTTTTCTGTCACGGTAGCCGTCTCCTACCACCTTGCACATTTATGTGCTCCCTAACCACCTGCAAACAACTCTAACACATTGGTAAGCAACTTCACTACACAAACCATTTACACTTGTTAAGATGGTCTGCAAAAACACAGATTATGCAGAGGATGAGAGACTGGGAAATCCCGATCCCAGTAACAGAAATAGTCAAAGTGAAAGGCAAAACCCGGCTTTATTAACATCCAAAATAAAGCAGGGCCAACATACAAGCAATTAGGTCACAGCTCTCAGCGAGCTCATCAGAAACAACAGTTTATGAATGTGATAATCGTCATAAATGACATCACATTGTACTAAAACCTGCAGAGTTAAGGGATTTGTTAATACGGATATCAATATATATTTTCTATAATGGTTAGTGTTATGATTGGGTCCCTCCTATCAAATAACTCCTCCTGGAACCACCTCTAAATTGATCATACAAAAAATACATCATTGATAGGATAATACATTGGCTGCTTAATACATAATCAAGTGTAATTCATCAAGAGTTCTGATTGTTTGACTTTACACTGACCAACCTTGAGCAACTGACCGGTCATCAAACCATGAGCCAAAATGGGAGTAGAGAGAGAGAGAGATCCGCAAACTGCTTTCCTTCAGTTCAAGAAATTCCATCCTCTTCTCCCAGGCTGGGAGCCAGGGTGATTTGCTCTGTAGTTTACCTTGTAAGGTGCCTCATGTCTGACAATATGTGTGAGGAGTAAAACAGGTATCTTATCTGTGTCTGTACTAATGAATAGCCAGTGTTCTTGAATTATGGGTCACATGTGAGAGGACCGCGTTTAGAATAATTCACCCTACATTAACGAGTATTTTAGCTAATATCTAAGTGACTCTTTTCTACCACTGGAGACTTCCTTGAGATTATTCTTCGTAGACTTTTCTGACCTATAATTACCCTACATCTGGTTGACAATGGACGGTTGTGCTTTCCCAGACTTTAATTAATTTGGAAATATACTTTTTGCATCCTGGTAATCCTTATCTCAGGCCTTTCTCAGCAACTTTGAGACCCTCCTTAAGTTCTTTGTAACCTTAGCTCTGCCTTTGTGCCACTGTCTGAGCTCGGCACAGATCTGTATTTCTGTAATTTCATCATTTTATGCTGCAGTAGCCTGGGGGCTTTTTTACGCAAACACGGCTTGCTGTGACTTCTATTTTGGAAAAGATGACTGCCCATTACTCCCGCGTTTCTATGTTAGTGAGCTGTACTCACGTGCTGTTATTGTTGCATTCAGCTTATAGATTGCTTATGTTATGTTCTTCATGTCTATATGGTTGCAACATTAATAATCTTCATGTATAAATGCATTTTTGACCTAGTGCATGTTCTTCGTGTTGAGTGCACAGTTGTTTCATGTCTAGTGGATTCATATGTATGGTTCTATCATTAGTTTGGCTATTCTTTACATCTTTTAGCTCACATTGTGTTCATCCTTCGCTGTACCTGCTTGGGATATGGGTGGTATGGTTGCTTTAGTGAATAATGTTTCTCACCTGTACGAAATTGGACCGATTGAGGGGCAGTAGCTACAGATGACATGTTCATCTGTAACTCAACTATTGACCTTTGTTCAACTTCTTTCTCATAATCGTGATCCCCTTCCTTCACGCGTGACCTTCTCAGGCAAGTAACAGTGATATTCGTCGATGCTTTGTGCACCTGTGTCACATTAGTGATATCCTGACATTTTGCCTGTCTTTCTTGCACACCAATGATTCTTCACATCCTTGGACATACTATTCACAGACTAGCAATCCCCAGCCTTCTTGCACAACCTCTCTAATGCTATTGATCCCATACCTCCTTGCACACACCTCACACTACAACTCCCTACGGACTTGGATCTGCTCCTCAGCCTTGTCCTCTGCGCTACTCAGGACTCCTTTGGCACTTATGAGAAACGTCCTCTGTGTAGCTCCTGCCTCATCAAACACCTCTGCAAATACTACCAAATATCTTCACTGGTGAGTCCTACAAGTATGCAGCATCTTAATAGCCAGCTGCATCATGTGCAAGGCTGTCCGTGTGCATGATATCTCCTGCCTGGCAGACAAAGTCACCCTCTCTGTTGTTCAACCATCACTAGAAGGCAGGCCCTGATCTTTCTTAGCACTGATACAAGTTCCCCTGTAACTATCCATGTAAACATTTCATTGCTCCCTTAAATGGTCCACATGTAATCAATGCTGTGTTGCCAGGGATGTTTTGGCTGTAGCCATCACATGTATGCATGTACCTCTGCCGTTGTGCATGTCTATTGCCACCCAAAGCTAGGTTCACACTCAATAAATACCCAAAATGAAATAACTGCATCTCTTTGCACACCACTCTCTCAAAAGAGTGATAGCATGACTTTTAGTAATCCTTCCCTGTGATGTCGTGATTGCTGGACACCCCTTGCTCTCTTGCACAGTATAAACCCCCAAGAGTACCGCTCTCTTAACCTGTTGACCACCCACCTCCTTGCACGGCAGTCTTTCACACTAGTGATGCCCCGACTCATTCCAATACTCCTTTTGCACACTAGTGATTCCTTGCTCACCTAATCGTGCACACGGTAACTCCGTGCAGCTTCGCATGCCCGGTCGCTCGCGCCTCCTTGAGCTCCCCTACCTAGCACCAGTGACCCCTTCCCTTGCACACGCCTCTCTCCTGCACACGCCCTCGCCACACCGCTAATTCCCAGGCCATCGGTGTTCTAATACAAACAGGACACAATGCCCCATTACAGAGGAGGTCCCAGGGCTGGGGTTAACCACAACAAGTAACAGGTCAGGATTAAATAACCTTTGACCCCTGCCTTCTGCACAGCCGCTGCCAGCTTCCTGCAGTGGTTGTATTCAAAAACAATTAGTGGGGAGAAAGGCAGAGGCTAATGTTACAAAGCTCCCGCTTTAGAATAGTGTATGGCATTGTGCATGACGCTGACTAGTAATAACATTAGAGATGGAAGTGCTACATACAAATGTGCGCAATACTTGTTGTAAAAGACTTATCTTGTGCACTTTGTGCGTTTTTGGTCAAATTAGACCGATTACTTATGCATATGTATGTATGTGTGCGTGTAGGGGTAGGGGAGAAGGCGGTCGTCGGTGGGGGTGAGCGTATGGGGCTGCAGGATAAGGGGGGAGGGACATAGGAGACCTCCCATTTTAAAAATACGGGTTGAATTCATATCGGCCATAACTGCACGACCAAAGCACAGATTTAAAAGAGAAGCTATGAAATGCCATAAAACCCTATTAGCTTGACATGCGAAAAATGTTTGCTTTTATGTTGATAGTCCAATGTCCTTAACGTCATGCATAACAAGCTGGACGTCTGTTGCAAATAATCGCTATAACCAAGTGACTTTGATTGTGTGTTTTAAATTGCTAAATGTGCAATTGTGTTAAACATGCGGGCAGTCTCAAAATGAAAGCAAATGAAAAAAACACAGAGGATGCGCTTTTTTTTAACAATTTGTGCTCATTTTAGAAATACTCAGTTCACATCATACGCAAGGGTGACCCACGCATTTCAGGGAGTTGTGCAGTAGCATGGAGGATGCGCAGGGAAGCCCCCTTGCATGCACTAGTGTTTGGAGTGTGCACCGAGCACTATTGTATGACAGGTTCACAGCACCCTGAAGAGTCCTCGAAGTTCAGTGATAGGCCGTAAAGGGCCCATCATCATGAAATGTGAATAACAAATGATTCCTGTTTGAGGGATAGAAATGCAAGTGGGACAGCAGCGGTTCATACCTCCACTATTCCTCTTAAAAGAAAATACAGGGTGGGGTCAGCAATGGGCCTCTCATACATTGCACAACCCCTTCAGCCTATTCCAAGTAAGCAGAGGGAAATGTGATTTTTTTTCCTGTACATTTCAGCGGGCATTTCATTTGTGGTTTTGGAATGCTCATTGGAATGTGCAAAAACACACTATTATTTGAGCAAAGGGGTGAGAAAGGGCCCCTGAATGTGGGCATTTGTGATGCTCCTAGGGACTAGCCTGCAAGCACAAGTGCATGTCACCATTTGCGCCAACATGTCTTTGGAGAATCTGCCTCTAGATTGTTCAGGTGCGTATTATGTTGCACTCTGGGACTTGCCGTTTTGCATTCGGAATGTGGAAAATAAAGCGACCATGATATTACTTGTGTCGTATCTGTGGCGGTTTTTTGTGTGGCATTTAGTGCACACGCATGCCTTTGGCGGTATATCTTACATTGTGTAAACTTTGCTGTTTTGGTGGAGGAGTTATGTGTCGAGTTGTGGTGTTCAGTGGGATGGAAGGTGGAATGATTTTGACATGGTTATTAGTACCATACGGTTCTCCAATCAGTGCCGGGTGTGATTGCATGAACACCCTATGCAAGTCGAGTCAGGCTTTGACAGTGACCTTAATGCAGCCAAAGTAAACAATGCAAGCATTACCAAAGCCAACAGTCTATGCTTGTGTGTGAGCACCGGGTGGCCTTTGCCAGGCACTGCCATAATGTTGCTCCATGGACATAAGATGCTTAACGCTGACAAATGGTGCGAGTCCCAGAGCATATGAAAGCAGTGTCCGGCAAATGGCTATCTAATACCCAGACACAAGCCAGAACAACGGGCAACTACAACGTGTATTGAGCTCAAGGTAAAAGAATGAGCTTGCACAAAGTATTGCATTTCTTTTGGTTCAATTATTGCGGTTAAAAATAAACACATTTATTAAGAGAAAATGTACGGTAATAATATACAATGCACATTAATGCACTTTTATGTCACAGCTGGATTCATTTTCTGAACTTTGCGTGTACGCAAATCTCATGTTTACCTACCGACACTGTGTGGAGCCCTACCCAGTTCAAATGTAGCGCCAATCACAAAATGTTTATTTATTTATGTATTTATTGTTTGCTTGTTAGGCGCTTATACAATAAGAATATACTGCTTCAAAGCGCTATCTTTTAAGCTATGCTTGTAATTATGTGTTACATTCTAAAAAGACAGTGTCAAATAGTATCTTGTTTAATTTGCATGCACAGTAGCACCAAAGATGTCTCTTAATATATATTTGGCCTATTTATGTCAGGATGAATCTAGTGCCATTGTTTGCATTATTGCAGGCATTGCCTTGCGAAGTCCAAATGAAAAAAGAGCCATTGATGACTGCAAGCCAAAAGGTCAAGCGCCGTCCTGCTCCGCCACCCCTTCACTCCTACCTTACCCATCCTGCCATCCCACTGCCCCTTTTTGGAGTCCAACAGAGTACAACGACTTCCTTTCCTCCACTTGGACCACTAAAGAAAATGGTGATTTCTTGAAGATCCCAATTGGCTTATTGGAAAGGGGGTTCTTTGAGTAAGAAAGAGGACGCCTGCATATTTTAGACTCGACGTCTCAGAAAGAGGGCCTCCTGGTGGTAAAGCAATGGCATGAGTGCCCGCTGGTCTGATCAGTACATCCCAGTGAGCTCCACAGTTCTGCTTTTGAGGGCGGCATACCTGGCAACATGCCCATTCTTTGGAGCGATTCCAGTGCAGCACTGTTTTCTTTTCCTCATTATAAATTCAGGAATTCAGGTCCCAGTATGCAAAGAAAAGACAAGGCATGCCTAACCTTTGGGGCCTAATGGCATGTATGGTGCAAGGGGGGTATGAACTGCAAGGTTTCAGAGAGAGACCCTTATTGAGGGGTGCTCTAGGGTTGAAGCAGTAGAGAAGCGGCCACTTTACAAATGTGCAAGCACCGAGTAAAGCACAGCACTTGATTAAGTAGAGCATATTTAGATTAATTTACAAATAATTTGGCGTAAGAGGGCCGATAAGAACCAACATGCCGTCCTAGTTTTGTTTCTGAGGCCATGGGCTTCCAAAGATGTGCTCTCCGTGACTGGACGGTATTAGGTCACGACACTTTTCTTTTTAAATGAACAAAAAACAATGATGTAGAAAGACCGGAGTGTGACTGCACAGCACGGTCTTTCTAAATCGAACTGTCAGCCCCTGCAACGCACACGAGTGGCGCAGGGGCATGCTTGGACCCAGAAGCGGCCTTGATGGAGAACAGGTAAATTGATATGTGCGTGTATGTGTGTGTGCTTTTTGGTGGGGGTGGTTTGGTGGGGAGTGGGGGGCAAATAAATGTAATTTCGATTTTTGTAGGCCACCTAAAATCAGCCACAAAAATTGGTTGGATGGGCAAGGTAAGCGAAGCGCAGGATGGATTCAAGACCGGTTACTTCACAGGTAAGTGTTCTTGCTTGCTGATGCTGTTCTTGTTCTCCCAGGTTATTAATGGAATCCAGATCTAGGACTTCAGGATCGGGCCCCCGGAGAAGCAGATGAGCAGGAGCTGGACACGGTGCGCGTTACGCTGCAGGAGTGCAGAATAACGCAAAGCGTGTTCTGCTGTTTGGGTGTGATTTAAATAGCCCAGGTAAAGAAGTTCCAGGCCAAGTAGTTCCAGGCCCAGCCACACCCAAAACACTGGACTGCATGGCTTGGTTCTAAAGAACTGAGCTGTGTAATAGGCCTCCATGTTGGATTAAGGTCCAAAACTGGCATTGCTTTATTCCTGATAATGAGCCTGGCACCAAAGGCACCAGGACTGACTGCATGTATGTTTCTGATGGCGTTTTAAGGCCCTTGGGGCCAGTGTGAAGGGCTTTAGCCCCACTGCTGCCAGGGAGCTGTTATACCTGAGGGGGTCAGGGCCATGGATCGTGACACTCTCTCTACCTGTGGCGTTCCCTAGGGCTCTATCCTCTCACCCTGGTTTTTCAACCTCTAATTGGCCCCTTTGGCCCACCTGATCTCTACCTTCTCCTCTAACTTTCAGTGTAATGCAGATGACTCAGCTTTCCTTAAGGCTCCCCTCAGCCTCCTCTCCTCTCTCGCTCATTCCTGACTGTCTATCCGCGATTCAGGATTGGTGCACCTCCAACAATCTCTGCCATAATGCCCGTAAGACGGAGATCCTTTTCATTGGTACCCCTGCCCCTGCTTTCCCAATCTCACTCTGGCCGCCCGCATTGGGCCCTCTTCCTTTGCCTTCCTGCAAGGCAAAAAACCTTGCTGTCATCTTCGACGCCACTCTCTCTTTCTCTCCTCACATCTCAGACGTCACCAAGAAGCTGCTCCTCCTCAAAGGCACTCTTCCCTTTCTCTCTTTCCACCAGAAGCTCACTGTCTACAGAGCCATGGTTCTCTCTAGGCTGGACTACTGCAACAGCCTCTTTCTCAATCTGCCTTCCTCTACTCTCTGACATCTGCAACTAATACAGGACAGGACTGCAAGACTTATCCTTGGCCTCAAGCCCAGGGATTATATCTCTCCAGCCCTGAAATCTCTCCACTGGCTCCCGGTGGCTGTAAGGATCAAGTTCAAGACCCTTTGCATTGTTCACAAGGCTTTCTGGGGCCGGGGCCCACACTACATCCAACACTCTCTTCCAAAATATCTTCCTTCTCAAGCCCTTCGCTCAGCTACCTCCAACTCTCTAGGGGTTAGACGCTTCTTCAGGCAGAAAGTGTGGGGTAGATCTCTCTCCTCTGCAGGTGCCTCCCACTGGAATTGCCTCCCTGCCCCTCTAAAACCTGAGCCGAACCACCTGAAGTTTCAGAAGCAGCTCATAACTTTCGTCTTTTCCTCTGCTTTCTCTCTTTCCCTCACCTGCTGAACTACCTGTCTGCTGTACTGACTGGTTGTTTGGCTACCCTCAGAGTCTCTCTGAGTCCAGGCTCTTTCTTGATCAGTCACCCTTGCACTGCCTCCAGTCCTACCATGCACTTAGGGGCTGTAACTGTAACCCTGCAGTCCCTTGTTATCCTTGCACTACCCATAGCCGCGCTGCCCTGGCTGCACTTTCTCAGAGCATTGCTGCCCTGTTTTACCCTCCCCTCTCCCTTGCACTTCCCCACTTTCCCCTTTCACTTCTCGTTCTCACAATGACACAAGGCCTAGTGAGATCATTTGTCTTGTCCTGCCTCTATCTTCCCTCCCTTGTCTTGTCACGCGTAGAAACACTTGTGTACAGGTGCCTTATAAATTACTTATATCCTATCATATCATTTGATCACAAATGCTCAGAAAAATGTACAATGCCGCAGTAAGAAATGGCTAGACTGGCAGCACCCAAGTGCTAATCTAGCCAGGTAATTACATTTAGCAGGACTGCTTTATGTGAAATGCTCAGTTAAAGAAAGTCATACCAAACTGAGGAATGACTAGACTGGCTGCACCAATGTCTCTCTAGTCACTAATATATAACACTTTGAGAGACTAGAGGGAATATTTTTCTGGACCTCTTTAAGACAACCCTCAACACATCAAAAAACTAGTATAAACCACACTAATGCTTAAAGGGTCCCTTGCTTCTCCAGTATCTTTTTCTGACTCACTTATGCATGCTGTTTAGTTCATTATATCACAACATATTAATTCCAAACAGTTTTTTTAATCAAAAATATCAATTTATTTACTCTCAATAAAAACATCACTAAAACATACAATCACAATTTCTTATAATACAGATTATTGCACTTTTATCTAAGATCAATTATTGCAAATGTTTCTCTATTTTTGGCCTCATTGACCATGAAACAAAGACCTACATAACACTCTGCTATCTAATACCTATTTTTACTCACAAATAGTTCATCAATAGAGGACAGACTTTTCAGTTCTTAATTTGTTTTTTATGTCCTCTCATTTCTTTACTGGGTGCTCGAATATTCCCATTTTAGATGTTCTATTAATTCATACTCATGTCATCCATACATCCTCTCATTCTACAATCCACACTACCCAACATGTTTCTTTCCTATATCGATTTACACAATTCAAGGAAATTCTTCAGGGGTTAATTTTCATATAGCAACAGTCTGTTATGTAGTGGCCATTTGGTCTTCTTGTGTTCTTTTAAATTTCTTGGTCGGAACTCATGTGTTCCACTGGCGTCAATTTCCTTTCTGAGCCAGACTTCCAAAAAACGGTATCTGAGAGAAGCAAGTATATGAAGAATGGATTTAATTATTAAACCAACTTACATGTAGTGTTTATTACTACAGTTAGGGTATTAATTTACCATGAGTGCAATTAACTTCCCTCATTCATTTGGTACTGGCATGCACGACTTGATAGAGGACATTATCACAGCACAGCATAATTTCATAAGGTGGTGTACCATTAATCTGGTAACCTACCCTCTCTATATTAAACAGTAGTTCCCCTGTTCTTCCATGGGCTATTAATAAGGGTCTTGTAGTTTTCTCAAGAATCATACTGCAATAGAAGTACATTATTTACCTTCTAATGTTAGTATACTGGTTGTTTATTTACATCCGTCCAGATGTCTATCTCTTAATCTTCTTTTATTCCCAATCCTGGTATGTTATCTTTTCTGTGATCACCTATTATGAAACATACAGGTACAGGGATATAGCTTACAAGTGCCCACAATTGGACTTATAATTTCTGTCCTTTTAATGTTGTTCACCATATAACTGTAACATTGTTCTGGGAGATGTACCTTATTTAAATGTTCCCATTTTTCTGAAAACAATCAGCTACGTCAGTGGTTTATAGTTCCTTCCGACTCCTCTGGGGTTTTCATTCGAGGTAGATACCTCCTTCTACTCTAAGGAAGTCAGGGTGAGAATTATAATCTGTTTCACGTACTATCTCCCATCTCCTGATTGGGACTAAATTACTTTTTATGGGCTATTGGGTAATTGAGCCATACTTACTTATTTTGATCTTACTCGCCCCGAGTTCCCACTTGATTTTCCTTCAATTCCATAAGGTTTTATAAGCGTGGGCACCTATCAAGGTAAAGTATTTGTTTATTTACTTTAGAATCACCACGCTATTTTGTGACCCTCCTCTAGTCTACCGTTCAGTGCTCCCGCTTATTTCCTTACCTTTTATCTTCATGGCTGGGTCCCTCTGCCTTGCGGGTCATTGCCGGCGTTCCCTTGTCTCTTCCGAGCTCTGCTGTCTCTTCTTTCACCGTCGAGGGGGCCCGTCTGCATCCAGCTGGTTCCTCTTTCCGGCTTGTGACCATTTCTGTATCCTTTTGTACGATCCTGTTGGTGGACAAGCTCCAGTTCCTCCAATCGGATGCCGTCACGTCATCTCTGAAACAAAGGTCCTTTTTTCTTGTCCTCGTTGGTCTGTGTTGTGTATTTCTTTAACCGCCATTCCTGCATCGCTCATGAGGCTCTTATTTCCTAATCCTGCAATGTTTAAATACAGCATATGTTTTGTCCATGTCCTCTCCCAATATTTTCATATTGTATCCGCCAGGGGAGGGAAGCGAAATCATTCTGTTAGCATATTTTCATCAGTTGTTTTTTTGGACAGATACTTTCCTCATTTGTGCACAATTCTGTGTTATAGAGATTGCAACTTCCATTTTGTGCATCTTTTTGTGCCAAGCAGCATCCGGCATCAATTCCATTTGCATTTGTATTTTTTCTTCAGTTGCTTTTAGAGCAGGCACTTTCTACATGTGTGCACCTTTCTGTGTTATCGTCAATATAACTTCCATTTAGTGCACATTTCTGTGTAGAGGACCCTGCAATAGACCATTCCCATTGGTCTATAAGGTGTCACTCCACTCGTTCGTTGAGACCCGTCTCACAGCATTTAGTAAGGAAAATTAGTTTGTTTTCTTTTGTTAGTAATTTCCTCCTATCGATGTTCGTATCATTACTCTCCTTTACCTGATACACTACAGACCACTTTAATTCTTCTGCCTTATGGATCATTTCAATGGAGTGTCCTACCGTTGTTGCAGAATGGATTCTGTTCCCAATGCAACTCTTATGCTCTGTTATCCTGGTTTTTATTTTTCTTTCAGTCTTCCCCATGTAGATTTTTTTGCAGAGGCACCATATAACGTATACAACAAATTTAGAGTTACAATTCGTTAATGTTTTCTGTTTCCAGTCACTCCTTAGGCCTAAATCTATTTGGGTTGTTTTCTTTGTTTGTGGGCAGCACGTACAGCGGCCACATGGCACATGTCCCTCCAGTGCTCTCATTCCCCAGCTCTCTGTAAGTGTTGGTTGGATTTTATATTGCTTTGTGATATCATTGCGCATTATTTGATCCTTCACGGTCTTGCTTCTTCTGAAAGCTATTAGTGGTTTTTCCAATGGGTTTTTTCCTTTTTCCATAATCGTCCAGTTTCGGTATATGATTTTTCTTATCCGATTTGACAGATTACTGTTCGTGTTGACAAAAACCAATTTTTCATTCTTTTTTTCTTTTTTAGATACTGGTTGTTGTTTAAGTATCGCTTCCCGATGATTATTGTCAGCCCTCTTCATAGCTCGGTTTATCAATTTTTTGGGGTAGCCTCTTTCTTGTAGATTTGATCTCAATTTGTTGGCCCCTTCTATATAGTCTTCTCTGTTTGTACTGTTTTTCTTAAGCCGTAGAAACTGCCCAAAAGGCAAGTTGTCCCGTGTATGGTTGGGATTGAAGCTAGTATAATGCAATAATGCTTTGCGGTCAGTA
This sequence comes from Ambystoma mexicanum, assembly GCF_040938575.1. Lineage (NCBI taxonomy): Eukaryota > Metazoa > Chordata > Amphibia > Caudata > Ambystomatidae > Ambystoma > Ambystoma mexicanum. Next base: position 468,386,028 of record NC_090934.1, read on the forward strand.
GGCTTTTTATAGGGTTTCACGAAAAGTTATCCTTTGTTGATATCAACTTTTATTGTTATGTCCAGGAAATTCACTTCCTCTCTGCTGTAATTTTCAGTGAACTTCAGATGTTGATTTTGCTCATTTAGACATTTGAAGAAAGACATTGCTTCACTCTCATCGCCCTTCCAAATTAGTAAAATATCGTCTATGTACCTTTTCCAGACCTGGATCTTATCTCTGAAGGGGTTGCTGTCACCATAGATCGCACTTATTTTGAAGGCCTCCATATAGAGGTTTGAGATGCTCGGGGCTAATGTCGCCCCCATAGCCGTTCCCTGTGTTTGTTTATAGTAGCATCCATTAAAATGGAAATCATTTTCCATTAGTGCTACTTCCGCGCACCAAAGGATGAACGAGGCCGGGGTTTCGGCGGTTTCTGTTCCCCATAAGTAGTTTTTCTTCCAAGACCTCAAGTGAGGCCCTCAGTGGTATATTGGTATACAGTGATACCACATCAAGACATATCAAAATTTCTTCAGCTGAGTTGAAAGGTCTCCCTTCTACTTTCTTTATGATCTGCGTGGTATCCTTGATAAAGGAAGACATCTCTCTGACCATTGGTTGCATGAAGTGGTCCGTGAACTTGGATAGGGGTTCTAACAGAGTCACAACCTGACACTATTGTTCTCCCTGGATGTGTAATTAGGGCTTTGAGAATTTTCAGGAGTATATAAAATTGCGGTATCCTTGGTTTGTCTGCTCGTAGGAATTCTGCTTCTTTCTTTGTAATCCATCTCCTTTCCTCTGCTTTGGTCACCTTTAGATGGATCATTTCCTCCATTTTTTGTGTGGGATTATCATCTAATCTCTGATAGCTTTGGCCATCTCCTAGTTGTCTCATACATTCCTCGATGTAGTCTTTTCTATTGAGAATGACAGTGGCTCCTCCCTTATCAGCTTTTCGTATTATAATGGATACATTGAAAAGAAGTCCCTTTAGTGTGGTTCTCTCTTCTTGGTTTAGATGTTGGAAGATCTTCTCTTTTTCTGTGTCTTTCTCTAATGCAGTGAGCTCTTGTAACACCCTATTCTCAAAGACCCTGGCTTCTGCAGTCTGTAAATGTGTTGGAGGACAAAAATTTGATTTATTGTGTAATCCACTATCTGGTTCGGTGGAATCCACTTTATCTTCAAAATATTGTTTGAGATGTATTTGCCTCACAAATTCCGGTAGTTCTTATCTAAACTTGAAATGGTTATGTTTGTTAGTTGTCACAAAACCAAGACCTTTTTCCAATATTTGGGTCTCTATATGGCTAAGGTGGTAATCAGAAAGGTTTACCACAGTGCTTTCATACTGCGGGTGACTATTTGTTCTGGGTCCCATTCCTGTTGGTCCCGTCCTAAAAAATGTTGTTGTATGTTAGGGTTTCCTCGGTTGCTATTCTTTCTCGCACCGCCTTGCGCTCCTCTAGTCACTAATACCACATATCATGCCTGCTTAGCCTGGACATGGACAACCATTATGATTTATCGCACAACCCGACTCCCCCATACATCCCCTCTTCCTCCCACCCCCTACACCAACCTCCAAAATCAGCTCTTTGGCCCAGAATTACCTCCATGTCCCTCTTCCTTGTCCCAGAGCTTATGTATGAGGCTCCTTGCCTCATAGGTAAGTACTGGGATGAGGAAGAGTGGGACTAGGAGTAATGAAGATTACAGGTAGCTAGGTCAGGCATTACCTCCATGTATCTCTACTTCATCCCAGTACTTGTGTATGAGGCAGAGTGCCTCATGCACATGTACTGCCTCATACATAAGTACAGGAAGAATAGGGCTAGGAGTTATCCAGGCATTACGCACAAGTAGTGGCGCAACACCATTGAGTTGACTGGGCTTCAGCACTCCCTCCCTAGAATTTTGGTCTATGTTGACTCAACCTGGCTGACCTTTAGAGCATTTGGCGGACAGAACAAGACATGGATGGTAAATGGCACATGGTTTTTTCTGTTAACAAGGGCCCAGCAATTACCAACGTAAAGTTCCGTCTATGCAAAGAATCCCTAGGCGACAAAGTATGCAATTGCACAGAAGGAGTGGGAATAACAGATACATTTTCAATAGGTAAAAAGTCCTCTAACGGATATGCTTCCTCCAGATACCATAACCCAAACCCAACAGTTACTAAAAATCCAGTAATTATCACAAAAAGGCAACAATATACTTTGGGGGTCCCCTTACATGCTTGTTCATTGTCTCTGCTAGTCAAATGTTTATCTAAAAGTTCAGTACGAGCGGTAGCGGGTGCAGGCATTGTCGTCTTCAACCGAAAAAACACCAGTTGTTCGTTTGCTGGCGACTCCAGTCACGTGTCTTCTTAATGTCTTTCCCACAACCCTTAGCCAACAATCTTCCCACACAGTCGGGCCAAAAAGGTAAGCCCTCAAATGATTTTCTCAATCACACAGCCAGACCATGCTGTACGTTTACTTTCTTGGGCGCAAATTATATTTTGCAGTTTCTGGTGAGAACAAAGTGTCATCACTTCCTCCTGGAAGTGGCGAATGGACGGAAATGGGACCAGAAAAGGATTCATCCGGAAGTTCCACTGTTGGGGAGTGCGGAGACAAGATGGCCGTTTTGTCTGGCCTTGCGGATTCTGAAGCGATCTCCGATTCTCCCTTGTTGGTTGTTGCTGTTTCAGGCACGCTAGTTACAGCAGTGGGAAGGGATTCTGTGTCTTCTGTATCGTATGGCACAGGCTGTGGGATCCGTTTGGTGTGTGTAGCATGGATCCAGTGTTTATGACCCGCTACCCGCACGGCAGTCTGGGTGACTAGCAGGACTTGGTAGGGACCCCTCCACCGAGGTGCAAGGCAAGGCGACCTCTCAAAAACCTTTGTGAGTATCCAGTCCCCCGGTCGTAGACTGTGACCAGGACCCTCGTAGCGCACAGGTAATGCCTCTCGCACCTGGTGATAAATTAAAAACAGATTTTTAGTCAACTGGTTACAGTAATCTGAAAGAAGCACATTTTATATATCCCGTAATGAGCGACTTTTTGGCATACCCCAAATATTAGCAGTCTCCCCATTACCACCTCAAAGGGAGAGAGCCCAGTCTTAGTTTGAGGGGTTGTTCTCATCGACAGTAACACGATCGGTAAGGCGTCCGGCCATTTTAGCTTGGTGCCAGCACACGTCTTAGCGAGTTTGTTCTTTATAATGCCGTTGTGCCTTTCCACTAATCCGGCACTTTGGGCATGTCTAGCTGAATGGAACCGCTTGTCAATCTGTAATCCTTTGCAAATTTGTAGGATTACAGTGGCAATAAAGTGTGGCCCATTATCAGACCAGATGACTCTCGGCAGCCCGAACCTAGGAAAAAACTCTTTCAACAGAGTTTTTGGCGTGATTATGGCCGATGCATCTCTAACCGGGAAGGCCTCAACCCACTTACTAAAGGCACAAATAACAACCAATACATATTTAAGATTGTTACACCGTTCCATTTCAATAAAATCAAAGTGAATAACCCCAAACGGGACAGAAGGTGGAGCGAAACTTCCTCTAGGAGTCGAGGTACCTTTTTCTACATTGTGCTGCAAGCAAACCATGCAGTTCTGGACAAAACGCTCCGCAGTTCTGAAAATCTTATCATTGGCCCATACACTGTGTAGCATTTTTGTCAATTTTCGCGCACAAACATATGTCGGACCATGAGCCATAATAACCATCATTATAATGTAGGCGTCAGGGAGTAACCATTTCCCTTCAATATTGTCTACCCAACACCCATCGTCGTCCAATCTCCCTGCACCCTCGATCCATCTCTTAGTTTTTTCTATGGTAGCATCTGCTTGAATATCTTTTACAGCGTCGATACTTTCACCCAAAGTGCAAACATTTACAATTTCTTTTACAGCATACATTTCTGAACTGAAATCAGTGGCAGTCTGTCTAGCTATCTGATCGGTGAAATCATTCCCTTTTCCTACATCATCTATAACCTTTTGATGTGCTGAACATTTTATGATAGCTAACTGAACAGGGAGTGCAAGTGCTGAAAGTAATCGCACTATTAAAGTGCCATGCTGGATTTTCGTTCCGTGCGAGGTCAAGAAACCTCATTCTTTCCAAAGTTTACCGAAATTGTGGGCCACCCCAAAGGCATACTGACTATCAGTATATATATTCACTGTAAGCCCTTCAGAAAGTTCACAAGCTCGAGTTAACGCTATAATTTCTGCGGCCTGCGCAGAGTTATGCATAATTCTTTTAGTTTCCACAACCGTGCTTAAAGTAGTAACAGCATAAGCAGCCGTGGGTGTACCGTCTGGAAGTTTAAAACAAGAGCCATCACAAAATAGCTCTCCTTGTGGGCTATTCAAAGGCGTGTCTTTCGGATCGATTCTTTAGTCTCTTGTTCTGTCATATAAAGGCAATCGTGTGACGTATCGTCACCATCAACAGTATCTTGCGAGATAGGTAAAAGTTCAGCTGTATTTAATACACAACACCTCTGAATTTGAATGTGGGGGGCAAACAAGATTAGTTCATATCTTGGCAATCGTGCAGAAGTGAGGTGTTGCGTTTGAGTTCTATTCAATAGAATATCTACAGAGTGAGGTACCATTAGGGTTAACGCATGACCCAGGACCATTCCCTCACTCTGTTTTACAGACGCAGCAGCAGCAGCAACAGCGTGCAAACATCTTGGCAAAGCGCATGCTACAGGATCAAGGCAGAGGAATAGTAGCCGCACGGCCTATTCTTCCCTCCATGTTCCTGCGTTAACACAGCCAAAGCACATCCATCACGTTCATGCACAAACAATACAAAGGCCTTGTCATAATTCGGAGTTCCTAAAACCGGCGCTGAACACAGCGCGGATTTGAGCAAATCAAATGCTGTCTGGTGTTCCAAAGTCCATGGCAATGGCAAAGAAATGCCCTTCTTTGTCAAAGCCAGCATTGGTTTAATCGTTAACGAAAAGTTAGGGATCCACAATCTACAATAAGAAGCCATACCTATCAAGGCTCTAACTTCCTTTTGCGTATTTGGGACAGACATGCCAGAAATGGTCTTTATTCGTTCAGGTGTCAAACGTCTTCCCTCCTTTGACAGGATAATAGGCGACCTGCTGACAACAATATTGGAATTTTTTAAGTGAAGCTTTGTGGCCATGTTTTGCTAGATGACAAAGCAACAACACAGTGCCTTCTTTACAGGCGCTCTCAGAATCAGCAGCCAAGAGGAGGTCATCTACACACTGCAGTAATATACAAGTAGTAGGCAACTCGAGGGTATCGAGCTGCTCTTTCAATGCCCTAATATAAATACTTGGACTCTCAGTATACCCTTGTGGTGCACGAGTAAATGTAAACGAGCGTCCACCTAGGGTAAACGCAAACAAATACCTGCTATCCTTGTGTATGGGAATACTGAAAAACGCGTTTTTAAGATCAACAACGCTAAAATGAGTGGCAGAAGCTGGAATCATGGTTAGTATCGTTGTAACATCAGGTACGATAGGAAATTGAGGAGCCACAATTTTGTTAATAGCGCGTAAATCAATTATAAAATGAAAGGGAATCGCATTATCACCTTTTTTGTATACTGGCAAAATGGGGCTGTTACATATGCTACCCGTAATCTCCTCAATTACTCCACGATGTACAAAATCAGAAACTATACATTTCAAAGCCTGTTTGCCTTCAACTGAGATCTTATATTGCGGGATGCGAGGCAATTCTACTCCATGTTTCAAAATAATTTTAACAGATTCAATTTGAAGAATGCCCACATCATTATCATCAATTGCCCATAAGCATTCTGGAACATTATTAAATTCTGGCGGTAAAGTTCGAGTCAAAAACTGAGAGGCGAGTGATTGCTGAGGTGAAATTGTTAGCCGAATTCCGTCCGGAGAACAATGTATTACTGCATGCAATGCCTTCAACAAATTTAGCCCCAGCAAGTTCTCCCCACAGTTTGTGGTAAGTAGAAATGGACACTGTTCCATGAAGGGACCCAGTGTTATCGGTACCGGCAAAGAGACCGGACAAACTACAGGTGTGCCTGAAAACCCTACGGAAACGTTGGATTGCCCTGACAGGGGAATATTTGGAACCCGTGAATGATCAATGGAACATTTCTGTGCTCCCGTATCTACTAAACATAGATGCTTCCTATTTCCCGCGGCCATCTCAACGTAGGGGCCTTTCTGATGAATGGGAATAGGCGTAGGTTCCAAATCCTGCTTCGGGCAATCCTAGCGAAACAGAATCTTATCAAAAGGAAGCTCTTCAGAGAGGTACGCGGCAGGAGGGTGATCAAAAATGTTTCTATTATCCATATTCGAAACTTGCTTATCTTGTGAGGGAGGTTGCTGTGATTCTGGTGTAAATTGACGTCTGCCAGGGCCCCCTGTACCTGGGCGACCTCTGGATCGTCTACCCATGTTTCCAAATGACCTTTGCTGTAAGGTTGGACATTGTGCGCGCCAGTGGCCTTCCTGCCGGCAATAGGCACACTGGTTAATGGTTACCGGAGCCAAGGGCGCACTTCCCTGTGGAATGTACTGACCTCTAAATTGATTACCCCCTCTAGGGTTTCTAACAATCTGCTGTAATAAAACTTTAGTTTTCAGGTCACCCTTTTTTTTCTCAAGTTTTTCCTTTTCAGTATTTACATGATTTTCACAGTACTGAGCCATATGCAGTACTTCTGATTGAGACTTCGCCTGCCAAGCGCTTTCAGAAGACATAGGCAGCAATCCACGTACAAATTTGTCAACAAACAACCTTTTCCCTGACTCTGTGCCTAAGTCTTGTCCACTGAAATCTGAGAATACCTGCTCAAACCGATTGAAGAAATCGGTAGCACTCTCAGACTTTCCTTGGACACAGGCTGTAAACATGTCCCAAATTATTCTTTTTTCTGGAACCATAGTTTTCAATTTTACAATAATTCTATCAGGCAAGGTTAATATCACTTGAGGTGGTCGTTCGCCAGCTGGTCTTTCTCTGTCTAGCCTAACGATGTTATCCCATGTATCTCCCAACCCAGGTATGTCATCTATAGTCCTAATCTGTTTCCACAAATCAACTGGCAGGAGTACGGAAAATAATAAGCCAATATCACTTAAAGTGAATACCAACGACTGTAGAACCGACTCTATTTCTTTATAGAATCCGGTCAGATTCTTTCTTATATTGGGAATAGATTGCTTTATGGTGTTCACTTCCTGTCTTGAAAACGGAACGTGAACAAACTGTGAAATGTAATGTGCAGGAATTTCTCCGGCGACTATTCCTCGTCCAGCATCGGCCGCAATCTCAACATTCGGGACAAATGTCGGAGGGACTTCTCTCATAGGCAACTGAGAAGTAGGCAGCTCCGAACGCTTACTAAGCAACAGAGCCAAATCAAGCGTTAAGGCAGTCGAAGAAGTATCAATCGAAAAGGCTCTCTTATAAACACTCAACAATTCTGCGGGACAACAAATCTTTCTTCTTACACACTCATTCTGCAGGTGCTCTACATCACCTGTATCACTTTCTTTTGCATTTCTAACGTATACTGACTATATGTGTCATATACTTCATCTGGAGTTATCAACATATCCGAAATCCATCTTATCGCATCCTTTATACAAATTCGCGCTTCCTCTCCTTTTAATTCTAGATGAGGAGAAAACCGTTTCTGTAAGTACATAATACCTAAACTACCACCATCTGCTTCCTCATTCTGTAACTCTTCCAACACCTTCCTATACTCAAAAATCTTCTCAACATGCTCATATACCTTCTCCGCAGTATCTCTGGACAACGCTAAGGTGTTCAAATCCCGTAACCCTTGTGGGAAATCTACATCATTTAGTCTATTCCACATTATACTCAAATGAGTCCCTAATCCTTCGATAAAAACATTTTTCTCAGGAATATCTTTTAAATTTTTGAGTGTGGAAAAAACATCAGCTTGTTCACCCTTCTCCATACAATGTTTAGCCCAAGCAGTCAATTCACTCTTTTTGTCTGGGGACACAGTATTACGAGTCACAACCCTTGGAAGAGTAGGCACATTCTGAATAACAACTGGTGAAGGCAAGGGGGCAGGCAAAGGGGCGACGGCTGGAAGAACAACAGGAAGAACAGCAGGGAGGACCAGAGGAACTGTAGGAGGGGGAACTACAACAGGAAGGGGCAAAGCGCCAGGAGGAGGGACGTACGGAGGTGGTGCGGAGGCATCGGGCCTTCGTTCATGCAAAAGTTTATTAATCAATTCATCTGACGTATGAAAATCTTTTGAAGAGTAGATTTTCTGAATGCCTAATTGAAACGCCCTGTCCGTGTTCCTAACTGACTCCAATTGTTTATTTTGATCATATAACGGTGCCTTTTTGACACTTGTCATATGTTTACGCATGTGTTTCTCTCTTTTGTTGCTGCAAAGCTTCTGTTTTCAAACTGTGAAACGCGTCAAATGCTGCAGGTCTAGCCTTTTTTGTTTACTACTACAGGCTCTAAATATTCTATACGAGGGATTTCAAAACTACCATTGGTTGGCCACCGAAGATTAAAATTATGTCTGGTTTGTCTGTGCCAAATGTCATTAAATGCTATACTACCAAAGCTTTTCTTACAGTACATAGTACATGCCGGCGACCCCTCCTGTGATGCGGGACGGCTATCTTCCAAAGATTGTCTGTCGCTGCGGAATAATGCCCTAAAGCAGGCAGACAATTTCCCAGACATATCAAAGTTCTGGTGTTACCTGGTTAAATAATTGTGCTCGCGAGTACAATGCTCCAAATTCAAATTGTCAGGGTTAGATTAAGAATCTGGGCACGATTCACCTGACCAAAGGACTGGGAGGCCTGATTGGGTTACTAAGGACAATGCTAAGGACCCACGTGTCTAGTGATTTTCGGCAAATTTACCTACCTCAAATATATGGACCCTCGTCAAGACGTCATCTCGGGCTACAGCTCACCGTCCAGGGATCGGATTGTGCAGTTTCGTCGAGGAATTTGCTTCTCATCTAGAGTGGCCGTTTCTGTTGGCACCGTCCGATCCCGGTCTGATAGCCGAGCCAACATTTAACGAGACGAAGTCAATCTTGAGGGTCCTATTCGGGCGCCATCTGTGGAATCAGAAAAAATACAATATTACGGCTGTTACACCAAGCAAAGGAAAATACACCGACACGGGCTTGTAAAGATTCCCAGAATCTTTATTACAAAACTGAACAGTATTCAACAAAGTACATAAATAGCTATTTGGCCGTCAACACATCACAGAGAACACCAGTGGGGTTCAATGTGAGCAGTGAACAGAATTTCCTAGCTGGACGTCGACGCTTTTATGCAATTTGTAAAATGATGTCCAGCCTCCTACAGGTTAATTATACACTGGGCTAGGGTCGCACCAGGTTCACTTTCCTAATTTACATATCTCGTGCATGCGGTTTACTTTTGAATATATTTACTAACACACTCCATTATTCTTTAATTTAACATTTCCACTCTTTACATGATGTTTTAATACAGACCAAACAAATGTTTCACGTATTATATACGGATAGCATTACTGTTCTTGTATACTTGTAGTTTAGCATTGCTAATTCAAGTAATCCCCTGCTCCGGAGGTCAACAAAGGACAAGATCTACATGACCCTAACATGTAGCCTGAAGGCAGGTTGGACATTAACTCTCCTACAGAGGTTGGAGAGGTTAAGGCAAGAACAAGGGCACATGAGACGGCCGTTTTAGATTACAGGGTGACTTTGTACAAAAACCCAAAAATGGCGGTTCTAACCCAAAATGGAGGCTTGATTCAAGATGGCGGCTTACATCAATTTCTAAGGTCAAGACCTTGCTGTAGAGAGTTATTCGCGTACAATTTTAAGCAACTTGGCGTAGGCCAATATACATACAAATCGTTATAATAGGAGACATAATTTAATATCCAGTTCAACAACACCATTTGCCATATACACACCCAGCCATCGATACATTTAAGTGGGCCCTCTTTCACCATACAGGCACACCCAGGCAGCCATCCATACATTTAAGTGTGCACCCTTTCACCATACAGGCACAACCAGACAGCCACCTGTACATTTAAGTGTGCACCCTTTCACCATACAGGCACCCACTCATACATTTCAGTGTGCACCCTTTCACCATAAACTCACACAGGCAGCCACCTATACATTTAAGTGTGCACCCTTTCACCATACAGGCACACCCATGCAGCCACCCATACATTTAAATGTGCACCCGTTCACCGTACATGCACACTCAGCACCCATACATTTGATTGCACCCTTTCACCATACACTCACACACACACATGTCATGGGAGTGAGGAGAGCCGTATTGCTTCAAAAAGAAATTGAGGCTCATTACGGGTCTGGCGGTAACCGTGCTAGTGCTACCGGCCGGTTTCTGCCGGACCCGTAAAAATTACCGGCGCCTGACTTCCCGGTGCCACTAGGCTAGTTTAAGCCTGGTGGCCAGGAAGTCAGGCGCCGGTTATTTTTCGTTAATCCCCATTCCTGTGGGGTCCCATAGGACTCTACAGGAATGGGGACACGGAAGCACTGGTGCTGTTGTTAACGGTATGGTCAGACCTGTCGGGTATGGTGGCCCCAGCCAGCAGACCTGTAATATGCCGGTGCAGAAACAACGATGCTGGTAAGATTACCAGCACTGTTGTTTCCAGACCGGCATGGTCAGAATGAGCCCCATTGTTTCTTTTTAAAGTCACTCTAACTAAGAAATTATTTCAGTTAAGGACAGAACCATAATGGACATTATTTCTTTATGAAGGCAGAGTGACTTCAAAAAGTATATATTTCTTTTTGAAGCCATAGAGCTCCCCCCCACCCCATGACATGGAGGCCTCCCGCCTAGGGTCCTCCATGTCATGGGGTGGGGGGGAACCCTCGGACTTCAAAAAGAAAGTTTCTTTTTGTGGTCACTCTGCCTTCATAAAGAAATGATTTCTGTTACAGAGACGTTATGGTTAAGTTGCTCTACTAAAAACCTATGAAATTCAGAAAAAAAACTTTGTTAAAGGCACGTTATGGTTAAGTTTCTCTACTAAAAACCTATGAAATTCAGTAAAAAAAACTTTGTGAAAGGGACGTTATGGTTCCAAGTAAAACCGAAAAAACCCTGAAATTCGCCAGTTATGGTAAGCTAAGCAACCCTAACTTGCGCCACCAGCGTGCACTGCTAAGACTAACACCCAGGACATCCTGTCTCCGCGGACAGGACAGGGATTGGGCAAGCAGGTTGCGTCGTGTCCGCGGACATGTTACGTGGTTTCCCATTGGCTGCACTGCAGCATGCAGTGCGTCGTATTTTCAAGACGCCCGCCATCTTTGTTTTTTGTGGTGAGAGCCCGGCTAGTAAGTTTCTTCCTTCCGTTCCCGCCACCCCCACTCATGCCTGTCTCCTTCCTGTCCCCCCCACCCCACCCCGTGTCTACCCTGTTCCTCCAGCCCCCGCTCACGCCATCGGCACACGGTGGCCTGCGGAGGGCCGAGGAGCGGGTTCTGCCGCCTGCACAGTTCGCTCAGGCCCTGTGTCTTCCTCCCGTTCCCCCCACCCCCTGCTCATCCCCCGTGTCTCCCCTGTTCCCCGAACCCCCGCTCATGTCTCCGCTCATCCCTGTGTCTCCTCTGTTCCCCCCACCATCTGCTCATCCCCCCTGTCCCCCTCATGATCCCTCCCACCCCCCGTTCATGCCCCGTGTCTCCCCTGTCCCCCACCCCCTGCTCATGCCCCGTGTGTCTCTCCCCTTCCCCCACCCCCTGCTCATCCCCCATGTCTCCTCTGTTCCCCCCCACCCTCCGCTCATCCCCCATGTCTTCCTCCCGTTCCCCCCACCCCCCACTCATCCCCTGTGTCTCCCCTGTTCTCCCCACCCCTGCTCATGTCTCCGCTCATCCCCATGTTTCCTCTGTTCCCCCCACCCTCCGCTCATTCCCCATGTCTCCCTCACGATCCCCCCACCCCCCGCTCATGCCCCGTGTGTCTCTCCCCTTCACCCCCCCGCTCATCCCCCGTGTGTCTCTCCCCTTCCCCCACCCCCCGCTCATGCCCTGTGTGTCTCTCCCCTTCCCCCCACCCCCCGCTCATGCCCCGTGTGTCTCTCCCCTTCACCCCACCCCCCGCTCATCCCCCGTGTGTCTCTCCCCTTCCCCCACCCCCGCTCATGCCCCAAGTGTCTCTCCCCTTCCCACCACCCCCCGCTCATGCTCCGTGTGTCTCCCCTTCCACCACCCCCGCTCATGCCCTATGTGTCTCACCCCTTCCCCCCCACCCCCGCTCATGCTCCGTGTGTCTCCCCTTCCCCCCACCCCCTGCTCATGCCCCGTGTGTCTCTCCCCTTCCCCCCAACCCCTGCTCATCCCCCGTGTCTCCTCTGTTCCCCCCCACCCACCGCTCATCCCCCGTGTCTTTCTCCCATTCCCCCGCTCATCCCCCATGTCTCCCCTGTTCCCCCCCACCGCTGCTCATGTCTCCGCTCATCCCCGTATCTCCTCTGTTCCCCCCACCGTCCGCTCATCCCCCGTGTCTCCCTCACGATCCCCCCACCCCACGTTCATGCCCCGTGTCTCCCCTGTTTCCCCCCACCCCCGCTCATGCCCTGTGTGTCTTTCCCCTTCACCCCACCCCCCCGCTCATGCCCCGTGTGTCTCTCCCCTCCCCCCCATCCCCACTCATGCCCCATGTGTCTCTTCCCTTCACCCCCACCCCCCGCTCATGCTCCGTGTGTCTCCCCTTCCCCCCCACCCCCGCTCATGCCCTGTGTGTCTCTCCCCTCCCGCCCACACTCCGCTCATGCCCCGTGTGTCTCTCCCCTCCCCCCACCCCCCGCTCATGTCCCGTGTGTCTCTCCCCTCCCCCCAGCCCCCGCTCATGCCCCGTGTGTCTCTCCCCTCCCCCCCACACCCCGCTCATGCCCCGTGTCTCTCCCCTTCCCCCCAACCACCGCTCATGCACCGTGTGTCTCTCCCCTTCCCCCGACCCCCCGCTCATGCCCCGTGTGTCTCTCCCCTTTCCCCACCCCCTGCTCATCCCCCGTGTCTCCTCTGTTCCCCCCCACCCTCCGCTCATCCCCCATGTCTCCCTCACGATCCCCCCCACCCCCCGTTCATGCCCCGTGTCTCCTGTGTCTCTCCCCTCCACCCCCCGCTCATGCCCCATGTGTCTCTTCCCTTCCCCCCACCCCCTGCGCATGCCCCCTGTGTCTCTCCCCTTCCCCCGACCCCCCACTCATGCCCCGTGTGTCTCACCCCTCCACCCCCTGCTCATGCCCCGTGTGTCTCTCCCCTCCCCTCATCCCCAGCACATGCCCCGTGTGTCTCTCCCCTCCCCCCCACCCGCCCGCTCATGCACCGTGTGTCTCTCCCCTCCCCCCACCCCCGGCTCATGCCCCGTGTGTCTCTCCCCTCCCACCCCCCCGCTCATGCCCCGTGTCTCTCCCCTCCCCCGACCCCCCCTGCTCATGCCCCGTGTGTCTCTCCCCTCCCCCCAACCCCCCGCTCATGCCCCGTGTGTCTCTCCCCCTTCCCCCACCCACAGCTCATGTCCCGTGTGTCTCTCCCCTGTTCCCCCCACCCCCTGCTCATGTCCCGTGTCTGCCCTGTTCCCCTACCCCCTGCTCATGTCCCGTGTCTGCCCTGTTCCCCCACCGCCGCTCATGCCCCATGTGTCTCCCCTGTTCCCCCCCACCCCCGCTCATGCCCCGTGTGTCTCCCCTTCCACCCACCCCCGCTCATGCCCCGTGTGTGTCCCCTTCAGCCCCACCCCCTGCTCATGCCCCGTGTCTCTCCCCTTCCCCCCACCCCCCGCTCATGCCCTGTGTGTCTCTCCCCCCCACCCCCTGCTCATGCCCCATGTGTCTCTCCCCTCCCCCCCACCCCCGCTCATGCCCCGTGTGTCTCTCCCCTTCCCCCCCACCCCCCGCTCATGCCCCGTGTCTCCATACTGTTCCCCCCCACCCCCGCTCATGCCCCATGTGTCTCTCCCCTCCACCCCACCCCCTGCTCATGACCTGTCTCCCCTGTTACGCCCCACCCCTGCTCATGCCCTGTGTGTCTCGTCCCTTTCCCCATGCCCCTCTCATGCCCCATGTCTCTCCCCTCCCCGCCACCCCCGCTCATGCCCCGTGTCTCTCTCCCATTCCCCCTCACCCCCCGCTCATGCCCTGTGTGTCTCTCCCCTCCCCCCACCCCCTCTCATGCCCTGTGTGTCTCTCCCGTCCCCCCCACCCCCGCTCATGCCCCGTGTCCCTCCCCCCAACCCCCGCTCATGCCCCGTGTGTCTCTCCCCTCCCCCCCACCCGCCCGCTCATGCACCGTGTGTCTCTCCCCTCCCCCCATCCCCTGGCTCATGCCCCATGTGTCTCTCCCCCCCCACCCCCCCGCTCATGCCCCGTGTCTCTCCCCGACCCCCCCTGCTCATGCCCCGTGTGTCTCTCCCCTTCCCCCAACCCCCGCTCATGCCCCATGTGTCTCTCCCCTCCCACCAACCCCCCGCTCATGCCCCGTGTGTCTCTCCCCCTTCCCCACCCACAGCTCATGCCCCGTGTGTCTCTCCCCCTCCCCCCCACCCCCTGCTCATGTCCTGTGTGTCTCTCCCCTGTTCCCCCCACCCCCTGCTCATGTCCCGTGTCTGCCCTGTTCCCCTACCCCCCGCTCATGTCCCGTGTCTGCCCTGTTCCCCCGCTCATGCCCTGTGTCTCCCTCCTTTCCCCCCACCCCCCGCTCATGTCCCGGGTCTCCCTCCTTTCCCACCCCCACTCCCCGCTCATGCCATGTGTGTGCCCTGTTCCCCCCACCCACCCTCATGCCCCGTGTGTGCCCTGTTTCCCCCCATCCCCCCGCTAAAGCCCTGTGTCTCCCCTGTTCCCCCCAACCCGCTGATGCTCCGTGTTCCTCCTGTTCCCCCCACCCCCCGCTCATGCCCCGTGTGGGCCCTGTTCCCCCACCCCCCGCACATGCCCCGTGTCTCCCTTGTGTTCCCCTACCCCAGCTCATGCCCCGTGTCTCCCTCCTTTCCCCCCACCCCCTGCTCATGCCCCCTGTCTCCCTTCTTCCCCCTCCACCCTCGGTCATGCCGTGTGTCTCCCTTCTTCCTCCCCTACCCCCGCTCATGGCCCATATCTGCCTTGTTCCCCCCACCCCGTGCTCATGCCCTGTGTCTCCCTCCTGTACCCCCACCCCTCGCTCATGCCCCGTGTGTCTCTCCCCTCCACCCCACCCCCTGCTCATGACCTGTCTCCCCTGTTAGCCCCCACCCCTCGCTCATGCCCCGTGTGTCTCTCCCCTTCCCCCAACCCCCGCTCATGCCCCGTGTCTCTCTCCCATTCCCTCACACCCCCCGCTCATGCCCCGTGTGTCTCTCCCCTCCCCCCAACCCCTTTCATGCCCCGTGTGTCTCTCCGGTCCCCCACACCCCCGCTCATGCCCCGTGTCCCTCCCCCCAACCCCCGCTCATGCCCCGTGTGTCTCTCCCCTCCCCCCACCCCTGCTCATGCCCTGTGTCTTCTCTGTTCCCCCTACCCCCGCTCATGCCCTGTGTCTCCCTCCTTTTCCCCCCACCCCCCGCTCATGTCCCGTGTCTCCCTCCTTTCCCAACCCCACCCCCCGCTCATGCCGCGTGTGTGCCCTGTTCCGCCCACCCACCCTCATGCCCCGTGTGTGCCCTGTTTCCCCCCCACCCCCCGCTCAAGCCATGTGTCTCCCCTGTTCCCCCCCACCCCCGCTGATGCTCCGTGTGTTCCTCCTGTTCCCCCCACCCCCCGCTCATGCCCCGTGTGGGCCCTGTTCCCCCCACCCCCCGCTCATGCCCTGTGTGTGCCCTGTTCCCCCCCGCCCCCCGCTCATGCCCCGTGTCTCCTTTGTGTTCCCCCACACCCGCTCATGCCCCGTGTCTCCCTCCTTTCCCCCCCACCCCCCGCTCAGCCCCATGTCTCCCTTCTTCCCCCTCCACCCCCGGTCATGCCGTGTGTCTCCCTTCTTCCTCCCCTACCCCCGCTCATGCCCCATATCTGCCCTGTTCCCCCCACCCCATGCTCATGCCCTGTGACTCCCTCCTGTACCCCACCACCCCTCGCTCATGCCCCGTGTCTCCCTCCTGTACCCCCACCCCCCACTCATGCCCTGTGTCTCCCTTCTTCCCCCCACCCCCGCTCATGCCCTGTGTCTTCCTTCTTCCCCTCCACCCCACGCTCATGCCCCGTGTCTTCCCCTTCCCCCACCACCCCCGCTCATGCCCCGTGTCTCCCTTCTTCCCCCCACCCCCCGCCCATGCCCCGTGTCTCCCTTCTTTCACCCCACCCCCTGCTCATGCCCCGTGTCTCCCTTCTTTCCCCCCACCACCGCTCATGCCCCGTGTCTTCCTTCTCCCCCCCACCCCCGCTCATGCCCCATGTCTCCCTTCTTTCCCCCCCACACCCCGCTCATGCCCCATGTCTCCCTTCTTTTCCCCCCAACCCCCGCTCATGCCCCGTGTCTCCCTTATTTCCCCCCCGGCTCATGCCTGTGTCTCCCTTCTTCCCCCCACCCCTTGCTCATGCCCCGTGTCTCCCTTCTTCCCCCCCACCCCCTGCTCATGCCGCGTGTCTCCCTTCTTCCCCCCCACCCCCCGTTCATGCCCCGTGTCTCCCTTCTTCCCCCCACCCCCCACTCATGCCGCATGTCTCCCTTCTTTCCACGCCCACCTCCTGCTCATGCCCCGTGTCTCTCTGCTTCCCCCCACCCCCTGCTCATGCCCCATGTCTCCCATCTTTCCCCCCACCACCCGCTCATGCCCCATGTCTCCCTTCTTTCCACGCCCACCTCCTGCTCATGCCCCGTGTCTCTCTGCTTCCCCCCAACCCCTGCTCATGCCCTGTGTCTCCCTTCTTCCCCCCACCCCCCGCTCATGCCCCGTGTCTGCCCTGTTCCCCCACCGCCGCTCATGCCCCATGTGTCTCCCCTGTTTCCCCCCACCCCCCGCTCATGCCCCACCCCCTGCTCATGCCCCGTGTCTCTCCCCTTCCCCCCACCCCCCGCTCATGCCCCGTGTGTCTCTCCCCCCCACCCCCTGCTCATGCCCCATGTGTCTCTCCCCTCCCCCCCACCCCCGCTCATGCCCCGTGTGTCTCTCCCCTTCCCCCCACCCCCCGCTCATGCCCCGTGTCTCCATACTGTTCCCCCCCACCCCCGCTGATGCTCCGTGTGTTCCTCCTGTTCCCCCCACCCCCCGCTCATGCCCCGTGTGGGCCCTGTTCCCCCCACCCCCCGCTCATGCCCTGTGTGTGCCCTGTTCCCCCCCGCCCCCCGCTCATGCCCCGTGTCTCCTTTGTGTTCCCCCACCCCCACTCATGCCCCGTGTCTCCCTCCTTTCCCCCCCCACCCCCCGCTCAGCCCCATGTCTCCCTTCTTCCCCCTCCACCCCCGGTCATGCCGTGTGTCTCCCTTCTTCCTCCCCTACCCCCGCTCATGCCCCATATCTGCCCTGTTTCCCCCACCCCATGCTCATGCCCTGTGACTCCCTCCTGTACCCCACCACCCCTCGCTCATGCCCCGTGTCTCCCTCCTGTACCCCCACCCCCCACTCATGCCCTGTGTCTCCCTTCTTCCCCCCACCCCCGCTCATGCCCTGTGTCTTCCTTCTTCCCCCCCATCCCCCGCTAATGCCCTGTGTCTTCCTTCTTCCCCTCCACCCCACGCTCATGCCCCGTGTCTTCCCCTTCCCCCACCACCCCCGCTCATGCCCCGTGTCTCCCTTCTTCCCCCCCACCCCCCGCCCATGCCCCGTGTCTCCCTTCTTTCACCCCACCCCCTGCTCATGCCCCGTGTCTCCCTTCTTTCCCCCCACCACCGCTCATGCCCCGTGTCTTCCTTCTCCCCCCCACCCCCGCTCATGCCCCATGTCTCCCTTCTTTCCCCCCCACACCCCGCTCATGCCCCATGTCTCCCTTCTTTTCCCCCCAACCCCCGCTCATGCCCCGTGTCTCCCTTATTTCCCCCCCGGCTCATGCCTGTGTCTCCCTTCTTCCCCCCACCCCTTGCTCATGCCCCGTGTCTCCCTTCTTCCCCCCCCACCCCCTGCTCATGCCGCATGTCTCCCTTCTTCCCCCCCACCCCCCGTTCATGCCCCGTGTCTCCCTTCTTCCCCCCACCCCCCACTCATGCCGCGTGTCTCCCTTCTTCCCCCCACCCCCCGTTCATGCCCCGTGTCTCCCTTCTTTCCCCCCACCCCCTGCTCATGCCCCATGTCTCCCATCTTTCCCCCCACCACCCGCTCATGCCCCATGTCTCCCTTCTTTCCACGCCCACCTCCTGCTCATGCCCCGTGTCTCTCTGCTTCCCCCAACCCCTGCTCATGCCCTGTGTCTCCCTTCTTCCCCCCACCCCCCGCTCATGCCCCGTGTCTGCCCTGTTCCCCCACCGCCGCTCATGCCCCATGTGTCTCCCCTGTTTCCCCCCACCCCCCGCTCATGCCCCACCCCCTGCTCATGCCCCGTGTCTCTCCCCTTCCCCCCACCCCCCGCTCATGCCCCGTGTGTCTCTCCCCCCCACCCCCTGCTCATGCCCCATGTGTCTCTCCCCTCCCCCCCACCCCCGCTCATGCCCCGTGTGTCTCTCCCCTTCCCCCCCACCCCCCGCTCATGCCCCGTGTCTCCATACTGTTCCCCCCCACCCCCGCTCATGCCCCGTGTGTCTCTCCCCTCCACCGCACCCCCTGCTCATGACCTGTCTCCCCTGTTACGCCCCACCCCTGCTCATGCCCTGTGTGTCTCGTCCCTTTCCCCACGCCCCGCTCATGCCCCGTGTCTCTCCCCTCCCCGCCACCCCCGCTCATGCCCCGTGTCTCTCTCCCATTCCCCCTCACCCCCCGCTCATGCCCTGTGTGTCTCTCCCCTCCCCCCACCCCCTCTCATGCCCTGTGTGTCTCTCCCGTCCCCCCACCCCCGCTCATGCCCCGTGTCCCTCCCCCCAACCCCCGCTCATGCCCCGTGTGTCTCTCCCCTCCCCCCCACCCGCCCGCTCATGCACCGTGTGTCTCTCCCCTCCCCCCATCCCCTGGCTCATGCCCCATGTGTCTCTCCCCTCCCACCCCCCCGCTCATGCCCCGTGTCTCTCCCCGACCCCCGACCCCCCCTGCTCATGCCCCGTGTGTCTCTCCCCTTCCCCCAAACCCCGGCTCATGCCCCATGTGTCTCTCCCCTCCCACCAACCCCCCGCTCATGCCCCGTGTGTCTCTCCCCCTTCCCCCACCCACAGCTCATGCCCCGTGTGTCTCTCCCCCTCCCCCCCACCCCCTGCTCATGTCCCGTGTGTCTCTCACCTGTTCCCCCCACCCCCTGCTCATGTCCCGTGTCTGCCCTGTTCCCCTACCCCCCGCTCATGTCCCGTGTCTGCCCTGTTCCCCCGCTCATGCCCTGTGTCTCCCTCCTTTCCCCCCACCCCCCGCTCATGTCCCGGGTCTCCCTCCTTTCCCACCCCCACTCCCCGCTCATGCCACGTGTGTGCCCTGTTCCCCCCACCCACCCTTATGCCCCGTGTGTGCCCTGTTTCCCCCCATCCCCCCGCTAAAGCCCTGTGTCTCCCCTGTTCCCCCCAACCCGCTGATGCTCCGTGTTCCTCCTGTTCCCCCCACCCCCCGCTCATGCCCCGTGTGGGCCCTGTTCCCCCACCCCCCGCACATGCCCCGTGTCTCCCTTGTGTTCCCCTACCCCCGCTCATGCCCCGTGTCTCCCTCCTTTCCCCCCCACCCCCTGCTCATGCCCCGTGTCTCCGTTCTTCCCCCTCCACCCCCGGTCATGCCGTGTGTCTCCCTTCTTCCTCCCCTACCCCCGCTCATGCCCCATATCTGCCTTGTTCCCCCCACCTCGTGCTCATGCCCTGTGTCTCCCTCCTGTACCCCCACCCCTCGCTCATGCCCCGTGTGTCTCTCCTCTCCACCCCACCCCCTGCTCATGACCTGTCTCCCCTGTTAGCCCCCACCCCTCGCTCATGCCCCGTGTGTCTCTCCCCTTCCCCCAACCCCCGCTCATGCCCCGTATCTCTCTCCCATTCCCCCACACCCCCCGCTCATGCCCCGTGTGTCTCTCCCCTCCCCCCAACCCCTTTCATGCCCCGTGTGTCTCTCCGGTCCCCCACACCCCCGCTCATGCCCCGTGTCCCTCCCCCCAACCCCCGCTCATGCCCCGTGTGTCTCTCCCCTCCCCCCACCCCTGCTCATGCCCTGTGTCTTCTCTGTTCCCCCTACCCCCGCTCATGCCCTGTGTCTCCCTCCTTTCCCCCCACCCCCCGCTCATGTCCCAGGTCTCCCTCCTTTCCCACCCCCACCCCCCGCTCATGCCGCGTGTGTGCCCTGTTCCCCCCACCCACCCTCATGCCCCGTGTGTGCCCTGTTTCCCCCCCACCCCCCCGCTCAAGCCATGTGTCTCCCCTGTTCCCCCCCACCCCCGCTGATGCTCCGTGTGTTCCTCCTGTTCCCCCCACCCCCCGCTCATGCCCCGTGTGGGCCCTGTTCCCCCCACCCCCCGCTCATGCCCTGTGTGTGCCCTGTTCCCCCCGCCCCCCGCTCATGCCCCGTGTCTCCTTTGTGTTCCCCCACCCCCGCTCATGCCCCGTGTCTCCCTCCTTTCCCCCCCACCCCCCGCTCAGCCCCATGTCTCCCTTCTTCCCCCTCCACCCCCGGTCATGCCGTGTGTCTCCCTTCTTCCTCCCCTACCCCCGCTCATGCCCCATATCTGCCCTGTTCCCCCACCCCATGCTCATGCCCTGTGACTCCCTCCTGTACCCCCCACCCCTCGCTCATGCCCCGTGTCTCCCTCCTGTACCCCCACTCATGCCCTGTGTCTCCCTTCTTCCCCCCACCCCCGCTCATGCCCCGTGTCTTCCTTCTTCCCCCCATCTCCCGCTCATGCCCTGTGTCTTCCTTCTTCCCCTCCACCCCACGCTCATGCCCCGTGTCTTCCCCTTCCCCCACCACCCCCGCTCATGCCCCGTGTCTCCCTTCTTCCCCCCCACCCCCCGCCCATGCCCCGTGTCTCCCTTCTTTCACCCCACCCCCTGCTCATGCCCCGTGTCTCCCTTCTTTCCCGCCACCACCGCTCATGCCCCGTGTCTTCCTTCTCCCCCCACCCCCGCTCATGCCCCATGTCTCCCTTCTTTCCCCCCCACACCCCGCTCATGCCCCATGTCTCCCTTCTTTTCCCCCAACCCCCGCTCATGCCCTGTGTCTCCCTTATTTCCCCCCCGGCTCATGCCTGTGTCTCCCTTCTTCCCCCCACCCCTTGCTCATGCCCCGTGTCTCCCTTCTTCCCCCCCCACCCCCTGCTCATGCCGCGTGTCTCCCTTCTTCCCCCCACCCCCCGTTCATGCCCCGTGTCTCCCTTCTTCCCCCCACCCACCACTCATGCCGCGTGTCTCCCTTCTTCCCCCCCACCCCCCGTTCATGCCCCGTGTCTCCCTTCTTTCCCCCCACCCCCTGCTCATGCCCCATGTCTCCCATCTTTCCCCCCACCACCCGCTCATGCCCCATGTCTCCCTTCTTTCCACGCCCACCTCCTGCTCATGCCCCGTGTCTCTCTGCTTCCCCCCAACCCCTGCTCATGCGCTGTGTCTCCCTTCTTCCCCCCCACCCCCCGCTCATGCCCCGTGTCTCCCTTCTTCGCCCCACCCAGGCTCATGCCCCGTGTTTCCCTTCTTCCCCCCCACCCCCGATCATGCCCCGTGTCTCCCTTCTTCCCCCTCCACCCCCGGTCATGCCCCGTGTCTCCCTTCTTCCTCCCCTACCCCCCGCTCATGCCCCATGTCTGCCCTGTTCCCCCCACCCCGTGCTCATGCCCTGTGTCTCCCTCCTGTACCCCACACCCCTCGCTCATGCCCCGTGTCTCCCTTCTTCCCCCCACCCCCGCTCATGCCCCGTGTCTCCCTTCTTCCCCCCACCACCTGCTCATGCCCCGTGTCTTCCTTCTTTCCCCCGCCCACCACCCGCTCATGCCCCGTGTCTCCTTTTTTCCCCCCACCCCCTGCTCATTCCCCGTGTCTCCCTTATTACCCCCCCACCCCCTGCTCATGCCCCGTGTCTCCCTGCTTTCCACCCCCACCCCCTGCTCATGCCCCGTGTCTTCCTTCTTCCCCCCACCCTCCTCTCATGCCCCGTGTCTCCCTTCTATCCCCCAATCCCCGCTCAAACCCTGTGTCTCCCTTCTTCCTCCCCACCCCCCGCTCATGCCCCGTGTCTTCCTTCTTTCCCCCACCCCCCGCTCATGCCCCGTGTCTCCCTTCTTCCCAACCCACTCCCAGCTCATGCCCTGTGTCTCCCTTCTTTCGCCCACTCATGAGCCGTGTCTCCCTTCTTCCCCCCCACCCCCCGCTCATGCCCTGCATCTCCCTTCTTTCCTCCCCACCCCTCGCTCATGCCCCGTGTCTCCCTTCTTCCCCCCCCACCCCCGCTCATGCCCGTGTCTCCCTTCTTTCCCCCCAACCTACCCCCGCTCATGCCCCGTGTCTCTCCTGTTCACCCCACCCCCGCTCATGCTCCGTGTCTGTCTCCCTCCTTTTCCCCCCGATCATGGCCCATGTCTCCCCTGTTCACCCCCACCCCCCGCTCATGCCCGTGTCTCCCTTCTTCCCCCCCACCCCCCGCTCATGCCCCGTGTCTCCCTTCTTTCCCGCTCATGCCCTGTGTCTCCCTTCTTTCCACCCCCAGCTCATGCCCCATGTCTCCCTTCTTTCCCCCCACCCCCCACTCATGCCCCGTGTCTCCCTTCTTTCCACCCCCACCCCCGCTCATGCCCCGTGTCTCCCTCCTGTATCACCACCCCCACTCATGCCCCGTGTCTTCCTTCTTTCCCCCCGCTCATGCCCCGTGTCTGCCTTCTTCCCCCCACCCCCCGCTCATGCCCTGTGTCTCCCTTCTTCCCCCCCACCCCCCGCTCATGCCCTGTGTCTCCCCTGTTCTCCCCCACCCCCCGCTCATGCCCCGTGTCTCCCTTCTTCCTCCCCCACCCCCCGCTCATGCCCCGTGTCTCCCTCCTGTACCCCCCCAACCCCCGCTCTTGCCCCGTGTCTTCCTCCTGTACCCCCCACCCCCCGCTCATGCCCCGTGTCTCCCTTCTTCCCCACACCCCCCGCTCAAGCCCGTGTCTCCCATCTTTCCCCCCCACCGTGTCTACCTTCTTTCCCCCCCACCCCCCGCTCATGCCCCGTGTCTCCCTTCTTTCCACCCCCACCCCTTGCTCATGCCACGTGTCTCCCTTCTTCCTCCCCCACCCCACGCTCATGCCCCGTCTCTGCCCTGTTCCCCCACCCCCCGCTCATGCCTCGTGTCTCCCTCCTGTACCCCAACCACCGCTCTTCCCCCGTGTCTCCTTCCTGTACCCCCACCCCCCGCTCATGCCCCATGTCTCCCTTCTTCCCCCCCACCCCCCGCTCATTCCCCGTGTCTCTGATCTTTCCCCCCACCCCCGCTGATGCCCTGTGTCCCCCTTCTTATCCCCCACCCCCCGCTCATGCCCCGTGTCTCCCTTATCCCCCCCCCGCTCATGCCCCGTGTCTCCCTTCTTCCCCCGCATCATCCGGTCATGCCCCATGTCTCCCTTCTTCCCCCCACCCCCTGCTCATGCCGCGTGTCTCCCTTCTCCCCCCCACCCCCGCTCATGCTCCTTGTCTCTCTTCTTCCCCCCCACCCCTTGCTCATGCCCCGTGTCTCCCTTCTTCCCCCCCACCCCCCGTTCATGCCCCGTGTCTCCATTCTTTCCCCCCACCCCCCGCTCATGCCCTGTGTCTCCCTCCTGTACCCCCCACCCCCCAATCATGCCCTGTGTCTCCCTTCTTCCCCCAACACTCCGCTCATGCTCCGTGTCTCCCTTCTTCCCCACCACCCCCCGCTCATGCCCCGTGTCTTCCTTCTTCCCCTCCACCCCACACTCATGCCCCGTGTCTTCCCCTTCCCCCACCACCCCCCGCTCATGCCCCGTGTCTCCCTTCTTCCCTCCCACCCCCCGCCCATGACCCGTGTCTCCCTTCTTTCACCCCCACCCCCACCCCCTGCTCATGCCCCGTGTCTCCCTTCTTCCCCCCACCACCGCTCATGCCCCATGTCTTCCTTCTCCCCCCACCCCCGCTCATGTCCTGTGTCTCCCTTCTTCCCCCCCACCACCCGCTCATGCCCCGTGTCTCCCTTCTTCCCCCCACCCCCCGCTCATGCCCCGTGTCTCCCTTCTTCCCCCGCACCCCCCGGTCATGCCCCGTGTCTCCCTTCTTTCCCCCCCACCCCCCGCTCATGCCCCATGTCTCCCTTCTTTTCCCCCCAACCCCCACTCATGCCCCGTGTCTCCCTTCTTTCCCCCCCGGCTCATGCCCCGTGTCTCCCTTCTTCCCCCCACCCCTTGCTCATGCCCCGTGTCTCCCTTCTTCCCCTACACCCCCTGCTCATGCCGCGTGTCTCCCTTCTTCCCCCCCACCCCCCGTTCATGCCCCATATCTCCCTTCTTTCCCCCCACCCCCTGCTCATGCCGCGTGTCTCCCTTCTTCCCCCCCACCCCTTGCTCATGCCCCGTGTCTCCCTTCTTCCCCCCACCCCCCGCTCATGCCGCGTGTCTCCCTTCTTCCCCCCACCCCCCGTTCATGCCCCGTGTCTCCCTTCTTTCCCCCCACCCCCCGCTCATGCCCCGTGTCTCCCATCTTTCCCCCCCACCACCCGCTCATGCCCCATGTCTCCCTTCTTTCCAGGCCCACCCCCGCTCATGCCCCGTGTCTCCCTTCTTCCCCCCACCCCCTGCTCATGCCCCGTGTCTCCCTTCCTCCCCCCCCACCCCCGATCATGCCCCATGTCTCCCTTCTTCCCCCCCACCCTCGCTCATGCCCCGTGTCTCCCTCCTGTACCCCCCACCTCCCGCTCATGCCCCGTGTCTTCCTTCTTTCCCCCCGCTCATGCCCCGTGTCTCCCTTCTTCCCCCCACCCCCCGCTCATGCCCTGTGTCTCCCTTCTTCCCCCCCACTCCCCGCTCATGCCCTGTGTCTGCCCTCTTCTCCCCCACCCCCCGCTCATGCCCCATGTCTCCCTTCTCCCCCTCCCACCCCCGCTCATGCCCCGTGTCTCCCTCCTGTACCCCCCACCCCCCGCTCATGCCCCGTGTCTTCCTTCTTTCCCCCCCGCTCATGCCCCGTGTCTCCCTTCTTCCCCCCACCCCCCGCTCATGCCCTGTGTCTCCCCTCTTCTCCCCCACCACCCGCTCATGCCCTGTGTCTCCCTTCTTCTCCCCCACCCCCCGCTCATGCCCCTTGTCTCCCTTCTTCCCCCCCGCTCATGCCCCATGTCTCCCTTCTTCCCCCGCACCCCCGGGTCATGCCCCGTGTCTCCCTCCTTTCCCCCCCACCCCCGCTCATGCCCCATGTCTCCCTTCTTTTCCCCCCAACCTCCGCTCATGCCTGTGTCTCCCTTCTTTCCCCCCGGCTCATGCCCCGTGTCTCCCTTCTTCCCCCCACCCCTTGCTCATGCCCCGTGTCTCCCTTCTTCCCCCCCCACCCCCTGCCCATGCCGCGTGTCTCCCTTCTTCTCCCCCACCCCCGTTCATGCCCCGTGTCTCCCTTCTTTCCCCCCCACCCCCGCTCATGCCCCGTGTCTCCCTTCTTCCCCCCACCCCTTGCTCATGCCCCGTGTCTCCCTTCTTCCCCCCCACCCCCCGCTCATGCCGCATGTCTCCCTTCTTCCCCCCCACCCCCCATTCATGCCCCGTGTCTCCCATCTTTCCCCCCACCACTCGCTCATGCCCCGTGTCTCCCTCCTTGCTCTCCCACCCCCCCGCTCATGCCCCGTGTCTCCCTTCTTCCCCCTCCACCCCCGGTCATGCCGTGTGTCTCGCTTCTTCCTCCCCTACCCCCGCTCATGCCCCATATCTGCCCTGTTCCCCCCACCTAGTGCTCATGCCCTGTTTCTCCCTCCTGTACCCCCCACCCCGTGCTCATGCCCTGTGTCTCCCTCCTGTACCCCCACCCCTCGCTCATGCTCCGTGTGTCTCTCCCCTCCACCCCACCCCCTGCTCATGACCTGTCTCCCCTGTTAGCCCCCACCCCCGCTCATGCCCTGTGTCTCTCTCCCATTCCCCCTCACCCCCCGCTCATGCCCCATGTGTCTCTCCCCTCGCCCCCACCACTGCTCATGCCCTGTGTCTTCTCTGGTCCCCCTACCCCCACTCATGCCCTGTGTCTCCCTCCTTTCCCCCCACCCCCCGCTCATGTCCCGAGTCTCCCTCATTTCCCACCCCCCGCTCATGTCGCATGTGTGCCCTGTTCCCCCCACCCACCCTCATGCCCCGTGTGTGCCCTGTTCCCCGCCACACCCCCGCTCAAGCCCCGTGTCTCCCCTGTTCCCCCCCACCCCCGCTGATGCTCCGTGTGTTCCTCCTGTTCCCCCCACCCCCTGCTCATGCCCCGTGTGGGCCCTGTTCCCCCCACCCCCCGCTCATGCCCTGTTCCTCCCCCACCCCCCGCTCATGCCCCGTGTCTCCCTTGTGTTCCCCCACCGCCGCTCATGCCCCGTGTCTCCCTCCTTTCCTCCCTACCCCCCGCTCATGCCCTGTGTCTCCCTTCTTCCTCCCCTACCCCCGCTCATGCCCCATATCTGCCCTGTTCCCCCCAGCCCGTGCTCATGCCCTGTGTCTCCCTCCTGTACCCCCCCACCCCTCGCTCATGCCCCGTGTCTCCCTCCTGTACCCCCACCCCCCACTCATGCCCTGTGTCTCCCTTCTTCCCCCCACCCCCCGCTCATGCCCCGTGTCTCCATTCTTCCCCCCCACCCCCCGCTCATGCGCTGTGTCTTCCTTCTTCCCCTCCACCCCACGCTCATGCCCCGTGTCTTCCCCTTCCCACACCACCCCCCGCTCATGCCCCGTGTCTCCCTTCGTCCCCCCATCCCCCGCCCATGCCCCGTGTCTCCCTTCTTTCACCCCACCCCCTGTTCATGCCCCGTGTCTCCCTTCTTTCCCCCACCACTGCTCATGCCCCGTGTCTTCCTTCACCCCCCACCCCCGCTCATGCCCTGTTTCTCCCTTCTTCCCCCGCACCCACGCTCATGCCCCGTGTCTCCCTTCTTCCCCCCCACACCCCGCTCATGCCGCGTGTCTCCCTTCTTCCCCCCCACCCCCCGTTCATGCCCCGTGTCTCCCTTCTTCCCCCAACCCCCGCTCATTCCGCGTGTCTCCCTTCTTCCCCCCACCCCCCCGTTCATGCCCCGTGTCTCCCTTCTTTCCCCCCACCCCCCGCTCATGCCCCGTGTCTCCCATCTTTCCCCCCACCACCCGCTCATGCCCCATGTCTCCCTTCTTTCCACGCCCACCCCCCCCTCTTGCCCCGTGTCTCTCTTCTTCCCCCAACCCCCTGCTCATGCCGCGTGTCTCCCTTCTTCCCCCCCACCCCCTGCTCATGCCCGTGTCTCCCTTCTTCCCCCCCACCCCCCGCTCATGCCCGTGTCTCCCTTCTTCCCCCCTGCTCATGCCCCGTGTTTCCCTTCTTCCCCCCCACCCCCGGTCATGCCCCGTGTCTCCCTTCTTCCCCCTCCACCCCCTGTCATGCCCCGTGTCTCCCTTCTTCCTCCCCTACCCCCCCGCTCATGCCCCATGTCTGCCCTGTTCCCCCCACCCCGTGCTCATGCCCCGTGTCTCCCTCCTGTACCCCCCACCCCTCGCTCATGCCCCGTGTCTCCCTCCTGTACCCCCACCCCCCGCTCATGCCCTGTGTCTCCCTTCTTCCACCCACCCCCGCTCTTGCCCAGTGTCTTCCTTCTTCCCCCCACCCCCGCTCATGCCCTGTGTCTCCCTTCTTACCCCCCCACCCCCTGCTCATGCATGCCCCGTGTCTCCCTTCTTTCCACCCCCACCCCCTGCTCATGCCCTGTGTCTTCCTTCTTCCCCCCACCCCCCCTCATGCCCCGTGTCTCCCTTCTTTCCCCCTACCCCCCGCTCATGCCCTGTGTCTCCCTTCTCCCCCCCAACCCCTGCTCATGCCCCGTGTCTTCCTTCTTTCCCCCCACCCCCCGCTCATGCCCCGTGTCTCCCTTCTTTCCAACCCACTCCCCGCTCATGCCCCGTGTCTCCCTTCTTTCCCCCGCTCATTACCCATGTCTCCCTTCTTTCCCCCCCACCCCCTGCTCATGCCCCATGTCTCCCTTCTTTCCTCCCCACCCCTCGCTCATGCCCCCGTGTCTCCCTTCTTCCCCCCCACCCCCGCTCATGCCCCGTGTCTCCATTCTTTCCCCCAACCTACCCCCGCTCATGCCCCATGTCTCTCCTGTTCACGCCCACCCCCGCTCATGCTCCGTGTCTGTCTCCCTCCTTTTCCCCCGATCATGGGCCATGTCTCCCCTGTTCACCCCGACCCCCCGCTCATGCCCTGTGTCTCCCTTTTTCCCCCCACCCCCCGCTCATGTCCCGTGTCTCCCTTCTTTCCCGCTCATGCCCTGTGTCGCCCTTCTTTCCACCCCCAACTCATGCCCCGTGTCTCCCTTCTTTCCCCCCACCGCCCGCTCATGCCCCATGTCTCCCTTCTTTCCCCCCACCCCCCGCTCAGGCCCCGTGTCTCCCTTCTTTCCACCCCCACCCCCCGCTCATGCCCCGTGTCTCCCTCCTGTACCCCCCACCCCCACTCATGCCCCGTGTCTTCCTTCTTTCCCCCCGCTCATGCCCCGTGTCTCCCTTCTTACCCCCACCCCCCGCTAATGCCCTGTGGCTCCCCTCTTCTCCCCACCCCCTGCTCATGCCCCGTGTCTCCCTTCTTCCTCCCCCACTCCCCGCTCATGCCCCGTCTCTGCCCTGTTCCCCCCACACCCCCGCTCATGCCCCGTGTCTCCCTCCTGTACCACCCCAACCCCCGCTCTTGCCCCGTGTCTTCCTCCTGTACCCCCCACCCCCCGCTCATGCCCCGTGTCTCCCTTCTTCCCCACCCCCCCGCTCATGCCCCGTGTCTCCCATCATCCCCCCCACCGTGTCTCCCTTCTTTCCCCCCCGCTCATGCCCCGTGTCTCCCTTCTTTCCACCCCCACCCCTTGCTCATGCCCCGTGTCTCCCTTCTTCCTCCCCCACCCCCCGCTCATGCCCCATCTCTGCCCTGTTCCCCCCACCCCCCGCTCATGCCCCGTGTCTCCCTCCTGTACCCCCCAACCCCTGCTCTTCCCCCATGTCTCCCTCCTGTGCCCCCCACCCCCTGCTCATGCCCCATGTCTCCCTTCTTCCCCACCACCCCCAGCTCATGCCCCATGTCTCCGATCTTTCCCCCCCACCCCCGCTGATGCCCTGTCTCTCCCTTCTTCTCCCCCACCCCCCGCTCATGCCCCGTGTCTCCCTTCTTCCCCCCCCGCTCATGCCCCGTGTCTACCTTCTTCCCCAGCACCCCCGGTCATGCCCGTGTCTCCCTTCTTTCCCCCCAACCCCCGCTCATGCCCTGTGTCTCCCTTCTTTCCCCCCGGCTCATGCCCCGTGTCTCCCTTCTTCCCCCCACCCCTTGCTCATGCCCCGTGTCTCCCTTCTTCCCCCCACCCCTTGCTCATGCCGCGTGTCTACCTTCTTCCCCCCACCCCCGCTCATGCCCCTTGTCTCCCTTCTTTCCACCCCCACCCCCGCTCATGCCCCGTGTCTCTCTCCTGTATCCCCACCCCCACTCATGCCCCGTGTCTTCCTTCTTTGCCCCCCGCTCATGCCCCGTGTCTGCCTTCTTCCCCCCACCCCCCGCTCATGCCCTGTGTCTCCCTTCTTCCCCCCCACCCCCCACTCATGCCCTGTGTCTCCCCTGTTCTCCCCCACCCCCCGCTCATGCCCCGTGTCTCTCTTCTTCCTCCCCCACCCCCCGCTCATGCCCTGTCTCTGCCCTGTTCCCCCCACCCCCTGATCATGCCCCGTGTCTCCCTCCTGTACCCCCCCAACCCCCGCTCTTGCCCCGTGTCTTCCTCCTGTATCCCCGACCCCCAGCTCATGCCCCGTGTCTCCCTTCTTCCCCACACCCCCGCTCATGCCCTGTGTCTCCCATCTTTCCCCCCCACCGTGTCTCCCTTCTTTCCCCCCACCCCCCGCTCATGCCCCGTGTCTCCCTTCTTTCCACCCCTTGCTCATGCCCTGTGTCTCCCTTCTTCCTCCCCCACCCCACGCTCATGCCCCGTCTCTGCCCTGTTCCCCCACCCCCCGCTCATGCCCCGTGTCTCCCTCCTGTACCCCCCAACCCCCGCTCTTCCCCCGTGTCTCCTTCCTGTACCCCCCACCCCCGCTCATGCCCCATGTCTCCCTTCTTCCCCCCACCCCCCGCTCATGCCCCGTGTCTCCGATCTTTCCCCCCCACCCCCGCTGATGCCCTGTGTCTCCCTTCTTATCCCCCACCCCCTGCTCATGCCCCGTGTCTCCCTTCTTCCCCCCCGCTCATGCCCCGTGTCTCCCTTCTTCCCCCGCATCCCCCGGTCATGCCCCGTGTCTCCCTTCTTCCCCACCCCCCCGCTCATGCCCCGTGTCTCCCATCATCCCCCCCACCGTGTCTCCCTTCTTTCCCCCCGCTCATGCCCCGTGTCTCCCTTCTTTCCACCCCCACCCCTTGCTCATGCCCCGTGTCTCCCTTCTTCCTCCCCCACCCCCCGCTCATGCCCCATCTCTGCCCTGTTCCCCCCACCCCCCGCTCATGCCCCGTGTCTCCCTCCTGTACCCCCCAACCCCTGCTCTTCCCCCATGTCTCCCCCCTCCTGTGCCCCCCACCCCCTGCTCATGCCCCATGTCTCCCTTCTTCCCCCCCACCCCCAGCTCATGCCCCATGTCTCCGATCTTTCCCCCCACCCCCGCTGATGCCCTGTCTCTCCCTTCTTCTCCCCCACCCCCCGCTCATGCCCCGTGTCTCCCTTCTTCCCCCCCCGCTCATGCCCCGTGTCTACCTTCTTCCCCAGGACCCCCGGTCATGCCCCGTGTCTCCCTTCTTTCCCCCCAACCCCCGCTCATGCCCTGTGTCTCCCTTCTTCCCCCCGGCTCATGCCCCGTGTCTCCCTTCTTCCCCCCACCCCTTGCTCATGCCCCGTGTCTCCCTTCTTCCCCCCACCCCTTGCTCATGCCACGTGTCTACCTTCTTCCCCCCACCCCCGCTCATGCCCCGTGTCTCCCTTCTTTCCACCCCCACCCCCGCTCATGCCCCGTGTCTCTCTCCTGTATCCCCACCCCCACTCATGCCCCGTGTCTTCCTTCTTTGCCCCCCGCTCATGCCCCGTGTCTGCCTTCTTCCCCCCACCCCCCGCTCAAGCCCTGTGTCTCCCTTCTTCCCCCCAACCCCCCACTCATGCCCTGTGTCTCCCCTGTTCTCCCCCGTGTCTCTCTTCTTCCTCCCCCACCCCCCGCTCATGCCCTGTCTCTGCCCTGTTCCCCCCACCCCCTGCTCATGCCCCGTGTCTCCCTCCTGTACCCCCCCAACCCCCGCTCTTGCCCCGTGTCTTCCTCCTGTATCCCCCACCCCCAGCTCATGCCCCGTGTCTCCCTTCTTCCCCACACCCCCGCTAATGCCCTGTGTCTCCCATCTTTCCCCCCCACCGTGTCTCCCTTCTTTCCCCCCCACCCCCCGCTCATGCCCCGTGTCTCCCTTCTTTCCACCCCTTGCTCATGCCCTGTGTCTCCCTTCTTCCTCCCCCACCCCACGCTCATGCCCCGTCTCTGCCCTGTTCCCCCACCCCCCGCTCATGCCCCGTGTCTCCCTCCTGTACCCCCAACCCCCCGCTCTTCCCCCGTGTCTCCTTCCTGTACCCCCCACCCCCCGCTCATGCCCCATGTCTCCCTTCTTCCCCCCACCCCCCGCTCATGCCCCGTGTCTCCGATCTTTCCCCCCCACCCCCGCTGATGCCCTGTGTCTCCCTTCTTATCCCCCACCCCCTGCTCATGCCCCGTGTCTCCCTTCTTCCCCCCCCGCTCATGCCCCGTGTCTCCCTTCTTCCCCCGCATCCCCCGGTCATGCCCCGTGTCTCCCTTCTTCCCCCCACCCCTTGCTCATGCCCCGTGTCTCCCTTCTTCCCCCCAACCCCCTGCTCATGCCGCGTGTCTCCCTTCTTCCCCCCACCCCCGTTCATGCCCGTGTCTCCCTTCTTCCCCCCACCCCCCGCTCATGCTCCTTGTCTCTCTTCTTCCCCCCCACCCCTTGCTCATGCCCCGTGTCTCCCTTCTTCCCCCCCACCCCCCCGTTCATGCCCCGTGTCTCCCTTCTTTCCCCCCACCCCCCGCTCATGCCCCGTGTCTACCTCCTTTCCCCCCCAACCCCCGCTCATGCCCCGTGTCTCCCTTCTTCCCCCCCACCCTGTGCTCATGCCCTGTGTCTCCCTCCTGTACCCCCCACCCCCCACTCATGCCCTGTGTCTCCCTTCTTCCCCCCACCCCCCGCTCATGCCCCGTGTCTCCGTTCTTCCCCACCACCCCCCGCTCATGCCCCGTGTCTTCCTTCTTCCCCTCCACCCCACACTCATGCCCCATGTCTTCCCCTTCCCCCACCACCCCCCACTCATGCCCCGTGTCTCCCTTCTTCCCTCCCACCCCCCGCCCATGCCCCGCGTCTCCCTTCTTTCACCCCCACCCCCACCCCCTGCTCATGCCCCGTGTCTCCCTTCTTCCCCCCACCATCGCTCATGCCCCATGTCTTCCTTCTCCCCCCACCCCCGCTCATGCCCTGTGTCTCCCTTCTTCCCCCCACCACCCGCTCATGCCCCGTGTCTCCCCTCTTTCCCCCCCACCCCCCGCTCATGCCCCATGTCTCCCTTCTTTTCCCCCCAACCCCCGCTCATGCCCCGTGTCTCCCTTCTTTCCCCCCCGGCTCATGCCCCGTGTCTCCCTTCTTCCCCCCACCCCTTGCTCATGCCCCGTGTCTCCCTTCTTCCCCCCACCCCCTGCTCATGCCGCGTGTCTCCCTTCTTCCCCCCCACCCCCGTTCATGCCCCATATCTCCCTTCTTTCCCCCCCACCCCCTGCTCATGCCGCGTGTCTCCCTTCTTCCCCCCCACCCCTTGCTCATGCTGCGTGTCTCCCTTCTTCCCCCCCACCCCCCTGTTCATGCCCCGTGTCTCCCTCCTTTCCCCCCACCCCCCCGCTCATGCCCCGTGTCTCCCATCTTTCCCCCCACCACCCGCTCATGCCCCATGTCTCCCTTCTTTCCAGGCCTACGCCCTGCTCATGCCCCGTGTCTCCCTTCTTCCCCCCCACCCCCCGCTCATGCCCCGTGTCTCCCTTCTTCCCCCCACCCCCGCTCATGCCCCCTGTTTCCCTTCTTCCCCCCCACCCCCGATCATGCCCCATGTCTCCCTTCTTCCCCCCACCCCCGATCATGCCCCGTGTCTCCCTCCTGTACCCCCCACCTCCCGCTCATGCCCCGTGTCTTCCTTCTTTCCCCCCCCGCTCATACCCCGTGTCTCCCTTCTTCCCCCCAATCCCCGCTCATGCCCTGTGTCTCCCTTCTTCCCCCCCACCCCCCGCTCATGCCCTGTGTCTCCCCTCTTCTCCCCCACCTCCCGCTCATGCCCCGTGTCTCCCTTCTCCCCCCACCCCCGCTCATGCCCCGTGTCTCCCTCCTGTACCCCCCACCCCCCGCTCATGCCCCGTGTCTTCCTTCTTTCCCCCCGATCATGCCCCGTGTCTCCCTTCTTCCCCCCACCCATGCCCTGTGTCTCCCTTCTTCCCCCCCACCCCCCGCTCATGCCCTGTGTCTCCCCTCTTCTCCCCCACCACCCGCTTATGCCCTGTGTCTCCCTTCTTCTCCCCTACCCCCCGCTCATGCCCCGTGTCTCCCTTCTTCCCCCCCCGCTCATGCCCCGTGTCTCCCTTCTTCCCCGCACCTCCCGGTCATGCCCCGTGTCTCCCTTCTTTCCCCCCAACCCCGCTCATGCCCCGTGTCTCCCTTCTTCCCCCCCACCCCTTGCTCATGTCCCGTGTCTCCCTTCTTCCCCTACCGCTCATGCCCCGTGTCTCTCTTCTTCCCCCGCCCCCCCGGTCATGCCCCGTGTCTCCCTCCTTTCCCCCCCACCCCCCGCTCATGCCCAATGTCTCCCTGCTTTTCCCCCCAACCTCCGCTCATGCCCCGTGTCTCCCTTCTTTCCCCCTGGCTCATGCCCCATGTCACCCTTCTTCCCCCCACCCCTTGCTCATGCCCCGTGTCTCCCTTCTTCCCCCCCACCCCCTGCTCATGCTGCGTGTCTCCCTTCTTCCCCCCCACCCCCGTTCATGCCCCGTGTCTCCCTTCTTTCCCCCCCACCCCCGCGCATGCCCCGTGTCTCCCTTCTTCCCCCCACCCCTTGCTCATGCCCCGTGTCTCCCTTCTTCCCCCCACCCCCCGCTCATGCCGCATGTCTCCCTTGTTCCCCCCACCCCCCAATTCATGCCCCGTGTCTCCCTTCTTTCCCCCCACCCCTCGCTCATGCCCCGTGTCTCCCTCCTTTCCCCCCCACCTCCCGCTCATGCCCCGTGTCTCCCTTCTTCCCCCTCCACCCCCGGTCATGACGTGTGTCTCGCTTCTTCCTCCCCTACCCCCGCTCATGCCCCATATCTGCCCTGTTCCCCCCACCTAGTGCTCATGCCCTATGTCTCCCTCCTGTACCCCCCACCCCCGTGCTCATGCCCTGTATCTCCCTCCTGTACCCCCACCCCTCGCTCATGCTCCGTGTGTCTCTCCCCTCCACCCCACCCCCTGCTCATGACCTGTCTCCCCTGTTAGCCCCCACCCCCGCTCATGCCCTGTGTCTCTCTCCCATTCCCCCTCACCCCCCGCTCATGCCCCGTGTGTCTCTCCCCTCCCCCACCCCCTTTCATGCCCTTCGTGTCTCTCCCCCCCACCCCCGCTCATGCCCCGTGTCCCTCCCCCCAACCCCCGCTCATGCCCCGTGTGTCTCTCCCCTCCCCCCACCCCCTTTCATGCCCTGTGTGTCTCTCCCCCCCACCCCCGCTCATGCCCCGTGTCCCTCCCCCAACCCCCGCTCATGCCCCGTGTGTCTCTCCCCTCCCCCCACCCCTGCTCATGCCCTGTGTCTCCCTCCTTTCCCCCCACCCCCGCTCATGTCCCGAGTCTCCCTCATTGCCCACCCCCACCCCCCGCTAATGCCGCATGTGTGCCCTGTTCCCCCCACCCACCCTCATGCCCCGTGTGTGCCCTGTTTACCCCCCAACCCCCGCTCATGCCCTGTGTCTCCCCTCTTCTCCCCCACCCCCCGCTCATGCCCCGTGTCTCCCTTCTCCCCCCCACCCCCGCTCATGCCCCATGTCTCCCTCCTGTACCCCCCACCCCCGCTCATGCCCCGTGTCTTCCTTCTTTCCCCCCCGATCATGCCCCGTGTCTCCCTTCTTCCCCCACCCATGCCCTGTGTCTCCCTTCTTCCCCCCACCCCCCGCTCATGCCCTGTGTCTCCCCTCTTCTCCCCCACCACCCGCTCATGCCCTGTGTCTCCCTTCTTCTCCCCCACCCCCCGCTCATGCCCCGTGTCTCCCTTCTTCCCCCCCCGCTCATGCCCCATGTCTCCCTTCTTCCCCGCACCTCCCGGTCATGCCCCGTGTCTCCCTCCTTTCCCCCCCACCCCCGCTCATGACCCGTGTCTCCCTTCTTCCCCCCCACCCCTTGCTCATGTCCCGTGTCTCCCTTCTTCCCCCACCGCTCATGCCCCGTGTCTCCCTTCTTCCCCCGCACCCCCCGGTCATGCCCCGTGTCTCCCTCCTTTCCCCCCCACCCCCGCTCATGCCCAATGTCTCCCTTCTTTTCCCCCCAACCTCCGCTCATGCCCCGTGTCTCCCTTCTTTCCCCCTGGCTCATGCCCCGTGTCACCCTTCTTCCCCCCACCCCTTGCTCATGCCCCGTGTCTCCCTTCTTCCCCCCACCCCCTGCTCATGCCGCGTGTCTCCCTTCTTCCCCCCACCCCCGTTCATGCCCCGTATCTCCCTTCTTTCCCCCCACCCCCGCGCATGCCCCGTGTCTCCCTTCTTCCCCCCCACCCCTTGCTCATGCCCCGTGTCTCCCTTCTTCCCCCCACCCCCCGCTCATGCCGCATGTCTCCCTTCTTCCCCCCACCCCCCATTCATGCCCCGTGTCTCCCTTCTTTCCCCCACCCCTCGCTCATGCCCCGTGTCTCCCTCCTTTCCCCCCCACCTCCCGCTCATGCCCCGTGTCTCCCTTCTTCCTCCCCTACCCCCGCTCATGCCCCATATCTGCCCTGTTCCCCCCACCTACTGCTCATGCCCTATGTCTCCCTCCTGTACCCCCCACCCCGTGCTCATGCCCTGTGTCTCCATCCTGTACCCCCACCCCTCGCTCATGCTCCGTGTGTCTCTCCCCTCCACCCCACCCCCTGCTCATGACCTGTCTCCCCTGTTAGCCCCCACCCCCGCTCATGCCCTGTGTCTCTCTCCCATTCCCCCTCACCCCCCGCTCATGCCCCGTGTGTCTCTCCCCTCCCCCCACCCCCTTTCATGCCCCGTGTGTCTCTCCCCCCCACCCCCGCTCATGCCCCGTGTCCCTCCCCCCAACCCCCGCTCATGCCCCGTGTGTCTCTCCCCTCCCCCCACCCCTGCTCATGCCCTGTGTCTTCTCTGTTCCCCCTACCCCCACTCATGCCCTGTGTCTCCCTCCTTTCCCCCCACCCCCCGCTCATGTCCCGAGTCTCCCTCATTTCCCACCCCCACCCCCCGCTCATGCCGCATGTGTGCCCTGTTCCCCCCACCCACCCTCATGCCCCGTGTGTGCCCTGTTTCCCCCCCACAACCCTGCTCAAGCCCCGTGTCTCCCCTGTTTCCCCCCACCCCCGCTGATGCTCCGTGTGTTCCTCCTGTTCCCCCCACCCCCCGCTCATGCCCCGTGTGGGCCCTGTTCCACCCACCCCCCGCTCATGCCCTGTGTGTGCCCTGTTTCCCCCCCACCCCCTGCTCATGCCCAGTGTCTCCCTTGTGTTCCCCACCCCCGCTCATGCCCCGTGTCTCCCTCCTTTCCCCCCTACCCCCCGCTCATGCCTTGTGTCTCCCTTCTTCCTCCCCTACCCCCGCTCATGCCCCATATCTGCCCCTGTTCCCCCCACCCCGTGCTCAT
Source organism: Ambystoma mexicanum (assembly GCF_040938575.1). Taxonomy (NCBI): domain Eukaryota; kingdom Metazoa; phylum Chordata; class Amphibia; order Caudata; family Ambystomatidae; genus Ambystoma; species Ambystoma mexicanum. Next base: position 468,423,092 of record NC_090934.1, read on the forward strand.
GCCCTGTGTCTCCCTCCTGTACCCCCCCGCCCCTCGCTCATGCCCCGTGTCTCCCTCCTGTACCCCCACCCCCCACTCATGCCCTGTGTCTCCCTTCTTCCCCCCACCCCCGCTCATGCCCCGTGTCTCCCTTCTTCCCCCCACCCCCCGCTCATGCCCTGTGTCTTCCTTCTTCCCCTCCACCCCACGCTCATGCCCCGTGTCTTCCCCTTCCCCCACCACCCCCGCTCATGCCCCGTGTCTCCCTTCTTCCCCCCATCCCCCGCCCATGCCCCGTGTCTCCCTTCTTTCACCCCACCCCTGATCATGCCCCGTGTCTCCCTTCTTTCCCCCCACCACCGCTCATGCCCCGTGTCTTCCTTCACCCCCCACCCCCGCTCATGCCCCGTGTCTCCCTTCTTCCCCCCACACCCCGCTCATGCCCCATGTCTCCCTTCTTTTCCCCCAACCCCCGCTCATGCCCCGTGTCTCTCTTCTTTCCCCCCCGACTCATGCCCTGTGTCTCCCTTCTTCCCCCCACCCCTTGCTCATGCCCCGTGTCTCCCTTCTTCCCCCCACCCCCTGCTCATGCCGTGTGTCTCCCTTCTTCCCCCCCACCCCCCGTTCATGCCCCGTGTCTCCCTTCTTCCCCCAACCCCCGCTCATTCCGCGTGTCTCCCTTCTATCCCCCCACCCCCCGTTCATGCCCCGTGTCTCCCTTCTTTCCCCCACCCCTGGCTCATGCCCCGTGTCTCCCATCTTTCCCCCCACCACCCGCTCATGCCCCATGTCTCCCTTCTTTCCACACCCACCCCCCGCTCATGCCCCGTGTCTCCCTTCTTCCCCCCACCCCTTGCTCATGCCCCGTGTCTCTCTTCTTCCCCCAACCCCCTGCTCATGCCGCGGTGTCTCCCTTCTTCCCCCCCACCCCCCGCTCATGCCCGTGTCTCCCTTCTTCCCCCCCGCTCATGCCCCGTGTTTCCCTTCTTCCCCCCCACCCCCGATCATGTCCCGTGTCTCCCTTCTTCCCCCTCCACTCCCGGTCATGCCCCGTGTCTCCCTTCTTCCTCCCCTACCGCCCGCTCATGCCCCATGTCTGCCCTTGTTCCCCCCACCCTGTGCTCATTCCCCGTGTCTCCCTCCTGTACCCCCACCCCTCGCTCATGCCCCGTGTCTCCCTCCTGTACCCCCACCCCCGCTCATGCCCGTGTCTCCCTTCTTCCGCCCACCCCCGCTCATGCCCCGTGTCTCCCTTCTTCCCCCCACCCCCCGCTCATGCCCCGTGTCTCCCTTCTTTCCACCCCCAACCCCCGCTCATGCTCGGTGTCTCCCTTCTTCCCCCCAACCCCCGCTCATGCCCCGTGTCTTCCTTCTTTCCCCCACCCCCCGTGTCTCCCTTCTTCCCAACCCACTCCCCGCTCATGCCCCGTGTCTCCCTTCTTTCCCCGCTCATGACCCATGTCTCCCTTCTTTCCCCCCCACCCCCTGCTCATGCCCCGTGTCTCCCTTCTTTCCTCCCCACCCTCGCTCATGCCCCGTGTCTCCCTTCTTCCCCCCCACCCCCGCTCATGCCCCGTGTCTCCCTTCTTTCTCCCCAAACCTACCCCCGCTCATGCCCGTGTCTCTCCTGTTCACCCCCACCCCCGCTCATGCTCCGTGTCTGTCTCCCTCCTTTTCCCCCCGATCATGGGCCATGTCTCCCCTGTTCACCCCCACCCCTCGCTCATGCCCCGTGTCTCCCTTCTTCCCCCCCACCCCCCGCTCATGCCCCGTGTCTCCCTTCTTTCCCGGTCATGCCCTGTGTCTCCCTTCTTTCCACCCCCAGCTCATGCCCCGTGTCTTCCCCTTCCCCCACCACCCCCGCTCATGCCCCGTGTCTCCCTTCTTCCCCCCATCCCCCGCCCATGCCCCATGTCTCCCTTCTTTCACCCCACCCCCTGATCATGCCCCGTGTCTCCCTTCTTTCCCCCCACCACCACTCATGCCCCGTGTCTTCCTTCACCCCCCCACCCCCGCTCATGCCCTGTGTCTCCCTTCTTCCCCCGCACCCCCGCTCATGCCCGTGTCTCCCTTCTTCCCCCCCACACCCATCTCATGCCCCATGTCTCCCTTCTTTTCCCCCAACCCCCGCTCATGCCCCGTGTCTCTCTTCTTTCCCCCCCGACTCATGCCCTGTGTCTCCCTTCTTCCCCCCACCCCTTGCTCATGCCCCGTGTCTCCCTTCTTCCCCCCACCCCCTGCTCATGCCGTGTGTCTCCCTTCTTCCCCCCCACCCCCCTTTCATGCCCCGTGTCTCCCTTCTTTCCCCCCACCCCCCGCTCATGCCCCGTGTCTCCCATCTTTCCCCCCACCACCCGCTCATGCCCCATGTCTCCCTTCTTTCCACACCCACCCCCCGCTCATGCCCCGTGTCTCCCTTCTTCCCCCCACCCCTTGCTCATGCCCCGTGTCTCTCTTCTTCCCCAACCCCTGCTCATGCCGCGTGTCTCCCTTCTTCCCCCCCACCCCCGCTCATGCCCGTGTCTCCTTCTTCCCCCCGCTCATGCCCCGTGTTTCCTTCTTCCCCCCACCCCCGATCATGTCCCGTGTCTCCCTTCTTCCCCCTCCACTCCCGGTCATGCCCGTGTCTCCCTTCTTCCTCCCCTACCCCCCGCTCATGCCCCATGTCTGCCCTGTTCCCCCCACCCTGTGCTCATGCCCCGTGTCTCCCTCCTGTACCCCCCACCCCTCGCTCATGCCCCGTGTCTCCCTCCTGTACCCCCACCCCCTCTCATGCCCTGTGTCTCCCTTCTTCCGCCCACCCCCGCTCATGCCCCGTGTCTCCCTTCTTACCCCCACCCCCGCTCATGCCCCGTGTCTCCCTTCTTACCCCCCCCACCCCTGCTCATGCCCCGTGTCTCCCTTCTTTCCACCCCCAACCCCCGCTCATGCCCTGTGTCTCCCTTCTTCCCCCCAACCCCCGCTCATGCCCCGTGTCTTCCTTCTTTCCCCCCACCCCCGCTCATGCCCCATGTCCTCCCTTCTTCCCAACCCACTCCCCGCTCATGCCCCGTGTCTCCCTTCTTTCCCCCGCTCATGACCCATGTCTCCCTTCTTTCCCCCACCCCCTGCTCATGCCCCGTGTCTCCCTTCTTTCCTCCCCACCCCTCGCTCATGCCCCGTGTCTCCCTTCTTCCCCCCCACCCCCGCTCATGCCCCGTGTCTCCCTTCTTTCTCCCCAAACCTACCCCCGCTCATGCCCGTGTCTCTCCTGTTCACCCCCCACCCGCTCATGCTCCGTGTCTGTCTCCCTCCTTTTCCCCCGATCATGGGCCATGTCTCCCCTGTACACCCCACCCCCGCTCATGCCCCGTGTCTCCCTTCTTCCCCCCCACCCCCTGCTCATGCCCCGTGTCTCCCTTCTTTCCCGCTCATGCCCTGTGTCTCCCTTCTTTCCACCCCCAACCCCCCGCTCATGCCCTGTGTCTCCCTTCTTCCCCCCAACCCCCGCTCATGCCCCGTGTCTTCCTCTTTCCCCCCACCCCCGCTCATGCCCCATGTCTCCCTTCTTCCCAACCCACTCCCGCTCATGCCCCGTGTCTCCCTTCTTTCCCCCGCTCATGACCCATGTCTCCCTTCTTTCCCCCACCCCCTGCTCATGCCCCGTGTCTCCCTTCTTTCCTCCCCACCCCTCGCTCATGCCCCGTGTCTCCCTTCTTCCCCCCCACCCCCGCTCATGCCCCGTGTCTCCCTTCTTTCTCCCCCAAACCTACCCCCGCTCATGCCCGTGTCTCTCCTGTTCACCCCCACCCCCGCTCATGCTCCGTGTCTGTCTCCCTCCTTTTCCCCCCGATCATGGGCCATGTCTCCCCTGTACACCCCCACCCCCCGCTCATGCCCCGTGTCTCCCTTCTTCCCCCCCACCCCCTGCTCATGCCCCGTGTCTCCCTTCTTTCCCGCTCATGCCCTGTGTCTCCTTCTTTCCACCCCCAGCTCATGCCCCGTGTCTCCCTTCTTTCCCCCACCCCCGCCCATGCCCCATGTCTCCCTTCTTCCCCCCACCCCCCGCTCAGGCCCCGTGTCTCCCTTCTTTCCACCCCCACCCCCCAATCATGCCCCGTGTCTCCCTCCTGTACCCCCCACCCCCACTCATGCCCGT